>NC_092089.1:0-650752 GCF_045679555.1 Salvelinus alpinus | reverse complement strand
GTAGTGGGATGGAAGATGTCTAGTCTCCATTGTGTCTCTAATCTGATAGTGGTTTTGTGGTGGTTGATGTCTAGTCTCCTTTATGGCTCTAATCTGATAGTGGTAGATATGGTAGATGTCTAGTCTCCTTTGTGGCGCTAATATGATGGTGGTAGTGGGGTCGTAGATATCTAGTCTCCCTTATGGCTCTAATCTGATAGTGGTAGTGGGTTGGTAGATTTCTAGTCTCCCTTATGTCTCTAATCTTATAGTGGTAGTGAGGTGGTCGATGTCTAGTCTCCCTTGTGGCTCTAATCTGATAGTTGTAGTGGGCTGGTAGATGTCTAGCCTCCCTTGTGGCTCTAATCTGATAGTGTTTGTGGGTTGGTAGATGTCTAGTCTCCTTTATAACTCTAATCTGATAGTGGTAGTGGGGTCGTAGATATCTAGTCTCCCTTATGGCTCTAATCTGATAGTGGTAGTTGGCTGGTAGATTTCTAGTCTCCCTTATGGCTCCAATCTTATAGTGGTAGTGGGGTGGTCGATGTCTATTCTCCCTTGTGGCTCTAATCTGATAGTTGTAGTGGGCTGGTAGATGTCTAGGCTCCCTTGTGGCTCTAATCTGATAGTGGTTGTGGGTTGGTAGATGTCTAGTCTCCTTTATAACTATAATCTGATAGTGGTAGTGGGCTGGTAGATGTCTAGTCTCCCTTGTGGCTCTAATCTGATAGTTGTAGTGGGCTGGTAGATGTCTAGTCTCCCTTGTGGCTCTAATCTTATAGTGGTAGTGGGTTGGTAGATGTCTAGTCTCCTTTATAACTCTAATCTGATAGTGGTAGTGGGGTGGTAGATGTCTAGTCTCCCTTGTGTCTCTAATCTGATAGTGGTTTTGTGGTGGTTGATGTCTAGTCTCCTTTTTGGCTCTAATCTGATAGTGGTAGATATGGTAGATGTCTAGTCTCCTTTGTGGCTCTAATATAATGGTGGTAGTGGGGTCGTAGATATCTAGTCTCCCTTATGGCTCTAATCGGATAGTGGTAGTGGGTTGGTAGATTTCTAGTCTCCCTTATGGCTCTAATCTTATAGTGGTAGTGGGGTCGTTGATATCTAGTCTCTCTCTAATCTGATATGATGTCTAGTCTCTTTAATCTGATAGTGGTAGTGGGTTGGTAGATGTCTAGTCTCCTTTATGGCTCTAATCTGATAGTGGTAGTGGGCTGGTAGATGTCTAGTCTCCCTTATGGCTCTAATCTGATAGTGGTAGTGGGGTGCTAGATGTCTAGTCTCCCTTATGGCTCTAATCTGATAGTGGTAGTGGGCTGGTAGATGTCTAGTCTCCCCATTTTGGCTCTAATCTGATAGTGGTAGTGGGCTGGTAGATGTCTAGTCTCCTTTATGGCTGTAATCTGATAGTGGTAGATGTGGTAGATGTCTAGTCTCCTTTGTGGCTCTAATATGATGGTGGTAGTGGGGTTGTAGATATCTAGTATCCCTTATGACTCTAATCTGATAGTGGTAGTGGGCTGGTAGATGTCTAGTCTCCCTTATGGCTCTAATCTGATAGTGGTAGTGGGGTTCTAGATGTCTAGTCTCCCTTATGGCTCTAATCTGATAGTGGTAGTGGGCTGGTAGATGTCTAGTCTCCCCATTTTGGATCTAATCTGATAGTGGTAGTGGGGTGGTAGATGTCTAGTCTTCTTTATGGCTC
Organism: Salvelinus alpinus; assembly: GCF_045679555.1. Lineage (NCBI taxonomy): Eukaryota > Metazoa > Chordata > Actinopteri > Salmoniformes > Salmonidae > Salvelinus > Salvelinus alpinus. The sequence goes on along the minus strand of NC_092089.1, from coordinate 649,065 downwards.
TAATCTGATAGTGGTTTTGTGGTGGTTGATGTCTAGTCTCCTTTATGGATGTAATCTGATAGTGGTAGTGGGCTGGTAGATGTCTAGTCTCCTTTATAACTCTAATCTGATAGTGGTAGTGGGGTGGTCGATGTCTAGTCTCCTTTATGGCTCTAATCTGATAGTGGTAGTGGGGTGGTCGATGTCTAGTCTCCTTTATAACTCTAATCTGATAGTGGTAGTGGGGTGGAAGATGTCTAGTCTCCATTGTGTCTCTAATCTGATAGTGGTTTTGTGGTGGTTGATGTCTAGTCTTCTTTATGGCTCTAATCTGATAGTGGTTTTGTGGTGGTTGATGTCTAGTCTCCTTTATGGCTGTAATCTGATAGTGGTAGATGTGGTAGATGTCTAGTCTCCTTTGTGGCTCGAATATGATGGTGGTAGTGGGGTTGTAGATATCTAGTATCCCTTATGACTCTAATCTGATAGTGGTAGTGGGGTGGTCGATGTCTAGTCTCCTTTATAACTCTAATCTGATAGTGGTAGTGGGATGGAAGATGTCTAGTCTCCATTGTGTCTCTAATCTGATAGTGGTTTTGTGGTGGTTGATGTCTAGTCTCCTTTATGGCTCTAATCTGATAGTGGTAGATATGGTAGATGTCTAGTCTCCTTTGTGGCGCTAATATGATGGTGGTAGTGGGGTCGTAGATATCTAGTCTCCCTTATGGCTCTAATCTGAGAGTGGTAGTGGGTTGGTAGATTTCTAGTTTCCCTTATGTCTCTAATCTTATAGTGGTAGTGAGGTGGTCGATGTCTAGTCTCCCTTGTGGCTCTAATCTGATAGTTGTAGTGGGCTGGTAGATGTTTAGCCTCCCTTGTGGCTCTAATCTGATAGTGTTTGTGGGTTGGTAGATGTCTAGTCTCCTTTATAACTCTAATCTGATAGTGGTAGTGGGGTCGTAGATATCTAGTCTCCCTTATGGCTCTAATCTGATAGTGGTAGTGGGCTGGTAGATTTCTAGTCTCCCTTATGGCTCCAATCTTATAGTGGTAGTGGGGTGGTCGATGTCTATTCTCCCTTGTGGCTCTAATCTGATAGTTGTAGTGGGCTGGTAGATGTCTAGACCCCCTTGTGGCTCTAATCTGATAGTGGTTGTGGGTTGGTAGATGTCTAGTCTCCTTTATAACTATAATCTGATAGTGGTAGTGGGCTGGTAGATGTCTAGTCTCCTTTATAACTCTAACCTGATAGTGGTAGTGAGGTGGTAGATGTATAGTCTCCTTTATAACTCTAATCTGATAGTGGTAGTGGGGTGGTAGATGTCTAGTCTCCCTTGTGTCTCTAATCTGATAGTGGTTTTGTGGTGGTTGATGTCTAGTCTCCTTTATGGCTCTAATCTGATAGTGGTATATATGGTAGATGTCTAGTCTCCTTTGTGGCTCTAATATAATGGTGGTAGTGGGGTCGTAGATATCTAGTCTCCCTTATGGCTCTAATCGGATAGTGGTAGTGGGTTGGTAGATTTCTAGTCTCCCTTATGGCTCTAATCTTATAGTGGTAGTGGGGTCGTTGATATCTAGTCTCCCGTGTGTCTCTAATCTGATAGTGGTTTTGTTGTGGTTGATGTCTAGTCTTCTTTATGGCTCTATTCTGATAGTGGTAGATGTGGTAGATGTCTAGTCTCCTTTGTGGCTCTAATCTGATAGTGGTAGTGGGTTGGTAGATGTCTAGTATCCTTTATGGCTCTAATCTGATAGTGGTAGTGGGGTGCTAGATGTCTAGTGTCCCTTATGGCTCTAATCTGATAGTGGTAGTGGGCTGGTAGATGTCTAGTCTCCCCATTTTGGCTCTAATCTGATAGTGGTAGTGGGGTGGTAGATGTCTAGTCTTCTTTATGGCTCTAATCTGATAGTGGTTTTGTGGTGGTTGATGTCTAGTCTCCTTTATGGCTGTAATCTGATAGTGGTAGATGTGGTAGATGTCTAGTCTCCTTTGTGGCTCTAATATGATGGTGGTAGTGGGGTTGTAGATATCTAGTATCCCTTATGACTCTAATCTGATAGTGGTAGTGGGCTGGTAGATGTCTAGTCTCCTTTATGGCTCTAATCTGATAGTGGTAGTGGGCTGGTAGATGTCTAGTCTCCCTTATGGCTCTAATCTAATAGTGGTAGTGGGGTGCTAGATGTCTAGTCTCCCTTATGGCTCTAATCTGATAGTGGTAGTGGGCTGGTAGATGTCTAGTCTCCCCATTTTGGCTCTAATCTGATAGTGGTAGTGGGGTGGTAGATGTCTAGTCTTCTTTATGGCTCTAATCTGATAGTGGTTTTGTGGTGGTTGATGTCTAGTCTCCTTTATGGCTGTAATCTGATAGTGGTAGAATTGGTAGATGTCTAGTCTCCTTTGTGGCTCTAATCTGATAGTGGTAGTGCGCTGGTAGATGTCTAGTCTCCTTTATAACTCTAATCTGATAGTGGTAGTGGGGTGGTCGATGTCTAGTGTCCTTTATAACTCTAATCTGATAGTGGTAGTGGGGTGGTCGATGTCTAGTCTCCTTTATGGTTCTAATCTGATAGTGGTAGTGGGGTGGTAGATGTCTAGTCTCCCTTGTGTCTCTAATCTGATAGTGGTTTTGTGGTGGTTGATGTCTAGTCTCCTTTATGGCTCTAATCTGATAGTGTGTAGATATGGTAGATGTCTAGTCTCCTTTGTGGCGCTAATATGATGGTGGTAGTGGGGTCGTAGATATCTAGTCTCCCTTATGGCTCTAATCTGATAGTGGTAGTGGGTTGGTAGATTTCTAGTCTCCCTTATGGCTCTAATCTTATAGTGGTAGTGAGGTGGTCGATGTCTAGTCTCCCTTGTGGCTCTAATCTGATAGTTGTAGTGGGCTGGTAGATGTCTAGACCCCCTTGTGGCTCTAATCTGATAGTGGTTGTGGGTTGGTAGATGTCTAGTCTCCTTTATAACTATAATCTGATAGTGGTAGTGGGCTGGTAGATGTCTAGTCTCCTTTATAACTCTAATCTGATAGTGGTAGTGGGATGGTAGATGTCTAGTCTCCTTTATAACTCTAATCTGATAGTGGTAGTGGGGTGGTAGATGTCTAGTCTCCCTTGTGTCTCTAATCTGATAGTGGTTTTGTGGTGGTTGATGTCTAGTCTCCTTTATGGCTCTAATCTGATAGTGGTAGATATGGTAGATGTCTAGTCTCCTTTGTGGCTCTAATATAATGGTGGTAGTGGGGTCGTAGATATCTAGTCTCCCTTATGGCTCTAATCGGATAGTGGTAGTGGGTTGGTATATTTCTAGTCTCCCTTATGGCTCTAATCTTATAGTGGTAGTGAGGTGGTCGATGTTTAGTCTCCTTTATAACTCTAATCTGATAGTGGTAGTGGGCTGGTAGATGTCTAGTCTCGCTTGTGTCACTAATCTGATAGTGGTTGTGGGTTGGTAGATGTCTCCTTTATAACTCTAATCTGATAGTGGTAGTGGGAAGGTAGATGTCTAGTCTCCCTTGTGGCTCTAATCTTATAGTGGTAGTGGGCTGGTAGATGTCTAGTCTCCTTTATAACTCTAATCTGATATTGGTAGTGGGGTGGTCGATGTCTAGTCTCCTTTATAACTCTAATCTGATAGTGGTAGTGGGGTGGTCGATGTCTAGTCTCCTTTATAACTCTAATCTGATAGTGGTAGTGGGGTGGTAGATGTCTAGTCTCCCTTGTGGCTCTAATCTGATAGTTGTAGTGGGCTGGTAGATGTCTAGTCTCCCTTTTGGCTCTAATCTTATAGAAATAGTAGGCTGGTAGATGTCTAGTCTCCTTTATAACTCTAATCTGATAGTGGTAGTGGGGTGGTCGATGTCTAGTCTCCTTTATAACTCTAATCTGAGAGTGGTAGTGGGCTGGTAGATGTCTAGTCTCCCTTGTGGCTCTAATCTTATAGTGGTAGTGGGCTGGTAGATGTCTAGTCTCCTTTATAACTCTAATCTGATAGTGGTAGTGGGGTGGTAGATGTCTAGTCTCCCTTGTGTCTCTAATCTGACAGTGGTTTTGTGGTGGTTGATGTCTAGTCTCCTTTATGGCTCTAATCTGATAGTGGTAGATATGGTAGATGTCTAGTCTCCCTTGTGTCTCTAATCTGATAGTAGTTTTGTGGTGGTTGATGTCTAGTCTCCTTTATGGCTCTAATCTGATAGTGGTAGATATGGTAGATGTCTAGTCTCCTTTGTGGCGCTAATATGATGGTGGTAGTGGGGTCGTAGATATCTAGTCTCCCTTATGGCTCTAATCTGATAGTGGTAGTGGGTTGGTAGATTTCTAGTCTCCCTTTTGGCTCTAATCTTATAGTGGTAGTGAGGTGGTCGATGTCTAGTCTCCCTTATGGCTCTAATCTTATAGTTGTAGTGAGGTGGTCGATGTCTAGTCTCCCTTGTGGCTCTAATCTGATAGTTGTAGTGGGCTGGTAGATGTCTAGGCTCCCTTGTGGCTCTAATCTGATAGTGGTTGTGGGTTGGTAGATGTCTATTCTCCTTTATAACTCTAATCTGATAGTGGTAGTGGGCTGGTAGATGTCTAGTCTCCCTTGTGGCTCTAATCTGACAGTGGTTTTGTGGTGGTTGATGTCTAGTCTGCTTTATGGCTCTAATCTGATAGTGGAAGATATGGTAGATGTCTAGTCTCCTTTGTGGCTCTAATATGATGGTTGTAGTGGGCTGGTAGATGTCTAGTCTCCCTTGTGGCTCTAATCTTATAGTGGTAGTGGGCTGGTAGATGTCTAGTCTCCTTTATAACTCTAATCTTATAGTTGTAGCGGGCTGGTAGATGTCTAGTCTCCTTTATAACTCTAATCTGATAGTTGTAGCGGGCTGGTAGATGTCTAGTCTCCCTTGTGGCTCTAATCTTATAGTGGTAGTGGGCTGGTAGATGTCTAGTCTCCTTTATAACTCTAATCTGATAGTGGTAGTGGGGTGGTCGATGTCTAGTCTCCTTTATAACTCTAATGTGATAGTGGTAGTGGGGTGGTCGATGTCTAGTCTCCTTTATGGCTCTAATCTGATAGTGGTAGTGGGGTGGTAGATGTCTAGTCTCCCTTGTGTCTCTAATCTGATAGTGGTTTTGTGGTGGTTGATGTCTAGTCTCCTTTATGGCTCTAATCTGATAGTGGTAGTGGGGTGGTCGATGTCTAGTCTCCTTTATAACTCTAATCTGATAGTGGTAGTGGGGTGGTAGATGTCTAGTCTCCCTTGTGTCTCTAATCTGATAGTGGTTTTGTGGTGGTTGATGTCTAGTCTCCTTTATGGTTCTAATCTGATAGTGGTAGATATGGTAGATGTCTAGTCGCCTTTGTGGCGCTAATATGATGGTGGTAGTGGGGTCGTAGATATCTAGTCTCCCTTATGGCTCTAATCTGATAGTGGTAGTGGGTTGGTAGATTTCTAGTCTCCCTTATGGCTCTAATCTTATAGTGGTAGTGAGGTGGTCGATGTCTAGTCTCCCTTGTGGCTCTAATCTGATAGTTGTAGTGGGCTGGTAGATGTCTAGGCTCCCTTGTGGCTCTAATCTGATAGTGGTTGTGGGTTGGTAGATGTCTAGTCTCCTTTATAACTCAAATCTGATAGTGGTAGTGGGCTGGTAGATGTCTAGTCTCCCTTGTGGCTCTAATCTGATAGTTGTAGTGGGCTGGTAGATGTCTAGTCTCCTATATAACTCTAATCTGATAGTGGTAGTGGGGTGGTAGATGTCTAGTCTCCTTTATAACTCTAATCTGATAGTGGTAGTGGGGTGGTAGATGTCTAGTCTCCCTTGTGTCTCTAATCTGATAGTGGTTTTGTGGTGGTTGATGTCTAGTCTCCTTTATGGCTCTAATCTGATAGTGGTAGTGGGGTGGTCGATGTCTAGTCTCCTTTATAACTCTAATCTGATAGTGGTAGTGGGGTGGTAGATGTCTAGTCTCCCTTGTGTCTCTAATCTGATAGTAGTTTTGTGGTGGTTGATGTCTAGTCTCCTTTATGGCTCTAATCTGATAGTGGTAGATATGGTAGATGTCTAGTCTCCTTTGTGGCGCTAATATGATGGTGGTAGTGGGGTCGTAGATATCTAGTCTCCCTTATGGCTCTAATCTGATAGTGGTAGTGAGGTGGTCGATGTCTAGTCTCCCTTATGGCTCTAATCTTATAGTTGTAGTGAGGTGGTCGATGTCTAGTCTCCCTTATGGCTCTAATCTGATAGTTGTAGTGGGCTGGTAGATGTCTAGTCTCCTTTATAACTCTAATCTGATAGTGGTAGTGGGGTGGTCGATGTCTAGTCTCCTTTATAACTCTAATGTGATAGTGGTAGTGGGGTGGTCGATGTCTAGTCTCCTTTATGGCTCTAATCTGATAGTGGTAGTGGGGTGGTCGATGTCTAGTCTCCTTTATAACTCTAATCTGATAGTGGTAGTGGGGTGGGGTGGTAGATGTCTAGTCTCCCTTGTGTCTCTAATCTGATAGTTGTAGTGGGCTGGTAGATGTCTAGGATCCCTTGTGGCTCTAATCTGATAGTGGTTGTGGGTTGGTAGATGTCTAGTCTCCTTTATAACTCTAATCTGATAGTGGTAGTGGGGTGCTAGTTGTCTAGTCTCCCTTGTGGCTCTAATCTGATAGTGGTAGATATGGTAGATGTCTAGTCTCCTTTGTGGCTCTAATCTGATGGTGGTTGTGGGTTGGTAGATGTCTAGTCTCCTTTATAACTCTAATCTGATAGTGGTAGTGGGCTGGTAGATGTCTAGTCTCCCTTGTGTCTCTAATCTGACAGTGGTTTTGTGGTGGTTGATGTCTAGTCTCCTTTATGGCTCTAATCTGATAGTGGTAGATATGGTAGATTTCTAGTCTCCCTTGTGGCTCTAATCTTATAGTGGTAGTGGGGTGGTCGATGTCTAGTCTCCTTTATAACTCTAATCTGATAGTGGTAGTGGGGTGGTAGATGTCTAGTCTCCCTTGTGTCTCTAATCTGATAGTGGTAGTGTGGTGGTAGATTTCTAGTCTCCCTTATGGCTCTAATCTTATAGTGGTAGTGTGGTGGTAGATGTCTAGTCTCCCATGTGGCTCTAATCTGATAGTTGTAGTGGGCTGGTAGATGTGTAGTCTCCCTTATGGCTCTAATCTGATAGTGGTAGTGGGCTGGTAGATGTCTAGTCTCCTTTATAACTCTAATCTGATAGTGGTAGTGGGGTGCTAGTTGTCTAGTCTCCCTTATGGCTCTAATCTGATAGTGGTAGTGGGGTGCTAGATGTCTAGTCTCCCTTATGGCTCTAATCTGACAGTGGTAGTGGGCTGGTAGATGTCTAGTCTCCCTAATGGCTCTAATCTGATAGTGGTAGTGGGTTGGTAGATGTCTAGTCTTCTTTATGGCTCTAATCTGATAGTGGTTTTGTGGTGGTTGATGTCTAGTCTCCTTTATGGTTCTAATCTGATAGTGGTAGATATGGTAGATGTCTAGTCTCCTTTGTGGCTCTAATATGATGGTGGTAGTGGGGTCGTAGATATCTAGTCTCCATTATGGCTCTAATCTGATAGTGGTAGTGGGTTGGTAGATTTCTAGTCTCCCTTATGGCTCTAATCGTATAGTGGTAGTGAGGTGGTCGATGTCTAGTCTCCCTTTTGGCTCTAATCTGATAGTTGTAGTGAGCTGGTAGATGTCTAGTCTCCCTTGTGGCTCTAATCTGATAGTGGTTGTGGGTTGGTAGATGTCTAGTCTCCTTTATAACTCTAATCTGATAGTGGTAGTGGGCTGGTTGATGTCTAGTCTCCTTTATGGCTCTAATCTGATAGTGGTAGATGTGGTAGATGTCTAGTCTCCTTTGTGGCTCTAATATGATGGTGGTAGTGGGGTTGTAGATATCTAGTATCCCTTATGACTCTAATCTGATAGTGGTAGTGGGGTGGTAGATGTCTAGTCTCCCTAATGGCTCTAATCTGATAGTTGTAGTGGGTTGGTAGATGTCTAGTCTCCTTTATGGCTCTAATCTGATAGTGGTACTGGGTTGGTAGATGTCTAGTCTCCTTTATAACTCTAATCTGATAATGGTAGTGGGCTGGTAGATGTCTAGTCTCCCTTGTGGCTCTAATCTAAAAGTTGTAGTGGGCTGGTAGATGTCTAGTCTCCCTTGTGGCTCTAATCTTATAGTGGTAGTGGGTTGGTAGATGTCTAGTCTCCTTTATAACTCTAATCTGATAGTGGTAGTGGGGTGGTTGATGTCTAGTCTCCTTTATGGCTCTAATCTGATAGTGGTAGATGTGGTAGATGTCTAGTCTCCTTTGTGGCTCTAATCTGATAGTGGTAGTGGGTTGGTAGATGTCTAGTCTCCTTTATGCCTCTAATCTGATAGTGGTAGTGGGCTGATAGATGTCTAGTCTCCCTTATGGCTCTAATCTGATAGTGGTAGTGGGGTGCTAGATGTCTAGTCTCCCTTATGGCTCTAATCTGATAGTGGTAGTGGGCTGGTAGATGTCTAGTCTCCTTTATAACTCTAATCTGATAGTGGTAGTGGGCTGGTAGATGTCTAGTCTCCCTTATGGCTCTAATCTGATAGTGGTAGTGGGGTGCTAGATGTCTAGTCTCCCTAATGGCTCTAATCTGATAGTGGTAGTGGGGTGGTAGATGTCTAGTCTTCTTTATGGCTCTAATCTGATAGTGGTTTTGTGGTGGTTGATGTCTAGTCTCCCTAATGGCTCTAATCTGATAGTGGTAGTGGGGTGGTAGATGTCTAGTCTTCTTTATGGCTCTAATCTGATAGTGGTTTTGTGGTGGTTGATGTCTAGTCTCCTTTATGGCTCTAATCTGATAGTGGTAGATATGGTAGATGTCTAGTCTCCCTTGTGGCTCTAATCTGATAGTGGTTGTGGGTTGGTAGATGTCTAGTCTCCCTCGTGGCTCTAATCTGATAGTTGTAGTGGGCTGGTAGATGTCTAGTCTCCCTAATGGCTCTAATCTGATAGTGGTAGTGGGGTGGTAGATGTCTAGTCTCCTTTATAACTCTAATCTGATAGTGGTAGTGGGCTGGTAGATGTCTAGTCTCCCTAATGGCTCTAATCTGATAGTTGTAGTGGGTTGGTAGATGTCTAGTCTCCTTTATGGCTCTAATCTGATAGTGGTACTGGGTTGGTAGATGTCTAGTCTCCTTTATAACTCTAATCTGATAATGGTAGTGGGCTGGTAGATGTCTAGTCTCCCTTGTGGCTCTAATCTAAAAGTTGTAGTGGGGTGGTAGATGTCTAGTCTCCCTTGTGGCTCTAATCTTATAGTGGTAGTGGGTTGGTAGATGTCTAGTCTCCTTTATAACTCTAATCTGATAGTGGTAGTGGGGTGGTTGATGTCTAGTCTCCTTTATGGCTCTAATCTGATAGTGGTAGATGTGGTAGATGTCTAGTCTCCTTTGTGGCTCTAATCTGATAGTGGTAGTGGGTTGGTAGATGTCTAGTCTCCTTTATGCCTCTAATCTGATAGTGGTAGTGGGCTGATAGATGTCTAGTCTCCCTTATGGCTCTAATCTGATAGTGGTAGTGGGGTGCTAGATGTCTAGTCTCCCTTATGGCTCTAATCTGATAGTGGTAGTGGGCTGGTAGATGTCTAGTCTCCTTTATAACTCTAATCTGATAGTGGTAGTGGGCTGGTAGATGTCTAGTCTCCCTTATGGCTCTAATCTGATAGTGGTAGTGGGGTGCTAGATGTCTAGTCTCCCTAATGGCTCTAATCTGATAGTGGTAGTGGGGTGGTAGATGTCTAGTCTTCTTTATGGCTCTAATCTGATAGTGGTTTTGTGGTGGTTGATGTCTAGTCTCCCTAATGGCTCTAATCTGATAGTGATAGTGGGGTGGTAGATGTCTAGTCTTCTGTATGGCTCTAATCTGATAGTGGTTTTGTGGTGGTTGATGTCTAGTCTCCTTTATGGCTCTAATCTGATAGTGGTAGATGTGGTAGATGTCCAGTCTCCCTTGTGGCTCTAATCTGATAGTGGTTGTGGGTTGGTAGATGTCTAGTCTCCCTCGTGGCTCTAATCTGATAGTTGTAGTGGGCTGGTAGATGTTTAGTCTCCCTAATGGCTCTAATCTGATAGTGGTAGTGGGGTGGTAGATGTCTAGTCTTCTTTATGGCTCTAATCTGATAGTGGTTTTGTGGTGGTTGATGTCTAGTCTCCTTTATGGCTCTAATCTGATAGTGGTAGATGTGGTAGATGTCTAGTCTCCTTTGTGGCTCTAATATGATGGTGGTAGTGGGGTTGTAGATATCTAGTATCCCGTATGACTCTAATCTGATAGTGGTAGTGGGCTGGTAGATGTCTAGTCTCCTTTATGCCTCTAATCTGATAGTTGTAGTGAGCTGGTAGTTGTCTAGTCTCCCTTGTGGCTCTAATCTGATAGTGGTTGTGGGTTGGTAGATGTCTAGTCTCCCTTGTGGCTCTAATCTGATAGTTGTAGTGGGCTGGTAGATGTCTAGTCTCCCTTGTGGCTCTAATCTTATAGTGGTAGTGGGTTGGTAGATGTCTAGTCTCCTTTATAACTCTAATCTTATAGTGGTAGTGGGGTGCTAGATGTATAGTCTCCCTTATGGCTCTAATCTGATAGTGGTAGTGGGCTGGTAGATGTCTAGTCTCCCTAATGGCTCTAATCTGATAGTGGTAGTGGGGTGGTAGATGTCTAGTCTCCTTTATGGCTCTAATCCAATAGTGGTTTTGTGGTGGTTGATGTCTAGTCTCCTTTATGGCTCTAATCTGATAGTGGTAGATGTGGTAGATGTCTAGTCTCCTTTGTGGCTCTAATATGATGGTGGTAGTGGGGTTGTAGATATCTAGTATCACGTATGTCTCTAATCTGATAGTGGTAGTGGGCTGGTAGATGTCTAGTCTCCCTAATGGCTCTAATCTGATAGTGGTAGTGGGGTGGTAGATGTCTAGTCTCCTTTGTGGCTCTAATATGATGGTGGTAGTGGGGATGTAGATATCTAGTATCCTGTATGACTCTAATCTGATAGTGGTAGTGGGCTGGTAGATGTCTAGTATCCTTTATAACTCTAATCTGATAGTGGTAGTGGGGTGGTAGATGTCTAGTCTCGCTTGTGTCACTAATCTGATAGTGGTTGTGGGTTGGTAGATGTCTAGTCTCCTTTATAACTCTAATCTGATAGTGGTAGTGGGCTGGTAGATGTCTAGTCTCCCTTGTGGCTCTAATCTTATAGTGGTAGTGGGCTGGTAGATGTCTAGTCTCCTTTATAACTCTAATCTGAGAGTGGTAGTGGGCTGGTAGATGTCTAGTCTCCCTAATGGCTCTAATCTGATAGTGGTTGTGGGTTGGTAGATGTCTAGTCTCCTTTATAACTCTAATCTGATAGTGGTAGTGGGTAGGTCGATGTCTAGGTTCCCTTATGGCTCTAATATGATGGTGGTAGTGGGGTTGTAGATATCTAGTATCTCGTATGTCTCTAATCTGATAGTGGTAGTGGGCTGGTAGATGTCTAGTCTCCTTTATGCCTCTAATCTGATAGTTGTAGTGAACTGGTAGTTGTCTAGTCTCCCTTGTGGCTCTAATCTGATAGTGGTTGTGGGTTGGTAGATGTCTAGTCTCCCTTATGGCTCTAATCTGATAGTGGTAGTGGGCTGGTATATGTCTAGTCTCCCTAATGGCTCTAATCTGATAGTGGTAGTGGGGTGGTAGATGTCTAGTCTCCTTTGTGGCTCTAATATCAAATCAAATCAAATTTTATTAGTCACATACACATGGTTAGCAGATGTTAATGCGAGTGTAGCGAAATGCTTGTGCTTCTAGTTCCGACAATGCAGTAATAACCAACAGTAATCTAACCTAACAATTCCACAACTACTACCTTACACACACACACAAGTGTAAAGGGATAAAGAATATGTACATAAAGATATATGAATGAGTGGTGGTACAGAACGGCATGGCAGATGCAGTAGATGGTATAGAGTACGGTATATACATATGAGATGAGTACTGTAGGGTATGTAAACATAAAGTGGCATAGTTTAAAGTGGCTAGTGGTACATGTATTACATAAAGATGGCAAGATGCAGTAGATGATATAGAGTACAGTATATACATATGAGATGGGTAATGTAGGGTATGTAAACATTGTATTAAGTGGCATTGTTTAAAGTGGCTAGTGGTACATTTTTACATAATTTCCATCAATTCCCATTTTAAAGGGGCTGGAGTTGAGTCAGTATGTTGGCAGCGGCCGCTAAATGTTAGTGGTGGCTGTTTAACAGTCTGATGGCCTTGAGATAGAAGCTGTTTTTCAGTCTCTCGGTCCCTGCTTTGATGCACCTGTACTGACCTCGCCTTCTGGATGATAGCGGGGTGAACAGGCAGTGGCTTGGGTGGTTGTTGTCCTTGATGATCTTTATGGCCTTCCTGTGACATCGGGTGGTGTAGGTGTCCTGGAGGGCAGGTAGTTTGCCCCTGGTGATGCGTTCTGCAGACCTCACTACCCTCTGGAGAGCCTTACGGTTGTGGGCGGAGCAGTTGCCGTACCAGGCGGTGATACAGCCCGACAGGATGCTCTCGATTGTGCATCTGTAGAAGTTTGTGAGTGCTTTTGGTGACAAGCCGAATTTCTTCAGCCTCCTGAGGTTGAAGAGGCGCTGCTGAGCCTTCTTCACAACGCTGTCTGTGTGGGTGGACCAATTCAGTTTGTCCGTGATGTGTACACCGAGGAACTTAAAACTTTCCACCTTCTCCACTACTGACCCGTCGATGTGGATAGGGGGGTGCTCCCTCTGCTGTTTCCTGAAGTCCACAATCATCTCCTTTGTTTTGTTGACGTTGAGTGTGAGGTTATTTTCCTGACACCACACTCCGAAGGCCCTCACCTCCTCCCTGTAGGCCGTCTCATCGTTGTTGGTAATCAAGCCTACCACTGTAGTGTCATCCGCAAACTTGATGATTGAGTTGGAGGCGTGCATGGCCACGCAGTCGTGGGTGAACAGGGAGTACAGGAGAGGGCTCAGAACGCACCCTTGTGGGGCCCCAGTGTTGAGGATCAGCGGGGTGGAGATGTTGTTACCTACCCTCACCACCTGGGGGCGGCCCGTCAGGAAGTCCAGGACCCAGTTGCACAGGGCGGGGTCGAGAGCCAGGGTCTCGAGCTTGATGACGAGTTTGGAGGGTACTATGGTGTTAAATGCTGAGCTGTAATCGATGAACAGCATTCTCACATGGGTATTCCTCTTGTCCAGATGGGTTAGGGCAGTGTGCAGTGTGGTTGCGATTGCGTCGTCTGTGGACCTATTGGGTCGGTAAGCAAATTGGAGTGGGTCTAGGGTGTCCGGTAGGGTGGAGGTGATATGGTCCTTGACTAGTCTCTCAAAGCACTTCATGATGACGGAAGTGAGTGCTACGGGGCGGTAGTCGTTTAGCTCAGTTACCTTAGCTTTCTTGGGAACAGGAACAATGGTGGCCCTCTTGAAGCATGTGGGAACAGCAGACTGGGATAAGGATTGATTGAATATGTCCGTAAACACACCAGCCAGCTGGTCTGCGCATGCTCTGAGGACGCGGCTGGGAATGCCGTCTGGGCCTGCAGCCTTGCGAGGGTTAACACGTTTAAATGTTTTACTCACCTCGGCTGCAGTGAAGGAGAGCCCGCAGGTTTTGGTAGGGGGCCGTGTCAGTGGCACTGTATTGTCCTCAAAGCGGGCAAAAAAGTTGTTTAGCCTGTCTGGGAGCAAGACATCCTGGTCCGCGACGGGGCTGGTTTTCTTTTTGTAATCCGTGATTGACTGTAGACCCTGCCACATACCTCTTGTGTCTGAGCTGTTGAATTGCGACTCGATTTTGTCTCTGTACTGAGACTTAGCCTGTTTGATTGCCTTGCGGAGAGAATAGCTACACTGTTTGTATTCGGTCATGCTTCCGGTCACCTTGCCCTGGTTAAAAGCAGTGGTTCGCGCTTTCAGTTTCACGCGAATGCTGCCGTCAATCCACGGTTTCTGGTTTGGGAATGTTTTTATCGTTGCTGTGGGTACGACATCGTCAATGCACTTCCTAATGAACTCGCTCACCGAATCAGCATATTCGTCAATATTGTTGTTGGACGCGATGCGGAACATATTCCAATCCGCGTGATCGAAGCAGTCTTGAAGCGTGGATTCAGATTGGTCGGACCAGCGTTGAACAGACCTGAGCGCGGGAGCTTGTTGTTTGAGTTTCTGTTTGTAGGCTGGAATCAACAAAATGGAGTCGTGGTCAGCTTTTCCGAAAGGGGGGCGGGGGAGGGCCTTATAAGCGTCGCGGAAATTAGTATAACAATGGTCTAGTGTTTTTCCAGCCCTGGTAGCACAATCGATATGCTGATAGAATTTAGGGAGTTTTGTTTTTAGATTAGCCTTGTTAAAATCCCCAGCTACGATGAATGCAGCCTCAGGGTGTGTGGTTTCCAGTTTACAAAGAGTCAGATAAAGTTCGTTCAGGGCCATCGATGTGTCTGCTTGGGGGGGAATATATACGGCTGTGATTATGATTGAAGAGAATTCCCTTGGTAGATAATGCGGTCGACATTTGATTGTGAGGAGTTCTAGATCAGGTGAACAGAATGACTTGAGTTCCTGTGTGTTGTTATGATGATCACACCACTTCTCGTTAATCATAAGGCATACCCCCCCGCCCCTCTTCTTACCGGAAAGATGTTTGTTTCTGTCGGCGCGATGCATGAAGAAACCAGCTGGCTGCACCGACTCCGTTAGCGTCCCTTGAGTTAGCCATGTTTCCGTGAAGCTGAGCACGTTGCAATCCCTGATGTCTCTCTGGAATGCTACCCGTGCTCGGATTTCATCAACCTTATTGTCAAGAGACTGGACATTGGCGAGTAGTATGCTAGGGAGTGGAGCGCGATGTGCCCGTCTCCGAAGCCTGACCACGAGACCGCCTCGTTTTCCCCTTTTTCGGCGTCGCACAGGGTCGCCGGCTGGGATCAGATCCATTGTATTGGGTGGAAGGCAAAACACTGGATCCGTTTCGGGAAAGTCATATTCCTGGTAGGAACGATGATGAGTTGACGTTAATCGTATATTCAGTAGTTCCTCCCGACTGTATGTAATGAAACCTAAGATTACCTGGGGTACCGATGTAAGAAATAACACGTAAAAAAACAAAATACTGCATATTTTCCAAGGAACGCGAAGCGAGGCGGCCATCTCTTTTCGGCGCCGGAAGTTAATATGATGGTGGTAGTGGGGATGTAGATATCTAGTATCCTGTATGACTCTAATCTGATAGTGGTAGTGGGCTGGTAGATGTCTAGCATCCTTTATAACTCTAATCTGATAGTGGTAGTGGGTTGGTAGATGTCTAGTCTCGCTTGTGTCACTAATCTGATAGTGGTTGTGGGTTGGTAGATGTCTAGTCTCCCTTGTGGCTCTAATCTGATAGTGGTAGTGGGCTGGTAGATGTCTAGTCTCCTTTATGGCTCTAATCTGATAGTGGTTTTGTGGTGGTTGATGTCTAGTCTCCTTTATGGCTCTAATCTGATAGTGGTAGATGTGGTAGATGTCTAGTCTCCTTTGTGGCTCTAATATGATGGTGGTAGTGGGGTTGTAGATATCTAGTATCACGTATGTCTCTAATCTGATAGTGGTAGTGGGCTGGTAGATGTCTAGTCTCCTTTATGCCTCTAATCTGATAGTTGTAGTGAACTGGTAGTTGTCTAGTCTCCCTTGTGGCTCTAATCTGATAGTGGTCGTGGGTTGGTAGATGTCTAGTCTCCTTTATAACTCTAATCTTATAGTGGTAGTGGGGTGCTAGATGTCTAGTCTCCCTTATGGCTCTAATCTGATAGTGGTAGTGGGCTGGTAGATGTCTAGTCTCCCTAATGGCTCTAATCTGATAGTGGTAGTGGGGTGGTAGATGTCTAGTCTCCTTTGTGGCTCTAATATGATGGTGGTAGTGGGGTTGTAGATATCTAGTATCCTGTATGACTCTAATCTGATAGTGGTAGTGGGCTGGTAGATGTCTAGTATCCTTTATAACTCTAATCTGATAGTGGTAGTGGGTTCGTAGATGTCTAGTCTCGCTTGTGTCACTAATCTGATAGTGGTTGTGGGTTGGTAGATGTCTAGTCTCCTTTATAACTCTAATCTGATAGTGGTAGTGGGCTGGTTGTAACGGCTTTCTTCCAGGGGTGAAGGAGAGGACCAAAGTGCAGCGCGGTTAGTGTTCAACATGTTTAATTTGACGACAAGTGAACACTACAAACAACAAACAAAAACAACAAACCGTGAAAACCGATACAGACCTATCTGGTGCAGAACACAAACACAGAGACAGGTAACAACCACCCACAACGAACACAGTGAAACAACATACCTAAATATGACTCTTAATTAGAGGAACGCAAAACACCTGCCTCTAATTAAGAGCCATACCAGGCAACCCTAAACCAACATAGAAACACACAACATAGAATGCCCACCCAAAACTCACGCCCTGACCATCACACACATACAAAACAACAGAAAACAGGTCAGGAACGTGACAGAACCCCCCCCTCAAGGTGCGAACGCCGGGCGCACCAGCACAAAGTCCAGGGGAGGGTCTGGGTGGGCATCTGACCACGGTGGTGGCTCAGGCTCCGGACGCTGTCCCCACACCACCATAGTCACTCCCCGCTTCTGTATCCCCCTCCCAATGACCACCCTCCAACTAAAACCACCTAAATGAAGGGGCAGCACCGGGATAAGGGGCAGCACCGGGATAAGGGGCGGCAGGTCCTGGCTGAGGGACTCTGGCAGGTCCTGGCTGAGGGACTCTGGCAGGTCCTGGCTGAGGGACTCTGGCAGGTCCTGGCTGAGGGACTCTGGCAGGTCCTGGCTGAGGGACTCTGGCAGGTCCTGGCTGAGGGACTCTGGCAGGTCCGGTCTGGCGGAAGGCTCTGGCTGATCCGGTCTGGCGGAAGGCTCTGGCTGATCCGGTCTGGCGGAAGGCTCTGGCTGATCCGGTCTGGCGGAAGGCTCTGGCTGATCCGGTCTGGCGGAAGGATCTGGCTGATCCGGTCTGGCGGAAGGCTCTGGCTGATCCGGTCTGGCGGAAGGCTCTGGCTGATCCGGTCTGGCGGAAGGCTCTGGCTGATCCGGTCTGGCGGAAGGCTCTGGCTGATCCGGTCTGGCGGAAGGCTCTAGCGGCTCCTGTCTGGCGGACGGCTCTAGCGGCTCCTGTCTGGCGGACGGCTCTGTAGGCTCATGGCAGACGGGCGGCTTTGCAGGCTCATGGCAGACGGGCGGCTTTGCAGGCTCATGGCAGACGGACAGTTCAGACGGCGTAGGGCAGACGGGCAGTTCAGACGCCGCTGGGCAGACGGGCAGTTCAGGCGCCGCTGGGCAGACGGGCAGTTCAGGCGCCGCTGGGCAGACGGGCAGTTCAGGCGCCGCTGGGCAGACGGCAGACTCTGGCCGGCTGAGACGCACTGTAGGCCTGGTGCGTGGTACCGGAACTGGAGGTACCGGGCTAAGGACACGCACCTTCAGGCTAGTGCGGGGAACAACAACAGGGCACACTGGACTCTCGTGGCGCACTCTAGGCCTGGTGCGTGGTACCGGAACTGGAGGTACCGGGCTGAGGGCACGCACCTCAGGGCGAGTGCGGGGAGAAGGAACAGTGCGTACAGGGCTCTGGAGACGCACAGGAGGCTTGGTGCGTGGTGCCGGAACTGGAGGCACTGGGCTGGAGACACGCACCATAGGGAGAGTGCGTGGAGGAGGAACAGGGCTCTGGAGCTGCACTGGAAGCCTGGTGCGTGGTGTAGGCACTGGTGGTACTGAGCTGGGGTGGGAAGGTGGCGCCGGATATACCGGACCGTGAAGGAGGACACGTGCTCTTGAGCACCGAGCCTCCCCAACCTTACCAGGTTGAATGGTCCCCGTAGCCCTGCCAGTGCGGCGAGGTGGAATAGCCCGCACTGGGCTATGCAGGCGAACCGGGGACACCACCTGTAAGGCTGGTGCCATGTACGCCGGCCCGAGGAGACGTACTGGAGGCCAGATACGTTGGGCCGGCTTCATGGCATCCGGCTCGATGCCCAACCTAGCCCTCCCAGTGCGGCAAGGTGGAATAGCCCGCACTGGGCTAAGCACGCGTACTGGGGACACCGTGCGTTCCTCCGCATAACACGGTGTCTGCCCGTACTCCCGCTCTCCACGGTAATCACACACCTCAGGGCGAGTACCGTGTATGCTACGCCAAACCAACATCTCTCTCTCTTCGCTCTCCCCCAATATCACCAACAACTCATCAAATGTCTCATAATCTCCCATCCTTTCACTTTCCTCCAATCTGTCCAATAACTCCTCCACATTCTCCGACTCGTACCTCAATTTAGCCCACTGCTCCTTCTGGTAAGCACGGGGAACTGGCTCAAATCTCCCACTTGACCCAGCCATACTCCCCGTGTGCCCCCCCCCAAGAATTTCTTTGGGGAGCCTCTCGGGCTTCCAGCCACTCTGCCTTGCTAGCTCCCGCTGCTGCTGCTGCTGCCGCCGTTGCCTGTTGCCACGCTGCTTGGTCCGGGTTTGGTGGGTGGTTCTGTAACGGCTTTCTTCCAGGGGTGAAGGAGAGGACCAAAGTGCAGCGCGGTTAGTGTTCAACATGTTTAATTTGACGACAAGTGAACACTACAAACAACAAACAAAAACAACAAACCGTGAAAACCAATACAGACCTATCTGGTGCAGAACACAAACACAGAGACAGGTAACAACCACCCACAACGAACACAGTGAAACAACCTACCTAAATATGACTCTTAATTAGAGGAACGCAAAACACCTGCCTCTAATTAAGAGCCATACCAGGCAACCCTAAACCAACATAGAAACACACAACATAGAATGCCCACCCAAAACTCACGCCCTGACCATCACACACATACAAAACAACAGAAAACAGGTCAGGAACGTGACAGAACCCCCCCCTCAAGGTGCGAACGCCGGGCGCACCAGCACAAAGTCCAGGGGAGGGTCTGGGTGGGCATCTGACCACGGTGGTGGCTCAGGCTCCGGACGCTGTCCCCACACCACCATAGTCACTCCCCGCTTCTGTATCCCCCTCCCAATGACCACCCTCCAACTAAAACCACCTAAATGAAGGGGCAGCACCGGGATAAGGGGCAGCACCGGGATAAGGGGCGGCAGGTCCTGGCTGAGGGACTCTGGCAGGTCCTGGCTGAGGGACTCTGGCAGGTCCTGGCTGAGGGACTCTGGCAGGTCCTGGCTGAGGGACTCTGGCAGGTCCTGGCTGAGGGACTCTGGCAGGTCCGGTCTGGCGGAAGGCTCTGGCTGATCCGGTCTGGCGGAAGGCTCTGGCTGATCCGGTCTGGCGGAAGGCTCTGGCTGATCCGGTCTGGCGGAAGGCTCTGGCTGATCCGGTCTGGCGGAAGGATCTGGCTGATCCGGTCTGGCGGAAGGCTCTGGCTGATCCGGTCTGGCGGAAGGCTCTGGCTGATCCGGTCTGGCGGAAGGCTCTGGCTGATCCGGTCTGGCGGAAGGCTCTGGCTGATCCGGTCTGGCGGAAGGCTCTAGCGGCTCCTGTCTGGCGGACGGCTCTAGCGGCTCCTGTCTGGCGGACGGCTCTGTAGGCTCATGGCAGACGGGCGGCTTTGCAGGCTCATGGCAGACGGGCGGCTTTGCAGGCTCATGGCAGACGGACAGTTCAGACGGCGTAGGGCAGACGGGCAGTTCAGACGCCGCTGGGCAGACGGGCAGTTCAGGCGCCGCTGGGCAGACGGGCAGTTCAGGCGCCGCTGGGCAGACGGGCAGTTCAGGCGCCGCTGGGCAGACGGCAGACTCTGGCCGGCTGAGACGCACTGTAGGCCTGGTGCGTGGTACCGGAACTGGAGGTACCGGGCTAAGGACACGCACCTTCAGGCTAGTGCGGGGAACAACAACAGGGCACACTGGACTCTCGTGGCGCAC
Source organism: Salvelinus alpinus (assembly GCF_045679555.1). Lineage (NCBI taxonomy): Eukaryota > Metazoa > Chordata > Actinopteri > Salmoniformes > Salmonidae > Salvelinus > Salvelinus alpinus. The sequence continues at coordinate 629,132 of NC_092089.1, read as the reverse complement.
TCTAGGCCTGGTGCGTGGTACCGGAACTGGAGGTACCGGGCTGAGGGCACGCACCTCAGGGCGAGTGCGGGGAGAAGGAACAGTGCGTACAGGGCTCTGGAGACGCACAGGAGGCTTGGTGCGTGGTGCCGGAACTGGAGGCACTGGGCTGGAGACACGCACCATAGGGAGAGTGCGTGGAGGAGGAACAGGGCTCTGGAGCTGCACTGGAAGCCTGGTGCGTGGTGTAGGCACTGGTGGTACTGAGCTGGGGTGGGAAGGTGGCGCCGGATATACCGGACCGTGAAGGAGGACACGTGCTCTTGAGCACCGAGCCTCCCCAACCTTACCAGGTTGAATGGTCCCCGTAGCCCTGCCAGTGCGGCGAGGTGGAATAGCCCGCACTGGGCTATGCAGGCGAACCGGGGACACCACCTGTAAGGCTGGTGCCATGTACGCCGGCCCGAGGAGACGTACTGGAGGCCAGATACGTTGGGCCGGCTTCATGGCATCCGGCTCGATGCCCAACCTAGCCCTCCCAGTGCGGCAAGGTGGAATAGCCCGCACTGGGCTAAGCACGCGTACTGGGGACACCGTGCGTTCCTCCGCATAACACGGTGTCTGCCCGTACTCCCGCTCTCCACGGTAATCACACACCTCAGGGCGAGTACCGTGTATGCTACGCCAAACCAACATCTCTCTCTCTTCGCTCTCCCCCAATATCACCAACAACTCATCAAATGTCTCATAATCTCCCATCCTTTCACTTTCCTCCAATCTGTCCAATAACTCCTCCACATTCTCCGACTCGTACCTCAATTTAGCCCACTGCTCCTTCTGGTAAGCACGGGGAACTGGCTCAAATCTCCCACTTGACCCAGCCATACTCCCCGTGTGCCCCCCCCCAAGAATTTCTTTGGGGAGCCTCTCGGGCTTCCAGCCACTCTGCCTTGCTAGCTCCCGCTGCTGCTGCTGCTGCCGCCGTTGCCTGTTGCCACGCTGCTTGGTCCGGGTTTGGTGGGTGGTTCTGTAACGGCTTTCTTCCAGGGGTGAAGGAGAGGACCAAAGTGCAGCGCGGTTAGTGTTCAACATGTTTAATTTGACGACAAGTGAACACTACAAACAACAAACAAAAACAACAAACCGTGAAAACCAATACAGACCTATCTGGTGCAGAACACAAACACAGAGACAGGTAACAACCACCCACAACGAACACAGTGAAACAACCTACCTAAATATGACTCTTAATTAGAGGAACGCAAAACACCTGCCTCTAATTAAGAGCCATACCAGGCAACCCTAAACCAACATAGAAACACACAACATAGAATGCCCACCCAAAACTCACGCCCTGACCATCACACACATACAAAACAACAGAAAACAGGTCAGGAACGTGACACTGGTAGATGTCTAGTCTCCCTTGTGGCTCTAATCTGATAGTTTTAGTGGGCTGGTAGATGTCTAGTCTCCTTTATAACTCTAATCTGATAGTGGTAGTGGGTTCGTAGATGTCTAGTCTCGCTTGTGTCACTAATCTGATAGTGGTTGTGGGTTGGTAGATGTCTAGTCTCCTTTATAACTCTAATCTGATAGTGGTAGTGGGCTGGTTGTAACGGCTTTCTTCCAGGGGTGAAGGAGAGGACCAAAGTGCAGCGCGGTTAGTGTTCAACATGTTTAATTTGACGACAAGTGAACACTACAAACAACAAACAAAAACAACAAACCGTGAAAACCGATACAGACCTATCTGGTGCAGAACACAAACACAGAGACAGGTAACAACCACCCACAACGAACACAGTGAAACAACCTACCTAAATATGACTCTTAATTAGAGGAACGCAAAACACCTGCCTCTAATTAAGAGCCATACCAGGCAACCCTAAACCAACATAGAAACACACAACATAGAATGCCCACCCAAAACTCACGCCCTGACCATCACACACATACAAAACAACAGAAAACAGGTCAGGAACGTGACAGAACCCCCCCCTCAAGGTGCGAACGCCGGGCGCACCAGCACAAAGTCCAGGGGAGGGTCTGGGTGGGCATCTGACCACGGTGGTGGCTCAGGCTCCGGACGCTGTCCCCACACCACCATAGTCACTCCCCGCTTCTGTATCCCCCTCCCAATGACCACCCTCCAACTAAAACCACCTAAATGAAGGGGCAGCACCGGGATAAGGGGCAGCACCGGGATAAGGGGCGGCAGGTCCTGGCTGAGGGACTCTGGCAGGTCCTGGCTGAGGGACTCTGGCAGGTCCTGGCTGAGGGACTCTGGCAGGTCCTGGCTGAGGGACTCTGGCAGGTCCTGGCTGAGGGACTCTGGCAGGTCCGGTCTGGCGGAAGGCTCTGGCTGATCCGGTCTGGCGGAAGGCTCTGGCTGATCCGGTCTGGCGGAAGGCTCTGGCTGATCCGGTCTGGCGGAAGGCTCTGGCTGATCCGGTCTGGCGGAAGGATCTGGCTGATCCGGTCTGGCGGAAGGCTCTGGCTGATCCGGTCTGGCGGAAGGCTCTGGCTGATCCGGTCTGGCGGAAGGCTCTGGCTGATCCGGTCTGGCGGAAGGCTCTGGCTGATCCGGTCTGGCGGAAGGCTCTAGCGGCTCCTGTCTGGCGGACGGCTCTAGCGGCTCCTGTCTGGCGGACGGCTCTGTAGGCTCATGGCAGACGGGCGGCTTTGCAGGCTCATGGCAGACGGGCGGCTTTGCAGGCTCATGGCAGACGGACAGTTCAGACGGCGTAGGGCAGACGGGCAGTTCAGACGCCGCTGGGCAGACGGGCAGTTCAGGCGCCGCTGGGCAGACGGGCAGTTCAGGCGCCGCTGGGCAGACGGGCAGTTCAGGCGCCGCTGGGCAGACGGCAGACTCTGGCCGGCTGAGACGCACTGTAGGCCTGGTGCGTGGTACCGGAACTGGAGGTACCGGGCTAAGGACACGCACCTTCAGGCTAGTGCGGGGAACAACAACAGGGCACACTGGACTCTCGTGGCGCACTCTAGGCCTGGTGCGTGGTACCGGAACTGGAGGTACCGGGCTGAGGGCACGCACCTCAGGGCGAGTGCGGGGAGAAGGAACAGTGCGTACAGGGCTCTGGAGACGCACAGGAGGCTTGGTGCGTGGTGCCGGAACTGGAGGCACTGGGCTGGAGACACGCACCATAGGGAGAGTGCGTGGAGGAGGAACAGGGCTCTGGAGCTGCACTGGAAGCCTGGTGCGTGGTGTAGGCACTGGTGGTACTGAGCTGGGGTGGGAAGGTGGCGCCGGATATACCGGACCGTGAAGGAGGACACGTGCTCTTGAGCACCGAGCCTCCCCAACCTTACCAGGTTGAATGGTCCCCGTAGCCCTGCCAGTGCGGCGAGGTGGAATAGCCCGCACTGGGCTATGCAGGCGAACCGGGGACACCACCTGTAAGGCTGGTGCCATGTACGCCGGCCCGAGGAGACGTACTGGAGGCCAGATACGTTGGGCCGGCTTCATGGCATCCGGCTCGATGCCCAACCTAGCCCTCCCAGTGCGGCAAGGTGGAATAGCCCGCACTGGGCTAAGCACGCGTACTGGGGACACCGTGCGTTCCTCCGCATAACACGGTGTCTGCCCGTACTCCCGCTCTCCACGGTAATCACACACCTCAGGGCGAGTACCGTGTATGCTACGCCAAACCAACATCTCTCTCTCTTCGCTCTCCCCCAATATCACCAACAACTCATCAAATGTCTCATAATCTCCCATCCTTTCACTTTCCTCCAATCTGTCCAATAACTCCTCCACATTCTCCGACTCGTACCTCAATTTAGCCCACTGCTCCTTCTGGTAAGCACGGGGAACTGGCTCAAATCTCCCACTTGACCCAGCCATACTCCCCGTGTGCCCCCCCCCAAGAATTTCTTTGGGGAGCCTCTCGGGCTTCCAGCCACTCTGCCTTGCTAGCTCCCGCTGCTGCTGCTGCTGCCGCCGTTGCCTGTTGCCACGCTGCTTGGTCCGGGTTTGGTGGGTGGTTCTGTAACGGCTTTCTTCCAGGGGTGAAGGAGAGGACCAAAGTGCAGCGCGGTTAGTGTTCAACATGTTTAATTTGACGACAAGTGAACACTACAAACAACAAACAAAAACAACAAACCGTGAAAACCAATACAGACCTATCTGGTGCAGAACACAAACACAGAGACAGGTAACAACCACCCACAACGAACACAGTGAAACAACCTACCTAAATATGACTCTTAATTAGAGGAACGCAAAACACCTGCCTCTAATTAAGAGCCATACCAGGCAACCCTAAACCAACATAGAAACACACAACATAGAATGCCCACCCAAAACTCACGCCCTGACCATCACACACATACAAAACAACAGAAAACAGGTCAGGAACGTGACAGAACCCCCCCCTCAAGGTGCGAACGCCGGGCGCACCAGCACAAAGTCCAGGGGAGGGTCTGGGTGGGCATCTGACCACGGTGGTGGCTCAGGCTCCGGACGCTGTCCCCACACCACCATAGTCACTCCCCGCTTCTGTATCCCCCTCCCAATGACCACCCTCCAACTAAAACCACCTAAATGAAGGGGCAGCACCGGGATAAGGGGCAGCACCGGGATAAGGGGCGGCAGGTCCTGGCTGAGGGACTCTGGCAGGTCCTGGCTGAGGGACTCTGGCAGGTCCTGGCTGAGGGACTCTGGCAGGTCCTGGCTGAGGGACTCTGGCAGGTCCTGGCTGAGGGACTCTGGCAGGTCCGGTCTGGCGGAAGGCTCTGGCTGATCCGGTCTGGCGGAAGGCTCTGGCTGATCCGGTCTGGCGGAAGGCTCTGGCTGATCCGGTCTGGCGGAAGGCTCTGGCTGATCCGGTCTGGCGGAAGGATCTGGCTGATCCGGTCTGGCGGAAGGCTCTGGCTGATCCGGTCTGGCGGAAGGCTCTGGCTGATCCGGTCTGGCGGAAGGCTCTGGCTGATCCGGTCTGGCGGAAGGCTCTGGCTGATCCGGTCTGGCGGAAGGCTCTAGCGGCTCCTGTCTGGCGGACGGCTCTAGCGGCTCCTGTCTGGCGGACGGCTCTGTAGGCTCATGGCAGACGGGCGGCTTTGCAGGCTCATGGCAGACGGGCGGCTTTGCAGGCTCATGGCAGACGGACAGTTCAGACGGCGTAGGGCAGACGGGCAGTTCAGACGCCGCTGGGCAGACGGGCAGTTCAGGCGCCGCTGGGCAGACGGGCAGTTCAGGCGCCGCTGGGCAGACGGGCAGTTCAGGCGCCGCTGGGCAGACGGCAGACTCTGGCCGGCTGAGACGCACTGTAGGCCTGGTGCGTGGTACCGGAACTGGAGGTACCGGGCTAAGGACACGCACCTTCAGGCTAGTGCGGGGAACAACAACAGGGCACACTGGACTCTCGTGGCGCACTCTAGGCCTGGTGCGTGGTACCGGAACTGGAGGTACCGGGCTGAGGGCACGCACCTCAGGGCGAGTGCGGGGAGAAGGAACAGTGCGTACAGGGCTCTGGAGACGCACAGGAGGCTTGGTGCGTGGTGCCGGAACTGGAGGCACTGGGCTGGAGACACGCACCATAGGGAGAGTGCGTGGAGGAGGAACAGGGCTCTGGAGCTGCACTGGAAGCCTGGTGCGTGGTGTAGGCACTGGTGGTACTGAGCTGGGGTGGGAAGGTGGCGCCGGATATACCGGACCGTGAAGGAGGACACGTGCTCTTGAGCACCGAGCCTCCCCAACCTTACCAGGTTGAATGGTCCCCGTAGCCCTGCCAGTGCGGCGAGGTGGAATAGCCCGCACTGGGCTATGCAGGCGAACCGGGGACACCACCTGTAAGGCTGGTGCCATGTACGCCGGCCCGAGGAGACGTACTGGAGGCCAGATACGTTGGGCCGGCTTCATGGCATCCGGCTCGATGCCCAACCTAGCCCTCCCAGTGCGGCAAGGTGGAATAGCCCGCACTGGGCTAAGCACGCGTACTGGGGACACCGTGCGTTCCTCCGCATAACACGGTGTCTGCCCGTACTCCCGCTCTCCACGGTAATCACACACCTCAGGGCGAGTACCGTGTATGCTACGCCAAACCAACATCTCTCTCTCTTCGCTCTCCCCCAATATCACCAACAACTCATCAAATGTCTCATAATCTCCCATCCTTTCACTTTCCTCCAATCTGTCCAATAACTCCTCCACATTCTCCGACTCGTACCTCAATTTAGCCCACTGCTCCTTCTGGTAAGCACGGGGAACTGGCTCAAATCTCCCACTTGACCCAGCCATACTCCCCGTGTGCCCCCCCCCAAGAATTTCTTTGGGGAGCCTCTCGGGCTTCCAGCCACTCTGCCTTGCTAGCTCCCGCTGCTGCTGCTGCTGCCGCCGTTGCCTGTTGCCACGCTGCTTGGTCCGGGTTTGGTGGGTGGTTCTGTAACGGCTTTCTTCCAGGGGTGAAGGAGAGGACCAAAGTGCAGCGCGGTTAGTGTTCAACATGTTTAATTTGACGACAAGTGAACACTACAAACAACAAACAAAAACAACAAACCGTGAAAACCAATACAGACCTATCTGGTGCAGAACACAAACACAGAGACAGGTAACAACCACCCACAACGAACACAGTGAAACAACCTACCTAAATATGACTCTTAATTAGAGGAACGCAAAACACCTGCCTCTAATTAAGAGCCATACCAGGCAACCCTAAACCAACATAGAAACACACAACATAGAATGCCCACCCAAAACTCACGCCCTGACCATCACACACATACAAAACAACAGAAAACAGGTCAGGAACGTGACACTGGTAGATGTCTAGTCTCCCTTGTGGCTCTAATCTGATAGTTTTAGTGGGCTGGTAGATGTCTAGTCTCCTTTATAACTCTAATCTGATAGTGGTAGTGGGTTCGTAGATGTCTAGTCTCGCTTGTGTCACTAATCTGATAGTGGTTGTGGGTTGGTAGATGTCTAGTCTCCTTTATAACTCTAATCTGATAGTGGTAGTGGGCTGGTTGTAACGGCTTTCTTCCAGGGGTGAAGGAGAGGACCAAAGTGCAGCGCGGTTAGTGTTCAACATGTTTAATTTGACGACAAGTGAACACTACAAACAACAAACAAAAACAACAAACCGTGAAAACCGATACAGACCTATCTGGTGCAGAACACAAACACAGAGACAGGTAACAACCACCCACAACGAACACAGTGAAACAACCTACCTAAATATGACTCTTAATTAGAGGAACGCAAAACACCTGCCTCTAATTAAGAGCCATACCAGGCAACCCTAAACCAACATAGAAACACACAACATAGAATGCCCACCCAAAACTCACGCCCTGACCATCACACACATACAAAACAACAGAAAACAGGTCAGGAACGTGACAGAACCCCCCCCTCAAGGTGCGAACGCCGGGCGCACCAGCACAAAGTCCAGGGGAGGGTCTGGGTGGGCATCTGACCACGGTGGTGGCTCAGGCTCCGGACGCTGTCCCCACACCACCATAGTCACTCCCCGCTTCTGTATCCCCCTCCCAATGACCACCCTCCAACTAAAACCACCTAAATGAAGGGGCAGCACCGGGATAAGGGGCAGCACCGGGATAAGGGGCAGCACCGGGATAAGGGGCAGCACCGGGATAAGGGGCGGCAGGTCCTGGCTGAGGGACTCTGGCAGGTCCTGGCTGAGGGACTCTGGCAGGTCCTGGCTGAGGGACTCTGGCAGGTCCTGGCTGAGGGACTCTGGCAGGTCCTGGCTGAGGGACTCTGGCAGGTCCGGTCTGGCGGAAGGCTCTGGCTGATCCGGTCTGGCGGAAGGCTCTGGCTGATCCGGTCTGGCGGAAGGCTCTGGCTGATCCGGTCTGGCGGAAGGCTCTGGCTGATCCGGTCTGGCGGAAGGCTCTGGCTGATCCGGTCTGGCGGAAGGCTCTGGCTGATCCGGTCTGGCGGAAGGCTCTGGCTGATCCGGTCTGGCGGAAGGCTCTGGCTGATCCGGTCTGGCGGAAGGCTCTGGCTGATCCGGTCTGGCGGAAGGCTCTGGCTGATCCGGTCTGGCGGAAGGCTCTAGCGGCTCCTGTCTGGCGGACGGCTCTAGCGGCTCCTGTCTGGCGGACGGCTCTGTAGGCTCATGGCAGACGGGCGGCTTTGCAGGCTCATGGCAGACGGGCGGCTTTGCAGGCTCATGGCAGACGGACAGTTCAGACGGCGTAGGGCAGACGGGCAGTTCAGACGCCGCTGGGCAGACGGGCAGTTCAGGCGCCGCTGGGCAGACGGGCAGTTCAGGCGCCGCTGGGCAGACGGGCAGTTCAGGCGCCGCTGGGCAGACGGCAGACTCTGGCCGGCTGAGACGCACTGTAGGCCTGGTGCGTGGTACCGGAACTGGAGGTACCGGGCTAAGGACACGCACCTTCAGGCTAGTGCGGGGAACAACAACAGGGCACACTGGACTCTCGTGGCGCACTCTAGGCCTGGTGCGTGGTACCGGAACTGGAGGTACCGGGCTGAGGGCACGCACCTCAGGGCGAGTGCGGGGAGAAGGAACAGTGCGTACAGGGCTCTGGAGACGCACAGGAGGCTTGGTGCGTGGTGCCGGAACTGGAGGCACTGGGCTGGAGACACGCACCATAGGGAGAGTGCGTGGAGGAGGAACAGGGCTCTGGAGCTGCACTGGAAGCCTGGTGCGTGGTGTAGGCACTGGTGGTACTGAGCTGGGGTGGGAAGGTGGCGCCGGATATACCGGACCGTGAAGGAGGACACGTGCTCTTGAGCACCGAGCCTCCCCAACCTTACCAGGTTGAATGGTCCCCGTAGCCCTGCCAGTGCGGCGAGGTGGAATAGCCCGCACTGGGCTATGCAGGCGAACCGGGGACACCACCTGTAAGGCTGGTGCCATGTACGCCGGCCCGAGGAGACGTACTGGAGGCCAGATACGTTGGGCCGGCTTCATGGCATCCGGCTCGATGCCCAACCTAGCCCTCCCAGTGCGGCAAGGTGGAATAGCCCGCACTGGGCTAAGCACGCGTACTGGGGACACCGTGCGTTCCTCCGCATAACACGGTGTCTGCCCGTACTCCCGCTCTCCACGGTAATCACACACCTCAGGGCGAGTACCGTGTATGCTACGCCAAACCAACATCTCTCTCTCTTCGCTCTCCCCCAATATCACCAACAACTCATCAAATGTCTCATAATCTCCCATCCTTTCACTTTCCTCCAATCTGTCCAATAACTCCTCCACATTCTCCGACTCGTACCTCAATTTAGCCCACTGCTCCTTCTGGTAAGCACGGGGAACTGGCTCAAATCTCCCACTTGACCCAGCCATACTCCCCGTGTGCCCCCCCCAAGAATTTCTTTGGGGAGCCTCTCGGGCTTCCAGCCACTCTGCCTTGCTAGCTCCCGCTGCTGCTGCTGCTGCCGCCGTTGCCTGTTGCCACGCTGCTTGGTCCGGGTTTGGTGGGTGGTTCTGTAACGGCTTTCTTCCAGGGGTGAAGGAGAGGACCAAAGTGCAGCGCGGTTAGTGTTCAACATGTTTAATTTGACGACAAGTGAACACTACAAACAACAAACAAAAACAACAAACCGTGAAAACCAATACAGACCTATCTGGTGCAGAACACAAACACAGAGACAGGTAACAACCACCCACAACGAACACAGTGAAACAACCTACCTAAATATGACTCTTAATTAGAGGAACGCAAAACACCTGCCTCTAATTAAGAGCCATACCAGGCAACCCTAAACCAACATAGAAACACACAACATAGAATGCCCACCCAAAACTCACGCCCTGACCATCACACACATACAAAACAACAGAAAACAGGTCAGGAACGTGACACTGGTAGATGTCTAGTCTCCCTTGTGGCTCTAATCTGATAGTTTTAGTGGGCTGGTAGATGTCTAGTCTCCCTTGTGGCTCTAATCTTATAGTGGTAGTGGGTTGGTAGATGTCTAGTCTCCTTTATAACTCTAATCTGAGAGTGGTAGTGGGCTGGTAGATGTCTAGTCTCCCTTATGGCTCTAATCTGATAGTGGTTGTGGGTTGGTAGATGTCTAGTCTCCTTTATAACTCTAATCTGATAGTGGTAGTGGGGTGCTAGATGTCTAGTCTCCTTTATGCCTCTAATCTGATAGTGGTAGTGGGCTGGTAGATGTCTAGTCTCCCTTGTGGCTCTAATCTGATAGTTGTAGTGGGCTGGTAGATGTCTAGTCTCCCTTGTGGCTCTAATCTTATAGTGGTAGTGGGTTGGTAGATGTCTAGTCTCCCTTATGGCTCTAATCTGATAGTGGTAGTGGGCTGGTAGATGTCTAGTCTCCCTAATGGCTCTAATCTGATAGTGGTAGTGGGGTGGTAGATGTCTAGTCTCATTTGTGGCTCTAATATGATGGTGGTAGTGGGGTTGTAGATATCTAGTATCCTGTATGACTCTAATCTGATAGTGGTAGTGGGCTGGTAGATGTTTAGTATCCTTTATTACTCTAATCTGATAGTGGTAGTGGGTTGGTAGATGTCTAGTCTCGCTTGTGTCACTAATCTGATAGTGTTTGTGGGTTGGTAGATGTCTAGTATCCTGTATGACTCTAATCTGATAGTGGTAGTGGGGTGCTAGATGTCTAGTCTCCCTTATGGCTCTAATCTGATAGTGGTAGTGGGCTGGTAGATGTCTAGTCTCCCTAATGGCTCTAATCTGATAGTGGTAGTGGGTTGGTAGATGTCTAGTCTTCTTTATGGCTCTAATCTGATAGTGGTTTTGTGGTGGTTGATGACTAGTCTCCTTTATGGTTCTAATCTGATAGTGGTAGATATGGTAGATGTCTAGTCTCCTTTGTGGCTCTAATATGATGGTGGTAGTGGGGTCGTAGATATCTAGTCTCCCTTATGGCTCTAATCTGATAGTGGTAGTGGGCTGGTAGATGTCTAGTCTCCCTAATGGCTCTAATCTGATAGTGGTAGTGGGGTGGTAGATGTCTAGTCTCCTTTGTGGCTCTAATATGATGGTGGTAGTGGGGTTGTAGATATCTAGTATCCTGTATGACTCTAATCTGATAGTGGTAGTGGGCTGGTAGATGTCTAGTCTCCTTTATAACTCTAATCTGATAGTGGTAGTGGGGTGGTAGATGTCTAGTCTCGCTTGTGTCACTAATCTGATAGTGGTTGTGGGTTGGAAGATGTCTAGTCTCCTTTATAACTCTAATCTGATAGTGGTAGTGGGCTGGTAGATGTCTAGTCTCCCTTGTGGCTCTAATCTGATAGTTGTAGTGGGCTGGTAGATGTCTAGTCTCCCTTGTGGCTCTAATCTTATAGTGGTAGTGGGCTGGTAGATGTCTAGTCTCCTTTATAACTCTAATCTGAGAGTGGTAGTGGGCTGGTAGATGTCTAGTCTCCCTAATGGCTCTAATCTGATAGTGGTTGTGGGTTGGTAGATGTCTAGTCTCCTTTATAACTCTAATCTGATAGTGGTAGTGGGGTGGTCGATGTCTGGTCTCCCTTATGGCTCTAATCTGATAGTGGTAGTGGGGTGCTAGATGTCTAGTCTCCCTTATGGCTCTAATCTGATAGTGGTAGTGGGCTGGTAGATGTCTAGTCTCCCTAATGGCTCTAATCTGATAGTGGTAGTGGGTTGGTAGATGTCTAGTCTTCTTTATGGCTCTAATCTGATAGTGGTTTTGTGGTGGTTGATGTCTAGTCTCCTTTATGGTTCTAATCTGATAGTGCTAGATATGGTAGATGTCTAGTCTCCTTTGTGGCTCTAATCTGATGGTGGTAGTGGGCTGGTAGATGTCTAGTCTCCCTAATGGCTCTAATCTGATAGTGGTAGTGGGGTGCTAGATGTCTAGTCTCCCTTATGGCTCTAATCTGATAGTGGTAGTGGGATGCTAGATGTCTAGTCTCCTTTATAACTCTAATCTGATAGTGGTAGTGGGGTGGTTGATGTCTAGTCTCCTTTATGGCTCTAATCTGATAGTGGTAGATGTGGTAGATGTCTTGTCTCCTTTGTGGCTCTAATCTGATAGTGGTAGTGGGTTGGTAGATGTCTAGTCTCCTTTATGCCTCTAATCTGATAGTGGTAGTGGGCTGGTAGATGTCTAGTCTCCCTTATGGCTCTAATCTGATAGTGGTAGTGGGCTGGTAGATGTCTAGTCTCCTTTATAACTCTAATCTGATAGTGGTAGTGGGCTGGTAGATGTCTAGTCTCCCTTATGGCTCTAATCTGATAGTGGTAGTGGGGTGCTAGATGTCTAGTCTCCCTAATGGCTCTAATCTGATAGTGGTAGTGGGGTGGTAGATGTCTAGTCTTCTTTATGGCTCTAATCTGATAGTGGTTTTGTGGTGGTTGATGTCTAGTCTCCCTAATGGCTCTAATCTGATAGTGGTATTGGGGTGGTAGATGTCTAGTCTTCTGTATGGCTCTAATCTGATAGTGGTTTTGTGGTGGTTGATGTCTAGTCTCCTTTATGGCTCTAATCTGATAGTGGTAGATATGGTAGATGTCTAGTCTCCTTTATAACTCTAATCTGATAGTGGTAGTGGGGTGGTCGATGTCTGGTCTCCCTTATGGCTCTAATCTGATAGTGGTAGTGGGGTGCTAGATGTCTAGTCTCCCTTATGGCTCTAATCTGATAGTGGTAGTGGGCTGGTAGATGTCTAGTCTCCCTAATGGCTCTAATCTGATAGTGGTAGTGGGTTGGTAGATGTCTAGTCTTCTTTATGGCTCTAATCTGATAGTGGTTTTGTGGTGGTTGATGTCTAGTCTCCTTTATGGTTCTAATCTGATAGTGGTAGATATGGTAGATGTCTAGTCTCCTTTGTGGCTCTAATATGATGGTGGTAGTGGGCTGGTAGATGTCTAGTCTCCCTAATGGCTCTAATCTGATAGTGGTAGTGGGGTGCTAGATGTCTAGTCTCCCTTATGGCTCTAATCTGATAGTGGTAGTGGGATGCTAGATGTCTAGTCTCCTTTATAACTCTAATCTGATAGTGGTAGTGGGGTGGTTGATGTCTAGTCTCCTTTATGGCTCTAATCTGATAGTGGTAGATGTGGTAGATGTCTTGTCTCCTTTGTGGCTCTAATCTGATAGTGGTAGTGGGTTGATAGATGTCTAGTCTCCTTTATGCCTCTAATCTGATAGTGGTAGTGGGCTGGTAGATGTCTAGTCTCCCTTATGGCTCTAATCTGATAGTGGTAGTGGGCTGGTAGATGTCTAGTCTCCTTTATAACTCTAATCTGATAGTGGTAGTGGGCTGGTAGATGTCTAGTCTCCCTTATGGCTCTAATCTGATAGTGGTAGTGGGGTGCTAGATGTCTAGTCTCCCTAATGGCTCTAATCTGATAGTGGTAGTGGGGTGGTAGATGTCTAGTCTTCTTTATGGCTCTAATCTGATAGTGGTTTTGTGGTGGTTGATGTCTAGTCTCCCTAATGGCTCTAATCTGATAGTGGTATTGGGGTGGTAGATGTCTAGTCTTCTGTATGGCTCTAATCTGATAGTGGTTTTGTGGTGGTTGATGTCTAGTCTCCTTTATGGCTCTAATCTGATAGTGGTAGATATGGTAGATGTCTAGTCTCCCTTGTGGCTCTAATCTGATAGTGGTTGTGGGTTGGTAGATGTCTAGTCTCCCTTGTGGCTCTAATCTGATAGTTGTAGTGGGCTGGTAGATGTCTAGTCTCCCTAATGGCTCTAATCTGATAGTGGTAGTGGGGTGGTAGATTTCTAGTCTTCTTTATGGCTTTAATCTGATAGTGGTTTTGTGGTGGTTGATGTCTAGTCTTCTTTATGGCTCTAATCTGATAGTAGTAGATGTGGTAGATGTCTAGTCTCCTTTGTGGTTCTAATATGATGGTGGTAGTGGGGTTGTAGATATCTAGTATCCCGTATGACTCTAATTTGATAGTGGTAGTGGGCTGGTAGATGTCTAGTCTCCTTTATGCCTCTAATCTGATAGTTGTAGTGAGCTGGTAGTTGTCTAGTTTCCCTTGTGGCTCTAATCTGATAGTGGTTGTGGGTTGGTAGATGTCTAGTCTCCTTTATAACTCTAATCTGATAGTGGTAGTGGGGTGGTCGATGTCTGGTCTCCCTTATGGCTCTAATCTGATAGTGGTAGTGGGGTGCTAGATGTCTAGTCTCCCTTATGGCTCTAATCTGATAGTGGTAGTGGGCTGGTAGATGTCTAGTCTCCCTAATGGCTCTAATCTGATAGTGGTAGTGGGTTGGTAGATGTCTAGTCTTCTTTATGGCTCTAATCTGATAGTGGTTTTGTGGTGGTTGATGTCTAGTCTCCTTTATGGTTCTAATCTGATAGTGGTAGATATGGTAGATGTCTAGTCTCCTTTGTGGCACTAATATGATGGTGGTAGTGGGGTCGTAGATATCTAGTCTCCCTTATGGCTCTAATCTGATAGTGGTAGTGGGCTGGTAGATGTCTAGTCTCCCTAATGGCTCTAATCTGATAGTGGTAGTGGGGTGCTAGATGTCTAGTCTCCCTTATGGCTCTAATCTGATAGTGGTAGTGGGATGCTAGATGTCTAGTCTCCTTTATAACTCTAATCTGATAGTGGTAGTGGGCTGGTAGATGTCTAGTCTCCCTAATGGCTCTAATCTGATAGTTGTAGTGGGTTGGTAGATGTCTAGTCTCCCTTGTGGCTCTAATTTTATAGTGGTAGTGGGTTGGTAGATGTCTAGTCTCCTTTATAACTCTAATCTGATAGTGGTAGTGGGGTGGTTGATGTCTAGTCTCCTTTATGGCTCTAATCTGATAGTGGTAGATGTGGTAGATGTCTTGTCTCCTTTGTGGCTCTAATCTGATAGTGGTAGTGGGTTGATAGATGTCTAGTCTCCTTTATGCCTCTAATCTGATAGTGGTAGTGGACTGGTAGATGTCTAGTCTCCCTTATGGCTCTAATCTGATAGTGGTAGTGGGCTGGTAGATGTCTAGTCTCCTTTATAACTCTAATCTGATAGTGGTAGTGGGCTGGTAGATGTCTAGTCTCCCTTATGGCTCTAATCTGATAATTGTAGTGGGGCGCTAGATGTCTAGTCTCCCTAATAGCTCTAATCTGATAGTGGTAGTGGGGTGGTAGATGTCTAGTCTTCTTTATGGCTCTAATCTGATAGTGGTTTTGTGGTGGTTGATGTCTAGTCTCCCTAATGGCTCTAATCTGATAGTGGTATTGGGGTGGTAGATGTCTAGTCTTCTGTATGGCTCTAATCTGATAGTGGTTTTGTGGTGGTTGATGTCTAGTCTCCTTTATGGCTCTAATCTGATAGTGGTAGATATGGTAGATGTCTAGTCTCCCTTGTGGCTCTAATCTGATAGTGGTAGTGGGTTGGTAGATGTCTAGTCTCCCTAATGGCTCTAATCTGATAGTGGTAGTGGGATGGTAGATTTCTAGTCTTCTTTATGGCTCTAATCTGATAGTGGTTTTGTGGTGGTTGATGTCTAGTCTTCTTTATGGCTCTAATCTGATAGTAGTAGATGTGGTAGATGTCTAGTCTCCTTTGTGGTTCTAATATGATGGTGGTAGTGGGGTTGTAGATATCTAGTATCCCGTATGACTCTAATCTGATAGTGGTAGTGGGCTGGTAGATGTCTAGTCTCCTTTATGCCTCTAATCTGATAGTTGTAGTGAGCTGGTAGTTGTCTAGTCTCCCTTGTGGCTCTAATCTGATAGTGGTTGTGGGTTGGTAGATGTCTAGTCTCCCTTGTGGCTCTAATCTGATAGTTGTAGTGGGCTGGTAGATGTCTAGTCTCCCTTGTGGCTTTAATCTTTATAGTGGTAGTGGGTTGGTAGATGTCTTAGTCTCCTTTATAACTCTAATCTTATAGTGGTAGTGGGGTGCTAGATGTCCAGTCTCCCTTATGGCTCTAATCTGATAGTGGTAGTGGGCTGGTAGATGTCTAGTCTCCCTAATGGCTCTAATCTGATAGTGGTAGTGGGGTGGTAGATGTCTAGTCTCCTTTATGGCTCTAATCTGATAGTGGTTTTGTGGTGGTTGATGTCTAGTCTTCTTTATGGCTCTAATCTGATAGTAGTAGATGTGGTAGATGTCTAGTCTTCTTTATGGCTCTAATCTGATAGTGGTAGTGGGCTGGTAGATGTCTAGTCTCCCTAATGGCTCTAATCTGATAGTGGTTTTGTGGTGGTTGATGTCTAGTCTTCTTTATGGCTCTAATCTGATAGTTGTAGTGGGCTGGTAGATGTCTAGTCTCCCTTGTGGCTTTAATCTTTATAGTGGTAGTGGGTTGGTAGATGTCTTAGTCTCCTTTATAACTCTAATCTTATAGTGGTAGTGGGGTGCTAGATGTCCAGTCTCCCTTATGGCTCTAATCTGATAGTGGTAGTGGGCTGGTAGATGTCTAGTCTCCCTAATGGCTCTAATCTGATAGTGGTAGTGGGGTGGTAGATGTCTAGTCTCCTTTATGGCTCTAATCTGATAGTGGTTTTGTGGTGGTTGATGTCTAGTCTTCTTTATGGCTCTAATCTGATAGTAGTAGATGTGGTAGATGTCTAGTCTTCTTTATGGCTCTAATCTGATAGTGGTAGTGGGCTGGTAGATGTCTAGTCTCCCTAATGGCTCTAATCTGATAGTGGTAGTGGGGGTGCTAGATGTCTAGTCTCCCTTATGGCTCTAATCTGATAGTGGTAGTGGGCTGGTAGATGTCTAGTCTCCCTAATGGCTCTAATCTGATAGTTGTAGTGGGTTGGTAGATGTCTAGTCTCCTTTATAACTCTAATCTGATAGTGGTAGTGGGCTGGTAGATGTCTAGTCTCCCTAATGGCTCTAATCTGATAGTGGTAGTGGGTTGGTAGATGTCTAGTCTCCTTTATGGCTCTAATCTGATAGTGGTTTTGTGGTGGTTGATGTCTAGTCTCCTTTATGGCTCGAATTTGATAGTGGTAGATGTGGTAGATGTCTAGTCTCCTTTGTGGCTCTAATATGATGGTGGTAGTGGGGTTGTAGATATCTAGTATCCCGTATGTCTCTAATCTGATAGTCGTAGTGGGCTGGTAGATGTCTAGTCTCCTTTATGCCTCTAATCTGATAGTTGTAGTGAGCTGGTAGTTGTCTAGTCTCCCTTGTGGCTCTAATCTGATAGTGGTTGTGGGTTGGTAGATGTCTAGTCTCCCTTGTGGCTCTAATCTGATAGTTGTAGTGGGCTGGTAGATGTCTAGTCTCCCTTGTGGCTCTAATCTTATAGTGGTAGTGGGTTGGTAGATGTCTAGTCTCCTTTATAACTCTAATCTTATAGTGGTAGTGGGGTGCTAGATGTCTAGTCTCCCTTATGGCTCTAATCTGATAGTGGTAGTGGGCTGGTAGATGTCTAGTCTCCCTAATGGCTCTAATCTGATAGTGGTAGTGGGGTGGTAGATGTCTAGTCTCCTTTATGGCTCTAATCTGATAGTGGTTTTGTGGTGGTTGATGTCTAGTCTACTTTATGGCTCTAATCTGATAGTGGTAGATGTGGTAGATGTCTAGTCTCCTTTGTGGCTCTAATATGATGGTGGTAGTGGGGTTGTAGATATCTAGTATCCTGTATGACTCTAATCTGATAGTGGTAGTGGGCTGGTAGATGTCTAGTCTCCTTTATAACTCTAATCTGATAGTGGTAGTGGGCTGGTAGATGTCTAGTCTCCCTTGTGGCTCTAATCTGATAGTTGTAGTGGGCTGGTAGATGTCTAGGCTCCCTTGTGGCTCTAATCTTATAGTGGTAGTGGGCTGGTAGATGTCTAGTCTCCTTTATAACTCTAATCTGAGAGTGGTAGTGGGCTGGTAGATGTCTAGTCTCCCTAATGGCTCTAATCTGATAGTGGTTGTGGGTTGGTAGATGTCTAGTCTCCTTTATAACTCTAATCTGAAAGTGGTAGTGGGTTGGTCGATGTCTAGTCTCCCTTATGGCTCTAATCTGATAGTGGTAGTGGGGTGCTAGATGTCTAGTCTCCTTTATGGCTCTAATCTGATAGTGGTTTTGTGGTGGTTGATGTCTAGTCTCCCTTATGGCTCTAATCTGATAGTGGTAGTGGGGTGGTAGATGTCTAGTCTCCTTTATGGCTCTAATCTGATAGTAGTTTTGTGGTGGTTGATGTCTAGTCTCCTTTATGGCTCTAATCTGATAGTGGTAGATGTGGTAGATGTCTAGTCTCCTTTGTGGCTCTAATATGATGGTGGTAGTGGGGTTGTAGATATCTAGTATCACGTATGTCTCTAATCTGATAGTGGTAGTGGGCTGGTAGATGTCTAGTCTCCTTTATGCCTCTAATCTGATAGTTGTAGTGAACTGGTAGTTGTCTAGTCTCCCTTGTGGCTCTAATCTGATAGTGGTTGTGGGTTGGTAGATGTCTAGTCTCCCTTGTGGCTCTAATCTGATAGTTGTAGCGGGCTGGTAGATGTCTAGTCTCCCTTGTGGATCTAATCTTATAGTGGTAGTGGGTTGGTAGATGTCTAGTCTCCTTTATAACTCTAATCTTATAGTGGTAGTGGGCTGGTAGATGTCTAGTCTCCCTAATGGCTCTAATCTGATAGTGGTAGTGGGGTGGTAGATGTCTAGTCTCCTTTGTGGCTCTAATATGATGGTGGTAGTGGGGTTGTAGATATCTAGTATCCTGTATGACTCTAATCTGATAGTGGTAGTGGGCTGGTAGATGTCTAGTCTCCTTTATAACTCTAATCTGATAGTGGTAGTGGGGTGGTAGATGTCTAGTCTCCCTTGTGGCTCTAATCTGATAGTTGTAGTGGGCTGGTAGATGTCTAGTCTCGCTTGTGTCACTAATCTGATAGTGGTTGTGGGTTGGTAGATGTCTAGTCTCCTTTATAACTCTAATCTGATAGTGGTAGTGGGCTGGTAGATGTCTAGTCTCCCTTGTGGCTCTAATCTGATAGTTGTAGTGGGCTGGTAGATGTCTAGTCTCCCTTGTGGCTCTAATCTTATAGTGGTAGTGGGCTGGTAGATGTCTAGTCTCCTTTATAACTCTAATCTGAGAGTGGTAGTGGGCTGGTAGATGTCTAGTCTCCCTAATGGCTCTAATCTGATAGTGGTTGTGGGTTGGTAGATGTCTAGTCTCCTTTATAACTCTAATCTGATAGTGGTAGTGGGGTGGTCGATGTCTAGTCTCCCTTATGGCTCTAATCTGATAGTGGTAGTGGGGTGCTAGATGTCTAGTCTCCCTTATGGCTCTAATCTGATAGTGGTAGTGGGCTGGTAGATGTCTAGTCTCCCTAATGACTCTAATCTGATAGTGGTAGTGGGTTGGTAGATGTCTAGTCTTCTTTATGGCTCTAATCTGATAGTGGTAGTGGGGTGGTCGATGTCTAGTCTCCCTTATGGCTCTAATCTGATAGTGGTAGTGGGGTGCTAGATGTCTAGTCTCCCTTATGGCTCTAATCTGATAGTGGTAGTGGGCTGGTAGATGTCTAGTCTCCCTTATGGCTCTAATCTGATAGTGGTAGTGGGGTGCTAGATGTCTAGTCTCCCTTATGGCTCTAATCTGATAGTTGTAGTGGGGTGGTAGATGTCTAGTCTCCTTTATGGCTCTAATCTGATAGTGGTTTTGTGGTGGTTGATGTCTAGTCTCCTTTATGGCTCTAATCTGATAGTGGTTGATATGGTAGATGTCTAGTCTCCTTTGTGGCTCTAATATGATGGTGGTAGTGGGGTTGTAGATATCTAGTATCCCTTATGACTCTAATCTGATAGTGGTAGTGGGCTGGTAGATGTCTAGTCTCCTTTATAACTCTAATCTGATAGTGGTAGTGGGGTGGTAGATGTCTAGTCTCGCTTGTGTCACTAATCTGATAGTGGTTGTGGGTTGGTAGATGTCTAGTCTCCTTTATAACTCTAATCTGATAGTGGTAGTGGGCTGGTAGATGTCTAGTCTCCCTAATGGCTCTAATCTGATAGTGGTTGTGGGTTGGTAGATGTCTAGTCTCCTTTATAACTCTAATCTGATAGTGGTAGTGGGGTGGTCGATGTCTAGTCTCCTTTATGGCTCTAATCTGATAGTGGTAGTGGGGTGCTAGATGTCTAGTCTCCCTTATGGCTCTAATCTGATAGTGGTAGTGGGCTGGTAGATGTCTAGTCTCCCTAATGGCTCTAATCTGATAGTGGTAGTGGGGTGGTAGATGTCTAGTCTTCTTTATGGCTCTAATCTGATAGTGGTATTGTGGTGGTTGATGTCTAGTCTTCTTTATGGCTCTAATCTGATAGTGGTATTGTGGTGGTTGATGTCTAGTCTCCTTTATGGCTCTATTCTGATAGTGGTAGATATGGTAGATGTCTAGTCTCCTATGTGGCTCTAATATGATGGTGGTAGTGGGGTCGTAGATTTCTAGTCTCCCTTATGGCTCTAATCTTATAGTGGTAGTGAGGTGGTAGATGTCTAGTCTCCCTTGTGGCTCTAATCTGATAGTGGTTGTGGGTTGGTAGATGCCTAGTCTCCCTTGTGGCTCTAATCTGATAGTTGTAGTGGGCTGGTAGATGTCTAGTCTCCCTAATGGCTCTAATCTGATAGTGGTAGTGGGGTGCTAGATGTCTAGTCTCCCTTATGGCTCTAATCTGATAGTGGTAGTGGGCTGGTAGATCCCGTGTGGCTCAGTTGGTAGAGCATGGCGCTTGCAACGCCAGGGTTGTGGGTTCATTCCCCACGGGGGGACCAGGATGAATATGGATGAATATGTATGAACTTTCCAATTTGTAAGTCGCTCTGGATAAGAGCGTCTGCTAAATGACTTAAATGTAAATGTAATGTAAATGTAGATGTCTAGTCTCCCTAATGGCTCTAATCTGATAGTTGTAGTGGGTTGGTAGATGTCCAGTCTCCTTTATAACTCTAATCTGATAGTGGTAGTGGGCTGGTAGATGTCTAGTCTCCCTAATGGCTCTAATCTGATAGTGGTAGTGGGGTGGTAGATGTCTAGTCTCCTTTATGGCTCTAATCTGATAGTGGTTTTGTGGTGGTTGATGTCTAGTCTCCTTTATGGCTCTAATCTGATAGTGGTAGATGTGGTAGATGTCTAGTCTCCTTTGTGGCTCTAATATGATGGTGGTAGTGGGGTTGTAGATATCTAGTATCCCGTATGTCTCTAATCTGATAGTGGTAGTGGGCTGGTAGATGTCTCCGTTATGCCTCTAATCTGATAGTTGTAGTGAACTGGTAGTTGTCTAGTCTCCCTTGTGGCTCTAATCTGATAGTGGTTGTGGGTTGGTAGATGTCTAGTCTCCCTTGTGGCTCTAATCTTATAGTGGTAGTGAGGTGGTAGATGTCTAGTCTCCCTTGTGGCTCTAATCTGATAGTTGTAGTGAGCTGGTAGATGTCTAGTCTCCCTTGTGGCTCTAATCTGATAGTGGTTGTGGGTTGGTAGATGTCTAGTCTCCTTTATGGCTCTAATCTGATAGTGGTAGTGGGCTGGTAGATGTCTAGTCTCCCTTATGGCTCTAATCTGATAGTGGTAGAGGGGTGCTAGATGTCTAGTCTCCCTTATGGCTCTAATCTGATAGTGGTAGTGGGCTGGTAGATGTCTAGTCTCCCTAATGGCTCTAATCTGATAGTGGTAGTGGGGTGGTAGATGTCCAGTCTCCTTTATAACTCTAATCTGATAGTTGTAGTGGGCTGGTAGATGTCTAGTCTCCCTAATGGCTCTAATCTGATAGTGGTAGTGGGGTGGTAGATTTCTAGTCTTCTTTATGGCTCTAATCTGATAGTAGTAGATGTGGTAGATGTCTAGTCTCCTTTGTGGTTCTAATATGATGGTGGTAGTGGGGTTGTAGATATCTAGTATCCCGTATGACTCTAATCTGATAGTGGTAGTGGGCTGGTAGATGTCTAGTCTCCTTTATGCCTCTAATCTGATAGTTGTAGTGAGCTGGTAGTTGTCTAGTCTCCCTTGTGGCTCTAATCTGATAGTGGTTGTGGGTTGGTAGATGTCTAGTCTCCCTTGTGGCTCTAATCTGATAGTTGTAGTGGGCTGGTAGATGTCTAGTCTCCCTTGTGGCTCTAATCTTTATAGTGGTAGTGGGTTGGTAGATGTCTTAGTCTCCTTTATAACTCTAATCTTATAGTGGTAGTGGGGTGCTAGATGTCTAGTCTCCCTTATGGCTCTAATCTGATAGTGGTAGTGGGCTGGTAGATGTCTAGTCTCCCTAATGGCTCTAATCTGATAGTGGTAGTGGGGTGGTAGATGTCTAGTCTCCTTTATGGCTCTAATCTGATAGTGGTTTTGTGGTGGTTGATGTCTAGTCTTCTTTATGGCTCTAATCTGATAGTAGTAGATGTGGTAGATGTCTAGTCTTCTTTATGGCTCTAATCTGATAGTGGTAGTGGGCTGGTAGATGTCTAGTCTCCCTAATGGCTCTAATCTGATAGTGGTATGGGGGTGCTAGATGTCTAGTCTCCCTTATGGCTCTAATCTGATAGTTGTAGTGGGCTGGTAGATGTCTAGTCTCCCTAATGGCTCTAATCTGATAGTTGTAGTGGGTTGGTAGATGTCTAGTCTCCTTTATAACTCTAATCTGATAGTGGTAGTGGGCTGGTAGATGTCTAGTCTCCCTAATGGCTCTAATCTGATAGTGGTAGTGGGTTGGTAGATGTCTAGTCTCCTTTATGGCTCTAATCTGATAGTGGTTTTGTGGTGGTTGATGTCTAGTCTCCTTTATGGCTCGAATTTGATAGTGGTAGATGTGGTAGATGTCTAGTCTCCTTTGTGGCTCTAATATGATGGTGGTAGTGGAGTTGTAGATATCTAGTATCCCGTATGTCTCTAAACTGATAGTGGTAGTGGGCTGGTAGATGTCTAGTCTCCTTTATGGCTCTAATCTGATAGTTGTAGTGAGCTGGTAGTTGTCTAGTCTCCCTTGTGGCTCTAATCTGATAGTGGTTGTGGGTTGGTAGATGTCTAGTCTCCCTTGTGGCTCTAATCTGATAGTTGTAGTGGGCTGGTAGATGTCTAGTCTCCCTTGTGGCTCTAATCTTATAGTGGTAGTGGGTTGGTAGATGTCTAGTCTCCTTTATAACTCTAATCTGATAGTGGTAGTGGGGTGCTAGATGTCTAGTCTCCCTTGTGGCTCTAATCTGATAGTGGTAGTGGGCTGGTAGATGTCTAGTCTCCTTATGGCTCTAATCTGATATTGGTAGTGGGGTGGTAGATGTCTAGTCTCCTTTATGGCTCTAATCTGATAGTGGTTTTGTGGTGGTTGATGTCTAGTCTCCTTTATGGCTCTAATCTGATAGTGGTAGATGTGGTAGATGTCTAGTCTCCTTTGTGGCTCTAATATGATGGTGGTAGTGGGGTTGTAGATATCTAGTATCCTGTATGACTCTAATCTGATAGTTGTAGTGGGCTGGTAGATGTCTAGTCTCCCTTGTGGCTCTAATCTGATAGTTGTAGTGGGCTGGTAGATGTCTAGTCTCCCTTGTGGCTCTAATCTTATAGTGGTAGTGGGCTGGTAGATGTCTAGTCTCCTTTATAACTCTAATCTGAGAGTGGTAGTGGGCTGGTAGATGTCTAGTCTCCCTAATGGCTCTAATGTGATAGTGGTTGTGGGTTGGTAGATGTCTAGTCTCCTTTATAACTCTAATCTGATAGTGGTAGTGGGTTGGTCGATGTCTAGTCTCCCTTATGGCTCTAATCTGATAGTGGTAGTGGGGTGCTAGATGTCTAGTCTCCTTTATGGCTCTAATCTGATAGTGGTTTTGTGGTGGTTGATGTCTAGTCTCCTTTATGGCTCTAATCTGATAGTGGTAGTGGGCTGGTAGATGTCTAGTCTCCTTTATGGCTCTAATCTGATAGTAGTTTTGTGGTGGTTGATGTCTAGTCTCCTTTATGGCTCTAATCTGATAGTGGTAGATGTGGTAGATGTCTAGTCTCCTTTGTGGCTCTAATATGATGGTGGTAGTGGGGTTGTAGATATCTAGTATCTCGTATGTCTCTAATCTGATAGTGGTAGTGGGCTGGTAGATGTCTAGTCTCCTTTATGACTCTAATCTGATAGTTGTAATGAACTGGTAGTTGTCTAGTCTCTCTTGTGGCTCTAATCTGATAGTGGTTGTGGGTTGGTAGATGTCTAGTCTCCCTTGTGGCTCTAATCTGATAGTTGTAGCGGGCTGGTAGATGTCTAGTCTCCCTTGTGGATCTAATCTTATAGTGGTAGTGGGTTGGTAGATGTCTAGTCTCCTTTATAACTCTAATCTTATAGTGGTAGTTGGGTGGTAGATGTCTAGTCTCCCTTATGGCTCTAATCTGATAGTGGTAGTGGGCTGGTAGATGTCTAGTCTCCCTAATGGCTCTAATCTGATAGTGGTAGTGGGGTGGTAGATGTCTAGTCTCCTTTGTGGCGCTAATATGATGGTGGTAGTGGGGTAGTAGATATCTAGTATCCTGTATGACTCTAATCTGATAGTGGTAGTGGGCTGGTAGATGTCTAGTCTCCTTTATAACTCTAATCTGATAGTGGTAGTGGGGTGGTAGATGTCTAGTCTCGCTTGTGTCACTAATCTGATAGTGGTTGTGGGTTGGTAGATGTCTAGTCTCCTTTATAACTCTAATCTGATAGTGGTAGTGGGCTGGTAGATGTCTAGTCTCCCTTGTGGCTCTAATCTGATAGTTGTAGTGGGCTGGTAGATGTCTAGTCTCCCTAATGGCTCTAATCTGATAGTGGTTGTGGGTTGGTAGATGTCTAGTCTCCTTTATAACTCTAATCTGATAGTGGTAGTGGGGTGGTCGATGTCTAGTCTCACTTATGGCTCTAATCTGATAGTGGTAGTGGGGTGCTAGATGTCTAGTCTCCCTTATGGCTCTAATCTGATAGTGGTAGTGGGCTGGTAGATGTCTAGTCTCCCTAATGGCTCTAATCTGATAGTGGTAGTGTGGTGGTAGATGTCTAGTCTTCTTTATGGCTCTAATCTGATAGTGGTATTGTGGTGGTTGATGTCTAGTCTTCTTTATGGCTCTAATCTGATAGTGGTATTGTGGTGGTTGATGTCTAGTCTCCTTTATGGCTCTATTCTGATAGTGGTAGATATGGTAGATGTCTAGTCTCCTATGTGGCTCTAATATGATGGTGGTAGTGGGGTCGTAGATTTCTAGTCTCCCTTATGGCTCTAATCTTATAGTGGTAGTGAGGTGGTAGATGTCTAGTCTCCCTTGTGGCTCTAATCTGATAGTGGTTGTGGGTTGGTAGATGCCTAGTCTCCCTTGTGGCTCTAATCTGATAGTTGTAGTGGGCTGGTAGATGTCTAGTCTCCCTAATGGCTCTAATCTGATAGTGGTAGTGGGGTGCTAGATGTCTAGTCTCCCTTATGGCTCTAATCTGATAGTGGTAGTGGGCTGGTAGATGTCTAGTCTCCCTAATGGCTCTAATCTGATAGTTGTAGTGGGTTGGTAGATGTCCAGTCTCCTTTATAACTCTAATCTGATAGTGGTAGTGGGCTGGTAGATGTCTAGTCTCCCTAATGGCTCTAATCTGATAGTGGTAGTGGGGTGGTAGATGTCTAGTCTCCTTTATGGCTCTAATCTGATAGTGGTTTTGTGGTGGTTGATGTCTAGTCTCCTTTATGGCTCTAATCTGATAGTGGTAGATGTGGTAGATGTCTAGTCTCCTTTGTGGCTCTAATATGATGGTGGTAGTGGGGTTGTAGATATCTAGTATCCCGTATGTCTCTAATCTGATAGTGGTAGTGGGCTGGTAGATGTCTCCGTTATGCCTCTAATCTGATAGTTGTAGTGAACTGGTAGTTGTCTAGTCTCCCTTGTGGCTCTAATCTGATAGTGGTTGTGGGTTGGTAGATGTCTAGTCTCCCTTGTGGCTCTAATCTTATAGTGGTAGTGAGGTGGTAGATGTCTAGTCTCCCTTGTGGCTCTAATCTGATAGTTGTAGTGAGCTGGTAGATGTCTAGTCTCCCTTGTGGCTCTAATCTGATAGTGGTTGTGGGTTGGTAGATGTCTAGTCTCCCTTGTGGCTCTAATCTGATAGTGGTAGTGGGCTGGTAGATGTCTAGTCTCCCTTATGGCTCTAATCTGATAGTGGTAGAGGGGTGCTAGATGTCTAGTCTCCCTTATGGCTCTAATCTGATAGTGGTAGTGGGCTGGTAGATGTCTAGTCTCCCTAATGGCTCTAATCTGATAGTGGTAGTGGGGTGGTAGATGTCCAGTCTCCTTTATGGCTCTAATCTGATAGTGGTAGTGGGCTGGTAGATGTCTAGTCTCCCTAATGGCTCTAATCTGATAGTGGTAGTGGGGTGGTAGATGTCTAGTCTCCTTTATGGCTCTAATCTGATAGTAGTAGATGTGGTAGATGTCTAGTCTCCTTTGTGGTTCTAATATGATGGTGGTAGTGGGGTTGTAGATATCTAGTATCCCGTATGACTCTAATCTGATAGTGGTAGTGGGCTGGTAGATGTCTAGTCTCCTTTATGCCTCTAATCTGATAGTTGTAGTGAGCTGGTAGTTGTCTAGTCTCCCTTGTGGCTCTAATCTGATAGTGGTTGTGGGTTGGTAGATGTCTAGTCTCCCTTGTGGCTCTAATCTGATAGTTGTAGTGGGCTGGTAGATGTCTAGTCTCCCTTGTGGCTCTAATCTTTATAGTGGTAGTGGGTTGGTAGATGTCTTAGTCTCCTTTATAACTCTAATCTTATAGTGGTAGTGGGGTGCTAGATGTCCAGTCTCCCTTATGGCTCTAATCTGATAGTGGTAGTGGGCTGGTAGATGTCTAGTCTCCCTAATGGCTCTAATCTGATAGTGGTTTTGTGGTGGTTGATGTCTAGTCTTCTTTATGGCTCTAATCTGATAGTAGTAGTGGGGTGGTAGATGTCTAGTCTCCTTTATGGCTCTAATCTGATAGTGGTAGTGGGCTGGTAGATGTCTAGTCTCCCTAATGGCTCTAATCTGATAGTGGTATGGGGGTGCTAGATGTCTAGTCTCCCTTATGGCTCTAATCTGATAGTTGTAGTGGGCTGGTAGATGTCTAGTCTCCCTAATGGCTCTAATCTGATAGTTGTAGTGGGTTGGTAGATGTCTAGTCTCCTTTATAACTCTAATCTGATAGTGGTAGTGGGCTGGTAGATGTCTAGTCTCCCTAATGGCTCTAATCTGATAGTGGTAGTGGGTTGGTAGATGTCTAGTCTCCTTTATGGCTCTAATCTGATAGTGGTTTTGTGGTGGTTGATGTCTAGTCTCCTTTATGGCTCGAATTTGATAGTGGTAGATGTGGTAGATGTCTAGTCTCCTTTGTGGCTCTAATATGATGGTGGTAGTGGAGTTGTAGATATCTAGTATCCCGTATGTCTCTAAACTGATAGTGGTAGTGGGCTGGTAGATGTCTAGTCTCCTTTATGCCTCTAATCTGATAGTTGTAGTGAACTGGTAGTTGTCTAGTCTCCCTTGTGGCTCTAATCTGATAGTGGTTGTGGGTTGGTAGATGTCTAGTCTCCCTTGTGGCTCTAATCTGATAGTTGTAGTGGGCTGGTAGATGTCTAGTCTCCCTTGTGGCTCTAATCTTATAGTGGTAGTGGGTTGGTAGATGTCTAGTCTCCTTTATAACTCTAATCTGATAGTGGTAGTGGGGTGCTAGATGTCTAGTCTCCCTTGTGGCTCTAATATGATAGTGGTAGTGGGCTGGTAGATGTCTAGTCTCCCTAATGGCTCTAATCTGATATTGGTAGTGGGGTGGTAGATGTCTAGTCTCCTTTATGGCTCTAATCTGATAGTGGTTTTGTGGTGGTTGATGTCTAGTCTCCTTTATGGCTCTAATCTGATAGTGGTAGATGTGGTAGATGTCTAGTCTCCTTTGTGGCTCTAATATGATGGTGGTAGTGGGGTTGTAGATATCTAGTATCCTGTATGACTCTAATCTGATAGTGGTAGTGGGCTGGTAGATGTCTAGTCTCCTTTATAACTCTAATCTGATAGTGGTAGTGGGCTGGTAGATGTCTAGTCTCCCTTGTGGCTCTAATCTGATAGTTGTAGTGGGCTGGTAGATGTCTAGTCTCCCTTGTGGCTCTAATCTTATAGTGGTAGTGGGCTGGTAGATGTCTAGTCTCCTTTATAACTCTAATCTGAGAGTGGTAGTGGGCTGGTAGATGTCTAGTCTCCCTAATGGCTCTAATGTGATAGTGGTTGTGGGTTGGTAGATGTCTAGTCTCCTTTATAACTCTAATCTGAAAGTGGTAGTGGGTTGGTCGATGTCTAGTCTCCCTCTAATCTGATAGTGGTAGTGGGGTGCTAGATGTCTAGTCTCCTTTATGGCTCTAATCTGATAGTGGTTTTGTGGTGGTTGATGTCTAGTCTCCCTTATGGCTCTAATCTGATAGTGGTAGTGGGGTGGTAGATGTCTAGTCTCCTTTATGGCTCTAATCTGATAGTAGTTTTGTGGTGGTTGATGTCTAGTCTCCTTTATGGCTCTAATCTGATAGTGGTAGATGTGGTAGATGTCTAGTCTCCTTTGTGGCTCTAATATGATGGTGGTAGTGGGGTTGTAGATATCTAGTATCTCGTATGTCTCTAATCTGATAGTGGTAGTGGGCTGGTAGATGTCTAGTCTCCTTTATGACTCTAATCTGATAGTTGTAATGAACTGGTAGTTGTCTAGTCTCTCTTGTGGCTCTAATCTGATAGTGGTTGTGGGTTGGTAGATGTCTAGTCTCCCTTGTGGCTCTAATCTGATAGTTGTAGCGGGCTGGTAGATGTCTAGTCTCCCTTGTGGATCTAATCTTATAGTGGTAGTGGGTTGGTAGATGTCTAGTCTCCTTTATAACTCTAATCTTATAGTGGTAGTGGGGTGCTAGATGTCTAGTCTCCCTTATGGCTCTAATCTGATAGTGGTAGTGGGCTGGTAGATGTCTAGTCTCCCTAATGGCTCTAATCTGATAGTGGTAGTGGGGTGGTAGATGTCTAGTCTCCTTTGTGGCGCTAATATGATGGTGGTAGTGGGGTAGTAGATATCTAGTATCCTGTATGACTCTAATCTGATAGTGGTAGTGGGCTGGTAGATGTCTAGTCTCCTTTATAACTCTAATCTGATAGTGGTAGTGGGGTGGTAGATGTCTAGTCTCGCTTGTGGCTCTAATCTGATAGTGGTAGTGGGCTGGTAGATGTCTAGTCTCCTTTTTAACTCTAATCTGATAGTGGTAGTGGGCTGGTAGATGTCTAGTCTCCCTTGTGGCTCTAATCTGATAGTTGTAGTGGGCTGGTAGATGTCTAGTCTCCCTTGTGGCTCTAATCTTATAGTGGTAGTGGGCTGGTAGATGTCTAGTCTCCTTTATAACTCTAATCTGAGAGTGGTAGTGGGCTGGTAGATGTCTAGTCTCCCTAATGGCTCTAATCTGATAGTGGTTGTGGGTTGGTAGATGTCTAGTCTCCTTTATAACTCTAATCTGATAGTGGTAGTGGGGTGGTCGATGTCTAGTCTCCCTTATGGCTCTAATCTGATAGTGGTAGTGGGGTGCTAGATGTCTAGTCTCCCTTATGGCTCTAATCTGATAGTGGTAGTGGGCTGGTAGATGTCTAGTCTCCCTAATGACTCTAATCTGATAGTGGTAGTGGGTTGGTAGATGTCTAGTCTTCTTTATGGCTCTAATCTGATAGTGGTAGTGGGGTGGTTGATGTCTAGTCTCCCTATGGCTCTAATCTGATAGTGGTAGTGGGGTGCTAGATGTCTAGTCTCCCTTATGGCTCTAATCTGATAGTGGTAGTGGGATGCTAGATGTCTAGTCTCCCTTATGGCTCTAATATGATGGTGGTAGTGGAGTTGTAGATATCTAGTATCCCGTATGTCTCTAAACTGATAGTGGTAGTGGGCTGGTAGATGTCTAGTCTCCTTTATGCCTCTAATCTGATAGTTGTAGTGAACTGGTAGTTGTCTAGTCTCCCTTGTGGCTCTAATCTGATAGTGGTTGTGGGTTGGTAGATGTCTAGTCTCCCTTGTGGCTCTAATCTGATAGTTGTAGTGGGCTGGTAGATGTCTAGTCTCCCTTGTGGCTCTAATCTTATAGTGGTAGTGGGTTGGTAGATGTCTAGTCTCCTTTATAACTCTAATCTGATAGTGGTAGTGGGGTGCTAGATGTCTAGTCTCCCTTATGGCTCTAATATGATAGTGGTAGTGGGCTGGTAGATGTCTAGTCTCCCTAATGGCTCTAATCTGATATTGGTAGTGGGGTGGTAGATGTCTAGTCTCCTTTATGGCTCTAATCTGATAGTGGTTTTGTGGTGGTTGATGTCTAGTCTCCTTTATGGCTCTAATCTGATAGTGGTAGATGTGGTAGATGTCTAGTCTCCTTTGTGGCTCTAATATGATGGTGGTAGTGGGGTTGTAGATATCTAGTATCCTGTATGACTCTAATCTGATAGTGGTAGTGGGCTGGTAGATGTCTAGTCTCCTTTATAACTCTAATCTGATAGTGGTAGTGGGCTGGTAGATGTCTAGTCTCCCTTGTGGCTCTAATCTGATAGTTGTAGTGGGCTGGTAGATGTCTAGTCTCCCTTGTGGCTCTAATCTTATAGTGGTAGTGGGCTGGTAGATGTCTAGTCTCCTTTATAACTCTAATCTGAGAGTGGTAGTGGGCTGGTAGATGTCTAGTCTCCCTAATGGCTCTAATGTGATAGTGGTTGTGGGTTGGTAGATGTCTAGTCTCCTTTATAACTCTAATCTGAAAGTGGTAGTGGGTTGGTCGATGTCTAGTCTCCCTTATGGCTCTAATCTGATAGTGGTAGTGGGGTGCTAGATGTCTAGTCTCCTTTATGGCTCTAATCTGATAGTGGTTTTGTGGTGGTTGATGTCTAGTCTCCCTTATGGCTCTAATCTGATAGTGGTAGTGGGGTGGTAGATGTCTAGTCTCCTTTATGGCTCTAATCTGATAGTAGTTTTGTGGTGGTTGATGTCTAGTCTCCTTTATGGCTCTAATCTGATAGTGGTAGATGTGGTAGATGTCTAGTCTCCTTTGTGGCTCTAATATGATGGTGGTAGTGGGGTTGTAGATATCTAGTATCTCGTATGTCTCTAATCTGATAGTGGTAGTGGGCTGGTAGATGTCTAGTCTCCTTTATGACTCTAATCTGATAGTGGTAGTGGGCTGGTAGATGTCTAGTCTCCCTTGTGGCTCTAATCTGATAGTGGTTGTGGGTTGGTAGATGTCTAGTCTCCCTTGTGGCTCTAATCTGATAGTTGTAGCGGGCTGGTAGATGTCTAGTCTCCCTTGTGGCTCTAATCTTATAGTGGTAGTGGGTTGGTAGATGTCTAGTCTCCTTTATAACTCTAATCTTATAGTGGTAGTGGGGTGCTAGATGTCTAGTCTCCCTTATGGCTCTAATCTGATAGTGGTAGTGGGCTGGTAGATGTCTAGTCTCCCTAATGGCTCTAATCTGGTAGTGGTAGTGGGGTGGTAGATGTCTAGTCTCCTTTGTGGCGCTAATATGATGGTGGTAGTGGGGTAGTAGATATCTAGTATCCTGTATGACTCTAATCTGATAGTGGTAGTGGGCTGGTAGATGTCTAGTCTCCTTTATAACTCTAATCTGATAGTGGTAGTGGGGTGGTAGATGTCTAGTCTCGCTTGTGTCACTAATCTGATAGTGGTTGTGGGTTGGTAGATGTCTAGTCTCCTTTTTAACTCTAATCTGATAGTGGTAGTGGGCTGGTAGATGTCTAGTCTCCCTTGTGGCTCTAATCTGATAGTTGTAGTGGGCTGGTAGATGTCTAGTCTCCCTTGTGGCTCTAATCTTATAGTGGTAGTGGGCTGGTAGATGTCTAGTCTCCTTTATAACTCTAATCTGAGAGTGGTAGTGGGCTGGTAGATGTCTAGTCTCCCTAATGGCTCTAATCTGATAGTGGTTGTGGGTTGGTAGATGTCTAGTCTCCTTTATAACTCTAATCTGATAGTGGTAGTGGGGTGGTCGATGTCTAGTCTCCCTTATGGCTCTAATCTGATAGTGGTAGTGGGGTGCTAGATGTCTAGTCTCCCTTATGGCTCTAATCTGATAGTGGTAGTGGGCTGGTAGATGTCTAGTCTCCCTAATGACTCTAATCTGATAGTGGTAGTGGGTTGGTAGATGTCTAGTCTTCTTTATGGCTCTAATCTGATAGTGGTAGTGGGGTGGTTGATGTCTAGTCTCCCTATGGCTCTAATCTGATAGTGGTAGTGGGGTGCTAGATGTCTAGTCTCCCTTATGGCTCTAATCTGATAGTGGTAGTGGGATGCTAGATGTCTAGTCTCCCTTATGGCTCTAATCTGATAGTGGTAGTGGGGTGCTAGATGTCTAGTCTCCCTTGTGGCTCTAATCTGATAGTTGTAGTGGGGTGGTAGATGTCTAGTCTCCTTTATGGCTCTAATCTGATAGTGGTTTTGTGGTGGTTGATGTCTAGTCTCCTTTATGGCTCTAATCTGATAGTGGTTGATATGGTAGATGTCTAGTCTCCTTTGTGGCTCTAATATGATGGTGGTAGTGGGGTTGTAGATATCTAGTATCCCTTATGACTCTAATCTGATAGTGGTAGTGGGCTGGTAGATGTCTAGTCTCCTTTATAACTCTAATCTGATAGTGGTAGTGGGGTGGTAGATGTCTAGTCTCGCTTGTGTCACTAATCTGATAGTGGTTGTGGGTTGGTAGATGTCTAGTCTCCTTTATAACTCTAATCTGATAGTGGTAGTGGGGTGCTAGATGTCTAGTCTCCCTTATGGCTCTAATCTGATAGTGGTAGTGGGCTGGTAGATGTCTAGTCTCCCTAATGGCTCTAATCTGATAGCGGTAGTGGGGTGGTAGATGTCTAGTCTTCTTTATGGCTCTAATCTGATAGTGGTATTGTGGTGGTTGATGTCTAGTCTCCTTTATGGCTCTATTCTGATAGTGGTAGATATGGTAGATGTCTAGTCTCCTATGTGGCTCTAATATGATGGTGGTAGTGGGGTCGTAGATATCTAGTCTCCCTTATGACTCTAATCTGATAGTGGTAGTGGGTTGGTAGATTTCTAGTCTCCCTTATGGCTCTAATCTGATAGTTGTAGTGGGCTGGTAGATGTCTAGTCTCCCTAATGGCTCTAATCTGATAGTGGTAGTGGGGTGCTAGATGTCTAGTCTCCCTTATGGCTCTAATCTGATAGTGGTAGTGGGCTGGTAGATGTCTAGTCTCCCTAATGGCTCTAATCTGATAGTTGTAGTGGGTTGGTATATGTCCAGTCTCCTTTATAACTCTAATCTGATAGTGGTAGTGGGCTGGTAGATGTCTAGTCTCCCTAATGGCTCTAATCTGATAGTGGTAGTGGGGTGGTAGATGTCTAGTCTCCTTTATGGCTCTAATCTGATAGTGGTTTTGTGGTGGTTGATGTCTAGTCTCCTTTATGGCTCTAATCTGATAGTGGTAGATGTGGTAGATGTCTAGTCTCCTTTGTGGCTCTAATATGATGGTGGTAGTGGGGTTGTAGATATCTAGTATCCCGTATGTCTCTAATCTGATAGTGGTAGTGGGCTGGTAGATGTCTCCGTTATGCCTCTAATCTGATAGTTGTAGTGAACTGGTAGTTGTCTAGTCTCCCTTGTGGATCTAATCTGATAGTGGTTGTGGGTTGGTAGATGTCTAGTCTCCCTTGTGGCTCTAATCTGATAGTGGTAGTGAGGTGGTAGATGTCTAGTCTCCCTTGTGGCTCTAATCTGATAGTTGTAGTGAGCTGGTAGATGTCTAGTCTCCCTTGTGGCTCTAATCTGATAGTGGTTGTGGGTTGGTAGATGTCTAGTCTCCCTTGTGGCTCTAATCTGATAGTTGTAGTGGGCTGGTAGATGTCTAGTCTCCCTAATGGCTCTAATCTGATAGTGGTAGTGGGGTGCTAGATGTCTAGTCTCCCTTATGGCTCTAATCTGATAGTGGTAGTGGGCTGGTAGATGTCTAGTCTCCCTAATGGCTCTAATCTGATAGTTGTAGTGGGGTGGTAGATGTCCAGTCTCCTTTATAACTCTAATCTGATAGTGGTAGTGGGCTGGTAGATGTCTAGTCTCCCTAATGGCTCTAATCTGATAGTGGTAGTGGGGTGGTAGATGTCTAGTCTCCTTTATGGCTCTAATCTGATAGTGGTTTTGTGGTGGTTGATGTCTAGTCTCCTTTATGGCTCTAATCTGATAGTGGTTGATGTGGTTGATGTCTAGTCTCCTTTGTGGCTCTAATATGATGGTGGTAGTGGGGTTGTAGATATCTAGTATCCCGTATGTCTCTAATCTGATAGTGGTAGTGGGCTGGTAGATGTCTCCGTTATGCCTCTAATCTGATAGTTGTAGTGAACTGGTAGTTGTCTAGTCTCCCTTGTGGCTCTAATCTGATAGTGGTTGTGGGTTGGTAGATGTCTAGTCTCCCTTGTGGCTCTAATCTGATAGTGGTAGTGGGGTGGTAGATGTCTAGTCTCCTTTATGGCTCTAATCTGATAGTGGTTTTGTGGTGGTTGATGTCTATTCTCCTTTATGGCTCTAATCTGATAGTGGTAGATGTGGTAGATGTCTAGTCTCCTTTGTGGCTCTAATATGATGGTGGTAGTGGGGTTGTAGATATCTAGTATCCTGTATGACTCTAATCTGATAGTGGTAGTGGGCTGGTAGATGTCTAGTCTCCTTTATAACTCTAATCTGATAGTGGTAGTGGGCTGGTAGATGTCTAGTCTCCCTTGTGGCTCTAATCTGATAGTTGTAGTGGGCTGGTAGATGTCTAGTCTCCCTTGTGGCTCTAATCTGAGAGTGGTAGTGGGCTGGTAGATGTCTAGTCTCCCTAATGGCTCTAATCTGATAGTGGTTGTGGGTTGGTAGATGTCTAGTCTCCTTTATAACTCTAATCTGATAGTGGTAGTGGGTTGGTCGATGTCTAGTCTCCCTTATGGCTCTAATCTGATAGTGGTAGTGGGGTGCTAGATGTCTAGTCTCCCTTATGGCTCTAATCTGATAGTGGTAGTGGGCTGGTAGATGTCTAGTCTCCCTAATGGCTCTAATCTGATAGTGGTAGTGGGGTGGTAGATGTCTAGTCTTCTTTATGGCTCTAATCTGATAGTGGTATTGTGGTGGTTGATGTCTAGTCTCCTTTATGGCTCTATTCTGATAGTGGTAGATATGGTAGATGTCTAGTCTCCTATGTGGCTCTAATATGATGGTGGTAGTGGGGTCGTAGATATCTAGTCTCCCTTATGACTCTAATCTGATAGTGGTAGTGGGTTGGTAGATTTCTAGTCTCCCTTATGGCTCTAATCTGATAGTGGTAGTGGGTTGGTAGATGTCTAGTCTCCCTAATGGCTCTAATCTGATAGTGGTAGTGGGGTGCTAGATGTCTAGTCTCCCTTATGGCTCTAATCTGATAGTGGTAGTGGGCTGGTAGATGTCTAGTCTCCCTAATGGCTCTAATCTGATAGTTGTAGTGGGTTGGTATATGTCCAGTCTCCTTTATAACTCTAATCTGATAGTGGTAGTGGGCTGGTAGATGTCTAGTCTCCCTAATGGCTCTAATCTGATAGTGGTAGTGGGGTGGTAGATGTCTAGTCTCCTTTATGGCTCTAATCTGATAGTGGTTTTGTGGTGGTTGATGTCTAGTCTCCTTTATGGCTCTAATCTGATAGTGGTAGATGTGGTAGATGTCTAGTCTCCTTTGTGGCTCTAATATGATGGTGGTAGTGGGGTTGTAGATATCTAGTATCCCGTATGTCTCTAATCTGATAGTGGTAGTGGGCTGGTAGATGTCTCCGTTATGCCTCTAATCTGATAGTTGTAGTGAACTGGTAGTTGTCTAGTCTCCCTTGTGGATCTAATCTGATAGTGGTTGTGGGTTGGTAGATGTCTAGTCTCCCTTGTGGCTCTAATCTTATAGTGGTAGTGAGGTGGTCGATGTCTAGTCTCCCTTGTGGCTCTAATCTGATAGTTGTAGTGAGCTGGTAGATGTCTAGTCTCCCTTGTGGCTCTAATCTGATAGTGGTTGTGGGTTGGTAGATGTCTAGTCTCCCTTGTGGCTCTAATCTGATAGTTGTAGTGGGCTGGTAGATGTCTAGTCTCCCTAATGGCTCTAATCTGATAGTGGTAGTGGGGTGCTAGATGTCTAGTCTCCCTTATGGCTCTAATCTGATAGTGGTAGTGGGCTGGTAGATGTCTAGTCTCCCTAATGGCTCTAATCTGATAGTTGTAGTGGGTTGGTAGATGTCCAGTCTCCTTTATAACTCTAATCTGATAGTGGTAGTGGGCTGGTAGATGTCTAGTCTCCCTAATGGCTCTAATCTGATAGTGGTAGTGGGGTGGTAGATGTCTAGTCTCCTTTATGGCTCTAATCTGATAGTGGTTTTGTGGTGGTTGATGTCTAGTCTCCTTTATGGCTCTATTCTGATAGTGGTAGATATGGTAGATGTCTAGTCTCCTATGTGGCTCTAATATGATGGTGGTAGTGGGGTCGTAGATATCTAGTCTCCCTTATGACTCTAATCTGATAGTGGTAGTGGGTTGGTAGATTTCTAGTCTCCCTTATGGCTCTAATCTGATAGTGGTAGTGGGCTGGTAGATGTCTAGTCTCCCTAATGGCTCTAATCTGATAGTGGTAGTGGGGTGCTAGATGTCTAGTCTCCCTTATGGCTCTAATCTGATAGTGGTAGTGGGCTGGTAGATGTCTAGTCTCCCTAATGGCTCTAATCTGATAGTTGTAGTGGGTTGGTATATGTCCAGTCTCCTTTATAACTCTAATCTGATAGTGGTAGTGGGCTGGTAGATGTCTAGTCTCCCTAATGGCTCTAATCTGATAGTGGTAGTGGGGTGGTAGATGTCTAGTCTCCTTTATGGCTCTAATCTGATAGTGGTTTTGTGGTGGTTGATGTCTAGTCTCCTTTATGGCTCTAATCTGATAGTGGTAGATGTGGTAGATGTCTAGTCTCCTTTGTGGCTCTAATATGATGGTGGTAGTGGGGTTGTAGATATCTAGTATCCCGTATGTCTCTAATCTGATAGTGGTAGTGGGCTGGTAGATGTCTCCGTTATGCCTCTAATCTGATAGTTGTAGTGAACTGGTAGTTGTCTAGTCTCCCTTGTGGATCTAATCTGATAGTGGTTGTGGGTTGGTAGATGTCTAGTCTCCCTTGTGGCTCTAATCTGATAGTGGTAGTGAGGTGGTAGATGTCTAGTCTCCCTTGTGGCTCTAATCTGATAGTTGTAGTGAGCTGGTAGATGTCTAGTCTCCCTTGTGGCTCTAATCTGATAGTGGTTGTGGGTTGGTAGATGTCTAGTCTCCCTTGTGGCTCTAATCTGATAGTTGTAGTGGGCTGGTAGATGTCTAGTCTCCCTAATGGCTCTAATCTGATAGTGGTAGTGGGGTGCTAGATGTCTAGTCTCCCTTATGGCTCTAATCTGATAGTGGTAGTGGGCTGGTAGATGTCTAGTCTCCCTAATGGCTCTAATCTGATAGTTGTAGTGGGTTGGTAGATGTCCAGTCTCCTTTATAACTCTAATCTGATAGTGGTAGTGGGCTGGTAGATGTCTAGTCTCCCTAATGGCTCTAATCTGATAGTGGTAGTGGGGTGGTAGATGTCTAGTCTCCTTTATGGCTCTAATCTGATAGTGGTTTTGTGGTGGTTGATGTCTAGTCTCCTTTATGGCTCTAATCTGATAGTGGTAGATGTGGTAGATGTCTAGTCTCCTTTGTGGCTCTAATATGATGGTGGTAGTGTGGTTGTAGATATCTAGTATCCCGTATG
Source organism: Salvelinus alpinus (assembly GCF_045679555.1). Taxonomy (NCBI): domain Eukaryota; kingdom Metazoa; phylum Chordata; class Actinopteri; order Salmoniformes; family Salmonidae; genus Salvelinus; species Salvelinus alpinus. Next base: position 591,502 of record NC_092089.1, on the reverse strand, counting down.
TCTCTAATCTGATAGTGGTAGTGGGCTGGTAGATGTCTCCGTTATGCCTCTAATCTGATAGTTGTAGTGAACTGGTAGTTGTCTAGTCTCCCTTGTGGCTCTAATCTGATAGTGGTTGTGGGTTGGTAGATGTCTAGTCTCCCTTGTGGCTCTAATCTGATAGTGGTAGTGGGGTGGTAGATGTCTAGTCTCCTTTATGGCTCTAATCTGATAGTGGTTTTGTGGTGGTTGATGTCTAGTCTCCTTTATGGCTCTAATCTGATAGTGGTAGATGTGGTAGATGTCTAGTCTCCTTTGTGGCTCTAATATGATGGTGGTAGTGGGGTTGTAGATATCTAGTATCCTGTATGACTCTAATCTGATAGTGGTAGTGGGCTGGTAGATGTCTAGTCTCCTTTATAACTTTAATCTGATAGTGGTAGTGGGCTGGTAGATGTCTAGTCTCCCTTGTGGCTCTAATCTGATAGTTGTAGTGGGCTGGTAGATGTCTAGTCTCCCTAATGGCTCTAATCTGATAGTGGTTGTGGGTTGGTAGATGTCTAGTCTCCTTTATAACTCTAATCTGATAGTGGTAGTGGGTTGGTCGATGTCTAGTCTCCCTTATGGCTCTAATCTGATAGTGGTAGTGGGGTGCTAGATGTCTAGTCTCCCTTATGGCTCTAATCTGATAGTGGTAGTGGGCTGGTAGATGTCTAGTCTCCCTAATGGCTCTAATCTGATAGTGGTAGTGGGTTGGTTAGATGTCTGGTCTTCTTTATGGCTCTAATCTGATAGTGGTTTTGTGGTGGTTGATGTCTAGTCTCCTTTGTGGCTCTAATATGATGGTGGTAGTGGGGTCGTAGATATCTAGTCTCCCTTATGGCTCTAATCTGATAGTGGTAGTGGGCTGGTAGATGTCTAGTCTCCCTAATGGCTCTAATCTGATAGTGGTAGTGGGGTGCTAGATGTCTAGTCTCCCTAATGGCTCTAATCTGATAGTGGTAGTGGGGTGCTAGATGTCTAGTCTCCCTTATGGCTCTAATCTGATAGTGGTAGTGGGGTGCTAGATGTGTAGTCTCCCTTATGGCTCTAATCTGATAGCGGTAGTGGGGTGCTAGATGTCTAGTCTCCCTTATGGCTCTAATCTGATAGTTGTAGTGGGGTGGTAGATGTCTAGTCTCCTTTATGGCTCTAATCTGATAGTGGTTTTGTGGTGGTTGATGTCTAGTCTCCTTTATGGCTCTAATCTGATAGTGGTAGATATGGTAGATGTCTAGTCTCCTTTGTGGCTCTAATATGATGGTGGTAGTGGGGTTGTAGATATCTAGTATCCCTTATGACTCTAATCTGATAGTGGTAGTGGGCTGGTAGATGTCTAGTCTCCTTTATAACTCTAATCTGATAGTGGTAGTGGGGTGGTAGATGTCTAGTCTCGCTTGTGTTACTAATCTGACAGTGGTTGTGGGTTGGTAGATGTCTAGTCTCCTTTATAACTCTAATCTGATAGTGGTAATGGGCTGGTAGATGTCTAGTCTCCCTAATGGCTCTAATCTGATAGTGGTTGTGGGTTGGTAGATGTCTAGTCTCCTTTATAACTCTAATCTGATAGTGGTAGTGGGGTGGTCGATGTCTAGTCTCCCTTATGGCTCTAATCTGATAGTGGTAGATATGGTAGATGTCTAGTCTCCTTTGTGGCTCTAATATGATGGTGGTAGTGGGGTTGTAGATATCTAGTATCCCTTATGACTCTAATCTGATAGTTGTAGTGGGCTGGTAGATGTCTAGTCTCCCTAATGGCTCTAATCTGATAGTGGTAGTGGGGTGCTAGATGTCTAGTCTCCCTTATGGCTCTAATCTGATAGTGGTAGTGGGCTGGTAGATGTCTAGTCTCCCTAATGGCTCTAATCTGATAGTGGTAGTGGGTTGGTAGATGTCCAGTCTCCTTTATAACTCTAATCTGATAGTGGTAGTGGGCTGGTAGATGTCTAGTCTCCCTAATGGCTCTAATCTGATAGTGGTAGTGGGGTGGTAGATGTCTAGTCTCCTTTATGGCTCTAATCTGATAGTGGTTTTGTGGTGGTTGATGTCTAGTCTCCTTTATGGCTCTAATCTGATAGTGGTAGATGTGGTAGATGTCTAGTCTCCTTTGTGGCTCTAATATGATGGTGGTAGTGGGGTTGTAGATATCTAGTATCCCGTATGTCTCTAATCTGATAGTGGTAGTGGGCTGGTAGATGTCTCCGTTATGGCTCTAATCTGATAGTTGTCGTGAACTGGTAGTTGTCTAGTCTCCCTTGTGGCTCTAATCTGATAGTGGTTGTGGGTTGGTAGATGTCTAGACTCCCTTGTGGCTCTAATCTGATAGTTGTAGTGGGCTGGTAGATGTCTAGTCTCCCTTGTGGCTCTAATCTTATAGTGGTAGTGGGTTGGTAGATGTCTAGTCTCCTTTATAACTCTAATCTTATAGTGGTAGTGGGGTGCTAGATGTCTAGTCTCCCTTATGGCTCTAATCTGATAGTGGTAGTGGGCTGGTAGATGTCTAGTCTCCCTAATGGCTCTAATCTGATAGTGGTAGTGGGGTGGTAGATGTCTAGTCTCCTTTATGGCTCTAATCTGATAGTGGTTTTGTGGTGGTTGATGTCTAGTCTCCTTTATAACTCTAATCTGATAGTGGTAGTGGGGTGGTCGATGTCTAGTCTCCCTTATGGCTCTAATCTGATAGTGGTAGATATGGTAGATGTCTAGTCTCCTTTGTGGCTCTAATATGATGGTGGTAGTGGGGTTGTAGATATCTAGTATCCCTTATGACTCTAATCTGATAGTGGTAGTGGGCTGGTAGATGTCTAGTCTCCCTAATGGCTCTAATCTGATAGTGGTAGTGGGGTGCTAGATGTCTAGTCTCCCTTATGGCTCTAATCTGATAGTGGTAGTGGGCTGGTAGATGTCTAGTCTCCCTAATGGCTCTAATCTGATAGTTGTAGTGGGTTGGTAGATGTCCAGTCTCCTTTATAACTCTAATCTGATAGTGGTAGTGGGCTGGTAGATGTCTAGTCTCCCTAATGGCTCTAATCTGATAGTGGTAGATGTCTAGTCTCCTTTATGGCTCTAATCTGATAGTGGTAGATGTGGTAGATGTCTAGTCTCCTTTGTGGCTCTAATATGATGGTGGTAGTGGGGTTGTAGATATCTAGTATCCTGTATGACTCTAATCTGATAGTGGTAGTGGGCTGGTAGATGTCTAGTCTCCTTTATAACTTTAATCTGATAGTGGTAGTGGGCTGGTAGATGTCTAGTCTCCCTTGTGGCTCTAATCTGATAGTTGTAGTGGGCTGGTAGATGTCTAGTCTCCCTAATGGCTCTAATCTGATAGTGGTTGTGGGTTGGTAGATGTCTAGTCTCCTTTATAACTCTAATCTGATAGTGGTAGTGGGTTGGTCGATGTCTAGTCTCCCTTATGGCTCTAATCTGATAGTGGTAGTGGGGTGGTAGATGTCTAGTCTCCCTTATGGCTCTAATCTGATAGTGGTAGTGGGCTGGTAGATGTCTAGTCTCCCTTATGGCTCTAATCTGATAGTGGTAGTGGGTTGGTTAGATGTCTGGTCTTCTTTATGGCTCTAATCTGATAGTGGTTTTGTGGTGGTTGATGTCTAGTCTCCTTTGTGGCTCTAATATGATGGTGGTAGTGGGGTCGTAGATATCTAGTCTCCCTTATGGCTCTAATCTGATAGTGGTAGTGGGCTGGTAGATGTCTAGTCTCCCTAATGGCTCTAATCTGATAGTGGTAGTGGGGTGCTAGATGTCTAGTCTCCCTAATGGCTCTAATCTGATAGTGGTAGTGGGGTGCTAGATGTCTAGTCTCCCTTATGGCTCTAATCTGATAGTGGTAGTGGGGTGCTAGATGTGTAGTCTCCCTTATGGCTCTAATCTGATAGCGGTAGTGGGGTGCTAGATGTCTAGTCTCCCTTATGGCTCTAATCTGATAGTTGTAGTGGGGTGGTAGATGTCTAGTCTCCTTTATGGCTCTAATCTGATAGTGGTTTTGTGGTGGTTGATGTCTAGTCTCCTTTATGGCTCTAATCTGATAGTGGTAGATATGGTAGATGTCTAGTCTCCTTTGTGGCTCTAATATGATGGTGGTAGTGGGGTTGTAGATATCTAGTATCCCTTATGACTCTAATCTGATAGTGGTAGTGGGCTGGTAGATGTCTAGTCTCCTTTATAACTCTAATCTGATAGTGGTAGTGGGGTGGTAGATGTCTAGTCTCGCTTGTGTTACTAATCTGACAGTGGTTGTGGGTTGGTAGATGTCTAGTCTCCTTTATAACTCTAATCTGATAGTGGTAATGGGCTGGTAGATGTCTAGTCTCCCTAATGGCTCTAATCTGATAGTGGTTGTGGGTTGGTAGATGTCTAGTCTCCTTTATAACTCTAATCTGATAGTGGTAGTGGGGTGGTCGATGTCTAGTCTCCCTTATGGCTCTAATCTGATAGTGGTAGATATGGTAGATGTCTAGTCTCCTTTGTGGCTCTAATATGATGGTGGTAGTGGGGTTGTAGATATCTAGTATCCCTTATGACTCTAATCTGATAGTTGTAGTGGGCTGGTAGATGTCTAGTCTCCCTAATGGCTCTAATCTGATAGTGGTAGTGGGGTGCTAGATGTCTAGTCTCCCTTATGGCTCTAATCTGATAGTGGTAGTGGGCTGGTAGATGTCTAGTCTCCCTAATGGCTCTAATCTGATAGTTGTAGTGGGTTGGTAGATGTCCAGTCTCCTTTATAACTCTAATCTGATAGTGGTAGTGGGCTGGTAGATGTCTAGTCTCCCTAATGGCTCTAATCTGATAGTGGTAGTGGGGTGGTAGATGTCTAGTCTCCTTTATGGCTCTAATCTGATAGTGGTTTTGTGGTGGTTGATGTCTAGTCTCCTTTATGGCTCTAATCTGATAGTGGTAGATGTGGTAGATGTCTAGTCTCCTTTGTGGCTCTAATATGATGGTGGTAGTGGGGTTGTAGATATCTAGTATCCCGTATGTCTCTAATCTGATAGTGGTAGTGGGCTGGTAGATGTCTCCGTTATGGCTCTAATCTGATAGTGGTAGTGGGCTGGTAGATGTCTAGTCTCCCTTGTGGCTCTAATCTGATAGTGGTTGTGGGTTGGTAGATGTCTAGACTCCCTTGTGGCTCTAATCTGATAGTTGTAGTGGGCTGGTAGATGTCTAGTCTCCCTTGTGGCTCTAATCTTATAGTGGTAGTGGGTTGGTAGATGTCTAGTCTCCTTTATAACTCTAATCTTATAGTGGTAGTGGGGTGCTAGATGTCTAGTCTCCCTTATGGCTCTAATCTGATAGTGGTAGTGGGCTGGTAGATGTCTAGTCTCCCTAATGGCTCTAATCTGATAGTGGTAGTGGGGTGGTAGATGTCTAGTCTCCTTTATGGCTCTAATCTGATAGTGGTTTTGTGGTGGTTGATGTCTAGTCTCCTTTATAACTCTAATCTGATAGTGGTAGTGGGGTGGTCGATGTCTAGTCTCCCTTATGGCTCTAATCTGATAGTGGTAGATATGGTAGATGTCTAGTCTCCTTTGTGGCTCTAATATGATGGTGGTAGTGGGGTTGTAGATATCTAGTATCCCTTATGACTCTAATCTGATAGTTGTAGTGGGCTGGTAGATGTCTAGTCTCCCTAATGGCTCTAATCTGATAGTGGTAGTGGGGTGCTAGATGTCTAGTCTCCCTTATGGCTCTAATCTGATAGTGGTAGTGGGCTGGTAGATGTCTAGTCTCCCTAATGGCTCTAATCTGATAGTGGTAGTGGGGTGGTAGATGTCCAGTCTCCTTTATAACTCTAATCTGATAGTGGTAGTGGGCTGGTAGATGTCTAGTCTCCTTTATGGCTCTAATCTGATAGTGGTTTTGTGGTGGTTGATGTCTAGTCTCCTTTATGGCTCTAATCTGATAGTGGTTTTGTGGTGGTTGATGTCTAGTCTCCTTTATGGCTCTAATCTGATAGTGGTAGATGTGGTAGATGTCTAGTCTCCTTTGTGGCTCTAATATGATGGTGGTAGTGGGGTTGTAGATATCTAGTATCCCGTATGTCTCTAATCTGATAGTGGTAGTGGGCTGGTAGATGTCTCCGTTATGCCTCTAATCTGATAGTTGTCGTGAACTGGTAGTTGTCTAGTCTCCCTTGTGGCTCTAATCTTATAGTGGTAGTGGGTTGGTAGATGTCTAGTCTCCTTTATAACTCTAATCTTATAGTGGTAGTGGGGTGCTAGATGTCTAGTCTCCCTTATGGCTCTAATCTGATAGTGGTAGTGGGCTGGTAGATGTCTAGTCTCCCTAATGGCTCTAATCTGATAGTGGTAGTGGGGTGGTAGATGTCTAGTCTCCTTTATGGCTCTAATCTGATAGTGGTTTTGTGGTGGTTGATGTCTAGTCTCCTTTATGGCTCTAATCTGATAGTGGTAGATGTGGTAGATGTCTAGTCTCCTTTGTGGCTCTAATATGATGGTGGTAGTGGGGTTGTAGATATCTAGTATCCTGTATGACTCTAATCTGATAGTGGTAGTGGGCTGGTAGATGTCTAGTCTCCTTTATAACTTTAATCTGATAGTGGTAGTGGGCTGGTAGATGTCTAGTCTCCCTTGTGGCTCTAATCTGATAGTTGTAGTGGGCTGGTAGATGTCTAGTCTCCCTTGTGGCTCTAATCTGAGAGTGGTAGTGGGCAGGTAGATGTCTAGTCTCCCTAATGGCTCTAAACTGATAGTGGTTGTGGGTTGGTAGATGTCTAGTCTCCTTTATAACTCTAATCTGATAGTGGTAGTGGGTTGGTCGATGTCTAGTCTCCCTTATGGCTCTAATCTGATAGTGGTAGTGGGGTGCTAGATGTCTAGTCTCCCTTATGGCTCTAATCTGATAGTGGTAGTGGGCTGGTAGATGTCTAGTCTCCCTAATGGCTCTAATCTGATAGTGGTTTTGTGGTGGTTGATGTCTAGTCTCCTTTGTGGCTCTAATATGATGGTGGTAGTGGGGTCGTAGATATCTAGTCTCCCTTATGGCTCTAATCTGATAGTGGTAGTGGGCTGGTAGATGTCTAGTCTCCCTAGTGGCTCTAATCTGATAGTGGTAGTGGGGTGCTAGATGTCTAGTCTCCCTTATGGCTCTAATCTGATAGTGGTAGTGGGGTGCTAGATGTCTAGTCTCCCTTATGGCTCTAATCTGATAGTGGTAGTGGGGTGCTAGATGTCTAGTCTCCCTTATGGCTCTAATCTGATAGCGGTAGTGGGGTGCTAGATGTCTAGTCTCCCTTATGGCTCTAATCTGATAGTTGTAGTGGGGTGGTAGATGTCTAGTCTCCTTTATGGCTCTAATCTGATAGTGGTTTTGTGGTGGTTGATGTCTAGTCTCCTTTATGGCTCTAATCTGATAGTGGTAGATATGGTAGATGTCTAGTCTCCTTTGTGGCTCTAATATGATGGTGGTAGTGGGGTCGTAGATATCTAGTCTCCCTTATGGCTCTAATCTGATAGTGGTAGTGGGCTGGTAGATGTCTAGTCTCCCTAATGGCTCTAATCTGATAGTGGTAGTGGGGTGCTAGATGTCTAGTCTCCCTTATGGCTCTAATCTGATAGTGGTAGTGGGGTGCTAGATGTCTAGTCTCCCTTATGGCTCTAATCTGATAGTGGTAGTGGGGTGCTAGATGTCTAGTCTCCCTTATGGCTCTAATCTGATAGCGGTAGTGGGGTGCTAGATGTCTAGTCTCCCTTATGGCTCTAATCTGATAGTTGTAGTGGGGTGGTAGATGTCTAGTCTCCTTTATGGCTCTAATCTGATAGTGGTTTTGTGGTGGTTGATGTCTAGTCTCCTTTATGGCTCTAATCTGATAGTGGTAGATATGGTAGATGTCTAGTCTCCTTTGTGGCTCTAATATGATGGTGGTAGTGGGGTTGTAGATATCTAGTATCCCTTATGACTCTAATCTGATAGTGGTAGTGGGCTGGTAGATGTCTAGTCTCCTTTATAACTCTAATCTGATAGTGGTAGTGGGGTGGTAGATGTCTAGTCTCGCTTGTGTTACTAATCTGACAGTGGTTGTGGGTTGGTAGATGTCTAGTCTCCTTTATAACTCTAATCTGATAGTGGTAATGGGCTGGTAGATGTCTAGTCTCCCTTATGGCTCTAATCTGATAGTGGTTGTGGGTTGGTAGATGTCTAGTCTCCTTTATAACTCTAATCTGATAGTGGTAGTGGGGTGGTCGATGTCTAGTCTCCCTTATGGCTCTAATCTGATAGTGGTAGATATGGTAGATGTCTAGTCTCCTTTTTGGCTCTAATATGATGGTGGTAGTGGGGTTGTAGATATCTAGTATCCCTTATGACTCTAATCTGATAGTTGTAGTGGGCTGGTAGATGTCTAGTCTCCCTAATGGCTCTAATCTGATAGTGGTAGTGGGGTGCTAGATGTCTAGTCTCCCTTATGGCTCTAATCTGATAGTGGTAGTGGGCTGGTAGATGTCTAGTCTCCCTAATGGCTCTAATCTGATAGTTGTAGTGGGTTGGTAGATGTCCCGTCTCCTTTATAACTCTAATATGATAGTGGTAGTGGGCTGGTAGATGTCTAGTCTCCCTAATGGCTCTAATCTGATAGTGGTAGTGGGGTGGTAGATGTCTAGTCTCCTTTATGGCTCTAATCTGATAGTGGTTTTGTGGTGGTTGATGTCTAGTCTCCTTTATGGCTCTAATCTGATAGTGGTAGATGTGGTAGATGTCTAGTCTCCTTTGTGGCTCTAATATGATGGTGGTAGTGGGGTTGTAGATATCTAGTATCCCGTATGTCTCTAATCTGATAGTGGTAGTGGGCTGGTAGATGTCTCCGTTATGCCTCTAATCTGATAGTTGTAGTGAACTGGTAGTTGTCTAGTCTCCCTTGTGGCTCTAATCTGATTGTGGTTGTGGGTTGGTAGATGTGTAGACTCCCTTGTGGCTCTAATCTGATAGTTGTAGTGGGCTGGTAGATGTCTAGTCTCCCTTGTGGCTCTAATCTTATAGTGGTAGTGGGTTGGTAGATGTCTAGTCTCCTTTATAACTCTAATCTTATAGTGGTAGTGGGGTGCTAGATGTCTAGTCTCCCTTATGGCTCTAATCTGATAGTGGTAGTGGGCTGGTAGATGTCTAGTCTCCCTAATGGCTCTAATCTGATAGTGGTAGTGGGGTGGTAGATGTCTAGTGTCCTTTATGGCTCTAATCTGATAGTGGTTTTGTGGTGGTTGATGTCTAGTCTCCTTTATGGCTCTAATCTGATAGTGGTAGATGTGGTAGATGTCTAGTCTCCTTTGTGGCTCTAATCTGATAGTGGTAGTGGGCTGGTAGATGTCTAGTCTCCTTTATAACTTTAATCTGATAGTGGTAGGGGGCTGGTAGATGTCTAGTCTCCCTTGTGGCTCTAATCTGATAGTTGTAGTGGGCTGGTAGATGTCTAGTCTCCCTTGTGGCTCTAATCTGAGAGTGGTAGTGGGCTGGTAGATGTCTAGTCTCCCTAATGGCTCTAATCTGATAGTGGTTGTGGGTTGGTAGATGTCTAGTCTCCTTTATAACTCTAATCTGATAGTGGTAGTGGGTTGGTCGATGTCTAGTCTCCCTTATGGCTCTAATCTGATACTGGTAGTGGGGTGCTAGATGTCTAGTCTCCCTTATGGCTCTAATCTGATAGTGGTAGTGGGCTGGTAGATGTCTAGTCTCCCTAATGGCTCTAATCTGATAGTGGTAGTGGGTTGGTAGATGTCTAGTCTTCTTTATGAATCTAATCTGATAGTGGTTTTGTGGTGGTTGATGTCTAGTCTCCTTTGTGGCTCTAATATGATGGTGGTAGTGGGGTCGTAGATATCTAGTCTCCCTTATGGCTCTAATCTGATAGTGGTAGTGGGCTGGTAGATGTCTAGTCTCCCTAATGGCTCTAATCTGATAGTGGTAGTGGGGTGCTAGATGTCTAGTCTCCCTAATGGCTCTAATCTGATAGTGGTAGTGGGGTGCTAGATGTCTAGTCTCCCTTATGGCTCTTATCTGATAGTGGTAGTGGGGTGCTAGATGTGTAGTCTCCCTTATGGCTCTAATCTGATAGCGGTAGTGGGGTGCTAGATGTCTAGTCTCCCTTATGGCTCTAATCTGATAGTGGTAGTGGGGTGCTAGATGTGTAGTCTCCCTTATGGCTCTAATCTGATAGTGGTAGTGGGGTTGTAGATATCTAGTATCCCTTATGACTCTAATCTGATAGTGGTAGTGGGCTGGTAGATGTCTAGTCTCCTTTATAACTCTAATCTGATAGTGGTAGTGGGGTGGTAGATGTCTAGTCTCGCTTGTGTTACTAATCTGACAGTGGTTGTGGGTTGGTAGATGTCTAGTCTCCTTTATAACTCTAATCTGATAGTGGTAGTGGGCTGGTAGATGTCTAGTCTCCCTAATGGCTCTAATCTGATAGTGGTTGTGGGTTGGTAGATGTCTAGTCTCCTTTATAACTCTAATCTGATAGTGGTAGTGGGGTGCTAGATGTCTAGTCTTTATGGCTCTAATCTGATAGTGGTAGTGGGGTGCTAGATGTCTAGTCTCCCTTATGGCTCTAATCTGATAGTTGTAGTGGGTTGGTAGATGTCTAGTCTTCTTTATGGCTCTAATCTGATAGTGGTTTTGTGGTGGTTGATGTCTAGTCTCCTTTATGGCTCTAATCTGATAGTGGTAGTGGGGTGCTAGATGTCTAGTCTCCCTTATGGCTCTAATCTGATAGTGGTAGTGGGCTGGTAGATGTCTAGTCTCCTTTATAACTCTAATCTGATAGTGGTAGTGGGGTGCTAGATGTCTAGTCTCCCTTATGGCTCTAATCTGATAGTTGTAGTGGGTTGGTAGATGTCTAGTCTTCTTTATGGCTCTAATCTGATAGTGGTTTTGTGGTGGTTGATGTCTAGTCTCCTTTATGGCTCTAATCTGATAGTGGTAGTGGGGTGCTAGATGTCTAGTCTCCCTTATGGCTCTAATCTGATAGTGGTAGTGGGCTGGTAGATGTCTAGTCTCCTTTATAACTCTAATCTGATAGTGGTAGTGGGGTGGTCGATGTCTAGTCTCCCTTATGGCTCTAATCTGATAGTGGTAGTGGGGTGCTAGATGTCTAGTCTCCCTTATGGCTCTAATCTGATAGTGGTAGTGGGCTGGTAGATGTCTAGTCTCCCTAATGGCTCTAATCTGATAGTGGTAGTGGGGTGGTAGATGTCTAGTCTTCTTTATGGCTCTAATCTGATAGTGGTATTGTGGTGGTTGATGTCTAGTCTCCTTTATGGCTCTATTCTGATAGTGGTAGATATGGTAGATGTCTAGTCTCCTTTGTGGCTCTAATATGATGTTGGTAGTGGGGTCGTATATATCTACTCTCCCTTATGGCTCTAATCTGATAGTGGTAGTGGGTTGGTAGATTTCTAGTCTCCCTTATGGCTCTAATCTTATAGTGGTAGTGGGGTGGTCGATGTCTAGTCTCCCATGTGGCTCTAATCTGATAGTTGTAGTGGGCTGGTAGATGTCTAGTCTGCCTTGTGGCTCTAATCTTGTAGTGGTAGTGGGTTGGTAGATGTCTAGTCTCCTTTGTGGCTCTAATATGATGGTGGTAGTGGGGTCGTAGATATCTAGTCTCCCTTATGGCTCTAATCTGATAATGGTAGTGGGGTGCTAGATGTCTAGTGTCCCTTATGGCTCTAATCTGATAGTGGTAGTGGGGTGCTAGATGTCTAGTCTCCCTTATGGCTCTAATCTGATTGTGGTAGTGGGGTGCTAGATGTCTAGTCTTTATGGCTCTAATCTGATAGTGGTAGTGGGGTGCTAGATGTCTAGTCTCCCTTATGGCTCTAATCTGATAGTTGTAGTGGGTTGGTAGATGTCTAGTCTTCTTTATGGCTCTAATCTGATAGTGGTTTTGTGGTGGTTGATGTCTAGTCTCCTTTATGGCTCTAATCTGATAGTGGTAGTGGGGTGCTAGATGTCTAGTCTCCCTTATGGCTCTAATCTGATAGTGGTAGTGGGCTGGTAGATGTCTAGTCTCCTTTATAACTCTAATCTGATAGTGGTAGTGGGTTGATCGATGTCTAGTCTCCCTTATGGCTCTAATCTGATACTGGTAGTGGGGTGCTAGATGTCTAGTCTCCCTTATGGCTCTAATCTGATAGTGGTAGTGGGCTGGTAGATGTCTAGTCTCCCTAATGGCTCTAATCTGATAGTGGTAGTGGGTTGGTAGATGTCTAGTCTTCTTTATGAATCTAATCTGATAGTGGTTTTGTGGTGGTTGATGTCTAGTCTCCTTTGTGGCTCTAATATGATGGTGGTAGTGGGGTCGTAGATATCTAGTCTCCCTTATGGCTCTAATCTGATAGTGGTAGTGGGCTGGTAGATGTCTAGTCTCCCTAATGGCTCTAATCTGATAGTGGTAGTGGGGTGCTAGATGTCTAGTCTCCCTAATGGCTCTAATCTGATAGTGGTAGTGGGGTGCTAGATGTCTAGTCTCCCTTATGGCTCTAATCTGATAGTGGTAGTGGGGTGCTAGATGTGTAGTCTCCCTTATGGATCTAATCTGATAGCGGTAGTGGGGTGCTAGATGTCTAGTCTCCCTTATGGCTCTAATCTGATAGTTGTAGTGGGGTGGTAGATGTCTAGTCTCCTTTATGGCTCTAATCTGATAGTGGTTTTGTGGTGGTTGATGTCTAGTCTCCTTTATGGCTCTAATCTGATAGTGGTAGATATGGTAGATGTCTAGTCTCCTTTGTGGCTCTAATATGATGGTGGTAGTGGGGTTGTAGATATCTAGTATCCCTTATGACTCTAATCTGATAGTGGTAGTGGGCTGGTAGATGTCTAGTCTCCTTTATAACTCTAATCTGATAGTGGTAGTGGGGTGGTAGATGTCTAGTCTCGCTTGTGTTACTAATCTGACAGTGGTTGTGGGTTGGTAGATGTCTAGTCTCCTTTATAACTCTAATCTGATAGTGGTAGTGGGCTGGTAGATGTCTAGTCTCCCTAATGGCTCTAATCTGATAGTGGTTGTGGGTTGGTAGATGTCTAGTCTCCTTTATAACTCTAATCTGATAGTGGTAGTGGGGTGGTCAATGTCTAGTCTCCCTTATGGCTCTAATCTGATAGTGGTAGTGGGGTGCTAGATGTCTAGTCTCCCTTATGGCTCTAATCTGATAGTGGTAGTGGGCTGGTAGATGTCTAGTCTCCCTAATGGCTCTAATCTGATAGTGGTAGTGGGGTGGTAGATGTCTAGTCTTCTTTATGGCTCTAATCTGATAGTGGTATTGTGGTGGTTGATGTCTAGTCTCCTTTATGGCTCTAATCTGATAGTGGTAGATGTGGTAGATGTCTAGTCTCCTTTGTGGCTCTAATATGATGGTGGTAGTGGGGTTGTAGATATCTAGTATCCTGTATGACTCTAATCTGATAGTGGTAGTGGGCTGGTAGATGTCTAGTCTCCTTTATAACTTTAATCTGATAGTGGTAGTGGGCTGGTAGATGTCTAGTCTCCCTTGTGGCTCTAATCTGATAGTTGTAGTGGGCTGGTAGATGTCTAGTCTCCCTTGTGGCTCTAATCTGAGAGTGGTAGTGGGCTGGTAGATGTCTAGTCTCCCTAATGGCTCTAATCTGATAGAGGTTGTGGGTTGGTAGATGTCTAGTCTCCTTTATAACTCTAATCTGATAGTGGTAGTGGGTTGGTCGATGTCTAGTCTCCCTTATGGCTCTAATCTGATACTGGTAGTGGGGTGCTAGATGTCTAGTCTCCCTTATGGCTCTAATCTGATAGTGGTAGTGGGCTGGTAGATGTCTAGTCTCCCTAATGGCTCTAATCTGATAGTGGTAGTGGGTTGGTAGATGTCTAGTCTTCTTTATGAATCTAATCTGATAGTGGTTTTGTGGTGGTTGATGTCTAGTCTCCTTTGTGGCTCTAATATGATGGTGGTAGTGGGGTCGTAGATATCTAGTCTCCCTTATGGCTCTAATCTGATAGTGGTAGTGGGCTGGTAGATGTCTAGTCTCCCTAATGGCTCTAATCTGATAGTGGTAGTGGGGTGCTAGATGTCTAGTCTCCCTAATGGCTCTAATCTGATAGTGGTAGTGGGGTGCTAGATGTCTAGTCTCCCTTATGGCTCTAATCTGATAGTGGTAGTGGGGTGCTAGATGTGTAGTCTCCCTTATGGCTCTAATCTGATAGCGGTAGTGGGGTGCTAGATGTCTAGTCTCCCTTATGGCTCTAATCTGATAGTGGTAGTGGGGTGGTAGATGTCTAGTCTCCTTTATGGCTCTAATCTGATAGTGGTTTTGTGGTGGTTGATGTCTAGTCTCCTTTATGGCTCTAATCTGATAGTGGTAGATATGGTAGATGTCTATTCTCCTTTGTGGCTCTAATATGATGGTGGTAGTGGGGTTGTAGATATCTAGTATCCCTTATGACTCTAATCTGATAGTGGTAGTGGGCTGGTAGATGTCTAGTCTCCTTTATAACTCTAATCTGATAGTGGTAGTGGGGTGGTAGATGTCTAGTCTCGCTTGTGTTACTAATCTGACAGTGGTTGTGGGTTGGTAGATGTCTAGTCTCCTTTATAACTCTAATCTGATAGTGGTAGTGGGCTGGTAGATGTCTAGTCTCCCTAATGGCTCTAATCTGATAGTGGTTGTGGGTTGGTAGATGTCTAGTCTCCTTTATAACTCTAATCTGATAGTGGTAGTGGGGTGGTCGATGTCTAGTCTCCCTTATGGCTCTAATCTGATAGTGGTAGTGGGCTGGTAGATGTCTAGTCTCCCTAATGGCTCTAATCTGATAGTGGTAGTGGGGTGGTAGATGTCTAGTCTTCTTTATGGCTCTAATCTGATAGTGGTATTGTGGTGGTTGATGTCTAGTCTCCTTTATGGCTCTATTCTGATAGTGGTAGATATGGTAGATGTCTAGTCTCCTTTGTGGCTCTAATATGATGTTGGTAGTGGGGTCGTATATATCTACTCTCCCTTATGGCTCTAATCTGATAGTGGTAGTGGGTTGGTAGATTTCTAGTCTCCCTTATGGCTCTAATCGTATAGTGTTAGTGAGGTGGTAGATGTCTAGTCTCCCATGTGGCTCTAATCTGATAGTTGTAGTGGGCTGGTAGATGTCTAGTCTTCTTTATGGCTCTAATCTGATAGTGGTTTTGTGGTGGTTGATGTCTAGTCTCCTTTATGGCTCTAATCTGATAGTGGTAGTGGGGTGCTAGATGTCTAGTCTCCCTTATGGCTCTAATCTGATAGTGGTAGTGGGCTGGTTGACGTCTAGTCTCCTTTATGGCTCTAATCTGATAGTGGTAGTGGGGTCGTAGATATCTAGTCTCCCTTATGGCTCTAATCTGATAGTGGTAGTGGGCTGGTAGATGTCTAGTCTCCCTAATGGCTCTAATCTGATACTGGTAGTGGGGTGCTAGATGTCTAGTCTCCCTTATGGCTCTAATCTGATAGTGGTAGTGGGATGCTAGATGTCTAGTCTCCTTTATGGCTCTAATCTGATAGTGGTTTTGTGGTGGTTGATGTCTAGTCTCCTTTATGGCTCTAATCTGATAGTGGTAGATGTGGTAGATGTCTAGTCTCCTTTGTGGCTCTAATATGATGGTGGTAGTGGGGTTGTAGATATCTAGTATCCTGTATGACTCTAATCTGATAGTCGTAGTGGGGTGGTAGATGTCTAGTCTCGCTTGTGTCACTAATCTGATAGTGGTTGTGGGTTGGTAGATGTCTAGTCTCCTTTATAACTCTAATCTGATAGTGGTAGTGGGGTGGTAGATGTCTAGTCTCGCTTGTGTCACTAATCTGATAGTGGTTGTGGGTTGGTAGATGTCTAGTCTCCTTTATAACTCTAATCTGATAGTGGTAGTGGGCTGGTAGATGTCTAGTCTCCCTTGTGGCTCTAATCTGATAGTTGTAGTGGGCTGGTAGATGTCTAGTCTCCCTTGTGGCTCTAATCTTATAGTGGTAGTGGGCTGGTAGATGTCTAGTCTCCTTTATAACTCTAATCTGAGAGTGGTAGTGGGCTGGTAGATGTCTAGTCTCCCTAATGGCTCTAATCTGATAGTGGTTGTGGGTTGGTAGATGTCTAGTCTTCTTTATGGCTCTAATCTGATAGTGGTTTTGTGGTGGTTGATGTGTAGTCTCCTTTGTGGCTCTAATATGATGGTGGTAGTGGGGTCGTAGATATCTAGTCTCCCTTATGGCTCTAATCTGATAGTGGTAGTGGGCTGGTAGATGTCTATTCTCCCTAATGGCTCTAATCTGATAGTGGTAGTGGGGTGCTAGATGTCTAGTCTCCCTAATGGCTCTAATCTGATAGTGGTAGTGGGGTGCTAGATGTCTAGTCTCCCTTATGGCTCTAATCTGATAGCGGTAGTGGGGTGCTAGATGTCTAGTCTCCCTTATGGCTCTAATCTGATAGTGGTTTTGTGGTGGTTGATGTCTAGTCTCCTTTATGGCTCTAATCTGATAGTGGTAGATATGGTAGCTGTCTAGTCTCCTTTGTGGCTCTAATATGATGGTGGTAGTGGGGTTGTAGATATCTAGTATCCCGTATGACTCTAATCTGATAGTGGTAGTGGGCTGGTAGATGTCTAGTCTCCTTTATAACTCTAATCTATTAGTGTTAGTGGGGTGGTAGATGTCTAGTCTCGCTTGTGTCACTAATCTGATAGTGGTTGTGGGTTGGTAGATGTCTAGTCTCCTTTATATCTCTAATCTGATAGTGGTAGTGGGCTGGTATATGTCTAGTCTCCCTAATGGCTCTAATCTGATAGTGGTTGTGGGTTGGTAGATGTCTAGTCTCCTTTATAACTCTAATCTGATAGTGGTAGTGGGGTGGTCGATGTCTAGTCTCCTTTATGGCTCTAATCTGATAGTGGTAGTGGGGTGCTAGATGTCTAGTCTCCCTTATGGCTCTAATCTGATAGTGGTAGTGGGCTGGTAGATGTCTAGTCTCCCTAATGGCTCTAATCTGATAGTGGTAGTGGGGTGGTAGATGTCTAGTCTTCTTTATGGCTCTAATCTGATAGTGGTATTGTGGTGGTTGATGTATAGTCTCCTTTATGGCTCTATTCTGATAGTGGTAGATATGGTAGATGTCTAGTCTCCTATGTGGCTCTAATATGATGGTGGTAGTGGGGTCGTAGATATCTAGTCTCCCTTATGGCTCTAATCTGATAGTGGTAGTGGGGTGCTAGATGTCTAGTCTCCCTTATGGCTCTAATCTGATAGTGGTAGTGGGCTGGTAGATGTCTAGTCTCCCTAATGGCTCTAATCTGATAGTGGTAGTGGGTTGGTAGATGTCTAGTCTTCTTTATGGCTCTAATCTGATAGTGGTTTTGTGGTGGTTGATGTCTAGTCTCCTTTGTGGCTCTAATATGATGGTGGTAGTGGGGTCGTAGATATCTAGCCTCCCTTATGGCTCTAATCTGATAGTGGTAGTGGGCTGGTAGATGTCTATTCTCCCTAATGGCTCTAATCTGATAGTGGTAGTGGGGTGCTAGATGTCTAGTCTCCCTAATGGCTCTAATCTGATAGTGGTAGTGGGGTGCTAGATGTCTAGTCTCCCTTATGGCTCTAATCTGATAGTGGTAGTGGGGTGCTAGATGTCTAGGCTCCCTTATGGCTCTAATCTGATAGCGGTAGTGGGGTGCTAGATGTCTAGTCTCCCTTATGGCTCTAATATGATAGTTGTAGTGGGGTGGTAGATGTCTAGTCTCCTTTATGGCTCTAATCTGATAGTGGTTTTGTGGTGGTTGATGTCTAGTCTCCTTTATGGCTCTAATCTGATAGTGGTAGATATGGTAGATGTCTAGTCTCCTTTGTGGCTCTAATATGATGGTGGTAGTGGGGTTGTAGATATCTAGTATCCCGTATGACTCTAATCTGATAGTGGTAGTGGGCTGGTAGATGTCTAGTCTCCTTTATAACTCTAATCTATTAGTGTTAGTGGGGTGGTAGATGTCTAGTCTCGCTCGTGTCACTAATCTGATAGTGGTTGTGGGTTGGTAGATGTCTAGTCTCCTTTATAACTCTAATCTGATAGTGGTAGTGGGCTGGTAGATGTCTAGTCTCCCTAATGGCTCTAATCTGATACTGGTTGTGGGTTGGTAGATGTCTAGTCTCCTTTATAACTCTAATCTGATAGTGGTAGTGGGCTGGTAGATGTCTAGTCTCCCTAATGGCTCTAATCTGATAGTGGTAGTGGGGTGGTAGATGTCTAGTCTTCTTTATGGCTCTAATCTGATAGTGGTAGTGGGCTGGTAGATGTCTAGTCTCCCTAATGGCTCTAATCTGATAGTGGTAGTGGGGTGCTAGATGTCTAGTCTCCCTAATGGCTCTAATCTGATAGTGGTAGTGGGGTGCTAGATGTCTAGTCTCCCTTATGGCTCTAATCTGATAGTGGTAGTGGGGTGCTAGATGTCTAGTCTCCCTAATGGCTCTAATCTGATAGTGGTAGTGGGTTGGTAGATGTCTAGTCTTCTTTATGGCTCTAATCTGATAGTGGTAGTGGGGTGCTAGATGTCTAGTCTCCCTTATGGCTCTAATCTGATAGTGGTAGTGGGCTGGTAGATGTCTATTCTCCCTAATGGCTCTAATCTGATAGTGGTAGTGGGGTGCTAGATGTCTAGTCTCCCTAATGGCTCTAATCTGATAGTGGTAGTGGGGTGCTAGATGTCTAGTCTCCCTTATGGCTCTAATCTGATAGTGGTAGTGGGGTGCTAGATGTCTAGTCTCCCTTATGGCTCTAATCTGATAGCGGTAGTGGGGTGCTAGATGTCTAGTCTCCCTTATGGCTCTAATATGATAGTTGTAGTGGGGTGGTAGATGTCTAGTCTCCTTTATGGCTCTAATCTGATAGTGGTTTTGTGGTGGTTGATGTCTAGTCTCCTTTATGGCTCTAATCTGATAGTGGTAGATATGGTAGATGTCTAGTCTCCTTTGTGGCTCTAATATGATGGTGGTAGTGGGGTTGTAGATATCTAGTATCCCGTATGACTCTAATCTGATAGTGGTAGTGGGCTGGTAGATGTCTAGTCTCCTTTATAACTCTAATCTATTAGTGTTAGTGGGGTGGTAGATGTCTAGTCTCGCTTGTGTCACTAATCTGATAGTGGTTGTGGGTTGGTAGATGTCTAGTCTCCTTTATAACTCTAATCTGATAGTGGTAGTGGGCTGGTAGATGTCTAGTCTCCCTAATGGCTCTAATCTGATAGTGGTTGTGGGTTGGTAGATGTCTAGTCTCCTTTATAACTCTAATCTGCTAGTGGTAGTGGGGTGGTCGATGTCTAGTCTCCCTTATGGCTCTAATCTGATAGTGGTATTGTGGTGGTTGATGTCTAGTCTCCTTTATGGCTCTAATCTGATAGTGGTAGATATGGTAGATGTCTAGTCTCCTTTGTGGCTCTAATATGATGGTGGTAGTGGGGTCGTAGATATCTAGTCTCCCTTATGGCTCTAATCTGATAGTGGTAGTGGGTTGGTAGATTTCTAGTCTCCCTTATGGCTCTAATCTTATAGTGGTAGTGAGGTGGTCGATGTCTAGTCTCCCTTGTGGCTCTAATCTGATAGTTGTAGTGGGCTGGTAGATGTCTAGTCTCCTTTATGGCTCTAATCTGATAGTGGTACTGGGTTGGTAGATGTCTAGTCTCCTTTATAACTCTAATCTGATAATGGTAGTGGGCTGGTAGATGTCTAGTCTCCCTTGCGGCTCTAATCTGATAGTTGTAGTGGGCTGGTAGATGTCTAGTCTCCCTTGTGGCTCTAATCTGATAGTGGTAGTGGGGTGGTTGATGTCTAGTCTCCTTTATGGCTCTAATCTGATAGTGGTAGATGTCTAGTCTCCTTTGTGGCTCTAATCTGATAGTGGTAGTGGGTTGGTAGATGTCTAGTCTCCTTTATGCCTCTAATCTGATAGTGGTAGTGGGCTGGTAGATGTCTAATCTCCCTTATGGCTCTAATCTGATAGTGGTAGTGGGCTGGTAGATGTCTAGTCTCCCTTATGGCTCTAATCTGATAGTGGTAGTGGGGTGCTAGATGTCTAGTCTCCCTAATGGCTCTAATCTGATAGTGGTAGTGGGGTGGTAGATGTCTAGTCTTCTTTATGGCTCTAATCTGATAGTGGTTTTGGGGTGGTAGATGTCTAGTCTCCCTAATGGCGCTAATCTGATAGTGGTAGTGGGGTGGTAGATGTCTAGTCTTCTTTATGGCTCTAATCTGATAGTGGTAGATATGGTAGATGTCTAGTCTCCCTTGTGGCTCTAATCTGATGGTGGTAGTGGGTTGGTAGATTTCTAGTCTCCCTTATGGCTCAAATCTTATAGTGGTAGTGAGGTGGTAGATGTCTAGTCTCCTTTATGGCTCTAATCTGATAGTGGTACTGGGTTGGTAGATGTCTAGTCTTCTTTATAACTCTAATCTGATAATGGTAGTGGGGTGCTAGATGTCTAGTCTCCCTTATGGCTCTAATCTGATAGTGGTAGTGGGCTGATAGATGTCTAGTCTCCTTTATGGCTCTAATCTGATAGTGGTTTTGTGGTGGTTGATGTCTAGTCTCCTTTATGGCTCTAATCTGATAGTGGTAGTGGGGTGGTAGATGTCTAGTCGCCTTTATAACTCTAATCTGATAGTGGTAGTGGGCTGGTAGATGTCTAGTCTCCTTTATGGCTCTAATCTGATAGTGGTACTGGGTTGGTAGATGTCTAGTCTCCTTTATAACTCTAATCTGATAATGGTAGTGGGCTGGTAGCTGTCTAGTCTCCCTTGTGGCTCTAATCTGATAGTTGTAGTGGGCTGGTAGATGTCTAGTCTCCCTTGTGGCTCTAATCTTATAGTGGTAGTGGGTTGGTAGATGTCTAGTCTCCTTTATAACTCTAATCTGATAGTGGTAGTGGGGTGGTTGATGTCTAGTCTCCTTTATGGCTCTAATCTGATAGTGGTAGATGTGGTAGATGTCTAGTCTCCTTTGTGGCTCTAATCTGATAGTGGTAGTGGGTTGGTAGATGTCTAGTATCCTTTATGCCTCTAATCTGATAGTGGTAGTGGGCTGGTAGATGTCTAGTCTCCCTTATGGCTCTAATCTGATAGTGGTAGTGGGCTGGTAGATGTCTAGTCTCCTTTATAACTCTAATCTGATAATGGTTGTGGGCTGGTAGATGTCTAGTCTCCCGTATGGCTCTAATCTGATAGTGGTAGTGGGGTGCTAGATGTCTAGTCTCCCTAATGGCTCTAATCTGATAGTGGTAGTGGGGTGGTAGATGTCTAGTCTTCTTTATGGCTCTAATCTGATAGTGGTTTTGTGGTGGTTGATGTCTAGTCTCCCTAATGGCTCTAATCTGATAGTGGTTTTGTGGTGGTTGATGTCTAGTCTCCTTTATGGCTCTAATCTGATAGTGGTAGTGGGGTGCTAGATGTCTAGTCTCCCTTATGGCTCTAATCTGATAGTGGTAGTGGGGTGCTAGATGTCTAGTCTCCCTTATGGCTCTAATCTGATAGTGGTAGTGGGGTGCTAGATGTCTAGTCTCCCTTATGGCTCTAATATGATAGTTGTAGTGGGGTGGTAGATGTCTAGTCTCCTTTATGGCTCTAATCTGATAGTGGTTTTGTGGTGGTTGATGTCTAGTCTCCTTTATGGCTCTAATCTGATAGTGGTAGATATGGTAGATGTCTAGTCTCCTTTGTGGCTCTAATATGATGGTGGTAGTGGGGTTGTAGATATCTAGTATCCCGTATGACTCTAATCTGATAGTGGTAGTGGGCTGGTAGATGTCTAGTCTCCTTTATAACTCTAATCTATTAGTGTTAGTGGGGTGGTAGATGTCTAGTCTCGCTTGTGTCACTAATCTGATAGTGGTTGTGGGTTGGTAGATGTCTAGTCTCCTTTATAACTCTAATCTGATAGTGGTAGTGGGCTGGTAGATGTCTAGTCTCCCTAATGGCTCTAATCTGATACTGGTTGTGGGTTGGTAGATGTCTAGTCTCCTTTATAACTCTAATCTGATAGTGGTAGTGGGGTGGTCGATGTCTAGTCTCCCTTATGGCTCTAATCTGATAGTGGTATTGTGGTGGTTGATGTCTAGTCTCCTTTATGGCTCTAATCTGATAGTGGTAGATATGGTAGATGTCTAGTCTCCTTTGTGGCTCTAATATGATGGTGGTAGTGGGGTCGTAGATATCTAGTCTCCCTTATGGCTCTAATCTGATAGTGGTAGTGGGTTGGTAGATTTCTAGTCTCCCTTATGGCTCTAATCTTATAGTGGTAGTGAGGTGGTCGATGTCTAGTCTCCCTTGTGGCTCTAATCTGATAGTTGTAGTGGGCTGGTAGATGTCTAGTCTCCTTTATGGCTCTAATCTGATAGTGGTACTGGGTTGGTAGATGTCTAGTCTCCTTTATAACTCTAATCTGATAATGGTATTGGGCTGGTAGATGTCTAGTCTCCCTTGTGGCTCTAATCTGATAGTTGTAGTGGGCTGGTAGATGTCTAGTCTCCCTTGTGGCTCTAATCTGATAGTGGTAGTGGGGTGGTTGATGTCTAGTCTCCTTTATGGCTCTAATCTGATAGTGGTAGATGTGGTAGATGTCTAGTCTCCTTTGTGGCTCTAATCTGATAGTGGTAGTGGGTTGGTAGATGTCTAGTCTCCTTTATAACTCTAATCTGATAGTGGTAGTGGGGTGGTCGATGTCTAGTCTCCCTTATGGCTCTAATCTGATAGTGGTATTGTGGTGGTTGATGTCTAGTCTCCTTTATGGCTCTAATCTGATAGTGGTAGATATGGTAGATGTCTAGTCTCCTTTGTGGCTCTAATATGATGGTGGTAGTGGGGTCGTAGATATCTAGTCTCCCTTATGGCTCTAATCTGATAGTGGTAGTGGGTTGGTAGATTTCTAGTCTCCCTTATGGCTCTAATCTTATAGTGGTAGTGAGGTGGTCGATGTCTAGTCTCCCTTGTGGCTCTAATCTGATAGTTGTAGTGGGCTGGTAGATGTCTAGTCTCCTTTATGGCTCTAATCTGATAGTGGTACTGGGTTGGTAGATGTCTAGTCTCCTTTATAACTCTAATCTGATAATGGTATTGGGCTGGTAGATGTCTAGTCTCCCTAATGGCTCTAATCTGATAGTGGTAGTGGGCTGGTAGATGTCTAGTCTCCTTTATGGCTCTAATCTGATAGTGGTAGTGGGGTGGTTGATGTCTAGTCTCCTTTATGGCTCTAATCTGATAGTGGTAGATGTGGTAGATGTCTAGTCTCCTTTGTGGCTCTAATCTGATAGTGGTAGTGGGTTGGTAGATGTCTAGTCTCCTTTATGCCTCTAATCTGATAGTGGTAGTGGGCTGGTAGATGTCTAATCTCCCTTATGGCTCTAATCTGATAGTGGTAGTGGGCTGGTAGATGTCTAGTCTCCCTTATGGCTCTAATCTGATAGTGGTAGTGGGGTGCTAGATGTCTAGTCTCCCTAATGGCTCTAATCTGATAGTGGTAGTGGGGTGGTAGATGTCTAGTCTTCTTTATGGCTCTAATTTGATAGTGGTTTTGTGGTGGTTGATGTCTAGTCTCCCTAATGGCTCTAATCTGATAGTGGTAGTGGGGTGGTAGATGTCTAGTCTTCTTTATGGCTCTAATCTGATAGTGGTAGATATGGTAGATGTCTAGTCTCCCTTGTGGCTCTAATCTGATGGTGGTAGTGGGTTGGTAGATTTCTAGTCTCCCTTATGGCTCAAATCTTATAGTGGTAGTGAGGTGGTAGATGTCTAGTCTCCTTTATGGCTCTAATCTGATAGTGGTACTGGGTTGGTAGATGTCTAGTCTTCTTTATAACTCTAATCTGATAATGGTAGTGGGGTGCTAGATGTCTAGTCTCCTTTATGGCTCTAATCTGATAGTGGTAGTGGGCTGATAGATGTCTAGTCTCCTTTATGGCTCTAATCTGATAGTGGTTTTGTGGTGGTTGATGTCTAGTCTCCTTTATGGCTCTAATCTGATAGTGGTAGTGGGGTGGTAGATGTCTAGTCGCCTTTATAACTCTAATCTGATAGTGGTAGTGGGCTGGTAGATGTCTAGTCTCCTTTATGGCTCTAATCTGATAGTGGTACTGGGTTGGTAGATGTCTAGTCTCCCTTATAACTCTAATCTGATAGTGGTAGTGGGCTGGTAGCTGTCTAGTCTCCCTTGTGGCTCTAATCTGATAGTTGTAGTGGGCTGGTAGATGTCTAGTCTCCCTTGTGGCTCTAATCTTATAGTGGTAGTGGGTTGGTAGATGTCTAGTCTCCTTTATAACTCTAATCTGATAGTGGTAGTGGGGTGGTTGATGTCTAGTCTCCTTTATGGCTCTAATCTGATAGTGGTAGATGTCTAGTCTCCTTTGTGGCTCTAATCTGATAGTGGTAGTGGGTTGGTAGATGTCTAGTATCCTTTATGCCTCTAATCTGATAGTGGTAGTGGGCTGGTAGATGTCTAGTCTCCCTTATGGCTCTAATCTGATAGTGGTAGTGGGCTGGTAGATGTCTAGTCTCCTTTATAACTCTAATCTGATAATGGTTGTGGGCTGGTAGATGTCTAGTCTCCCGTATGGCTCTAATCTGATAGTGGTAGTGGGGTGCTAGATGTCTAGTCTCCCTAATGGCTCTAATCTGATAGTGGTAGTGGGGTGGTAGATGTCTAGTCTTCTTTATGGCTCTAATCTGATAGTGGTTTTGTGGTGGTTGATGTCTAGTCTCCCTAATGGCTCTAATCTGATAGTGGTTTTGTGGTGGTTGATGTCTAGTCTCCTTTATGGCTCTAATCTGATAGTGGTAGATATGGTAGATGTCTAGTCTCCTTTATAACTCTAATCTGATAGTGGTAGTGGGGTGGTTGATGTCTAGTCTCCTTTATGGCTCTAATCTGATAGTGGTAGATATGGTAGATGTCTAGTCTCCCTTGTGCCTCTAATCTGATAGTGGATGTGGGTTGGTAGATGTCTAGTCTCCCTTGTGGCTCTAATCTTATAGTGGTAGTGGGTTGGTAGATGTCTAGTCTCCTTTATAACTCTAATCTGATAGTGGTAGTGGGGTGGTTGATGTCTAGTCTCCTCTATGGCTCTAATCTGATAGTGGTAGATATGGTAGATGTCTAGTCTCCTTTGTGGCTCTAATCTGATAGTGGTAGTGGGTTGGTAGATGTCTAGTCTCCTTTATGCCTCTAATCTGATAGTGGTAGTGGGCTGGTAGATGTCTAGTCTCCTTTATAACTCTAATCTGATAGTGGTAGTGGGCTGGTAGATGTTCAGTCTCCCGTATGGCTCTAATCTGATAGTGGTAGTGGGGTGGTAGATGTCTAGTCTTCTTTATGGCTCTAATCTGATAGTGGTTTTGTGGTGGTTGATGTCTAGTCTCCTTAATGGCTCTAATCTGATAGTGGTAGTGGGGTGGTAGATGTCTAGTCTTCTTTATGGCTCTAATCTGATAGTGGTTTTGTGGTGGTTGATGTCTAGTCTCCCTAATGGCTCTAATCTGTTAGTGGTAGTGGGGTGGTAGATGTCTAGTCTCCTTTATGGCTCTAATCTGATAGTGGTAGATATGGTAGATGTCTAGTCTCCCTTGTGGCTCTAATCTGATAGTGGATGTGGGTTGGTAGATGTCTAGTCTCCCTTGTGGCTCTAATCTGATAGTTGTAGTGGACTGGTATATGTCTAGTCTCCCTTGTGGCTCTAATCGTATAGTGGTAGTGGGTTGGTAGATGTCTAGTCTCCTTTATAACTCTAATCTTATAGTGGTAGTGGGGTGCTAGATGTCTAATCTCCCTTATGGCTCTAATCTGATAGTGGTAGTGGGCTGGTAGATGTATAGTCTCCCTAATGGCTCTAATCTGATAGTGGTTTTGTGGTGGTTGATGTCTAGTCTCCTTTATGGCTCTAATCTGATAGTGGTAGATGTGGTAGATGTCTAGTCTCCTTTGTGGCTCTAATATGATGGTGGTAGTGGGGTCGTAGATATCTAGTCTCCCTTATGGATCTAATCTGATAGTGGTAGTGGGCTGGTAGATGTCTAGTCTCCCTTGTGGCTCTAATCTTATAGTGGTAGTGGGTTGGTAGATGTCTAGTCTCCTTTATAACTCTAATCTCATAGTGGTAGTGGGGTGGTTGATGTCTACTCTCCTTTATGGCTCTAATCTGATAGTGGTAGATGTGGTAGATGTCTAGTCTCCTTTGTGGCTCTAATCTGATAGTGGTAGTGGGTTGGTAGATGTCTAGTCTCCCTTATGGCTCTAATCTGATAGTGGTTGTGGGCTGGTAGATGTCTAGTCTCCTTTATGGCTCTAATCTTATAGTGGTAGTGGGGTGGTAGATGTCTAGTCTTCTTTATGGCTCTAATCTGATAGTGGTTTTGTGGTGGTTGATGTCTCGTCTCCCTTATGACTCTAATCTGATAGTGGTAGTGGGGTGCTAGATGTCTAGTCTCCCTTATGGCTTTAATCTGATAGTGGTAGTGGGCTGGTAGATGTCTAGTCTTCTTTATGGCTCTAATCTGATAGTTGTAGTGGGCTGGTAGATGTTTAGTCTCCCTTGTGGCTCTAATCTTATAGTGGTAGTGGGTTGGTAGATGTCTAGTCTCCTTTATAACTCTAATCTTATAGTGGTAGTGGGGTGCTAGATGTCTAGTCTCCCTTATGGCTCTAATCTGATAGTGGTAGTGGGCTGGTAGATGTCTAGTCTCCCTAATGGCTCTAATCTGATAGTGGTAGTGGGCTGGTAGATGTTTAGTCTCCCTTGTGGCTCTAATCTTATAGTGGTAGTGGGGTGGTAGATGTCTAGTCTCCTTTATGGCTCTAATTTGATAGTGGTTTTGTGGTGGTTGATGTCTAGTCTCCTTTATGGCTCTAATCTGATAGTGGTAGATGTCTAGTCTTCTTTATGGCTCTAATCTGATAGTGGTTTTGTGGTGGTTGATGTCTAGTCTCCCTAATGGCTCTAATCTGTTAGTGGTAGTGGGGTGGTAGATGTCTAGTCTCCTTTATGGCTCTAATCTGATAGTGGTAGATATGGTAGATGTCTAGTCTCCCTTGTGGCTCTAATCTGATAGTGGATGTGGGTTGGTAGATGTCTAGTCTCCCTTGTGGCTCTAATCTGATAGTTGTAGTGGACTGGTATATGTCTAGTCTCCCTTGTGGCTCTAATCTTATAGTGGTAGTGGGTTGGTAGATGTCTAGTCTCCTTTATAACTCTAATCTTATAGTGGTAGTGGGGTGCTAGATGTCTAATCTCCCTTATGGCTCTAATCTGATAGTGGTAGTGGGCTGGTAGATGTATAGTCTCCCTAATGGCTCTAATCTGATAGTGGTTTTGTGGTGGTTGATGTCTAGTCTCCTTTATGGCTCTAATCTGATAGTGGTAGATGTGGTAGATGTCTAGTCTCCTTTGTGGCTCTAATATGATGGTGGTAGTGGGGTCGTAGATATCTAGTCTCCCTTATGGATCTAATCTGATAGTGGTAGTGGGCTGGTAGATGTCTAGTCTCCCTTGTGGCTCTAATCTTATAGTGGTAGTGGGTTGGTAGATGTCTAGTCTCCTTTATAACTCTAATCTCATAGTGGTAGTGGGGTGGTTGATGTCTACTCTCCTTTATGGCTCTAATCTGATAGTGGTAGATGTGGTAGATGTCTAGTCTCCTTTGTGGCTCTAATCTGATAGTGGTAGTGGGTTGGTAGATGTCTAGTCTCCCTTATGGCTCTAATCTGATAGTGGTAGTGGGCTGGTAGATGTCTAGTCTCCCTTATGGCTCTAATCTGATAGTGGTAGTGGGGTGGTAGATGTCTAGTCTCCTTTATGGCTCTAATCTGATAGTGGTTTTGTGGTGGTTGATGTCTCGTCTCCCTTATGACTCTAATCTGATAGTGGTAGTGGGGTGCTAGATGTCTAGTCTCCCTTATGGCTTTAATCTGATAGTGGTAGTGGGCTGGTAGATGTCTAGTCTTCTTTATGGCTCTAATCTGATAGTTGTAGTGGGCTGGTAGATGTCTAGTCTCCCTTGTGGCTCTAATCTTATAGTGGTAGTGGGTTGGTAGATGTCTAGTCTCCTTTATAACTCTAATCTTATAGTGGTAGTGGGGTGCTAGATGTCTAGTCTCCCTTATGGCTCTAATCTGATAGTGGTAGTGGGCTGGTAGATGTCTAGTCTCCCTAATGGCTCTAATCTGATAGTGGTAGTGGGGTGGTAGATGTCTAGTCTCCTTTATGGCTCTAATCTGATAGTGGTTTTGTGGTGGTTGATGTCTAGTCTCCTTTATGGCTCTAATCTGATAGTGGTAGATGTCTAGTCTCCTTTGTGGCTCTAATATGATGGTGGTAGTGGGGTTGTAGATATCTAGTATCCCGTATGACTCTAATCTGATAGTGGTAGTGGGCTGGTAGATGTCTAGTCTCCTTTATGCCTCTAATATGATAGTTGTAGTGAGCTGGTAGTTGTCTAGTCTCCCTTGTGGCTCTAATCTGATAGTGGTTGTGGGTTGGTAGATGTCTAGTCTCCCTTGTGGCTCTAATCTTATAGTGGTAGTGGGTTGGTAGATGTCTAGTCTCCTTTATAACTCTAATCTTATAGTGGTAGTGGGGTGCTAGATGTCTAGTCTCCCTTATGGCTCTAATCTGATAGTGGTAGTGGGCTGGTAGATGTCTAGTCTCCCTAATGGCTCTAATCTGATAGTGGTAGTGGGGTGGTAGATGTCTAGTCTCCTTTATGGCTCTAATCTGATAGTGGTTTTGTGGTGGTTGATGTCTAGTCTCCTTTATGGCTCTAATCTGATAGTGGTAAATGTCTAGTCTCCTTTGTGGCTCTAATATGATGGTGGTAGTGGGGTTGTAGATATCTAGTATCCCGTATGACTCTAATCTGATAGTGGTAGTGGGCTGGTAGATGTCTAGTCTCCTTTATGCCTCTAATATGATAGTTGTAGTGAGCTGGTAGTTGTCTAGTCTCCCTTGTGGCTCTAATCTGATAGTGGTTGTGGGTTGGTAGATGTCTAGTCTCCCTTGTGGCTCTAATCTTATAGTGGTAGTGGGTTGGTAGATGTCTAGTCTCCTTTATAACTCTAATCTTATAGTTGTAGTGGGGTGCTAGATGTCTAGTCTCCCTTATGGCTCTAATCTGATAGTGGTAGTGGGCTGGTAGATGTCTAGTCTCCTTTATAACTCTAATCTGATAGTGGTTGTGGGTTGGTAGATGTCTAGTCTCCCATGTGGCTCTAATCTGATAGTGGTATTGGGGTGGTAGAGTCAAGTCTCCTTTATGGCTCTAATCTGATAGTGGTTTTGTGGTGGTTGATGTCTAGTCTCCCTAATGGCTCTAATCTGATAGTGGTAGTGGGGTGGTAGATGTCTAGTCTCCTTTATGCCTCTAATATGATAGTTGTAGTGAGCTGGTAGTTGTCTAGTCTCCCTTGTGGCTCTAATCTGATAGTGGTTGTGGGTTGGTAGATGTCTAGTCTCCCTTGTGGCTCTAATCTTATAGTGGTAGTGGGTTGGTAGATGTCTAGTCTCCTTTATAACTCTAATCTTATAGTGGTAGTGGGGTGCTAGATGTCTAGTCTCCCTTATGGCTCTAATCTGATAGTGGTAGTGGGCTGGTAGATGTCTAGTCTCCTTTATAACTCTAATCTGATAGTGGTTGTGGGTTGGTAGATGTCTAGTCTCCCTTGTGGCTCTAATCTGATAGTTGTAGTGGGCTGGTAGATGTCTAGTCTCCTTTATGGCTCTAATCTGATAGTGGTTTTGTGGTGGTTGATGTCTAGTCTCCCTAATGGCTCTAATCTGATAGTGGTAGTGGGGTGGTAGATGTCAAGTCTCCTTTATGGCTCTAATCTGATAGTGGTTTTGTGGTGGTTGATGTCTAGTCTCCTTTATGGCTCTAATCTGATAGTGGTAGATGTGGTAGATGTCTAGTCTCCTTTGTGGCTGTAATATGATGGTGGTAGTGGGTTGGTAGATTTCTAGTCTCCCTTATGGCTCTAATCTTATAGTGGTAGTGAGGTGGTAGATGTCTAGTCTCCTTTATGGCTCTAATCTGATAGTGGTACTGGGTTGGTAGATGTCTAGTCTTCTTTATAACTCTAATCTGATAATGGTAGTGGGCTGGTAGCTGTCTAGTCTCCCTTGTGGCTCTAATCTGATAGTTGTAGTGGGCTGGTAGATGTCTAGTCTGCCTTGTGGCTCTAATCTTATAGTGGTAGTGGGTTGGTAGATGTCTAGTCTCCTTTATAACTCTAATCTGATAGTGGTAGTGGGGTGGTTGATGTCTAGTCTCCCTTATGGCTCTAATCTGATAGTGGTAGTGGGCTGGTAGATGTCTAGTCTCCTTTATGGCTCTAATCTGATAGTGGTAGTGGGGTGGTAGATGTCTAGTCGCCTTTATAACTCTAATCTGATAGTGGTAGTGGGCTGGTAGATGTCTAGTCTCCTTTATGGCTCTAATCTGATAGTGGTACTGGGTTGGTAGATGTCTAGTCTCCTTTATAACTCTAATCTGAGAGTGGTAGTGGGCTGGTAGCTGTCTAGTCTCCCTTGTGGCTCTAATCTGATAGTTGTAGTGGGCTGGTAGATGTCTAGTCTCCCTTGTGGCTCTAATCTTATAGTGGTAGTGGGTTGGTAGATGTCTAGTCTCCTTTATAACTCTAATCTGATAGTGGTAGATGTGGTAGATGTCTAGTCTCCTTTGTGGCTCTAATCTGATAGTGGTAGTGGGTTGGTAGATGTCTAGTATCCTTTATGCCTCTAATCTGATAGTGGTAGTGGGCTGGTAGATGTCTAGTCTCCCTTATGGCTCTAATCTGATAGTGGTAGTGGGGTGCTAGATGTCTAGTCTCCCTTATGGCTCTAATCTGATAGTGGTAGTGGGCTGGTAGATGTCT
This sequence comes from Salvelinus alpinus, assembly GCF_045679555.1. Taxonomy (NCBI): domain Eukaryota; kingdom Metazoa; phylum Chordata; class Actinopteri; order Salmoniformes; family Salmonidae; genus Salvelinus; species Salvelinus alpinus. Next base: position 560,595 of record NC_092089.1, on the reverse strand, counting down.
AGTCTCCCTAATGGCTCTAATCTGATAGTGGTAGTGGGGTGGTAGATGTCTAGTCTCCTTTATGGCTCTAATCTGATAGTGGTAGATGTGGTAGATGTCTAGTCTCCTTTGTGGCTCTAATCTGATAGTGGTAGTGGGTTGGTAGATGTCTAGTCTCCCTTATGGCTCTAATCTGATAGTGGTTGTGGGCTGGTAGATGTCTAGTCTCCTTTATGGCTCTAATCTTATAGTGGTAGTGGGGTGGTAGATGTCTAGTCTTCTTTATGGCTCTAATCTGATAGTGGTTTTGTGGTGGTTGATGTCTCGTCTCCCTTATGACTCTAATCTGATAGTGGTAGTGGGGTGCTAGATGTTTAGTCTCCCTTATGGCTTTAATCTGATAGTGGTAGTGGGCTGGTAGATGTCTAGTCTTCTTTATGGCTCTAATCTGATAGTGGTAGTGGGTTGGTAGATGTCTAGTCTCCTTTATAACTATAATCTTATAGTGGTAGTGGGGTGCTAGATGTCTAGTCTCCCTTATGACTCTAATCTGATAGTGGTAGTGGGGTGCTAGATGTTTAGTCTCCCTTATGGCTCTAATCTGATAGTGGTAGTGGGCTGGTAGATGTCTAGTCTCCTTTATGGCTCTAATCTGATAGTGGTAGTGGGTTGGTAGATGTCTAGTCTCCTTTATAACTATAATCTTATAGTGGTAGTGGGGTCGTAGATGTCTAGTCTCCTTTATCTCTCTAATCTGATAGTGGTTTTGTGGTGGTTGATGTCTAGTCTCCTTTATGGCTCTAATCTGATAGTGGTAGATGTCTAGTCTCCTTTGTGGCTCTAATATGATGGTGGTAGTGGGGTTGTAGATATCTAGTATCCCGTATGACTCTAATCTGATAGTGGTAGTGGGCTGGTAGATGTCTAGTCTCCTTTATGCCTCTAATATGATAGTTGTAGTGAGCTGGTAGTTGTCTAGTCTCCCTTGTGGCTCTAATCTGATAGTGGTTGTGGGTTGGTAGATGTCTAGTCTCCCTTGTGGCTCTAATCTTATAGTGGTAGTGGGTTGGTAGATGTCTAGTCTCCTTTATAACTCTAATCTTATAGTTGTAGTGGGGTGCTAGATGTCTAGTCTCCCGTATGGCTCTAATCTGATAGTGGTAGTGGGCTGGTAGATGTCTAGTCTCCTTTATAACTCTAATCTGATAGTGGTTGTGGGATGGTAGATGTCTAGTCTCCCTTGTGGCTCTAATCTGATAGTGGTATTGGGGTGGTAGATGTCAAGTCTCCTTTATGGCTCTAATCTGATAGTAGTTGTGTGGTGGTTGATGTCTAGTCTCCCTAATGGCTCTAATCTGATAGTGGTAGTGGGGTGGTAGATGTCTAGTCTCCTTTATGGCTCTAATCTGATAGTGGTTTTGTGGTGGTTGATGTCTAGTCTCCTTTATGGCTCTAATCTGATAGTGGTAGATGTGGTAAATGTCTAGTCTCCTTTGTGGCTCTAATATGATGGTGGTAGTGGGGTTGTAGATATCTAGTATCCCGTATGACTCTAATCTGATAGTGGTAGTGGGCTGGTAGATGTCTAGTCTCCTTTATGCCTCTAATATGATAGTTGTAGTGAGCTGGTAGTTGTCTAGTCTCCCTTGTGGCTCTAATCTGATAGTGGTTGTGGGTTGGTAGATGTCTAGTCTCCCTTGTGGCTCTAATCTTATAGTGGTAGTGGGTTGGTAGATGTCTAGTCTCCTTTATAACTCTAATCTTATAGTGGTAGTGGGGTGCTAGATGTCTAGTCTCCCTTATGGCTCTAATCTGATAGTGGTAGTGGGCTGGTAGATGTCTAGTCTCCTTTATAACTCTAATCTGATAGTGGTTGTGGGTTGGTAGATGTCTAGTCTCCCTTGTGGCTCTAATCTGATAGTTGTAGTGGGCTGGTAGATGTCTAGTCTCCATTGTGGCTCTAATCTTATAGTGGTAGTGGGTTGGTAGATGTCTAGTCTCCTTTATAACTCTAATCTTATAGTGGTAGTGGGGTGCTAGATGTCTAGTTTCCCTTATGGCTCTAATCTGATAGTGGTAGTGGGCTGGTAGATGTCTAGTCTCCCTAATGGCTCTAATCTGATAGTGGTAGTGGGGTGGTAGATGTCTAGTCTCCTTTATGGCTCTAATCTGATAGTGGTTTTGTGGTGGTTGATGTCTAGTCTCCTTTATGGCTCTAATCTGATAGTGGTAGATGTGGTAGATGTCTAGTCTCCTTTGTGGCTCTAATATGATGGTGGTAGTGGGGTTGTAGATATCTAGTATCCCGTATGACTCTAATCTGATAGTGGTAGTGGGCTGGTAGATGTCTAGTCTCCTTTATGCCTCTAATATGATAGTTGTAGTGAGCTGGTAGTTGTCTAGTCTCCCTTGTGGCTCTAATCTGATAGTGGTAGTGGGCTGGTAGATGTCTAGTCTCCCTTGTGGCTCTAATCTGATAGTTGTAGTGGGCTGGTAGATGTCTAGTCTCCCTTGTGGCTCTAATCTGATAGTGGTAGTGGGTTGGTAGATGTCTAGTCTCCTTTATAACTCTAATCTGATAGTGGTAGTGGGGTGGTAGATGTCTAGTCTCGCTTGTGTCACTAATCTGACAGTGGTTGTGGGTTGGTAGATGTCTAGTCTCCTTTATAACTCTAATCTGATAGTTGTAGTGGGCTGGTAGATGTCTAGTCTCCTTTATAACTCTAATCTGAGAGTGGTAGTGGGCTGGTAGATGTCTAGTCTCCCTAATGGCTCTAATCTGATTGTGGTTGTGGGTTGGTAGATGTCTAGTCTCCTTTATAACTCTAATCTGATAGTGGTAGTGGGGTGGTCGATGTCTAGTCTCCCTTATGGCTCTAATTTGATAGTGGTAATGGGCTGGTAGATGTCTAGTCTCCCTAATGGCTCTAATCTGATAGTGGTAGTGGGGTGCTAGATGTCTAGTCTCCCTAATGGCTCTAATCTGATAGTGGTAGTGGGGTGGTAGATGTCTAGTCTTCTTTATGGCTCTAATCTGATAGTGGTTTTGTGGTGGTTGATGTCTAGTCTCCCTAATGGCTCTAATCTGATAGTGGTAGTGGGGTGGTAGATGTCTAGTCTTCTTTATGGCTCTAATCTGATAGTGGTTTTGTGGTGGTTGATGTCTAGTCTCCTTTATGGCTCTAATCTGATAGTGGTAGATATGGTAGATGTCTAGTCTCCCTTGTGGCTCTAATCTGATAGTGGTTGTGGGTTGGTAGATGTCTAGTCTCCCTTGTGGCTCTAATCTGATAGTTGTAGTGGGCTGGTAGATGTCTAGTCTCCCTTGTGGCTCTAATCTTATAGTGGTAGTGGGTTGGTAGATGTGTAGTCTCCTTTATAACTCTAATCTTATAGTGGTAGTGGGGTGCTACATGTCTAGTCTCCCTTATGGCTCTAATCTGATAGTGGTAGTGGGCTGGTAGATGTCTAGTCTCCCTAATGGCTCTAATCTGATAGTGGTAGTGGGGTGGTAGATGTCTAGTCTCCTTTATGGCTCTAATCTGATAGTGGTTTTGTGGTGGTTGATGTCTAGTCTCCTTTATGGCTCTAATCTGATAGTGGTAGATGTGGTAGATGTCTAGTCTCCTTTGTGGCTCTAATATGATGGTGGTAGTGGGGTTGTAGATATCTAGTATCCCGTATGACTCTAATCTGATAGTGGTAGTGGGCTGGTAGATGTCTAGTCTCCTTTATGCCTCTATTCTGATAGTTGTAGTGAGCTGGTAGTTGTCTAGTCTCCCTTGTGGCTCTAATCTGATAGTGGTTGTGGGTTGGTAGATGTCTAGTCTCCCTTGTGGCTCTAATCTTATAGTGGTAGTGGGTTGGTAGATGTCTAGTCTCCTTTATAACTCTAATCTTATAGTTGTAGTGGGGTGCTAGATGTCTAGTCTCCCTTATGGCTCTAATCTGATAGTGGTAGTGGGCTGGTAGATGTCTAGTCTCCTTTATAACTCTAATCGGATAGTGGTTGTGGGTTGGTAGATGTCTAGTCTCCCTTGTGGCTCTAATCTGATAGTGGTATTGGGGTGGTAGATGTCAAGTCTCCTTTATGGCTCTAATCTGATAGTGGTTTTGTGGTGGTTGATGTCTAGTCTCCTTTATAACTCTAATCTGATAGTTGTAGTGGGCTGGTAGATGTCTAGTCTCCCTTGTGGCTCTAATCTTATTGTGGTAGTGGGTTGGTAGATGTCTAGTCTCCTTTATAACTCTAATCTTATATTGGTAGTGGGGTGCTAGATGTCTAGTTTCCCTTATGGCTCTAATCTGATAGTGGTAGTGGGCTGGTAGATGTCTAGTCTCCCTAATGGCTCTAATCTGATAGTGGTTGTGGGTTGGTAGATGTCTAGTCTCCTTTATAACTCTAATCTGATAGTGGTAGTGGGGTGGTCGATGTCTAGTCTCCCTTATGGCTCTAATTTGATAGTGGTAGTGGGCTGGTAGATGTCTAGTCTCCCTAATGGCTCTAATCTGATAGTGGTAGTGGGGTGCTAGATGTCTAGTCTCCCTAATGGCTCTAATTTGATAGTGGTAGTGGGCTGGTAGATGTCTAGTCTCCCTAATGGCTCTAATCTGATAGTGGTAGTGGGGTGCTAGATGTCTAGTCTCCCTAATGGCTCTAATCTGATAGTGGTAGTGGGCTGGTAGATGTCTATTCTTCTTTATGGCTCTAATCTTATAGTGGTAGTGGGGTGCTAGATTTCTAGTCTCCCTTATGGCTCTAATCTGATAGTGGTAGTGGGCTGGTAGATGTCTAGTCTCCTTTATAACTCTAATCTGATAGTGGTTGTGGGTTGGTAGATGTCTAGTCTCCCTTGTGGCTCTAATCTGATAGTTGTAGTGGGCTGGTAGATGTCTAGTCTCCCTTGTGGCTCTAATCTTATAGTGGTAGTGGGTTGGTAGATGTCTAGTCTCCTTTATAACTCTAATCTTATAGTGGTAGTGGGGTGCTAGATGTCTAGTTTCCCTTATGGCTCTAATCTGATAGTGGTAGTGGGCTGGTAGATGTCTAGTCTCCCTAATGGCTCTAATCTGATAGTGGTAGTGGGGTGGTAGATGTCTAGTCTCCTTTATGGCTCTAATCTGATAGTGGTTTTGTGGTGGTTGATGTCTAGTCTCCTTTATGGCTCTAATCTGATAGTGGTAGATGTGGTAGATGTCTAGTCTCCTTTGTGGCTCTAATATGATGGTGGTAGTGGGGTTGTAGATATCTAGTATCCCGTATGACTCTAATCTGATAGTGGTAGTGGGCTGGTAGATGTTTAGTCTCCTTTATGCCTCTAATATGATAGTTGTAGTGAGCTGATAGTTGTCTAGTCTCCGTTGTGGCTCTAATCTGATAGTGGTAGTGGGCTGGTAGATGTCTAGTCTCCCTTGTGGCTCTAATCTGATAGTTGTAGTGGGCTGGTAGATGTCTAGTCTCCCTTGTGGCTCTAATCTGATAGTGGTAGTGGGTTTGTAGATGTCTAGTCTCCTTTATGCCTCTAATCTGATAGTTGTAGTGAGCTGGTAGTTGTCTAGTCTCCCTTGTGGCTCTAATCTGATAGTGGTTGTGGGTTGGTAGATGTCTAGTCTCCCTTGTGGCTCTAATCTTATAGTGGTAGTGGGCTGGTAGATGTCTAGTCTCCTTTATAACTCTAATCTGAGAGTGGTAGTGGGCTGGTAGATGTCTAGTCTCCCTAATGGCTCTAATCTGATAGTGGTTGTGGGTTGGTAGATGTCTAGTCTCCTTTATAACTCTAATCTGATAGTGGTAGTGGGGTGGTCGATGTCTAGTCTCCCTTATGGCTCTAATTTGATAGTGGTAGTGGGCTGGTAGATGTCTAGTCTCCCTAATGGCTCTAATCTGATAGTGGTAGTGGGGTGCTAGATGTCTAGTCTCCCTAATGGCTCTAATCTGATAGTGGTAGTGGGGTGGTAGATGTCTAGTCTTCTTTATGGCTCTAATCTGATAGTGGTTTTGTGGTGGTTGATGTCTAGTCTCCCTAATGGCTCTAATCTGATAGTGGTAGTGGGGTGGTAGATGTCTAGTCTTCTTTATGGCTCTAATCTGATAGTGGTTTTGTGGTGGTTGATGTCTAGTCTCCTTTATGGCTCTAATCTGATAGTGGTAGATATGGTAGATGTCTAGTCTCCCTTGTGGCTCTAATCTGATAGTGGTTGTGGGTTGGTAGATGTCTAGTCTCCCTTGTGGCTCTAATCTGATAGTTGTAGTGGGCTGGTAGATGTCTAGTCTCCCTTGTGGCTCTAATCTTATAGTGGTAGTGGGTTGGTAGATGTCTAGTCTCCTTTATAACTCTAATCTTATAGTGGTAGTGGGGTGCTAGATGTCTAGTCTCCCTTATGGCTCTAATCTGATAGTGGTAGTGGGCTGGTAGATGTCTAGTCTCCCTAATGGCTCTAATCTGATAGTGGTAGTGGGGTGGTAGATGTCTAGTCTCCTTTATGGCTCTAATCTGATAGTGGTTTTGTGGTGGTTGATGTCTAGTCTCCCTAATGGCTCTAATCTGATAGTGGTAGTGGGGTGGTAGATGTCTAGTCTTCTTTATGGCTCTAATCTGATAGTGGTTTTGTGGTGGTTGATGTCTAGTCTCCTTTATGGCTCTAATCTGATAGTGGTAGATATGGTAGATGTCTAGTCTCCCTTGTGGCTCTAATCTGATAGTGGTTGTGGGTTGGTAGATGTCTAGTCTCCCTTGTGGCTCTAATCTGATAGTTGTAGTGGGCTGGTAGATGTCTAGTCTCCCTTGTGGCTCTAATCTTATAGTGGTAGTGGGTTGGTAGATGTGTAGTCTCCTTTATAACTCTAATCTGATAGTGGTAGTGGGGTGCTAGATGTCTAGTCTCCCTTATGGCTCTAATCTGATAGTGGTAGTGGGCTGGTAGATGTCTAGTCTCCCTAATGGCTCTAATCTGATAGTGGTAGTGGGGTGGTAGATGTCTAGTCTCCTTTATGGCTCTAATCTGATAGTGGTTTTGTGGTGGTTGATGTCTAGTCTCCTTTATGGCTCTAATCTGATAGTGGTAGATGTGGTAGATGTCTAGTCTCCTTTGTGGCTCTAATATGATGGTGGTAGTGGGGTTGTAGATATCTAGTATCCCGTATGACTCTAATCTGATAGTGGTAGTGGGCTGGTAGATGTCTAGTCTCCTTTATGCCTCTAATATGATAGTTGTAGTGAGCTGGTAGTTGTCTAGTCTCCCTTGTGGCTCTAATCTGATAGTGGTTGTGGGTTGGTAGATGTCTAGTCTCCCTTGTGGCTCTAATCTTATAGTGGTAGTGGGTTGGTAGATGTCTAGTCTCCTTTATAACTCTAATCTTATAGTTGTAGTGGGGTGCTAGATGTCTAGTCTCCCTTATGGCTCTAATCTGATAGTGGTAGTGGGCTGGTAGATGTCTAGTCTCCTTTATAACTCTAATCGGATAGTGGTTGTGGGTTGGTAGATGTCTAGTCTCCCTTGTGGCTCTAATCTGATAGTGGTATTGGGGTGGTAGATGTCAAGTCTCCTTTATGGCTCTAATCTGATAGTGGTTTTGTGGTGGTTGATGTCTAGTCTCCTTTATGGCTCTAATCTGATAGTGGTAGATGTGGTAGATGTCTAATCTCCTTTGTGGCTCTAATATGATGGTGGTAGTGGGGTTGTAGATATCTAGTATCCCGTATGACTCTAATCTGATAGTGGTTGTGGGCTGGTAGTTGTCAAGTCTCCCTTGTGGCTCTAATCTGATAGTGGTTGTGGGTTGGTAGATGTCTAGTCTCCCTTGTGGCTCTAATCTGATAGTTGTAGTGGGCTGGTAGATGTCTAGTCTCCCTTGTGGCTCTAATCTTATAGTGGTAGTGGGTTGGTAGATGTCTAGTCTCCTTTATAACTCTAATCGTATAGTGGTAGTGGGGTGCTAGATGTCTAGTCTCCCTTAAGGCTCTAATCTGATAGTGGTATTGGGCTGGTAGATGTCTAGTCTCCTTTATAACTCTAATCTGATAGTGGTTGTGGGTTGGTAGATGTCTAGTCTCCCTTGTGGCTCTAATCTTATAGTGGTAGTGGGTTGGTAGATGTCTAGTCTCCTTTATAACTCTAATCTTATAGTGGTAGTGGGGTGCTAGATGTCTAGTCTCCCTTATGGCTCTAATCTGATAGTGGTAGTGGGCTGGTAGATGTCTAGTCTCCCTAATGGCTCTAATCTGATAGTGGTAGTGGGGTGGTAGATGTCTAGTCTCCTTTATGGCTCTAATCTGATAGTGGTTTTGTGGTGGTTGATGTCTAGTCTCCTTTATGGCTCTAATCTGATAGTGGTAGATGTGGTAGATGTCTAGTCTCCTCTGTGGCTCTAATATGATGGTGGTAGTGGGGTTGTAGATATCTAGTATCCCGTATGACTCTAATCTGATAGTGGTAGTGGGCTGGTAGATGTCTAGTCTCCTTTATGCCTCTAATCTGATAGTTGTAGTGAGCTGGTAGTTGTCTAGTCTCCCTTGTGGCTCTAATCTGATAGTGGTTGTGGGTTGGTAGATGTCTAGTCTCCCTTGTGGCTCTAATCTTATAGTGGTAGTGGGTTGGTAGATGTCTAGTCTCCTTTATAACTCTAATCTTATAGTTGTAGTGGGGTGCTAGATGTCTAGTCTCCCTTATGGCTCTAATCTGATAGTGGTAGTGGGCTGGTAGATGTCTAGTCTCCTTTATAACTCTAATCGGATAGTGGTTGTGGGTTGGTAGATGTCTAGTCTCCCTTATGGCTCTAATCTGATAGTGGTATTGGGGTGGTAGATGTCTAGTCTCCTTTATGGCTCTAATCTGATAGTGGTTTTGTGGTGGTTGATGTCTAGTCTCCTTTATGGCTCTAATCTGATAGTGGTAGATGTGGTAGATGTCTAATCTCCTTTGTGGCTCTAATATGATGGTGGTAGTGGGGTTGTAGATATCTAGTATCCCGTATGACTCTAATCTGATAGTGGTTGTGGGCTGGTAGTTGTCAAGTCTCCCTTGTGGCTCTAATCTGATAGTGGTTGTGGGTTGGTAGATGTCTAGTCTCCCTTGTGGCTCTAATCTGATAGTTGTAGTGGGCTGGTAGATGTCTAGTCTCCCTTGTGGCTCTAATCTTATAGTGGTAGTGGGTTGGTAGATGTCTAGTCTCCTTTATAAATCTAATCGTATAGTGGTAGTGGGGTGCTAGATGTCTAGTCTCCCTTATGGCTCTAATCTGATAGTGGTATTGGGCTGGTAGATGTCTAGTCTCCTTTATAACTCTAATCTGATAGTGGTTGTGGGTTGGTAGATGTCTAGTCTCCCTTGTGGCTCTAATCTGATAGTTGTAGTGGGCTGGTAGATGTCTAGTCTCCCTTGTGGCTCTAATCTTATTGTGGTAGTGGGTTGGTAGATGTCTAGTCTCCTTTATAACTCTAATCTTATATTGGTAGTGGGGTGCTAGATGTCTAGTTTCCCTTATGGCTCTAATCTGATAGTGGTAGTGGGCTGGTAGATGTCTAGTCTCCCTAATGGCTCTAATCTGATAGTGGTTGTGGGTTGGTAGATGTCTAGTCTCCCTAATGGCTCTAATTTGATAGTGGTAGTGGGCTGGTAGATGTCTAGTTTCCCTTATGGCTCTAATCTGATAGTGGTAGTGGGCTGGTAGATGTCTAGTCTCCCTAATGGCTCTAATCTGATAGTGGTAGTGGGGTGCTAGATGTCTAGTCTCCCTAATGGCTCTAATTTGATAGTGGTAGTGGGCTGGTAGATGTCTAGTCTCCCTAATGGCTCTAATCTGATAGTGGTAGTGGGGTGCTAGATGTCTAGTCTCCCTAATGGCTCTAATCTGATAGTGGTAGTGGGCTGGTAGATGTCTATTCTTCTTTATGGCTCTAATCTTATAGTGGTAGTGGGGTGCTAGATTTCTAGTCTCCCTTATGGCTCTAATCTGATAGTGGTAGTGGGCTGGTAGATGTCTAGTCTCCTTTATAACTCTAATCTGATAGTGGTTGTGGGTTGGTAGATGTCTAGTCTCCCTTGTGGCTCTAATCTGATAGTTGTAGTGGGCTGGTAGATGTCTAGTCTCCCTTGTGGCTCTAATCTTATAGTGGTAGTGGGTTGGTAGATGTCTAGTCTCCTTTATAACTCTAATCTTATAGTGGTAGTGGGGTGCTTGATGTCTAGTTTCCCTTATGGCTCTAATCTGATAGTGGTAGTGGGCTGGTAGATGTCTAGTCTCCCTAATGGCTCTAATCTGATAGTGGTAGTGGGGTGGTAGATGTCTAGTCTCCTTTATGGCTCTAATCTGATAGTGGTTTTGTGGTGGTTGATGTCTAGTCTCCTTTATGGCTCTAATCTGATAGTGGTAGATGTGGTAGATGTCTAGTCTCCTTTGTGGCTCTAATATGATGGTGGTAGTGGGGTTGTAGATATCTAGTATCCCGTATGACTCTAATCTGATAGTGGTAGTGGGCTGGTAGATGTTTAGTCTCCTTTATGCCTCTAATATGATAGTTGTAGTGAGCTGATAGTTGTCTAGTCTCCGTTGTGGCTCTAATCTGATAGTGGTAGTGGGCTGGTAGATGTCTAGTCTCCCTTGTGGCTCTAATCTGATAGTTGTAGTGGGCTGGTAGATGTCTAGTCTCCCTTGTGGCTCTAATCTGATAGTGGTAGTGGGTTTGTAGATGTCTAGTCTCCTTTATGCCTCTAATCTGATAGTTGTAGTGAGCTGGTAGTTGTCTAGTCTCCCTTGTGGCTCTAATCTGATAGTGGTTGTGGGTTGGTAGATGTCTAGTCTCCCTTGTGGCTCTAATCTTATAGTGGTAGTGGGTTGGTAGATGTCTAGTCTCCTTTATAACTCTAATATTATAGTGGTAGTGGGGTGCTAGATGTCTAGTCTCCCTTATGGCTCTAATCTGATAGTGGTAGTGGGCTGGTAGATGTCTAGTCTCCTTTATAACTCTAATCTGATAGTGGTTGTGGGTTGGTAGATGTCTAGTCTCCCTTGTGGCTCTAATCTGATAGTTGTAGTGGGCTGGTAGATGTCTAGTCTCCCTTGTGGCTCTAATCTTATAGTGGTAGTGGGTTGGTAGATGTCTAGTCTCCTTTATAACTCTAATTTTATAGTGGTAGTGGGGTGCTAGATGTCTAGTCTCCCTAATGGCTCTAATCTGATAGTGGTAGTGGGGTGGTAGATGTCTAGTCTCCTTTATGGCTCTAATCTGATAGTGGTTTTGTGGTGGTTGATGTCTAGTCTCCTTTATGGCTCTAATCTTATAGTGGTAGTGGGGTGGTAGATGTCTAGTCTTCTTTATGGCTCTAATCTGATAGTGGTTTTGTGGTGGTTGATGTCTAGTCTCATTTATGGCTCTAATCTGATAGTGGTAGATATGGTAGATGTCTAGTCTCCTTTGTGGCTCTAATATGATGGTGGTAGTGGGGTCGTAGATATCTAGTATCCCGTATGACTCTAATCTGATAGTGGTAGTGGGCTGGTAGATGTCTAGTCTCCTTTATAACTCTAATCTGATAGTGGTAGTGGGGTGGTAGATGTCTAGTCTCGCTTGTGTCGCTAATCTGACAGTGGTTGTGGGTTGGTAGATGTCTAGTCTCCTTTATAACTCTAATCTGATAGTTGTAGTGGGCTGGTAGATGTCTAGTCTCCCTTGTGGCTCTAATCTTATAGTGGTAGTGGGCTGGTAGATGTCTAGTCTCCTTTATAACTCTAATCTGAGAGTGGTAGTGGGCTGGTAGATGTCTAGTCTCCCTAATGGCTCTAATCTGATAGTGGTTGTGGGTTGGTAGATGTCTAGTCTCCTTTATAACACTAATCTGATAGTGGTAGTGGGGTGGTAGATGTCTAGTCTCCTTTATGGCTCTAATCTGATAGTGGTTTTGTGGTGGTTGATGTCTAGTCTCCTTTATGGCTCTAATCTGATAGTGGTAGATGTGGTAGATGTCTAGTCTCCTTTGTGGCTCTAATATGATGGTGGTAGTGGGGTTGTAGATATCTAGTATCCCGTATGACTCTAATCTGATAGTGGTAGTGGGCTGGTAGATGTTTAGTCTCCTTTATGCCTCTAATATGATAGTTGTAGTGAGCTGATAGTTGTCTAGTCTCCGTTGTGGCTCTAATCTGATAGTGGTAGTGGGCTGGTAGATGTCTAGTCTCCCTTGTGGCTCTAATCTGATAGTTGTAGTGGGCTGGTAGATGTCTAGTCTCCCTTGTGGCTCTAATCTGATAGTGGTAGTGGGTTTGTAGATGTCTAGTCTCCTTTATGCCTCTAATCTGATAGTTGTAGTGAGCTGGTAGTTGTCTAGTCTCCCTTGTGGCTCTAATCTGATAGTGGTTGTGGGTTGGTAGATGTCTAGTCTCCCTTGTGGCTCTAATCTTATAGTGGTAGTGGGTTGGTAGATGTCTAGTCTCCTTTATAACTCTAATATTATAGTGGTAGTGGGGTGCTAGATGTCTAGTCTCCCTTATGGCTCTAATCTGATAGTGGTAGTGGGCTGGTAGATGTCTAGTCTCCTTTATAACTCTAATCTGATAGTGGTTGTGGGTTGGTAGATGTCTAGTCTCCCTTGTGGCTCTAATCTGATAGTTGTAGTGGGCTGGTAGATGTCTAGTCTCCCTTGTGGCTCTAATCTTATAGTGGTAGTGGGTTGGTAGATGTCTAGTCTCCTTTATAACTCTAATTTTATAGTGGTAGTGGGGTGCTAGATGTCTAGTCTCCCTAATGGCTCTAATCTGATAGTGGTAGTGGGGTGGTAGATGTCTAGTCTCCTTTATGGCTCTAATCTGATAGTGGTTTTGTGGTGGTTGATGTCTAGTCTCCTTTATGGCTCTAATCTTATAGTGGTAGTGGGGTGGTAGATGTCTAGTCTTCTTTATGGCTCTAATCTGATAGTGGTTTTGTGGTGGTTGATGTCTAGTCTCCTTTATGGCTCTAATCTGATAGTGGTAGATATGGTAGATGTCTAGTCTCCTTTGTGGCTCTAATATGATGGTGGTAGTGGGGTCGTAGATATCTAGTATCCCGTATGACTCTAATCTGATAGTGGTAGTGGGCTGGTAGATGTCTAGTCTCCTTTATAACTCTAATCTGATAGTGGTAGTGGGGTGCTAGATGTCTAGTCTCGCTTGTGTCACTAATCTGACAGTGGTTGTGGGTTGGTAGATGTCTAGTCTCCTTTATAACTCTAATCTGATAGTTGTAGTGGGCTGGTAGATGTCTAGTCTCCCTTGTGGCTCTAATCTTATAGTGGTAGTGGGCTGGTAGATGTCTAGTCTCCTTTATAACTCTAATCTGAGAGTGGTAGTGGGCTGGTAGATGTCTAGTCTCCCTAATGGCTCTAATCTGATAGTGGTTGTGGGTTGGTAGATGTCTAGTCTCCTTTATAACACTAATCTGATAGTGGTAGTGGGGTGGTAGATGTCTAGTCTCCTTTATGGCTCTAATCTGATAGTGGTAGATGTGGTAGATGTCTAGTCTCCTTTGTGGCTCTAATATGATGGTGGTAGTGGGGTTGTAGATATCTAGTATCCCGTATGACTCTAATCTGATAGTGGTAGTGGGCTGGTAGATGTCTAGTCTCCTTTATGCCTCTAATATGATAGTTGTAGTGAGCTGGTAGTTGTCTAGTCTCCCTTGTGGCTCTAATCTGATAGTGGTAGTGGGCTGGTAGATGTCTAGTCTCCCTTGTGGCTCTAATCTGATAGTTGTAGTGGGCTGGTAGATGTCTAGTCTCCCTTGTGGCTCTAATCTGATAGTGGTAGTGGGTTTGTAGATGTCTAGTCTCCTTTATAACTCTAATCTGATAGTGGTAGTGGGGTGGTAGATGTCTAGTCTCGCTTGTGTCACTAATCTGACAGTGGTTGTGGGTTGGTAGATGTCTAGTCTCCTTTATAACTCTAATCTGATAGTTGTAGTGGGCTGGTAGATGTCTAGTCTCCTTTATAACTCTAATCTGAGAGTGGTAGTGGGCTGGTAGATGTCTAGTCTCCCTAATGGCTCTAATCTGATAGTGGTTGTGGGTTGGTAGATGTCTAGTCTCCTTTATAACTCTAATCTGATAGTGGTAGTGGGGTGGTCGATGTCTAGTCTCCCTTATGGCTCTAATTTGATAGTGGTAGTGGGCTGGTAGATGTCTAGTCTCCCTAATGGCTCTAATCTGATAGTGGTAGTGGGGTGCTAGATGTCTAGTCTCCCTAATGGCTCTAATCTGATAGTGGTAGTGGGGTGGTAGATGTCTAGTCTTCTTTATGGCTCTAATCTGATAGTGGTTTTGTGGTGGTTGATGTCTAGTCTCCCTAATGGCTCTAATCTGATAGTGGTAGTGGGGTGGTAGATGTCTAGTCTTCTTTATGGCTCTAATCTGATAGTGGTTTTGTGGTGGTTGATGTCTAGTCTCCTTTATGGCTCTAATCTGATAGTGGTAGATATGGTAGATGTCTAGTCTCCCTTGTGGCTCTAATCTGATAGTGGTTGTGGGTTGGTAGATGTCTAGTCTCCCTTGTGGCTCTAATCTGATCGTTGTAGTGGGCTGGTAGATGTCTAGTCTCCCTTTTGGCTCTAATCTTATAGTGGTAGTGGGTTGGTAGATGTGTAGTCTCCTTTATAACTCTAATCTTATAGTGGTAGTGGGGTGCTAGATGTCTAGTCTCCCTTATGGCTCTAATCTGATAGTGGTAGTGGGCTGGTAGATGTCTAGTCTCCCTAATGGCTCTAATCTGATAGTGGTAGTGGGGTGGTAGATGTCTAGTCTCCTTTATGGCTCTAATCTGATAGTGGTTTTGTGGTGGTTGATGTCTAGTCTCCTTTATGGCTCTAATCTGATAGTGGTAGATGTCTAGTCTCCTTTGTGGCTCTAATATGATGGTGGTAGTGGGGTTGTAGATATCTAGTATCCCGTATGACTCTAATCTGATAGTGGTAGTGGGCTGGTAGATGTCTAGTCTCCTTTATGCCTCTAATATGATAGTTGTAGTGAGCTGGTAGTTGTCTAGTCTCCCTTGTGGCTCTAATCTGATAGTGGTTGTGGGTTGGTAGATGTCTAGTCTCCCTTGTGGCTCTAATCTTATAGTGGTAGTGGGTTGGTAGATGTCTAGTCTCCTTTATAACTCTAATCTTATAGTTGTAGTGGGGTGCTAGATGTCTAGTCTCCCTTATGGCTCTAATCTGATAGTGGTATTGGGCTGGTAGATGTCTAGTCTCCTTTATAACTCTAATCTGATAGTGGTTGTGGGTTGAAGATGTCTAGTCTCCCTTGTGGCTCTAATCTGATAGTGGTATTGGGGTGGTAGATGTCAAGTCTCCTTTATGGCTCTAATCTGATAGTGGTTTTGTGGTGGTTGATGTCTAGTCTCCTTTATGGCTCTAATCTGATAGTGGTAGATGTGGTAGATGTCTAATCTCCTTTGTGGCTCTAATATGATGGTGGTAGTGGGGTTGTAGATATCTAGTATCCCGTATGACTCTAATCTGATAGTGGTAGTGGGCTGGTAGATGTCTAGTCTCCCTAATGGCTCTAATCTGATAGTGGTAGTGGGGTGCTAGATGTCTAGTCTCCCTAATGGCTCTAATCTGATAGTGGTAGTGGGCTGGTAGATGTCTATTCTTCTTTATGGCTCTAATCTTATAGTGGTAGTGGGGTGCTAGATTTCTAGTCTCCCTTATGGCTCTAATCTGATAGTGGTAGTGGGCTGGTAGATGTCTAGTCTCCTTTATAACTCTAATCTGATAGTGGTTGTGGGTTGGTAGATGTCTAGTCTCCCTTGTGGCTCTAATCTGATAGTTGTAGTGGGCTGGTAGATGTCTAGTCTCCCTTGTGGCTCTAATCTTATAGTGGTAGTGGGTTGGTAGATGTCTAGTCTCCTTTATAACTCTAATCTTATAGTGGTAGTGGGGTGCTAGATGTCTAGTTTCCCTTATGGCTCTAATCTGATAGTGGTAGTGGGCTGGTAGATGTCTAGTCTCCCTAATGGCTCTAATCTGATAGTGGTAGTGGGGTGGTAGATGTCTAGTCTCCTTTATGGCTCTAATCTGATAGTGGTTTTGTGGTGGTTGATGTCTAGTCTCCTTTATGGCTCTAATCTGATAGTGGTAGATGTGGTAGATGTCTAGTCTCCTTTGTGGCTCTAATATGATGGTGGTAGTGGGGTTGTAGATATCTAGTATCCCGTATGCCTCTAATATGATAGTTGTAGTGAGCTGATAGTTGTCTAGTCTCCGTTGTGGCTCTAATCTGATAGTGGTAGTGGGCTGGTAGATGTCTAGTCTCCCTTGTGGCTCTAATCTGATAGTTGTAGTGGGCTGGTAGATGTCTAGTCTCCCTTGTGGCTCTAATCTGATAGTGGTAGTGGGTTTGTAGATGTCTAGTCTCCTTTATGCCTCTAATCTGATAGTTGTAGTGAGCTGGTAGTTGTCTAGTCTCCCTTGTGGCTCTAATCTGATAGTGGTTGTGGGTTGGTAGATGTCTAGTCTCCCTTGTGGCTCTAATCTTATAGTGGTAGTGGGTTGGTAGATGTCTAGTCTCCTTTATAACTCTAATATTATAGTGGTAGTGGGGTGCTAGATGTCTAGTCTCCCTTATGGCTCTAATCTGATAGTGGTAGTGGGCTGGTAGATGTCTAGTCTCCTTTATAACTCTAATCTGATAGTGGTTGTGGGTTGGTAGATGTCTAGTCTCCTTTATAACTCTAATCTGATAGTTGTAGTGGGCTGGTAGATGTCTAGTCTCCCTTGTGGCTCTAATCTTATAGTGGTAGTGGGTTGGTAGATGTCTAGTCTCCTTTATAACTCTAATTTTATAGTGGTAGTGGGGTGCTAGATGTCTAGTCTCCCTAATGGCTCTAATCTGATAGTGGTAGTGGGGTGGTAGATGTCTAGTCTCCTTTATGGCTCTAATCTGATAGTGGTTTTGTGGTGGTTGATGTCTAGTCTCCTTTATGGCTCTAATCTTATAGTGGTAGTGGGGTGGTAGATGTCTAGTCTTCTTTATGGCTCTAATCTGATAGTGGTTTTGTGGTGGTTGATGTCTAGTCTCATTTATGGCTCTAATCTGATAGTGGTAGATATGGTAGATGTCTAGTCTCCTTTGTGGCTCTAATATGATGGTGGTAGTGGGGTCGTAGATATCTAGTATCCCGTATGACTCTAATCTGATAGTGGTAGTGGGGTGCTAGATGTCTAGTCTCGCTTGTGTCACTAATCTGACAGTGGTTGTGGGTTGGTAGATGTCTAGTCTCCTTTATAACTCTAATCTGATAGTTGTAGTGGGCTGGTAGATGTCTAGTCTCCCTTGTGGCTCTAATCTGATAGTGGTTGTGGGTTGGTAGATGTCTAGTCTCCTTTATAACTCTAATCTGATAGTGGTAGTGGGGTGGTCGATGTCTAGTCTCCCTTATGGCTCTAATTTGATAGTGGTAGTGGGCTGGTAGATGTCTAGTCTCCCTAATGGCTTTAATCTGATAGTGGTAGTGGGGTGGTAGATGTCTAGTCTTCTTTATGGCTCTAATCTGATAGTGGTTATGTGGTGGTTGATGTCTAGTCTCCCTAATGGCTCTAATCTGATAGTGGTAGTGGGGTGGTAGATGTCTAGTCTTCTTTATGGCTCTAATCTGATAGTGGTTTTGTGGTGGTTGATGTCTAGTCTCCTTTATGGCTCTAATCTGATAGTGGTAGATATGGTAGATGTCTAGTCTCCCTTGTGGCTCTAATCTGATAGTGGTTGTGGGTTGGTAGATGTCTAGTCTCCCTTGTGGCTCTAATCTGATAGTTGTAGTGGGCTGGTAGATGTCTAGTCTCCCTTGTGGCTCTAATCTTATAGTGGTAGTGGGTTGGTAGATGTCTAGTCTCCTTTATAACTCTAATCTTATAGTGGTAGTGGGGTGCTAGATGTCTAGTCTCCCTTATGGCTCTAATCTGATAGTGGTAGTGGGCTGGTAGATGTCTAGTCTCCCTAATGGCTCTAATCTGATAGTGGTAGTGGGGTGGTAGATGTCAAGTCTCCTTTATGGCTCTAATCTGATAGTGGTTTTATGGTGGTTGATGTCTAGTCTCCTTTATGGCTCTAATCTGATAGTGGTAGATATGGTAGATGTCTAGTCTCCTTTGTGGCTCTAATATGATGGTGGTAGTGGGGTTGTAGATATCTAGTATCCCGTATGACTCTAATCTGATAGTGGTAGTGGGCTGGTAGATGTGTAGTCTCCTTTATGCCTCTAATCTGATAGTTGTAGTGAGCTGGTAGTTGTCAAGTCTCCCTTGTGGATCTAATCTGATAGTGGTTGTGGGTTGGTAGATGTCTAGTCTCCCTTGTGGCTCTAATCTGATAGTTGTAGTGGGCTGGTAGATGTCTAGTCTCCCTTGTGGCTCTAATCTGATAGTTGTAGTGGGCTGGTAGATGTCTAGTCTCCCTTGTAGCTCTAATCTTATAGTGGTAGTGGGTTGGTAGATGTCTAGTCTCCTTTATAACTCTAATCTTATAGTGGTAGTGGGGTGCTAGATGTCTAGTCTCCCTTATGGCTCTAATCTGATAGTGGTAGTGGGCTGGTAGATGTCTAGTCTCCCTAATGGCTCTAATCTGATAGTGGTAGTGGGGTGGTAGATGTCTAGTCTCCTTTATGCCTCTAATATGATAGTTGTAGTGAGCTGGTAGTTGTCTAGTCTCCCTTGTGGCTCTAATCTGATAGTGGTAGTGGGCTGGTAGATGTCTAGTCTCCTTTATGCCTCTAATATGATAGTTGTAGTGAGCTGGTAGTTGTCTAGTCTCCCTTGTGGCTCTAATCTGATAGTGGTAGTGGGCTGGTAGATGTCTAGTCTCCCTTGTGGCTCTAATCTGATAGTTGTAGTGGGCTGGTAGATGTCTAGTCTCCCTTGTGGCTCTAATCTTATAGTGGTAGTGGGTTGGTAGATGTCTAGTCTCCTGTATAACTCTAATCTTATAGTGGTAGTGGGGTGCTAGATGTCTAGTCTCCCTTATGGCTCAAATCTGAGAGTGGTAGTGGGCTGGTAGATTTCTAGTCTCCCTAATGGCTCTAATCTGATAGTGGTTGTGGGTTGGTAGATGTCTAGTCTCCTTTATAACTCTAATCTGATAGTGGTAGTGGGGTGGTAGATGTCTAGTCTCGCTTGTGTCACTAATCTGACAGTGGTTGTGGGTTGGTAGATGTGTAGTCTCCTTTATGCCTCTAATCTGATAGTTGTAGTGAGCTGGTAGTTGTCAAGTCTCCCTTGTGGCTCTAATCTGATAGTGGTTGTGGGTTGGTAGATGTCTAGTCTCCCTTGTGGCTCTAATCTGATAGTTGTAGTGGGCTGGTAGATGTCTAGTCTCCCTTGTGGCTCTAATCTGATAGTTGTAGTGGGCTGGTAGATGTCTAGTCTCCCTTGTGGCTCTAATCTTATAGTGGTAGTGGGTTGGTAGATGTCTAGTCTCCTTTATAACTCTAATCTTATAGTGGTAGTGGGGTGCTAGATGTCTAGTCTCCCTTATGTCTCTAATCTGATAGTGGTAGTGGGCTGGTAGATGTCTAGTCTCCCTAATGGCTCTAATCTGATAGTGGTAGTGGGGTGGTAGATGTCTAGTCTCCTATATGGCTCTAATCTGATAGTGGTTTTGTGGTGGTTGATGTCTAGTCTCCTTTATGGCTCTAATCTGATAGTGGTAGATGTGGTAGATGTCTAGTCTCCTTTGTGGCTCTAATATGATGGTGGTAGTGGGGTTGTAGATATCTAGTATCCCGTATGACTCTAATCTGATAGTGGTAGTGGGCTGGTAGATGTCTAGTCTCCTTTATGCCTCTAATCTGATAGTTGTAGTGAGCTGGTAGTTGTCTAGTCTCCCTTGTGGCTCTAATCTGATAGTGGTTGTGGGTTGGTAGATGTCTAGTCTCCCTTGTGGCTCTAATCTGATAGTTGTAGTGGGCTGGTAGATGTCTAGTCTCCCTTGTGGCTCTAATCTTATAGTGGTAGTGGGTTGGTAGATGTCTAGTCTCCTGTATAACTCTAATCTTATAGTGGTAGTGGGGTGCTAGATGTCTAGTCTCCCTTATGGCTCTAATCTGAGAGTGGTAGTGGGCTGGTAGATGTCTAGTCTCCCTAATGGCTCTAATCTGATAGTGGTTGTGGGTTGGTAGATGTCTAGTCTCCTTTATAACTCTAATCTGATAGTGGTAGTGGGGTGGTAGATGTCTAGTCTCGCTTGTGTCACTAATCTGACAGTGGTTGTGGGTTGGTAGATGTCTAGTCTCCTTTATAACTCTAATCTGATAGTTGTAGTGGGCTGGTAGATGTCTAGTCTCCCTTGTGGCTCTAATCTTATAGTGGTAGTGGGCTGGTAGATGTCTAGTCTCCCTAATGGCTCTAATCTGATAGTGGTTGTGGGTTGGTAGATGTCTAGTCTCCTTTATAACTCTAATCTGATAGTGGTAGTGGGGTGGTCGATGTCTAGTCTCCCTAATGGCTCTAATCTGATAGTGGTAGTGGGGTGCTAGATGTCTAGTCCCCCTAATGGCTCTAATCTGATAGTGGTAGTGGGGTGGTAGATGTCTAGTCTTCTTTATGGCTCTAATCTGATAGTGGTTTTGTGGTGGTTGATGTCTAGTCTCCCTTATGGCTCTAATCTGATAGTGGTAGTGGGGTGGTAGATGTCTAGTCTTCTTTATGGCTCTAATCTGATAGTGGTTTTGTGGTGGTTGATGTCTAGTCTCCTTTATGGCTCTAATCTGATAGTGGTAGATATGGTAGATGTCTAGTCTCCCTTGTGGCTCTAATCTGATAGTGGTTGTGGGTTGGTAGATGTCTAGTCTCCCTTGTGGCTCTAATCTGATAGTTGTAGTGGGCTGGTAGATGTCTAGTCTCCCTTGTGGCTCTAATCTTATAGTGGTAGTGGGTTGTTAGATGTCTAGTCTCCTTTATAACTCTAATCTTATAGTGGTAGTGGGGTGCTAGATGTCTAGTCTCCCTTATGGCTCTAATCTGATAGTGGTAGTGGGGTGGTAGATGTCAAGTCTCCTTTATGGCTCTAATCTGATAGTGGTTTTGTGGTGGTTGATGTCTAGTCTCCTTTATGGCTCTAATCTGATAGTGGTAGATGTGGTAGATGTCTAGTCTCCTTTGTGGCTCTAATATGATGGTGGTAGTGGGGTTGTAGATATCTAGTATCCCGTATGACTCTAATCTGATAGTGGTAGTGGGCTGGTAGATGTGTAGTCTCCTTTATGCCTCTAATCTGATAGTTGTAGTGAGCTGGTAGTTGTCAAGTCTCCCTTGTGGCTCTAATCTGATAGTGGTTGTGGGTTGGTAGATGTCTAGTCTCCCTTGTGGCTCTAATCTGATAGTTGTAGTGGGCTGGTAGATGTCTAGTCTCCCTTGTGGCTCTAATCTGATATTGGTAGTGGGCTGGTAGATGTCTAGTCTCCTTTATAACTCTAATCTGATAGTGGTTGTGGGTTGGTAGATGTCTAGTCTCCCTTGTGGCTCTAATCTGATAGTTGTAGTGGGCTGATAGATGTCTAGTCTCCCTTGTGGCTCTAATCTTATAGTCGTAGTTGGTTGGTAGATGTCTAGTCTCCTTTATAACTCTAATCTTATAGTGGTAGTGGGGTGCTAGATGTCTAGTCTCCCTTGTGGCTCTAATCTTATAGTGGTAGTGGGCTGGTAGATGTCTAGTCTCCCTAATGGCTCTAATCTGATAGTGGTTGTGGGTTGGTAGATGTCTAGTCTCCTTTATAACTCTAATCTGATAGTGGTAGTGGGGTGGTCGATGTCTAGTCTCCCTAATGGCTCTAATCTGATAGTGGTAGTGGGGTGCTAGATGTCTAGTCCCCCTAATGGCTCTAATCTGATAGTGGTAGTGGGGTGGTAGATGTCTAGTCTTCTTTATGGCTATAATCTGATAGTGGTTTTGTGGTGGTTGATGTCTAGTCTCCCTAATGGCTCTAATCTGATAGTGGTAGTGGGGTGGTAGATGTCTAGTCTTCTTTATGGCTCTAATCTGATAGTGGTTTTGTGGTGGTTGATGTCTAGTCTCCTTTATGGCTCTAATCTGATAGTGGTAGATATGGTAGATGTCTAGTCTCCCTTGTGGCTCTAATCTGATAGTGGTTGTGGGTTGGTAGATGTCTAGTCTCCCTTGTGGCTCTAATCTGATAGTTGTAGTGGGCTGGTAGATGTCTAGTCTCCCTTGTGGCTCTAATCTTATAGTGGTAGTGGGTTGGTAGATGTCTAGTCTCCTTTATAACTCTAATCTTATAGTGGTAGTGGGGTGCTAGATGTCTAGTCTCCCTTATGGCTCTAATCTGATAGTGGTAGTGGGGTGGTAGATGTCAAGTCTCCTTTATGGCTCTAATCTGATAGTGGTTTTGTGGTGGTTGTTGTCTAGTCTCCTTTATGGCTCTAATCTGATAGTGGTAGATGTGGTAGATGTCTAGTCTCCTTTGTGGCTCTAATATGATGGTGGTAGTGGGGTTGTAGATATCTAGTATCCCGTATGACTCTAATCTGATAGTGGTAGTGGGCTGGTAGATGTGTAGTCTCCTTTATGCCTCTAATCTGATAGTTGTAGTGAGCTGGTAGTTGTCAAGTCTCCCTTGTGGCTCTAATCTGATAGTGGTTGTGGGTTGGTAGATGTCTAGTCTCCCTTGTGGCTCTAATCTGATAGTTGTAGTGGGCTGGTAGATGTCTAGTCTCCCTTGTGGCTCTAATCTGATATTGGTAGTGGGCTGGTAGATGTCTAGTCTCCTTTATAACTCTAATCTGATAGTGGTTGTGGGGTGCTAGATGTCTAGTCTCCCTTATGGCTCTAATCTGATAGTGGTAGTGGGCTGGTAGATGTCTAGTCTCCCTAATGGCTCTAATCTGATAGTGGTAGTGGGGTGGTAGATGTCTAGTCTCCTTTATGGCTCTAATCTGATAGTGGTTTTGTGGTGGTTGATGTCTAGTCTCCTTTATGGCTCTAATCTGATAGTGGTAGATGTGGTAGATGTCTAGTCTCCTTTGTGGCTCTAATATGATGGTGGTAGTGGGGTTGTAGATATCTAGTATCCCGTATGACTCTAATCTGATAGTGGTAGTGGGCTGGTAGATGTCTAGTCTCCTTTATGCCTCTAATATGATAGTTGTAGTGAGCTGGTAGTTGTCTAGTCTCCCTTGTGGCTCTAATCTGATAGTGGTAGTGGGCTGGTAGATGTCTAGTCTCCCTTGTGGCTCTAATCTGATAGTTGTAGTGGGCTGGTAGATGTCTAGTCTCCCTTGTGGCTCTAATCTGATAGTGGTAGTGGGTTTGTAGATGTCTAGTCTCCTTTATGCCTCTAATCTGATAGTTGTAGTGAGCTGGTAGTTGTCTAGTCTCCCTTGTGGCTCTAATCTGATAGTGGTTGTGGGTTGGTAGATGTCTAGTCTCCCTTGTGGCTCTAATCTTATAGTGGTAGTGGGTTGGTAGATGTCTAGTCTCCTTTATAACTCTAATCTTATAGTGGTAGTGGGGTGCTAGATGTCTAGTCTCCCTTATGGCTCTAATCTGATAGTGGTAGTGGGCTGGTAGATGTCTAGTCTCCTTTATAACTCTAATCTGATAGTGGTTGTGGGTTGGTAGATGTCTAGTCTCCCTTGTGGCTCTAATGTGATAGTGGTTGTGGGTTGGTAGATGTCTAGTCTCCCTTGTGGCTCTAATCTGATAGTGGTAGATGTGTTAGATGTCTAGTCTCCTTTGTGGCTCTAATATGATGGTGGTAGTGGGGTTGTAGATATCTAGTATCCCGTATGACTCTAATCTGATAGTGGTAGTGGGCTGGTAGATGTGTAGTCTCCTTTATGCCTCTAATCTGATAGTTGTAGTGAGCTGGTAGTTGTCAAGTCTCCCTTGTGGCTCTAATCTGATAGTTGTAGTGGGCTGGTAGATGTCTAGTCTCCCTTGTGGCTCTAATCTGATATTGGTAGTGGGCTGGTAGATGTCTAGTCTCCTTTATAACTCTAATCTGATAGTGGTTGTGGGTTGGTAGATGTCTAGTCTCCCTTGTGGCTCTAATCTGATAGTTGTAGTGGGCTGGTAGATGTCTAGTCTCCCTTGTGGCTCTAATCTTATAGTGGTAGTGGGTTGGTAGATGTCTAGTCTCCTTTATAACTCTAATCTTATAGTGGTAGTGGGGTGCTAGATGTCTAGTCTCCCTTATGGCTCTAATCTTATAGTGGTAGTGGGCTGGTAGATGTCTAGTCTCCCTAATGGCTCTAATCTGATAGTGGTAGTGGGGTGGTAGATGTCTAGTCTCCTTTATGGCTCTAATCTGATAGTGGTTTTGTGGTGGTTGATGTCTAGTCTCCTTTATGGCTCTAATCTGATAGTGGTAGATGTGGTAGATGTCTAGTCTCCTTTGTGGCTCTAATATGATGGTGGTAGTGGGGTTGTAGATATCTAGTATCCCGTATGACTCTAATCTGATAGTGGTAGTGGGCTGGTAGATGTCTAGTCTCCTTTATGCCTCTAATATGATAGTTGTAGTGAGCTGGTAGTTGTCTAGTCTCCCTTGTGGCTCTAATCTGATAGTGGTAGTGGGCTGGTAGATGTCTAGTCTCCCTTGTGGCTCTAATCTGATAGTTGTAGTGGGCTGGTAGATGTCTAGTCTCCCTTGTGGCTCTAATCTGATAGTGGTAGTGGGTTTGTAGATGTCTAGTCTCCTTTATGCCTCTAATCTGATAGTTGTAGTGAGCTGGTAGTTGTCTAGTCTCCCTTGTGGCTCTAATCTGATAGTGGTTGTGGGTTGGTAGATGTCTAGTCTCCCTTGTGGCTCTAATCTTATAGTGGTAGTGGGTTGGTAGATGTCTAGTCTCCTTTATAACTCTAATCTTATAGTGGTAGTGGGGTGCTAGATGTCTAGTCTCCCTAATGGCTCTAATCTGATAGTGGTAGTGGGGTGGTAGATGTCTAGTCTCCTTTATAACTCTAATCTGATAGTGGTTGTGGGTTGGTAGATGTCTAGTCTCCCTTGTGGCTCTAATCTGATAGTTGTAGTGGGCTGGTAGATGTCTAGTCTCCCTTGTGGCTCTAATCTTATAGTGGTAGTGGGTTGGTAGATGTCTAGTCTCCTTTATAACTCTAATCTTATAGTGGTAGTGGGGTGCTAGATGTCTAGTCTCCCTTATGGCTCTAATCTGATAGTGGTAGTGGGCTGGTAGATGTCTAGTCTCCCTAATGGCTCTAATCTGATAGTGGTAGTGGGGTGGTAGATGTCTAGTCTCCTTTATGGCTCTAATCTGATAGTGGTTTTGTGGTGGTTGATGTCTAGTCTCCTTTATGGCTCTAATCTGATAGTGGTAGATGTCTAGTCTCCTTTGTGGCTCTAATATGATGGTGGTAGTGGGGTTGTAGATATCTAGTATCCCGTATGACTCTAATCTGATAGTGGTAGTGGGCTGGTAGATGTCTAGTCTCCTTTATGCCTCTAATATGATAGTTGTAGTGAGCTGGTAGTTGTCTAGTCTCCCTTGTGGCTCTAATCTGATAGTGGTTGTGGGTTGGTAGATGTCTAGTCTCCCTTGTGGCTCTAATCTTATAGTGGTAGTGGGTTGGTAGATGTCTAGTCTCCTTTATAACTCTAATCTTATAGTGGTAGTGGGGTGCTAGATGTCTAGTCTCCCTAATGGCTCTAATCTGATAGTGGTAGTGGGGTGGTAGATGTCTAGTCTCCTTTATAACTCTAATCTGATAGTGGTTGTGGGTTGGTAGATGTCTAGTCTCCCTTGTGGCTCTAATCTGATAGTTGTAGTGGGCTGGTAGATGTCTAGTCTCCCTTGTGGCTCTAATCTTATAGTGGTAGTGGGTTGGTAGATGTCTAGTCTCCTTTATAACTCTAATCTTATAGTGGTAGTGGGGTGCTAGATGTCTAGTCTCCCTTATGGCTCTAATCTGATAGTGGTAGTGGGCTGGTAGATGTCTAGTCTCCCTAATGGCTCTAATCTGATAGTGGTTTTGTGGTGGTTGATGTCTAGTCTCCTTTATGGCTCTAATCTGATAGTGGTAGATGTCTAGTCTCCTTTGTGGCTCTAATATGATGGTGGTAGTGGGGTTGTAGATATCTAGTATCCCGTATGACTCTAATCTGATAGTGGTAGTGGGCTGGTAGATGTCTAGTCTCCTTTATGCCTCTAATATGATAGTTGTAGTGAGCTGGTAGTTGTCTAGTCTCCCTTGTGGCTCTAATCTGATAGTGGTAGTGGGTTGGTAGATGTCTAGTCTCCCTTATGGCTCTAATCTGATAGTTGTAGTGGGCTGGTAGATGTCTAGTCTCCCTTGTGGCTCTAATCTGATAGTGGTAGTGGGTTGGTAGATGTCTAGTCTCCTTTATGCCTCTAATCTGATAGTTGTAGTGAGCTGGTAGTTGTCTAGTCTCCCTTGTGGCTCTAATCTGATAGTGGTTGTGGGTTGGTAGATGTCTAGTCTCCCTTGTGGCTCTAATCTTATAGTGGTAGTGGGTTGGTAGATGTCTAGTCTCCTTTATAACTCTAATCTTATAGTGGTAGTGGGGTGCTAGATGTCTAGTCTCCCTTATGGCTCTAATCTGATAGTGGTAGTGGGCTGGTAGATGTCTAGTCTCCTTTATGGCTCTAATCTGATAGTGGTTTTGTGGTGGTTGATGTCTAGTCTCCTTTATGGCTCTAATCTTATAGTGGTAGTGGGGTGGTAGATGTCTAGTCTCCTTTATGGCTCTAATCTGATAGTGGTTTTGTGGTGGTTGATGTCTAGTCTCATTTATGGCTCTAATCTGATAGTGGTAGATGTGGTAGATGTCTAGTCTCCTTTGTGGCTCTAATATGATGGTGGTAGTGGGGTCGTAGATATCTAGTATCCCGTATGACTCTAATCTGATAGTGGTAGTGGGCTGGTAGATGTCTAGTCTCCTTTATAACTCTAATCTGATAGTGGTAGTGGGGTGCTAGATGTCTAGTCTCGCTTGTGTCACTAATCTGACAGTGGTTGTGGGTTGGTAGATGTCTAGTCTCCTTTATAACTCTAATCTGATAGTTGTAGTGGGCTGGTAGATGTCTAGTCTCCCTTGTGGCTCTAATCTGATAGTGGTAGTGGGCTGGTAGATGTCTAGTCTCCTTTATGCCTCTAATCTGATAGTTGTAGTGAGCTGGTAGTTGTCTAGTCTCCCTTGTGGCTCTAATCTGATAGTGGTTGTGGGTTGGTAGATGTCTAGTCTCCCTTGTGGCTCTAATCTTATAGTGGTAGTGGGTTGGTAGATGTCTAGTCTCCTTTATAACTCTAATCTTATAGTGGTAGTGGGGTGCTAGATGTCTAGTCTCCCTTATGGCTCTAATCTGATAGTGGTAGTGGGCTGGTAGATGTCTAGTCTCCTTTATAACTCTAATCTGATAGTGGTTGTGGGTTGGTAGATGTCTAGTCTCCCTTGTGGCTCTAATGTGATAGTTGTAGTGGGCTGGTAGATGTCTAGTCTCCCTTGTGGCTCTAATCTTATAGTGGTAGTGGGTTGGTAGATGTCTAGTCTCCTTTATAACTCTAATCTTATAGTGGTAGTGGGGTGCTAGATGTCTAGTCTCCCTTATGGCTCTAATCTGATAGTGGTAGTGGGCTGGTAGATGTCTAGTCTCCCTAATGGCTCTAATCTGATAGTGGTAGTGGGGTGGTAGATGTCTAGTCTCCTTTATGGCTCTAATCTGATAGTGGTTTTGTGGTGGTTGATGTCTAGTCTCCTTTATGGCTCTAATCTGATAGTGGTAGATGTGGTAGATGTCTAGTCTCCTTTGTGGCTCTAATATGATGGTGGTAGTGGGGTTGTAGATATCTAGTATCCCGTATGACTCTAATCTGATAGTGGTAGTGGGCTGGTAGATGTCTAGTCTCCTTTATAACTCTAATCTGATAGTTGTAGTGAGCTGGTAGATGTCTAGTCTCCCTTGTGGCTCTAATCTTATAGTGGTAGTGGGCTGGTAGATGTCTAGTCTCCTATATAACTCTAATCTGATAGTGGTTGTGGGTTGGTAGATGTCTAGTCTCCTTTATAACTCTAATCTGATAGTGGTAGTGGGGTGGTAGATGTCTAGTCTCCCTTATGGCTCTAATTTGATAGTGGTAGTGGGCTGGTAGATGTCTAGTCTCCCTAATGGCTCTAATCTGATAGTGGTAGTGGGGTGCTTGATGTCTAGTCTCCCTAATGGCTCTAATCTGATAGTGGTAGTGGGGTGGTAGATGTCTAGTCTTCTTTATGGCTCTAATCTGATAGTGGTTTTGTGGTGGTTGATGTCTAGTCTCCCTAATGGCTCTAATCTGATAGTGGTAGTGGGGTGGTAGATGTCTAGTCTTCTTTATGGCTCTAATCTGATAGTGGTTTTGTGGTGGTTGATGTCTAGTCTCCTTTATGGCTCTAATCTGATAGTGGTAGATATGGTAGATGTCTAGTCTCCCTTGTGGCTCTAATCTGATAGTGGTTGTGGGTTGGTAGATGTCTAGTCTCCCTTGTGGCTCTAATCTTATAGTGGTAGTGGGTTGGTAGATGTCTAGTCTCCTTTATAACTCTAATCTTATAGTGGTAGTGGGGTGCTAGATGTCTAGTCTCCCTTATGGCTCTAATCTGATAGTGGTAGTGGGCTGGTAGATGTCTAGTCTCCCTAATGGCTCTAATCTGATAGTGGTAGTGGGGTGGTAGATGTCAAGTCTCCTTTATGGCTCTAATCTGATAGTGGTTTTATGGTGGTTGATGTCTAGTCTCCTTTATGGCTCTAATCTGATAGTGGTAGATATGGTAGATGTCTAGTCTCCTTTGTGGCTCTAATATGATGGTGGTAGTGGGGTTGTAGATATCTAGTATCCCGTATGACTCTAATCTGGTAGTGGGCTGGTAGATGTGTAGTCTCCTTTATGCCTCTAATCTGATAGTTGTAGTGAGCTGGTAGTTGTCAAGTCTCCCTTGTGGCTCTAATCTGATAGTGGTTGTGGGTTGGTAGATGTCTAGTCTCCCTTGTGGCTCTAATCTGATAGTTGTAGTGGGCTGGTAGATGTCTAGTCTCCCTTGTGGCTCTAATCTGATATTGGTAGTGGGCTGGTAGATGTCTAGTCTCCTTTATAACTCTAATCTGATAGTGGTTGTGGGTTGGTAGATGTCTAGTCTCCCTTGTGGCTCTAATCTGATAGTTGTAGTGGGCTGATAGATGTCTACTCTCCCTTGTGGCTCTAATCTTATAGTCGTAGTTGGTTGGTAGATGTCTAGTCTCCTTTATAACTCTAATCTTATAGTGGTAGTGGGGTGCTAGATGTCTAGTCTCCCTTGTGGCTCTAATCTTATAGTGGTAGTGGGCTGGTAGATGTCTAGTCTCCCTAATGGCTCTAATCTGATAGTGGTTGTGGGTTGGTAGATGTCTAGTCTCCTTTATAACTCTAATCTGATAGTGGTAGTGGGGTGGTCGATGTCTAGTCTCCCTAATGGCTCTAATCTGATAGTGGTAGTGGGGTGCTAGATGTCTAGTCCCCCTAATGGCTCTAATCTGATAGTGGTAGTGGGGTGGTAGATGTCTAGTCTTCTTTATGGCTATAATCTGATAGTGGTTTTGTGGTGGTTGATGTCTAGTCTCCCTAATGGCTCTAATCTGATAGTGGTAGTGGGGTGGTAGATGTCTAGTCTTCTTTATGGCTCTAATCTGATAGTGGTTTTGTGGTGGTTGATGTCTAGTCTCCTTTGTGGCTCTAATCTGATAGTGGTAGATATGGTAGATGTCTAGTCTCCCTTGTGGCTCTAATCTGATAGTGGTTGTGGGTTGGTAGATGTCTAGTCTCCCTTGTGGCTCTAATCTGATAGTTGTAGTGGGCTGGTAGATGTCTAGTCTCCCTTGTGGCTCTAATCTTATAGTGGTAGTGGGTTGGTAGATGTCTAGTCTCCTTTATAACTCTAATCTTATAGTGGTAGTGGGGTGCTAGATGTCTAGTCTCCCTTATGGCTCTAATCTGATAGTGGTAGTGGGCTGGTAGATGTCAAGTCTCCTTTATGGCTCTAATCTGATAGTGGTTTTGTGGTGGTTGTTGTCTAGTCTCCTTTATGGCTCTAATCTGATAGTGGTAGATGTGGTAGATGTCTAGTCTCCTTTGTGGCTCTAATATGATGGTGGTAGTGGGGTTGTAGATATCTAGTATCCCGTATGACTCTAATCTGATAGTGGTAGTGGGCTGGTAGATGTGTAGTCTCCTTTATGCCTCTAATCTGATAGTTGTAGTGAGCTGGTAGTTGTCAAGTCTCCCTTGTGGCTCTAATCTGATAGTGGTTGTGGGTTGGTAGATGTCTAGTCTCCCTTGTGGCTCTAATCTGATAGTTGTAGTGGGCTGGTAGATGTCTAGTCTCCCTTGTGGCTCTAATCTGATATTGGTAGTGGGCTGGTAGATGTCTAGTCTCCTTTATAACTCTAATCTGATAGTGGTTGTGGGTTGGTAGATGTCTAGTCTCCCTTGTGGCTCTAATCTGATAGTTGTAGTTGGCTGATAGATGTCTAGTCTCCCTTGTGGCTCTAATCTTATAGTCGTAGTTGGTTGGTAGATGTCTAGTCTCCTTTATAACTCTAATCTTATAGTGGTAGTGGGGTGCTAGATGTCTAGTCTCCTTTATAACTCTAATCTTATAGTGGTAGTGGGGTGCTAGATGTCTAGTCTCCCTTATGGCTCTAATCTGATAGTGGTAGTGGGCTGGTAGATGTCTAGTCTCCCTAATGGCTCTAATCTGATAGTGGTAGTGGGGTGGTAGATGTCAAGTCTCCTTTATGGCTCTAATCTGATAGTGGTTTTATGGTGGTTGATGTCTAGTCTCCTTTATGGCTCTAATCTGATAGTGGTAGATATGGTAGATGTCTAGTCTCCTTTGTGGCTCTAATATGATGGTGGTAGTGGGGTTGTAGATATCTAGTATCCCGTATGACTCTAATCTGATAGTGGTAGTGGGCTGGTAGATGTGTAGTCTCCTTTATGCCTCTAATCTGATAGTTGTAGTGAGCTGGTAGTTGTCAAGTCTCCCTTGTGGCTCTAATCTGATAGTGGTTGTGGGTTGGTAGATGTCTAGTCTCCCTTGTGGCTCTAATCTGATAGTTGTAGTGGGCTGGTAGATGTCTAGTCTCCTTTATAACTCTAATCTTATAGTGGTAGTGGGGTGCTAGATGTCTAGTCTCCCTTATGGCTCTAATCTGATAGTGGTAGTGGGCTGGTAGATGTCTAGTCTCCCTAATGGCTCTAATCTGATAGTGGTAGTGGGGTGGTCGATGTCTAGTCTCCCTAATGGCTCTAATCTGATAGTGGTAGTGGGGTGCTAGATGTCTAGTCCCCCTAATGGCTCTAATCTGATAGTGGTAGTGGGGTGGTAGATGTCTAGTCTCCTTTATGGCTCTAATCTGATAGTGGTTTTGTGTTGGTTGATGTCTAGTCTCCCTAATGGCTCTAATCTGATAGTGGTAGTGGGGTGGTAGATGTCTAGTCTTCTTTATGGCTCTAATCTGATAGTGGTTTTGTGGTGGTTGATGTCTAGTCTCCTTTATGGCTCTAATCTGATAGTGGTAGATATGGTAGATGTCTAGTCTCCCTTGTGGCTCTAATCTGATAGTGGTTGTGGGTTGGTAGATGTCTAGTCTCCCTTGTGGCTCTAATCTGATAGTTGTAGTGGGCTGGTAGATGTCTAGTCTCCCTTGTGGCTCTAATCTTATAGTGGTAGTGGGTTGGTAGATGTCTAGTCTCCTTTATAACTCTAATCTTATAGTGGTAGTGGGGTGCTAGATGTCTAGTCTCCCTTATGGCTCTAATCTGATAGTGGTAGTGGGGTGGTAGATGTCTAGTCTCCTTTATGGCTCTAATCTGATAGTGGTTTTGTGGTGGTTGATGTCTAGTCTCCTTTATGGCTCTAATCTGATAGTGGTAGATGTGGTAGATGTCTAGTCTCCTTTGTGGCTCTAATATGATGGTGGTAGTGGGGTTGTAG
Source organism: Salvelinus alpinus (assembly GCF_045679555.1). Taxonomy (NCBI): domain Eukaryota; kingdom Metazoa; phylum Chordata; class Actinopteri; order Salmoniformes; family Salmonidae; genus Salvelinus; species Salvelinus alpinus. Next base: position 528,653 of record NC_092089.1, on the reverse strand, counting down.
ATATCTAGTATCCCGTATGACTCTAATCTGATAGTGGTAGTGGGCTGGTAGATGTGTAGTCTCCTTTATGCCTCTAATCTGATAGTTGTAGTGAGCTGGTAGTTGTCAAGTCTCCCTTGTGGCTCTAATCTGATAGTGGTTGTGGGTTGGTAGATGTCTAGTCTCCCTTGTGGCTCTAATCTGATAGTTGTAGTGGGCTGGTAGATGTCTAGTCTCCCTTGTGGCTCTAATCTGATATTGGTAGTGGGCTGGTAGATGTCTAGTCTCCTTTATAACTCTAATCTGATAGTGGTTGTGGGTTGGTAGATGTCTAGTCTCCCTTGTGGCTCTAATCTGATAGTGGTAGTGGGGTGGTAGATGTCTAGTCTCCTTTATAACTCTAATCTTATAGTGGTAGTGGGGTGCTAGATGTCTAGTCTCCCTTATGGCTCTAATCTGATAGTGGTAGTGGGCTGGTAGATGTCTAGTCTCCCTAATGGCTCTAATCTGATAGTGGTAGTGGGGTGGTAGATGTCTAGTCTCCTTTATGGCTCTAATCTGATAGTGGTTTTGTGGTGGTTGATGTCTAGTCTCCTTTATGGCTCTAATCTGATAGTGGTAGATGTGGTAGATGTCTAGTCTCCTTTGTGGCTCTAATATGATGGTGGTAGTGGGGTTGTAGATATATAGTATCCCGTATGACTCTAATCTGATAGTGGTAGTGGGCTGGTAGATGTCTAGTCTCCTTTATGCCTCTAATATGATAGTTGTAGTGAGCTGGTAGTTGTCTAGTCTCCCTTGTGGCTCTAATCTGATAGTGGTAGTGGGCTGGTAGATGTCTAGTCTCCCTTGTGGCTCTAATCTGATAGTTGTAGTGGGCTGGTAGATGTCTAGTCTCCCTTGTGGCTCTAATCTGATAGTGGTAGTGGGTTTGTAGATGTCTAGTCTCCTTTATGCCTCTAATCTGATAGTTGTAGTGAGCTGGTAGTTGTCTAGTCTCCCTTGTGGCTCTAATCTGATAGTGGTTGTGGGTTGGTAGATGTCTAGTCTCCCTTGTGGCTCTAATCTTATAGTGGTAGTGGGTTGGTAGATGTCTAGTCTCCTTTATAACTCTAATCTTATAGTGGTAGTGGGGTGCTAGATGTCTAGTCTCCCTTATGGCTCTAATCTGATAGTGGTAGTGGGCTGGTAGATGTCTAGTCTCCTTTATAACTCTAATCTGATAGTGGTTGTGGGTTGGTAGATGTCTAGTCTCCCTTGTGGCTCTAATGTGATAGTGGTTGTGGGTTGGTAGATGTCTAGTCTCCCTTGTGGCTCTAATCTGATAGTGGTAGATGTGTTAGATGTCTAGTCTCCTTTGTGGCTCTAATATGATGGTGGTAGTGGGGTTGTAGATATCTAGTATCCCGTATGACTCTAATCTGATAGTGGTAGTGGGCTGGTAGATGTGTAGTCTCCTTTATGCCTCTAATCTGATAGTTGTAGTGAGCTGGTAGTTGTCAAGTCTCCCTTGTGGCTCTAATCTGATAGTTGTAGTGGGCTGGTAGATGTCTAGTCTCCCTTGTGGCTCTAATCTGATATTGGTAGTGGGCTGGTAGATGTCTAGTCTCCTTTATAACTCTAATCTGATAGTGGTTGTGGGTTGGTAGATGTCTAGTCTCCCTTGTGGCTCTAATCTGATAGTTGTAGTGGGCTGGTAGATGTCTAGTCTCCCTTGTGGCTCTAATCTTATAGTGGTAGTGGGTTGGTAGATGTCTAGTCTCCTTTATAACTCTAATCTTATAGTGGTAGTGGGGTGCTAGATGTCTAGTCTCCCTTATGGCTCTAATCTGATAGTGGTAGTGGGCTGGTAGATGTCTAGTCTCCCTAATGGCTCTAATCTGATAGTGGTAGTGGGGTGGTAGATGTCTAGTCTCCTTTATGGCTCTAATCTGATAGTGGTTTTGTGGTGGTTGATGTCTAGTCTCCTTTATGGCTCTAATCTGATAGTGGTAGATGTGGTAGATGTCTAGTCTCCTAATATGATGGTGGTAGTGGGGTTGTAGATTTGTGGACTCTAATCTGATAGTGGTAGTGGGCTGGTAGATGTCTAGTCTCCTTTATGCCTCTAATATGATAGTTGTAGTGAGCTGGTAGTTGTCTAGTCTCCCTTGTGGCTCTAATCTGATAGTGGTAGTGGGCTGGTAGATGTCTAGTCTCCCTTGTGGCTCTAATCTGATAGTTGTAGTGGGCTGGTAGATGTCTAGTCTCCCTTGTGGCTCTAATCTGATAGTGGTAGTGGGTTGGTAGATGTCTAGTCTCCTTTATGCCTCTAATCTGATAGTTGTAGTGAGCTGGTAGTTGTCTAGTCTCCCTTGTGGCTCTAATCTGATAGTGGTTGTGGGTTGGTAGATGTCTAGTCTCCCTTGTGGCTCTAATCTTATAGTGGTAGTGGGTTGGTAGATGTCTAGTCTCCTTTATAACTCTAATATGATAGTTGTAGTGAGCTGGTAGTTGTCTAGTCTCCCTTGTGGCTCTAATCTGATAGTGGTAGTGGGCTGGTAGATGTCTAGTCTCCCTTGTGGCTCTAATCTGATAGTTGTAGTGGGCTGGTAGATGTCTAGTCTCCCTTGTGGCTCTAATCTGATAGTGGTAGTGGGTTGGTAGATGTCTAGTCTCCTTTATGCCTCTAATCTGATAGTTGTAGTGAGCTGGTAGTTGTCTAGTCTCCCTTGTGGCTCTAATCTGATAGTGGTTGTGGGTTGGTAGATGTCTAGTCTCCCTTGTGGCTCTAATCTTATAGTGGTAGTGGGGTGGTAGATGTCTAGTCTCCTTTATAACTCTAATCTGATAGTGGTTGTGGGTTGGTAGATGTCTAGTCTCCCTTGTGGCTCTAATCTGATAGTTGTAGTGGGCTGGTAGATGTCTAGTCTCCCTTGTGGCTCTAATCTTATAGTGGTAGTGGGTTGGTAGATGTCTAGTCTCCTTTATAACTCTAATCTTATAGTGGTAGTGGGGTGCTAGATGTCTAGTCTCCCTTATGGCTCTAATCTGATAGTGGTAGTGGGCTGGTAGATGTCTAGTCTCCCTAATGGCTCTAATCTGATAGTGGTAGTGGGGTGGTAGATGTCTAGTCTCCTTTATGGCTCTAATCTGATAATGGTTTTGTGGTGGTTGATGTCTAGTCTCCTTTATGGCTCTAATCTGATAGTGGTTTTGTGGTGGTTGATGTCTAGTCTCCTTTATGGCTCTAATCTGATAGTGGTAGATATGGTAGATGTCTAGTCTCCTTTGTGGCTCTAATATGATGGTGGTAGTGGGGTCGTAGATATCTAGTATCCCGTATGACTCTAATCTGATAGTGGTAGTGGGCTGGTAGATGTCTAGTCTCCTTTATAACTCTAATCTGATAGTGGTAGTGGGGTGCTAGATGTCTAGTCTCGCTTTTGTCACTAAACAGACAGTGGTTGTGGGTTGGTAGATGTCTAGTCTCCTTTATAACTCTAATCTGATAGTTGTAGTGGGCTGGTAGATGTCTAGTCTCCCTTGTGGCTCTAATCTTATAGTGGTAGTGGGCTGGTAGATGTCTAGTCTCCTTTATAACTCTAATCTGATAGTGGTTGTGGGTTGGTAGATGTCTAGTCTCCTTTATAACTCTAATCTGATAGTGGTAGTGGGGTGGTCGATGTCTAGTCTCCCTTATGGCTCTAATTTGATAGTGGTAGTGGGCTGGTAGATGTCTAGTCTCCCTAATGGCTCTAATCTGATAGTGGTAGTGGGGTGCTTGATGTCTAGTCTCCCTAATGGCTCTAATCTGATAGTGGTAGTGGGGTGGTAGATGTCTAGTCTTCTTTATGGCTCTAATCTGATAGTGGTTTTGTGGTGGTTGATGTCTAGTCTCCCTAATGGCTCTAATCTGATAGTGGTAGTGGGGTGGTAGATGTCTAGTCTTCTTTATGGCTCTAATCTGATAGTGGTTTTGTGGTGGTTGATGTCTAGTCTCCTTTATGGCTCTAATCTGATAGTGGTAGATATGGTAGATGTCTAGTCTCCCTTGTGGCTCTAATCTGATAGTGGTTGTGGGTTGGTAGATGTCTAGTCTCCCTTGTGGCTCTAATCTTATAGTGGTAGTGGGTTGGTAGATGTCTAGTCTCCTTTATAACTCTAATCTTATAGTGGTAGTGGGGTGCTAGATGTCTAGTCTCCCTTATGGCTCTAATCTGATAGTGGTAGTGGGCTGGTAGATGTCTAGTCTCCCTAATGGCTCTAATCTGATAGTGGTAGTGGGGTGGTAGATGTCAAGTCTCCTTTATGGCTCTAATCTGATAGTGGTTTTATGGTGGTTGATGTCTAGTCTCCTTTATGGCTCTAATCTGATAGTGGTAGATATGGTAGATGTCTAGTCTCCTTTGTGGCTCTAATATGATGGTGGTAGTGGGGTTGTAGATATCTAGTATCCCGTATGACTCTAATCTGATAGTGGTAGTGGGCTGGTAGATGTCTAGTCTCCTTTATGCCTCTAATATGATAGTTGTAGTGAGCTGGTAGTTGTCTAGTCTCCCTTGTGGCTCTAATCTGATAGTGGTAGTGGGTTGGTAGATGTCTAGTCTCCCTTGTGGCTCTAATCTGATAGTTGTAGTGGGCTGGTAGATGTCTAGTCTCCCTTGTGGCTCTAATCTGATAGTGGTAGTGGGGTGGTAGATGTCTAGTCTCCTTTATGCCTCTAATCTGATAGTTGTAGTGAGCTGGTAGTTGTCTAGTCTCCCTTGTGGCTCTAATCTGATAGTGGTTGTGGGTTGGTAGATGTCTAGTCTCCCTTGTGGCTCTAATCTTATAGTGGTAGTGGGTTGGTAGATGTCTAGTCTCCTTTATAACTCTAATCTTATAGTGGTAGTGGGGTGCTAGATGTCTAGTCTCCCTAATGGCTCTAATCTGATAGTGGTAGTGGGGTGGTAGATGTCTAGTCTCCTTTATGGCTCTAATCTGATAGTGGTTGTGGGTTGGTAGATGTCTAGTCTCCCTTGTGGCTCTAATCTGATAGTTGTAGTGGGCTGGTAGATGTCTAGTCTCCCTTGTGGCTCTAATCTTATAGTGGTAGTGGGTTGGTAGATGTCTAGTCTCCTTTATAACTCTAATCTTATAGTGGTAGTGGGGTGCTAGATGTCTAGTCTCCCTTATGGCTCTAATCTGATAGTGGTAGTGGGCTGGTAGATGTCTAGTCTCCCTAATGGCTCTAATCTGATAGTGGTAGTGGGGTGGTAGATGTCTAGTCTCCTTTATGGCTCTAATCTGATAATGGTTTTGTGGTGGTTGATGTCTAGTCTCCTTTATGGCTCTAATCTGATAGTGGTTTTGTGGTGGTTGATGTCTAGTCTCCTTTATGGCTCTAATCTGATAGTGGTAGATATGGTAGATGTCTAGTCTCCTTTGTGGCTCTAATATGATGGTGGTAGTGGGGTCGTAGATATCTAGTATCCCGTATGACTCTAATCTGATAGTGGTAGTGGGCTGGTAGATGTCTAGTCTCCTTTATAACTCTAATCTGATAGTGGTAGTGGGGTGCTAGATGTCTAGTCTCGCTTTTGTCACTAAACAGACAGTGGTTGTGGGTTGGTAGATGTCTAGTCTCCTTTATAACTCTAATCTGATAGTTGTAGTGGGCTGGTAGATGTCTAGTCTCCCTTGTGGCTCTAATCTTATAGTGGTAGTGGGCTGGTAGATGTCTAGTCTCCTTTATAACTCTAATCTGATAGTGGTTGTGGGTTGGTAGATGTCTAGTCTCCTTTATAACTCTAATCTGATAGTGGTAGTGGGGTGGTCGATGTCTAGTCTCCCTTATGGCTCTAATTTGATAGTGGTAGTTGGCTGGTAGATGTCTAGTCTCCCTAATGGCTCTAATCTGATAGTGGTAGTGGGGTGCTTGATGTCTAGTCTCCCTAATGGCTCTAATCTGATAGTGGTAGTGGGGTGGTAGATGTCTAGTCTTCTTTATGGCTCTAATCTGATAGTGGTTTTGTGGTGGTTGATGTCTAGTCTCCCTAATGGCTCTAATCTGATAGTGGTAGTGGGGTGGTAGATGTCTAGTCTTCTTTATGGCTCTAATCTGATAGTGGTTTTGTGGTGGTTGATGTCTAGTCTCCTTTATGGCTCTAATCTGATAGTGGTAGATATGGTAGATGTCTAGTCTCCCTTGTGGCTCTAATCTGATAGTGGTTGTGGGTTGGTAGATGTCTAGTCTCCCTTGTGGCTCTAATCTTATAGTGGTAGTGGGTTGGTAGATGTCTAGTCTCCTTTATAACTCTAATCTTATAGTGGTAGTGGGGTGCTAGATGTCTAGTCTCCCTTATGGCTCTAATCTGATAGTGGTAGTGGGCTGGTAGATGTCTAGTCTCCCTAATGGCTCTAATCTGATAGTGGTAGTGGGGTGGTAGATGTCAAGTCTCCTTTATGGCTCTAATCTGATAGTGGTTTTATGGTGGTTGATGTCTAGTCTCCTTTATGGCTCTAATCTGATAGTGGTAGATATGGTAGATGTCTAGTCTCCTTTGTGGCTCTAATATGATGGTGGTAGTGGGGTTGTAGATATCTAGTATCCCGTATGACTCTAATCTGATAGTGGTAGTGGGCTGGTAGATGTGTAGTCTCCTTTATGCCTCTAATCTGATAGTTGTAGTGAGCTGGTAGTTGTCAAGTCTCCCTTGTGGCTCTAATCTGATAGTGGTTGTGGGTTGGTAGATGTCTAGTCTCCCTTGTGGCTCTAATCTGATATTGGTAGTGGGCTGGTAGATGTCTAGTCTCCTTTATAACTCTAATCTGATAGTGGTTGTGGGTTGGTAGATGTCTAGTCTCCCTTGTGGCTCTAATCTGATAGTTGTAGTGGGCTGGTAGATGTCTAGTCTCCCTTGTGGCTCTAATCTTATAGTCGTAGTTGGTTGGTAGATGTCTAGTCTCCTTTATAACTCTAATCTTATAGTGGTAGTGGGGTGCTAGATGTCTAGTCTCCCTTGTGGCTCTAATCTGATATTGGTAGTGGGCTGGTAGATGTCTAGTCTCCTTTATAACTCTAATCTGATAGTGGTAGTGGGTTGGTAGATGTCTAGTCTCCCTTGTGGCTCTAATGTGATAGTGGTTGTGGGTTGGTAGATGTCTAGTCTCCCTTGTGGCTCTAATCTGATAGTGGTAGATGTGGTAGATGTCTAGTCTCCTTTGTGGCTCTAATATGATGGTGGTAGTGGGGTTGTAGATATCTAGTATCCCGTATGACTCTAATCTGATAGTGGTAGTGGGCTGGTAGATGTGTAGTCTCCTTTATGCCTCTAATCTGATAGTTGTAGTGAGCTGGTAGTTGTCAAGTCTCCCTTGTGGCTCTAATCTGATAGTGGTTGTGGGTTGGTAGATGTCTAGTCTCCCTTGTGGCTCTAATCTGATAGTTGTAGTGGGCTGGTAGATGTCTAGTCTCCCTTGTGGCTCTAATCTGATATTGGTAGTGGGCTGGTAGATGTCTAGTCTCCTTTATAACTCTAATCTGATAGTGGTTGTGGGTTGGTAGATGTCTAGTCTCCCTTGTGGCTCTAATCTGATAGTTGTAGTGGGCTGGTAGATGTCTAGTCTCCCTTGTGGCTCTAATCTTATAGTTGTAGTGGGCTGGTAGATGTCTAGTCTCCTTTATGCCTCTAATATGATAGTTGTAGTGAGCTGGTAGTTGTCTAGTCTCCCTTGTGGCTCTAATCTGATAGTGGTAGTGGGCTGGTAGATGTCTAGTCTCCCTTGTGGCTCTAATCTGATAGTTGTAGTGGGCTGGTAGATGTCTAGTCTCCCTTGTGGCTCTAATCTGATAGTGGTAGTGGGTTTGTAGATGTCTAGTCTCCTTTATGCCTCTAATCTGATAGTTGTAGTGAGCTGGTAGTTGTCTAGTCTCCCTTGTGGCTCTAATCTGATAGTGGTTGTGGGTTGGTAGATGTCTAGTCTCCCTTGTGGCTCTAATCTTATAGTGGTAGTGGGTTGGTAGATGTCTAGTCTCCTTTATAACTCTAATCTTATAGTGGTAGTGGGGTGCTAGATGTCTAGTCTCCCTAATGGCTCTAATCTGATAGTGGTAGTGGGGTGGTAGATGTCTAGTCTCCTTTATAACTCTAATCTGATAGTGGTTGTGGGTTGGTAGATGTCTAGTCTCCCTTGTGGCTCTAATCTGATAGTTGTAGTGGGCTGGTAGATGTCTAGTCTCCCTTGTGGCTCTAATCTTATAGTGGTAGTGGGTTGGTAGATGTCTAGTCTCCTTTATAACTCTAATCTTATAGTGGTAGTGGGGTGCTAGATGTCTAGTCTCCCTTATGGCTCTAATCTGATAGTGGTAGTGGGGTGGTAGATGTCTAGTCTCCCTTATGGCTCTAATCTGATAGTGGTAGTGGGGTGGTAGATGTCTAGTCTCCTTTATGGCTCTAATCTGATAATGGTTTTGTGGTGGTTGATGTCTAGTCTCCTTTATGGCTCTAATCTGATAGTGGTAGATGTGGTAGATGTCTAGTCTCCTTTGTGGCTCTAATATGATGGTGGTAGTGGGGTTGTAGATATCTAGTATCCCGTATGACTCTAATCTGATAGTGGTAGTGGGCTGGTAGATGTCTAGTCTCCTTTATGCCTCTAATCTGATAGTTGTAGTGAGCTGGTAGTTGTCTAGTCTCCCTTGTGGCTCTAATCTGATAGTGGTTGTGGGTTGGTAGATGTCTAGTCTCCCTTGTGGCTCTAATCTGATAGTTGTAGTGGGCTGGTAGATGTCTAGTCTCCCTTGTGGCTCTAATCTGATAGTGGTAGTGGGTTTGTAGATGTCTAGTCTCCTTTATGCCTCTAATCTGATAGTTGTAGTGAGCTGGTAGTTGTCAAGTCTCCCTTGTGGCTCTAATCTGATAGTGGTTGTGGGTTGGTAGATGTCTAGTCTCCCTTGTGGCTCTAATCTTATAGTGGTAGTGGGTTGGTAGATGTCTAGTCTCCTTTATAACTCTAATCTTATAGTGGTAGTGGGGTGCTAGATGTCTAGTCTCCCTAATGGCTCTAATCTGATAGTGGTAGTGGGGTGGTAGATGTCTAGTCTCCTTTATGGCTCTAATCTGATAGTGGTTTTGTGGTGGTTGATGTCTAGTCTCCTTTATGGCTCTAATCTTATAGTGGTAGTGGGGTGGTAGATGTCTAGTCTTCTTTATGGCTCTAATCTGATAGTGGTTTTGTGGTGGTTGATGTCTAGTCTCATTTATGGCTCTAATCTGATAGTGGTAGATATGGTAGATGTCTAGTCTCCTTTGTGGCTCTAATATGATGGTGGTAGTGGGGTCGTAGATATCTAGTATCCCGTATGACTCTAATCTGATAGTGGTAGTGGGCTGGTAGATGTCTAGTCTCCTTTATAACTCTAATCTGATAGTGGTAGTGGGGTGCTAGATGTCTAGTCTCGCTTTTGTCACTAATCTGACAGTGGTTGTGGGTTGGTAGATGTCTAGTCTCCTTTATAACTCTAATCTGATAGTTGTAGTGGGCTGGTAGATGTCTAGTCTCCCTTGTGGCTCTAATCTTATAGTGGTAGTGGGCTGGTAGATGTCTAGTCTCCTTTATAACTCTAATCTGATAGTGGTTGTGGGTTGGTAGATGTCTAGTCTCCTTTATAACTCTAATCTGATAGTGGTAGTGGGGTGGTCGATGTCTAGTCTCCCTTATGGCTCTAATTTGATAGTGGTAGTGGGCTGGTAGATGTCTAGTCTCCCTAATGGCTCTAATCTGATAGTGGTAGTGGGGTGCTTGATGTCTAGTCTCCCTAATGGCTCTAATCTGATAGTGGTAGTGGGGTGGTAGATGTCTAGTCTTCTTTATGGCTCTAATCTGATAGTGGTTTTGTGGTGGTTGATGTCTAGTCTCCCTAATGGCTCTAATCTGATAGTGGTAGTGGGGTGGTAGATGTCTAGTCTTCTTTATGGCTCTAATCTGATAGTGGTTTTGTGGTGGTTGATGTCTAGTCTCCTTTATGGCTCTAATCTGATAGTGGTAGATATGGTAGATGTCTAGTCTCCCTTGTGGCTCTAATCTGATAGTGGTTGTGGGTTGGTAGATGTCTAGTCTCCCTTGTGGCTCTAATCTTATAGTGGTAGTGGGTTGGTAGATGTCTAGTCTCCTTTATAACTCTAATCTGATAGTGGTAGTGGGGTGCTAGATGTCTAGTCTCCCTTATGGCTCTAATCTGATAGTGGTAGTGGGCTGGTAGATGTCTAGTCTCCCTAATGGCTCTAATCTGATAGTGGTAGTGGGGTGGTAGATGTCAAGTCTCCTTTATGGCTCTAATCTGATAGTGGTTTTATGGTGGTTGATGTCTAGTCTCCTTTATGGCTCTAATCTGATAGTGGTAGATATGGTAGATGTCTAGTCTCCTTTGTGGCTCTAATATGATGGTGGTAGTGGGGTTGTAGATATCTAGTATCCCGTATGACTCTAATCTGATAGTGGTAGTGGGCTGGTAGATGTGTAGTCTCCTTTATGCCTCTAATCTGATAGTTGTAGTGAGCTGGTAGTTGTCAAGTCTCCCTTGTGGCTCTAATCTGATAGTGGTTGTGGGTTGGTAGATGTCTAGTCTCCCTTGTGGCTCTAATCTGATATTGGTAGTGGGCTGGTAGATGTCTAGTCTCCTTTATAACTCTAATCTGATAGTGGTTGTGGGTTGGTAGATGTCTAGTCTCCCTTGTGGCTCTAATCTGATAGTTGTAGTGGGCTGGTAGATGTCTAGTCTCCCTTGTGGCTCTAATCTTATAGTCGTAGTTGGTTGGTAGATGTCTAGTCTCCTTTATAACTCTAATCTTATAGTGGTAGTGGGGTGCTAGATGTCTAGTCTCCCTTATGGCTCTAATCTGATATTGGTAGTGGGGTGGTAGATGTCTAGTCTCCCTTATGGCTCTAATCTGATAGTGGTAGTGGGCTGGTAGATGTCTAGTCTCCTTTATGGCTCTAATCTGATAGTGGTTGTGGGGTGGTAGATGTCTAGTCTCCTTTATGGCTCTAATCTGATAGTGGTAGATGTGGTAGATGTCTAGTCTCCTTTGTGGCTCTAATATGATGGTGGTAGTGGGGTTGTAGATATCTAGTATCCCGTATGACTCTAATCTGATAGTGGTAGTGGGCTGGTAGATGTCTAGTCTCCTTTATGCCTCTAATCTGATAGTTGTAGTGAGCTGGTAGTTGTCAAGTCTCCCTTGTGGCTCTAATCTGATAGTGGTTGTGGGTTGGTAGATGTCTAGTCTCCCTTGTGGCTCTAATCTGATAGTTGTAGTGGGCTGGTAGATGTCTAGTCTCCCTTGTGGCTCTAATCTGATATTGGTAGTGGGCTGGTAGATGTCTAGTCTCCTTTATAACTCTAATCTGATAGTGGTTGTGGGTTGGTAGATGTCTAGTCTCCCTTGTGGCTCTAATCTGATAGTTGTAGTGGGCTGGTAGATGTCTAGTCTCCCTTGTGGCTCTAATCTTATAGTTGTAGTGGGCTGGTAGATGTCTAGTCTCCCTTGTGGCTCTAATCTGATAGTTGTAGTGGGCTGGTAGATGTCTAGTCTCCCTTGTGACTCTAATCTTATAGTGGTAGTGGGTTGGTAGATGTCTAGTCTCCTTTATAACTCTAATCTTATAGTGGTAGTGGGGTGCTAGATGTCTAGTCTCCCTTATGGCTCTAATCTGATAGTGTTAGTGGGTTGGTAGATGTCTAGTCTCGCTAATGGCTCTAATCTGATAGTGGTAGTGGGGTGGTAGATGTCTAGTCTCCTTTATGGCTCTAATCTGATAGTGGTTTTGTGGTGGTTGATGTCTAGTCTCCTTTATGGCTCTAATCTGATAGTGGTAGATGTGGTAGATGTCTAGTCTCCTTTGTGGCTCTAATATGATGGTGGTAGTGGGGTTGTAGATATCTAGTATCCCGTATGACTCTAATCTGATAGTGGTAGTGGGCTGGTAGATGTCTAGTCTCCTTTATGCCTGTAATATGATAGTTGTAGTGAGCTGGTAGTTGTCTAGTCTCCCTTGTGGCTCTAATCTGATAGTGGTAGTGGGCTGGTAGATGTCTAGTCTCCCTTGTGGCTCTAATCTGATAGTTGTAGTGGGCTGGTAGATGTCTAGTCTCCCTTGTGGCTCTAATCTGATAGTGGTAGTGGGTTTGTAGATGTCTAGTCTCCTTTATGCCTCTAATCTGATAGTTGTAGTGAGCTGGTAGTTGTCTAGTCTCCCTTGTGGCTCTAATCTGATAGTGGTTGTGGGTTGGTAGATGTCTAGTCTCCCTTGTGGCTCTAATCTTATAGTGGTAGTGGGTTGGTAGATGTCTAGTCTCCTTTATAACTCTAATCTTATAGTGGTAGTGGGGTGCTAGATGTCTAGTCTCCCTTATGGCTCTAATCTGATAGTGGTAGTGGGCTGGTAGATGTCTAGTCTCCTTTATAACTCTAATCTGATAGTGGTTGTGGGTTGGTAGATGTCTAGTCTCCCTTATAACTCTAATCTTATAGTGGTAGTGGGGTGCTAGATGTCTAGTCTCCCTTATGGCTCTAATCTGATAGTGGTAGTGGGCTGGTAGATGTCTAGTCTCCTTTATAACTCTAATCTTATAGTGGTAGTGGGCTGCTAGATGTCTAGTCTCCCTTATGGCTCTAATCTGATAGTGGTAGTGGGGTGGTAGATGTCTAGTCTCCCTAATGGCTCGAATCTGATAGTGGTAGTGGGGTGGTAGATGTCTAGTCTCCTTTATGGCTCTAATCTGATAGTGGTTTTGTGGTGGTTGATGTCTAGTCTCCTTTGTGGCTCTAATATGATAGTTGTAGTGAGCTGGTAGTTGTCTAGTCTCCCTTGTGGCTCTAATCTGATAGTGGTAGTGGGCTGGTAGATGTCTAGTCTCCCTTGTGGCTCTAATCTGATAGTTGTAGTGGGCTGGTAGATGTCTAGTCTCCCTTGTGGCTCTAATCTTATAGTGGTAGTGGGTTGGTAGATGTCTAGTCTCCTTTATAACTCTAATCTTATAGTCGTATTGGGGTGCTAGATGTCTAGTCTCCCTTATGGCTCTAATCTGATAGTGGTAGTGGGCTGGTAGATGTCTAGTCTCCTTTATGGTTCTAATCTGATAGTGGTAGATATGGTAGTTGTCTAGTCTCCTTTGTGGCTCTAATATAATGGTGGTAGTGGGGTCGTAGATATCTAGTCTCCCTTATAGCTATAATCTGATAGTGGTAGTGGGCTGGTAGATGTCTAGTCTCCCTAATGGCTCTAATCTTATAGTGGTAGTGGGTTGGTAGATGTCTAGTCTCCTTTATAACTCTAATCTGATAGTGGTAGTGGGGTGGTTGATGTCTAGTCTCCTTTATGGCTCTAATCTGATAGTGGTAGATGTCTAGTCTCCTTTGTGGCTCTAATCTGAGAGTGGTAGCGGGGTGCTAGATGTCTAGTCTCCTTTATGCCTCTAATCTGATAGTGGGCTGGTAGATGTCTAGTCTCCCTAATGGCTCTAATCTGATAGTGGTAGTGGGGTGGTAGATGTCTAGTCTTCTTTATGGCTCTAATCTGATAGTGGTTTTGTGGTGGTTGATGTCTAGTCTCCCTTATGGCTCTAATCTGATAGTGGTAGTGGGGTGCTAGATGTCTAGTCTCCCTTATGGCTCCAATCTGATAGTGGTAGTGGGCTGGTAGATGTCTAGTCTCCCTAATGGCTCTAATCTGATAGTGGTAGTGGGGTGGTAGATGTCTAGTCTCCTTTATGGCTCTAATCTGATAGTGGTTTTGTGGTGGTTGATGTCTAGTCTCCTTTATGGCTCTAATCTGATAGTGGTAGATGTGGTAGATGTCTAGTCTCCTTTGTGGCTCTAATATGATGGTGGTAGTGGGGTTGTAGATATCTAGTATCCCGTATGACTCTAATCTGATAGTGGTAGTGGGCTGGTAGATGTCTAGTCTCCTTTATGCCTCTAATATGATAGTTGTAGTGAGCTGGTAGTTGTCAAGTCTCCCTTGTGGCTCTAATCTGATAGTGGTTGTGGGTTGGTAGATGTCTAGTCTCCCTTGTGGCTCTAATCTGATATTGGTAGTGGGCTGGTAGATGTCTAGTCTCCTTTATAACTCTAATCTGATAGTGGTTGTGGGTTGGTAGATGTCTAGTCTCCCTTGTGGCTCTAATCTGATAGTTGTAGTGGGCTGGTAGATGTCTAGTCTCCCTTGTGGCTCTAATCTTATAGTCGTAGTTGGTTGGTAGATGTCTAGTCTCCTTTATAACTCTAATCTTATAGTGGTAGTGGGGTGCTAGATGTCTAGTCTCCCTTGTGGCTCTAATCTTATATTGGTAGTGGGCTGGTAGATGTCTAGTCTCCTTTATAACTCTAATCTGATAGTGGTTGTGGGTTGGTAGATGTCTAGTCTCCCTTGTGGCTCTAATGTGATAGTGGTTGTGGGTTGGTAGATGTCTAGTCTCCCTTGTGGCTCTAATCTGATAGTGGTAGATGTGGTAGATGTCTAGTCTCCTTTGTGGCTCTAATATGATGGTGGTAGTGGGGTTGTAGATATCTAGTATCCCGTATGACTCTAATCTGATAGTGGTAGTGGGCTGGTAGATGTGTAGTCTCCTTTATGCCTCTAATCTGATAGTTGTAGTGAGCTGGTAGTTGTCAAGTCTCCCTTGTGGCTCTAATCTGATAGTGGTTGTGGGTTGGTAGATGTCTAGTCTCCCTTGTGGCTCTAATCTGATAGTTGTAGTGGGCTGGTAGATGTCTAGTCTCCCTTGTGAATCTAATCTGATATTGGTAGTGGGCTGGTAGATGTCTAGTCTCCTTTATAACTCTAATCTGATAGTGGTTGTGGGTTGGTAGATGTCTAGTCTCCCTTGTGGCTCTAATCTGATAGTTGTAGTGGGCTGGTAGATGTCTAGTCTCCCTTATGGCTCTAATCTGATAGTGGTAGTGGGCTGGTAGATGTCTAGTCTCCTTTATAACTCTAATCTGATAGTGGTTGTGGGTTGGTAGATGTCTAGTCTCCCTTGTGGCTCTAATGTGATAGTTGTAGTGGGCTGGTAGATGTCTAGTCTCCCTTGTGGCTCTAATCTTATAGTGGTAGTGGGTTGGTAGATGTCTAGTCTCCTTTATAACTCTAATCTTATAGTGGTAGTGGGGTGCTAGATGTCTAGTCTCCCTTATGGCTCTAATCTGATAGTGGTAGTGGGGTGGTAGATGTCTAGTCTCCCTAATGGCTCTAATCTGATAGTGGTAGTGGGGTGGTTGATGTCTAGTCTCCTTTATGGCTCTAATCTGATAGTGGTTTTGTGGTGGTTGATGTCTAGTCTCCTTTATGGCTCTAATCTGATAGTGGTAGATGTGGTAGATGTCTAGTCTCCTTTGTGGCTCTAATATGATAGTTGTAGTGAGCTGGTAGTTGTCTAGTCTCCCTTGTGGCTCTAATCTGATAGTGGTAGTGGGCTGGTAGATGTCTAGTCTCCCTTGTGGCTCTAATCTGATAGTTGTAGTGGGCTGGTAGATGTCTAGTCTCCCTTGTGGCTCTAATCTTATAGTGGTAGTGGGTTGGTAGATGTCTAGTCTCCTTCATAACTCTAATCTTATAGTCGTATTGGGGTGCTAGATGTCTAGTCTCCCTTATGGCTCTAATCTGATAGTGGTAGTGGGGTGGTAGATGTCTAGTCTCCCTAATGGCTCTAATCTGATAGTGGTAGTGGGGTGGTAGATGTCTAGTCTCCTTTATGGCTCTAATCTGATAGTGGTTTTGTGGTGGTTGATGTCTAGTCTCCTTTATGGCTCTAATCTGATAGTGGTAGTGGGCTGGTAGATGTCTAGTCTCCTTTATGGTTCTAATCTGATAGTGGTAGATATGGTAGTTGTCTAGTCTCCTTTGTGGCTCTAATATAATGGTGGTAGTGGGGTCGTAGATATCTAGTCTCCCTTATGGCTCTAATCTGATAGTGGTAGTGGGCTGGTAGATGTCTAGTCTCCCTAATGGCTCTAATCTTATAGTGGTAGTGGGTTGGTAGATGTCTAGTCTCCTTTATAACTCTAATCTGATAGTGGTAGTGGGGTGCTAGATGTCTAGTCTCCCTTGTGGCTCTAATCTGATATTGGTAGTGGGCTGGTAGATGTCTAGTCTCCTTTATAACTCTAATCTGATAGTGGTTGTGGGTTGGTAGATGTCTAGTCTCCCTTGTGGCTCTAATGTGATAGTGGTTGTGGGTTGGTAGATGTCTAGTCTCCCTTGTGGCTCTAATCTGATAGTGGTAGATGTGGTAGATGTCTAGTCTCCTTTGTGGCTCTAATATGATGGTGGTAGTGGGGTTGTAGATATCTAGTATCCCGTATGACTCTAATCTGATAGTGGTAGTGGGCTGGTAGATGTGTAGTCTCCTTTATGCCTCTAATCTGATAGTTGTAGTGAGCTGGTAGTTGTCAAGTCTCCCTTGTGGCTCTAATCTGATAGTGGTTGTGGGTTGGTAGATGTCTAGTCTCCCTTGTGGCTCTAATCTGATAGTTGTAGTGGGCTGGTAGATGTCTAGTCTCCCTTGTGGCTCTAATCTGATATTGGTAGTGGGCTGGTAGATGTCTAGTCTCCTTTATAACTCTAATCTGATAGTGGTTGTGGGTTGGTAGATGTCTAGTCTCCCTTGTGGCTCTAATCTGATAGTGGTAGTGGGCTGGTAGATGTCTAGTCTCCCTTGTGGCTCTAATCTTATAGTGGTAGTGGGTTGGTAGATGTCTAGTCTCCTTTATAACTCTAATCTTATAGTGGTAGTGGGGTGCTAGATGTCTAGTCTCCCTTATGGCTCTAATCTGATAGTGGTAGTGGGTTGGTAGATGTCTAGTCTCGCTAATGGCTCTAATCTGATAGTGGTAGTGGGGTGGTAGATGTCTAGTCTCCTTTATGGCTCTAATCTGATAGTGGTTTTGTGGTGGTTGATGTCTAGTCTCCTTTATGGCTCTAATCTGATAGTGGTAGATGTGGTAGATGTCTAGTCTCCTTTGTGGCTCTAATATGATGGTGGTAGTGGGGTTGTAGATATCTAGTATCCCGTATGACTCTAATCTGATAGTGGTAGTGGGCTGCTAGATGTCTAGTCTCCTTTATGCCTCTAATATGATAGTTGTAGTGAGCTGGTAGTTGTCTAGTCTCCCTTGTGGCTCTAATCTGATAGTGGTAGTGGGCTGGTAGATGTCTAGTCTCCCTTGTGGCTCTAATCTGATATTGGTAGTGGGCTGGTAGATGTCTAGTCTCCTTTATAACTCTAATCTGATAGTGGTTGTGGGTTGGTAGATGTCTAGTCTCCCTTGTGGCTCTAATCTGATAGTTGTAGTGGGCTGGTAGATGTCTAGTCTCCCTTATGGCTCTAATCTGATAGTGGTAGTGGGCTGGTAGATGTCTAGTCTCCTTTATAACTCTAATCTGATAGTGGTTGTGGGTTGGTAGATGTCTAGTCTCCCTTGTGGCTCTAATGTGATAGTTGTAGTGGGCTGGTAGATGTCTAGTCTCCCTTGTGGCTCTAATCTTATAGTGGTAGTGGGTTGGTAGATGTCTAGTCTCCTTTATAACTCTAATCTTATAGTGGTAGTGGGGTGCTAGATGTCTAGTCTCCCTTATGGCTCTAATCTGATAGTGGTAGTGGGGTGGTAGATGTCTAGTCTCCCTAATGGCTCTAATCTGATAGTGGTAGTGGGGTGGTAGATGTCTAGTCTCCTTTATGGCTCTAATCTGATAGTGGTTTTGTGGTGGTTGATGTCTAGTCTCCTTTATGGCTCTAATCTGATAGTGGTAGATGTGGTAGATGTCTAGTCTCCTTTGTGGCTCTAATATGATAGTTGTAGTGAGCTGGTAGTTGTCTAGTCTCCCTTGTGGCTCTAATCTGATAGTGGTAGTGGGCTGGTAGATGTCTAGTCTCCCTTGTGGCTCTAATCTGATAGTTGTAGTGGGCTGGTAGATGTCTAGTCTCCCTTGTGGCTCTAATCTTATAGTGGTAGTGGGTTGGTAGATGTCTAGTCTCCTTTATAACTCTAATCTTATAGTCGTATTGGGGTGCTAGATGTCTAGTCTCCCTTATGGCTCTAATCTGATAGTGGTAGTGGGCTGGTAGATGTCTAGTCTCCCTAATGGCTCTAATCTGATAGTGGTAGTGGGGTGGTAGATGTCTAGTCTCCTTTATGGCTCTAATCTGATAGTGGTTTTGTGGTGGTTGATGTCTAGTCTCCTTTATGGCTCTAATCTGATAGTGGTAGTGGGCTGGTAGATGTCTAGTCTCCTTTATGGTTCTAATCTGATAGTGGTAGATATGGTAGTTGTCTAGTCTCCTTTGTGGCTCTAATATAATGGTGGTAGTGGGGTCGTAGATATCTAGTCTCCCTTATAGCTATAATCTGATAGTGGTAGTGGGCTGGTAGATGTCTAGTCTCCCTAATGGCTCTAATCTTATAGTGGTAGTGGGTTGGTAGATGTCTAGTCTCCTTTATAACTCTAATCTGATAGTGGTAGTGGGGTGCTAGATGTCTAGTCTCCCTTGTGGCTCTAATCTGATATTGGTAGTGGGCTGGTAGATGTCTAGTCTCCTTTATAACTCTAATCTGATAGTGGTTGTGGGTTGGTAGATGTCTAGTCTCCCTTGTGGCTCTAATGTGATAGTGGTTGTGGGTTGGTAGATGTCTAGTCTCCCTTGTGGCTCTAATCTGATAGTGGTAGATGTGGTAGATGTCTAGTCTCCTTTGTGGCTCTAATATGATGGTGGTAGTGGGGTTGTAGATATCTAGTATCCCGTATGACTCTAATCTGATAGTGGTAGTGGGCTGGTAGATGTGTAGTCTCCTTTATGCCTCTAATCTGATAGTTGTAGTGAGCTGGTAGTTGTCAAGTCTCCCTTGTGGCTCTAATCTGATAGTGGTTGTGGGTTGGTAGATGTCTAGTCTCCCTTGTGGCTCTAATCTGATAGTTGTAGTGGGCTGGTAGATGTCTAGTCTCCCTTGTGGCTCTAATCTGATATTGGTAGTGGGCTGGTAGATGTCTAGTCTCCTTTATAACTCTAATCTGATAGTGGTTGTGGGTTGGTAGATGTCTAGTCTCCCTTGTGGCTCTAATCTGATAGTTGTAGTGGGCTGGTAGATGTCTAGTCTCCCTTGTGGCTCTAATCTTATAGTGGTAGTGGGTTGGTAGATGTCTAGTCTCCTTTATAACTCTAATCTTATAGTGGTAGTGGGGTGCTAGATGTCTAGTCTCCCTTATGGCTCTAATCTGATAGTGGTAGTGGGTTGGTAGATGTCTAGTCTCGCTAATGGCTCTAATCTGATAGTGGTAGTGGGGTGGTAGATGTCTAGTCTCCTTTATGGCTCTAATCTGATAGTGGTTTTGTGGTGGTTGATGTCTAGTCTCCTTTATGGCTCTAATCTGATAGTGGTAGATGTGGTAGATGTCTAGTCTCCTTTGTGGCTCTAATATGATGGTGGTAGTGGGGTTGTAGATATCTAGTCTCCCTTATGGCTCTAATCTGATAGTGGTAGTGGGCTGCTAGATGTCTAGTCTCCCTTATGGCTCTAATCTGATAGTGGTAGTGGGGTGGTAGATGTCTAGTCTCCTTTATGGCTCTAATCTGATAGTGGTAGTGGGCTGGTAGATGTCTAGTCTCCCTTGTGGCTCTAATCTGATAGTTGTAGTGGGCTGGTAGATGTCTAGTCTCCCTTGTGGCTCTAATCTGATAGTGGTAGTGGGTTTGTAGATGTCTAGTCTCCTTTATGCCTCTAATCTGATAGTTGTAGTGAGCTGGTAGTTGTCTAGTCTCCCTTGTGGCTCTAATCTGATAGTGGTTGTGGGTTGGTAGATGTCTAGTCTCCCTTGTGGCTCTAATCTTATAGTGGTAGTGGGTTGGTAGATGTCTAGTCTCCTTTATAACTCTAATCTTATAGTGGTAGTGGGGTGCTAGATGTCTAGTCTCCCTTATGGCTCTAATCTGATAGTGGTAGTGGGCTGGTAGATGTCTAGTCTCCTTTATAACTCTAATCTGATAGTGGTTGTGGGTTGGTAGATGTCTAGTCTCCCTTGTGGCTCTAATGTGATAGTTGTAGTGGGCTGGTAGATGTCTAGTCTCCCTTGTGGCTCTAATCTTATAGTGGTAGTGGGTTGGTAGATGTCTAGTCTCCTTTATAACTCTAATCTTATAGTGGTAGTGGGGTGCTAGATGTCTAGTCTCCCTTATGGCTCTAATCTGATAGTGGTAGTGGGGTGGTAGATGTCTAGTCTCCCTAATGGCTCTAATCTGATAGTGGTAGTGGGGTGGTAGATGTCTAGTCTCCTTTATGGCTCTAATCTGATAGTGGTTTTGTGGTGGTAGATGTCTAGTCTCCTTTGTGGCTCTAATATGATAGTTGTAGTGAGCTGGTAGTTGTCTAGTCTCCCTTGTGGCTCTAATCTGATAGTGGTAGTGGGCTGGTAGATGTCTAGTCTCCCTTGTGGCTCTAATCTGATAGTTGTAGTGGGCTGGTAGATGTCTAGTCTCCCTTGTGGCTCTAATCTTATAGTGGTAGTGGGTTGGTAGATGTCTAGTCTCCTTTATAACTCTAATCTTATAGTCGTATTGGGGTGCTAGATGTCTAGTCTCCCTTATGGCTCTAATCTGATAGTGGTAGTGGGCTGGTAGATGTCTAGTCTCCTTTATGGTTCTAATCTGATAGTGGTAGATATGGTAGTTGTCTAGTCTCCTTTGTGGCTCTAATATAATGGTGGTAGTGGGGTCGTAGATATCTAGTCTCCCTTATAGCTATAATCTGATAGTGGTAGTGGGCTGGTAGATGTCTAGTCTCCCTAATGGCTCTAATCTTATAGTGGTAGTGGGTTGGTAGATGTCTAGTCTCCTTTATAACTCTAATCTGATAGTGGTAGTGGGGTGGTTGATGTCTAGTCTCCTTTATGGCTCTAATCTGATAGTGGTAGATGTCTAGTCTCCTTTGTGGCTCTAATCTGAGAGTGGTAGCGGGGTGCTAGATGTCTAGTCTCCTTTATGCCTCTAATCTGATAGTGGGCTGGTAGATGTCTAGTCTCCCTAATGGCTCTAATCTGATAGTGGTAGTGGGGTGGTAGATGTCTAGTCTTCTTTATGGCTCTAATCTGATAGTGGTTTTGTGGTGGTTGATGTCTAGTCTCCCTTATGGCTCTAATCTGATAGTGGTAGTGGGGTGCTAGATGTCTAGTCTCCCTTATGGCTCTTATCTGATAGTGGTAGTGGGCTGGTAGATGTCTAGTCTCCCTAATGGCTCTAATCTGATAGTGGTTGTGGGTTGGTAGATGTCTAGTCTCCCTTGTGGCTCTAATCTGATAGTTGTAGTGGGCTGGTAGATGTCTAGTCTCCCTTGTGGCTCTAATCTTATAGTGGTAGTGGGTTGGTAGATGTCTAGTCTCCTTTATAACTCTAATCTTATAGTGGTAGTGGGGTGCTAGATGTCTAGTCTCCCTTATGGCTCTAATCTGATAGTGGTAGTGGGGTGGTAGATGTCTAGTCTCCCTAATGGCTCTAATCTGATAGTGGTAGTGGGGTGGTAGATGTCTAGTCTCCTTTATGGCTCTAATCTGATAGTGGTTTTGTGGTGGTTGATGTCTAGTCTCCTTTATGGCTCTAATCTGATAGTGGTAGATGTGGTAGATGTCTAGTCTCCTTTGTGGCTCTAATATGATAGTTGTAGTGAGCTGGTAGTTGTCTAGTCTCCCTTGTGGCTCTAATCTGATAGTGGTAGTGGGCTGGTAGATGTCTAGTCTCCCTTGTGGCTCTAATCTGATAGTTGTAGTGGGCTGGTAGATGTCTAGTCTCCCTTGTGGCTCTAATCTTATAGTGGTAGTGGGTTGGTAGATGTCTAGTCTCCTTTATAACTCTAATCTTATAGTCGTATTGGGGTGCGAGATGTCTAGTCTCCCTTATGGCTCTAATCTGATAGTGGTAGTGGGCTGGTAGATGTCTAGTCTCCTTTATGGTTCTAATCTGATAGTGGTAGATATGGTAGTTGTCTAGTCTCCTTTGTGGCTCTAATATAATGGTGGTAGTGGGGTCGTAGATATCTAGTCTCCCTTATAGCTATAATCTGATAGTGGTAGTGGGCTGGTAGATGTCTAGTCTCCCTAATGGCTCTAATCTTATAGTGGTAGTGGGTTGGTAGATGTCTAGTCTCCTTTATAACTCTAATCTGATAGTGGTAGTGGGGTGGTTGATGTCTAGTCTCCTTTATGGCTCTAATCTGATAGTGGTAGATGTCTAGTCTCCTTTGTGGCTCTAATCTGAGAGTGGTAGCGGGGTGCTAGATGTCTAGTCTCCTTTATGCCTCTAATCTGATAGTGGGCTGGTAGATGTCTAGTCTCCTTTATAACTCTAATCGGATAGTGGTAGTGGGTTGGTAGATGTCTAGTCTCCTTTATAACTCTAATCTTATAGTGGTAGTGGGGTGCTAGATGTCTAGTCTCCCTTATGGCTCTAATCTGATAGTGGTAGTGGGCTGGTAGATGTCTAGTCTCCCTAATGGCTCTAATCTGATAGTGGTAGTGGGGTGGTAGATGTCTAGTCTCCTTTATGGCTCTAATCTGATAGTGGTTTTGTGGTGGTTGATGTCTAGTCTCCTTTATGGCTCTAATCTGATAGTGGTAGATGTGGTAGATGTCTAGTCTCCTTTGTGGCTCTAATATGATGGTGGTAGTGGGGTTGTAGATATCTAGTATCCTGTATGACTCTAATCTGATAGTGGTAGTGGGGTGGTAGATGTCTAGTCTCCTTTATGCCTCTAATATGATAGTTGTAGTGAGCTGGTAGTTGTCTAGTCTCCCTTGTGGCTCTAATCTTATAGTGGTAGTGGGTTGGTAGATGTCTAGTCTCCTTTATAACTCTAATCTTATAGTGGTAGTGGGGTGCTAGATGTCTAGTCTCCCTTATGGCTCTAATCTGATAGTGGTAGTGGGCTGGTAGATGTCTAGTCTCCCTAATGGCTCTAATCTGATAGTGGTAGTGGGGTGGTATATGTCTAGTCTCCTTTATGGCTCTAATCTGATAGTGGTTTTGTGGTGGTTGATGTCTAGTCTCCTTTATGGCTCTAATGCGATAGTGGTAGATGTGGTAGATGTCTAGTCTCCTTTGTGGCTGTAATATGATGGTGGTAGTGGGGTTGTAGATATCTAGTATCCCGTATGACTCTAATCTGATAGTGGTAGTGGGCTGGTAGATGTCTAGTCTCGCTTGTGTCACTAATCTGATAGTGGTTGTGGGTTGGTAGATGTCTAGTCTCCTTTATAACTCTAATCTGATAGTGGTAGTGGGCTGGTAGATGTCTAGTCTCCCTTGTGGCTCTAATCTTATAGTGGTAGTGGGCTGGTAGATGTCTAGTCTCCTTTATATATCTAATCTGAGAGTGGTAGTGGGCTGGTAGATGTCTAGTCTCCCTAATGGCTCTAATCTGATAGTGGTTGTGGGTTGGGAGATGTCTAGTCTCCTTTATGGCTCTAATCTGATAGTGGTTTTGTGGTGGTTGATGTCTAGTCTCCTTTATGGCTCTAATGCGATAGTGGTAGATGTGGTAGATGTCTAGTCTCCTTTGTGGCTGTAATATGATGGTGGTAGTGGGGTTGTAGATATCTAGTATCCCGTATGACTCTAATCTGATAGTGGTAGTGGGCTGGTAGATGTCTAGTCTCGCTTGTGTCACTAATCTGATAGTGGTTGTGGGTTGGTAGATGTCTAGTCTCCTTTATAACTCTAATCTGATAGTGGTAGTGGGCTGGTAGATGTCTAGTCTCCCTTGTGGCTCTAATCTTATAGTGGTAGTGGGCTGGTAGATGTCTAGTCTCCTTTATATATCTAATCTGAAAGTGGTAGTAGGCTGGTAGATGTCTAGTCTCCCTAATGGCTCTAATCTGATAGTGGTTTTGGGTTGGGAGATGTCTAGTCTACTTTATAACTCTAATCTGATAGTGGTAGTGGGGTGGTCGATGTCTAGTCTCCCTTATGGCTCTAATCTGATAGTGGTAGTGGGGTGCTAGATGTCTAGTCTCCCTTATGGCTCTAATCTGATAGTGGTAGTGGGCTGGTAGATGTCTAGTCTCCCTAATGGCTCTAATCTGATAGTGGTAGTGGGGTGGTAGATGTCTAGTCTCCTTTATGGCTCTAATCTGATAGTGGTTGTGGGTTGGGAGATGTCTAGTCTCCTTTATAACTCTAATCTGATAGTGGTAGTGGGCTTTTAGATGTCTAGTCTCCCTAATGGCTCTAAACTGATAGTTGTAGTTGGTTGGTAGATGTCTAGTCTCCTTTATGGCTCTAATCTGATAGTGGTAGTGGGTTGGTAGATGTCTAGTCTCCTTTATAACTCTAATCTGATAGTGGTAGTAGGGTGGTTGATGTCTAGTCTCCTTTATGGCTCTAATCTGATAGTGGTAGATGTCTTGTCTCCTTTGTGGCTCTATTCTGATAGTGGTAGTTGGTTGGTAGATGTCTAGTCTCCTTTATGCCTCTAATCTGATAGTGGTAGTGGGCTGGTAGATGTCTAGTCTCCCTAATGGCTCTAATCTGATAGTGGTAGTGGGGTGGTAGATGTATAGTCTTCTTTATGGCTCTAATCTGATAGTGGTTTTGTGGTGGTTGATGTCGAGACTCCCTTATGGCTCTAATCTGATAGTGGTAGTGGGGTGCTAGATGTCTAGTCTCCTTTATGCCTCTAATCTGATAGTGGTAGTGGGCTGGTAGATGTCTAGTCTCCCTAATGGCTCTAATCTGATAGTGGTAGATGTGGTAGATGTCTAGTCTCCTTTTGTGGCTCTAATCTGATAGTGGTAGTGGGGTGGTAGATGTCTAGTCTCCTTTATGGCTCTAATCTGATAGTGGTTTTGTGGTGGTTGATGTCTAGTCTCCCTAATGGCTCTAATCTTATAGTTGTAGTTGGTTGGTATATGTCTAGTCTCCTTTATGGCTCTAATCTGATAGTGGTAGTGGGTTGGTAGATGTCTAGTCTCCTTTATAACTCTAATCTGATAGTGGTATTAGGGTGGTTGATGTCTAGTCTCCTTTATGGCTCTAATCTGATAGTGGTAGATGTGGTAGATGTCTAGTCTCCTTTGTGGCTCTAATCTGATAGTGGTAGTGGGTTGGTAGATGTCTAGTCTCCTTTATGCCTCTAATCTGATAGTGGTAGTGGGCTGGTAGATGTCTAGTATCCTTTATGCCTCTAATCTGATAGTGGTAGTGGGGTGCTAGATGTCTAGTCTCCCTTATGGCTCTAATCTGATAGTGGTTTTGTGGTGGTTGATGTCTAGTCTCCTTTATGGCTCTAATCTGATAGTGGTAGATATGGTAGATGTCTAGTCTCCTTTGTGGCTCTAATATGATGGTGGTAGTGGGTTGGTAGATTTCTAGTCTCCCTTATGGCTCTAATCTTATAGTGGTAGTGAGGTGGTCGATGTCTAGTCTCCCTTGTGGCTCTAATCTGATAGTTGTAGTGAGCTGGTAGATGTCTAGTCTCCCTTGTGGCTTTAATCTGATAGTGGTTGTGGGTTGGTAGATGTCTAGTCTCCCTTATGGTTCTAATCTGATAATGGTAGTGGGCTGGTAGATTTCTAGTCTCCCTAATGGCTCTAATCTGATAGTGGTAGTGGGGTGGTAGATGTCTAGTCTCCTTTATGGCTCTAATCTGATAGTGGTTTTGTGGTGGTTGATGTCTAGTCTCCTTTATGGCTCTAATCTGACAGTGGTAGTGGGGTTGTAGATATCTAGTATCCCTTATGACTCTAATCTGATAGTGGTAGTGGGGTGCTAGATGTCTAGTCTCCCTTATGGCTCTAATCTGATAGTGGTATTGGGCTGGTAGATGTCTAGTCTTCTTTATGGCTCTAATCTGATAGTGGTTTTGTGGTGGTTGATGTCTAGTCTCCTTTATGGCTCTAATCTGATAGTGGTAGATGTGGTAGATGTCTAGTCTCCTTTGTGGCTCTAATATGATGGTGGTAGTAGGGTCGTAGATATCTAGTATCCCGTATGACTCTAATCTGATAGTGGTAGTGGGCTGGTAGATGTCTAGTCTCCTTTATAACTCAAATCTGATAGTGGTAGTGGGGTGGTAGATGTCTAGTCTCGCTTGTGTCACTAATCTGATAGTGGTTGTGGGTTGGTAGATGTCTAGTCTCCTTTATAACTCTAATCTGATAGTGGTAGTGGGCTGGTAGATGTCTAGTCTCCCTTGTGGCTCTAATCTGATAGTTGTAGTGGGCTGGTAGATGTCTAGTCTCCCTTGTGGCTCTAATCTTATAGTGGTAGTGGGCTGGTAGGTGTCTAGTCTCCTTTATAACTCTAATCTGATAGTGGTAGAGGGGTGGTCGATGTCTAGTCTCCCTTATGGCTCTAATTTGATAGTGGTAGTGGGGTGCTAGATGTCTAGTCTCCCTTATGGCTCTAATCTGATAGTGGTAGTGGGCTGGTAGATGTCTAGTCTCCTTTATAACTCTAATCTGATAGTGGTAGTGGGGTGGTAGATGTCTAGTCTCCCTTGTGGCTCTAATCTGATAGTGTTAGTGGGGTGGTAGATGTCTAGTCTCCCTTATGGCTCTAATCTGATAGTTGTAGTTGATTGGTAGATGTCTAGTCTCCTTTATAACTCTAATCTGATAGTGGTAGTAGGGTGGTTGATGTCTAGTCTCCTTTATGGCTCTAATCTGATAGTGGTAGATGTGGTAGATGTCTTGTCTCCTTTGTGGCTCTAATCTGATAGTGGTAGTTGTTTGGTAGATGTCTAGTCTCCTTTATGCCTCTAATCTGATAGTGGTAGTGGGCTGGTAGATGTCTAGTCTCCCTAATGGCTCTAATCTGATAGTGGTAGTGGGGTGGTAGATGTCTAGTCTTCTTTATGGCTCTAATCTGATAGTGGTTTTGTGGTGGTTGATGTCTAGTCTCCCTTATGGCTCTAATCTGATAGTGGTAGTGGGCTGGTAGATGTCTAGTCTCCCTAATGGCTCTAATCTGATAGTGGTAGATGTGGTAGATGTCTAGTCTCCTTTGTGGCTCTAATCTGATAGTGGTAGTGGGTTGGTAGATGTCTAGTCTCCTTTATGCCACTAATCTGATAGTGGTAGTGGGCTGTTTGATGTCTAGTCTTCTTTATGGCTCTAATCTGATAGTGGTTTTGTGGTGGTTGATGTCTAGTCTCCCTTATGGCTCTAATCTGATAGTGGTAGTGGGGTGCTAGATGTCTAGTCTCCCTTATGGCTCTAATCTGATAGTGGTAGTGGGCTGGTAGATGTCTAGTCTCCTTTATGCCTCTAATCTGATAGTGGTAGTGGGGTGCTAGATGTCTAGTCTCCCTTATGGCTCTAATCTGATAGTGGTTTTTTGGTGGTTGATGTCTAGTCTCCTTTATGGCTCTAATCTGATAGTGGTAGATATGGTAGATGTCTAGTCTCCTTTGTGGCTCTAATATGATGGTGGTAGTGGGTTGGTAGATTTCTAGACTCCCTTATGGCTCTAATCTTATAGTGGTAGTGAGGTGGTCGATGTCTAGTCTCCCTTGTGGCTCTAATCTGATAGTTGTAGTGAGCTGGTAGATGTCTAGTCTCCCTTGTGGCTCTAATCTGATAGTGGTTGTGGGTTGGTAGATGTCTAGTCTCCCTTATGGTTCTAATCTGATAATGGTAGTGGGCTGGTAGATTTCTAGTCTCCCTAATGGCTCTAATCTGATAGTGGTAGTGGGGTGGTAGATGTCTAGTCTCCTTTATGGCTCTAATCTGATAGTGGTTTTGTGGTGGTTGATGTCTAGTCTCTTTTATGGCTCTAATCTGACAGTGGTAGTGGGGTTGTAGATATCTAGTATCCCTTATGACTCTAATCTGATAGTGGTAGTGGGGTGCTAGATGTCTAGTCTCCCTTATGGCTCTAATCTGATAGTGGTATTGGGCTGGTAGATGTCTAGTCTTCTTTATGGCTCTAATCTGATAGTGGTTTTGTGGTGGTTGATGTCTAGTCTCCTTTATGGCTCTAATCTGATAGTGGTAGATATGGTAGATGTCTAGTCTCCTTTGTGGCTCTAATATGATGGTGGTAGTAGGGTCGTAGATATCTAGTATCCCGTATGACTCTAATCTGATAGTGGTAGTGGGCTGGTAGATGTCTAGTCTCCTTTATAACTCAAATCTGATAGTGGTAGTGGGGTGGTAGATGTCTAGTCTCGCTTGTGTCACTAATCTGATAGTGGTTGTGGGTTGGTAGATGTCTAGTCTCCTTTATAACTCTAATCTGATAGTGGTAGTGGGCTGGTAGATGTCTAGTCTCCCTTGTGGCTCTAATCTGATAGTTGTAGTGGGCTGGTAGATGTCTAGTCTCCCTTGTGGCTCTAATCTTATAGTGGTAGTGGGCTGGTAGGTGTCTAGTCTCCTTTATAACTCTAATCTGATAGTGGTAGAGGGGTGGTCGATGTCTAGTCTCCCTTATGGCTCTAATTTGATAGTGGTAGTGGGGTGCTAGATGTCTAGTCTCCCTTATGGCTCTAATCTGATAGTGGTAGTGGGCTGGTAGATGTCTAGTCTCCTTTATAACTCTAATCTGATAGTGGTAGTGGGGTGGTAGATGTCTAGTCTCCCTTGTGGCTCTAATCTGATAGTGGTAGTGGGGTGGTAGATGTCTAGTCTCCCTTATGGCTCTAATCTGATAGTTGTAGTTGATTGGTAGATGTCTAGTCTCCTTTATAACTCTAATCTGATAGTGGTAGTAGGGTGGTTGATGTCTAGTCTCCTTTATGGCTCTAATCTGATAGTGGTAGATGTGGTAGATGTCTTGTCTCCTTTGTGGCTCTAATCTGATAGTGGTAGTTGTTTGGTAGATGTCTAGTCTCCTTTATGCCTCTAATCTGATAGTGGTAGTGGGCTGGTAGATGTCTAGTCTCCCTAATGGCTCTAATCTGATAGTGGTAGTGGGGTGGTAGATGTCTAGTCTTCTTTATGGCTCTAATCTGATAGTGGTTTTGTGGTGGTTGATGTCTAGTCTCCCTTATGGCTCTAATCTGATAGTGGTATGGCTCTAATCTGATAGTGGTAGATGTGGTAGATGTCTAGTCTCCTTTGTGGCTCTAATCTGATAGTGGTAGTGGGTTGGTAGATGTCTAGTCTCCTTTATGCCACTAATCTGATAGTGGTAGTGGGCTGTTTGATGTCTAGTCTTCTTTATGGCTCTAATCTGATAGTGGTTTTGTGGTGGTTGATGTCTAGTCTCCCTTATGGCTCTAATCTGATAGTGGTAGTGGGGTGCTAGATGTCTAGTCTCCCTTATGGCTCTAATCTGATAGTGGTAGTGGGCTGGTAGATGTCTAGTCTCCTTTATGCCTCTAATCTGATAGTGGTAGTGGGGTGCTAGATGTCTAGTCTTCTTTATGGCTCTAATCTGATAGTGGTTTTTTGGTGGTTGATGTCTAGTCTCCTTTTATGGCTCTAATCTGATAGTGGTAGATATGGTAGATGTCTAGTCTCCTTTGTGGCTCTAATATGATGGTGGTAGTGGTGTCGTAGATATCTAGTCTCCCTTATGGCTCTAATCTGATAGTGGTAGTGGGTTGGTAGATTTCTAGTCTCCCTTATGGCTCTAATCTTATAGTGGTAGTGAGGTGGTCGATGTCTAGTCTCCCTTGTGGCTCTAATCTGATAGTTGTAGTGAGCTGGTAGATGTCTAGTCTCCCTTGTGGCTCTAATCTGATAGTGGTTGTGGGTTGGTAGATGTCTAGTCTCCCTTATGGTTCTAATCTGATAATGGTAGTGGGCTGGTAGATGTCTAGTCGCCCTAATGGCTCTAATCTGATAGTGGTAGTGGGGTGGTAGATGTCTAGTCTCCTTTATGGCTCTAATCTGATAGTGGTTTTGTGGTGGTTGATGTCTAGTCTCCTTTATGGCTCTAATCTGATAGTGGTAGATGTGGTAGATGTCTAGTCTCCTTTGTGGCTCTAATATGATGGTGGTAGTGGGGTTGTAGATATCTAGTATCCCTTATGACTCTAATCTAATAGTGGTAGTGGGGTGGTAGATGTCTAGTCTCCTTTATAACTCTAATCTGATAGTGGTAGTGGGCTTTAAGATGTCTAGTCTCCCTAATGGCTCTAATCTGATAGTGGTAGTAGGGTGGTTGATGTCTAGTCTTCTTTATGGCTCTAATCTGATAGTGGTTTTGTGGTGGTTGATGTCTAGTCTCCTTTATGGCTCTAATCTGATAGTGGTAGATGTGGTAGATGTCTAGTCTCCTTTGTGGCTCTAATCTGATAGTGGTAGTGGGTTGGTAGATGTCTAGTCTCCTTTATGCCTCTAATCTGATAGTGGTAGTGGGCTGGTAGATGTCTAGTCTCCCTAATGGCTCTAATCTGATAGTGGTAGTGGGGTGGTAGATGTTTAGTCTTCTTTATGGCTCTAATCTGATAGTGGTTTTGTGGTGGTTGATGTCTAGTCTCCTTTATGGCTCTAATCTGATAGTGGTAGTGGGGTGCTAGATGTCTAGTCTCCTTTATGCCTTTAATCTGATAGTGGTAGTGGGCTGGTAGATGTCTAGTCTCCCTAATGGCTCTAATCTGATAGTGGTAGATGTGGTAGATGTCTAGTTCCTTTGTGGCTCTAATCTGATAGTGGTAGTGGTAGTGGGTTGGTAGATGTCTAGTCTCCTTTATGGCTCTAATCTGATAGTGGTAGTGGGTTGGTAGATGTCTAGTCTCCTTTATGCCTCTAATCTGATAGTGGTAGTGGGCTGGTAGATGTCTAGTCTCCCTAATGGCTCTAATCTGATAGTGGTAGTGGGTTGGTAGATGTCTAGTCTCCTTTATGCCTCTAATCTGATAGTGGTAGTGGGCTGGTAGATGTCTAGTCTTCTTTATGGCTCTAATCTGATAATGGTTTTGTGGTGGTTGATGTCTAGTCTCCTTTATGCCTCTAATCTGATAGTGGTAGATGTGGTAGATGTCTAGTCTCCTTTGTGGCTCTAATCTGATAGTGGTAGTGGGTTGGTAGATGTCTAGTCTCCTTTATGCCTCTAATCTGATAGTGGTAGTGGGCTGGTAGATGTCTAGTCTCCCTAATGGCTCTAATCTGATAGTGGTAGTGGGGTGGTAGATGTCTAGTCTTCTTTATGGCTCTAATCTGATAGTGGTTTTGTGGTGGTTGATGTCTAGTCTCCTTTATGCCTCTAATCTGATAGTGGTAGTGGGCTGGTAGATGTCTAGTCTCCCTAATGGCTCTAATCTGATAGTGGTAGTGGGGTGGTAGATGTCTAGTCTTCTTTATGGCTCTAATCTGATAGTGGTTTTGTGGTGGTTGATGTCTAGTATCCTTTATGGCTCTAATCTGATAGTGGTAGTGGGGTATTAGATGTCTAGTCTCCTTTATGCCTCTAATCTGATAGTGGTAGTGGGCTGGTAGATGTCTAGTCTCCCTAATGGCTCTAATCTGATAGTGGTAGATGTGGTAGATGTCTAGTCTCCTTTGTGGCTCTAATCTGATAGTGGTAGTGGTAGTGGGTTGGTAGATGTCTAGTCTTCTTTATGGCTCTAATCTGATAGTGGTAGTGGGTTGGTAGATGTCTAGTCTCCTTTATGCCTCTAATCTGATAGTGGTAGTGGGCTGGTAGATGTCTAGTCTCCCTAATGGCTCTAATCTGATAGTGGTAGTGGGGTGGTAGATGTCTAGTCTTCTTTATGGCTCTAATCTGATAGTGGTTTTGTGGTGGTTGATGTCTAGTCTCCTTTATGCCTCTAATCTGATAGTGGTAGTGGGCTGGTAGATGTCTAGTCTCCCTAATGGCTCTAATCTGATAGTGGTAGTGGGGTGGTAGATGTCTAGTCTTCTTTATGGCTCTAATCTGATAGTGGTTTTGTGGTGGTTGATGTCTAGTCTCCCTTATGGCTCTAAACTGATAGTGGTAGTGGGGTGCTAGATGTCTAGTCTCCTTTATGCCTCTAATCTGATAGTGGTAGTGGGCTGGTAGATGTCTAGTCTCCCTAATGGCTCTAATCTGATAGTGGTAGATGTGGTAGATGTCTAGTCTCCTTTGTGGCTCTAATCTGATAATGGTAGTGGGGTGCTAGATGTCTTGTCTCCCTTATGGCTCTAATCTGATAGTGGTAGTGGGGTGGTAGATGTCTAGTCTCCTTTATGCCTCTAATCTGATTGTGGTAGTGGGGTGCTAGATGTCTAGTCTCCCTTATGGCTCTAATCTGATAGTGGTAGTGGGCTGGTAGATGTCTAGTGTTCTTTATGGCTCTAATCTGATAGTGGTTTTGTGGTGGTTGATATCTAGTCTCCTTTATGGCTCTAATCTGATAGTGGTAGATGTGGTAGATGTCTAGTCTCCTTTGTGGCTCTAATATGATGGTGGTAGTGGGGTCGTAGATATCTAGTATCCCGTATGACTCTAATCTGATAGTGGTAGTGGGCTGGTAGATGTCTAGTCTCCTTTATAACTCTAATCTGATAGTGGTAGTGGGGTGGTAGATGTCTAGTCTCGCTTGTGTCACTAATCTGATAGTGGTTGTGGGTTGGTAGATGTCTAGTCTTCTTTATGGCTCTAATCTGATAGTGGTTTTGTGGTGGTTGATGTCTAGTCTCCCTAATGGCTCTAATCTGATAGTGGTAGTGGGCTGGTAGATGTCTAGTCTCCCTAATGGCTCTAATCTCATAGTGGTAGATGTGGTAGATGTCTAGTCTCCTTTGTGGCTCTAATCTGATAGTGGTAGTGGGTTGGTAGATGTCTAGTCTCCTTAATGGCTCTAATCTGATAGTGGTAGATGTGGTAGATGTCTAGTCTCCTTTGTGGCTCTAATCTGATAGTGGTAGTGGGTTGGTAGATGTCTAGTCTCCTTTATGGCTCTAATCTGATAGTGGTAGTGGGCTGGTAGTTGTCTAGTCTCCCTTATGGCTCTAATCTGATAGTGGTAGTGGGGTGCTAGATGTCTAGTCTCCCTTATGGCTCTAATCTGATAGTGGTAGTGGGCTGGTAGATGTCTAGTGTTCTTTATGGCTCTAATCTGATAGTGGTTTTGTGGTGGTTGATATCTAGTCTCCTTTATGGCTCTAATCTGATAGTGGTAGATGTGGTAGATGTCTAGTCTCCTTTGTGGCTCTAATATGATGGTGGTAGTGGGGTTGTAGATATCTAGTATCCCTTATGACTCTAATCTGATAGTGGTAGTGGGGTGCTAGATGTCTAGTCTCCCTTATGGCTCTAATCTGATAGTGGTAGTGGGCTGGTAGATGTCTAGTCTTCTTTATGGCTCTAATCTGATAGTGGTTTTGTGTTGGTTGATGTCTAGTCTCCTTTATGGTTCTAATCTGATAGTGGTAGATATGGTAGATGTCTAGTCTCCTTTGTGGCTCTAATATGATGGTGGTAGTGGGGTCGTAGATATCTAGTATCCCGTATGACTCTAATCTGATAGTGGTAGTGGGGTGGTAGATGTCTAGTCTCGCTTGTGTCACTAATCTGATAGTGGTTGTGCGTTGGTAGATGTCTAGTCTTCTTTATGGCTCTAATCTGATAGTGGTTTTGTGGTGGTTGATGTCTAGTCTCCCTAATGGCTCTAATCTGATAGTGGTAGTGGGGTGGTAGATGTCTAGTCTTCTTTATGGCTCTAATCTGATATTGGTTTTGTGGTGGTTGATGTCTAGTCTCCCTTATGGCTCTAATCTGATAGTGGTAGTGGGGTGCTAGATGTCTAGTCTCCTTTATGCCTCTAATCTGATAGTGGTAGTGGGCTGGTAGATGTCTAGTCTCCCTAATGGCTCTAATCTGATAGTGGTAGATGTGGTAGATGTCTAGTCTCCTTTGTGGCTCTAATCTGATAGTGGTAGTGGGTTGGTAGATGTCTAGTCTCCTTTATGGCTCTAATCTGATAGTGGTAGATGTGGTAGATGTCTAGTCTCCTTTGTGGCTCTAATCTGATAGTGGTAGTGGGTTGGTAGATGTCTAGTCTCCTTTATGGCTCTAATCTGATAGTGGTAGTGGGCTGGTAGTTGTCTAGTCTCCCTTATGGCTCTAATCTGATAGTGGTAGTGGGGTGCTAGATGTCTAGTCTCCCTTATGGCTCTAATCTAAAAGTGGTAGTGGGCTGGTAGATGTCTAGTGTTCTTTATGGCTCTAATCTGATAGTGGTAGTGGGCTGGTAGATGTCTAGTCTCCCTAATGGCTCTAATCTGATAGTGGTAGATGTGGTAGATGTCTAGTCTCCTTTGTGGCTCTAATCTGATAATGGTAGTGGGGTGCTAGATGTCTTGTCTCCCTTATGGCTCTAATCTGATAGTGGTAGTGGGCTGGTAGATGTCTAGTCTCCTTTATGCCTCTAATCTGATTGTGGTAGTGGGGTGCTAGATGTCTAGTCTCCCTTATGGCTCTAATCTGATAGTGGTAGTGGGCTGGTAGATGTCTAGTGTTCTTTATGGCTCTAATCTGATAGTGGTTTTGTGGTGGTTGATATCTAGTCTCCTTTATGGCTCTAATCTGATAGTGGTAGATGTGGTAGATGTCTAGTCTCCTTTGTGGCTCTAATATGATGGTGGTAGTGGGGTTGTAGATATCTAGTATCCCTTATGACTCTAATCTGATAGTGGTAGTGGGGTGCTAGATGTCTAGTCTCCCTTATGGCTCTAATCTGATAGTGGTAGTGGGCTGGTAGATGTCTAGTCTTCTTTATGGCTCTAATCTGATAGTGGTTTTGTGTTGGTTGATGTCTAGTCTCCTTTATGGCTCTAATCTGATAGTGGTAGATATGGTAGATGTCTAGTCTCCTTTGTGGCTCTAATATGATGGTGGTAGTGGGGTCGTAGATATCTAGTATCCCGTATGACTCTAATCTGATAGTGGTAGTGGGCTGGTAGATGTCTAGTCTCCTTTATAACTCTAATCTGATAGTGGTAGTGGGGTGGTAGATGTCTAGTCTCGCTTGTGTCACTAATCTGATAGTGGTTGTGGGTTGGTAGATGTCTAGTCTTCTTTATGGCTCTAATCTGATAGTGGTTTTGTGGTGGTTGATGTCTAGTCTCCCTAATGGCTCTAATCTGATAGTGGTAGTGGGGTGCTAGATGTCTAGTCTCCTTTATGCCTCTAATCTGATAGTGGTAGTGGGCTGGTAGATGTCTAGTCTCCCTAATGGCTCTAATCTGATAGTGGTAGATGTGGTAGATGTCTAGTCTCCTTTGTGGCTCTAATCTGATAGTGGTAGTGGGTTGGTAGATGTCTAGTCTCCTTTATGGCTCTAATCTGATAGTGGTAGATGTGGTAGATGTCTAGTCTCCTTTGTGGCTCTAATCTGATAGTGGTAGTGGGTTGGTAGATGTCTAGTCTCCTTTATGGCTCTAATCTGATAGTGGTAGTGGGCTGGTAGTTGTCTAGTCTCCCTTATGGCTCTAATCTGATAGTGGTAGTGGAGTGCTAGATGTCTAGTCTCCCTTATGGCTCTAATCTGATAGTGGTAGTGGGCTGGTAGATGTCTAGTGTTCTTTATGGCTTTAATCTGATAGTGGTTTTGTGGTGGTTGATATCTAGTCTCCTTTATGGCTCTAATCTGATAGTGGTAGATGTGGTAGATGTCTAGTCTCCTTTGTGGCTCTAATATGATGGTGGTAGTGGGGTTGTAGATATCTAGTATCCCTTATGACTCTAATCTGATAGTGGTAGTGGGGTGCTAGATGTCTAGTCTCCCTTATGGCTCTAATCTGATAGTGGTAGTGGGCTGGTAGATGTCTAGTCTTCTTTATGGCTCTAATCTGATAGTGGTTTTGTGTTGGTTGATGTCTAGTCTCCTTTATGGCTCTAATCTGATAGTGGTAGATATGGTAGATGTCTAGTCTCCTTTGTGGCTCTAATATGATGGTGGTAGTGGGGTCGTAGATATCTAGTGTCCCGTATGACTCTAATCTGATAGTGGTAGTGGGCTGGTAGATGTCTAGTCTCCTTTATAACTCTAATCTGATAGTGGTAGTGGGGTGGTAGACGTCTAGTCTCGCTTGTGTCACTAATCTGATAGTGGTTGTGGGTTGGTAGATGTCTAGTCTCCTTTATAACTCTAATCTGATAGTGGTAGTGGGCTGGTAGATGTCTAGTCTCCCTTGTGGCTCTAATCTGATAGTTGTAGTGGGCTGGTAGATGTCTAGTCTCCCTTGTGGCTCTAATCTTATAGTGGTAGTGGGCTGGTAGGTGTCTAGTCTCCTTTATAACTCTAATCTGATAGTGGTAGTGGGGTGGTCGATGTCTAGTCTCCCTTATGGCTCTAATCTGATAGTGGTAGTGGGCTGGTAGATGTCTAGTCTCCCTAATGGCTCTAATCTGATAGTGGTAGTGGGGTGGTAGATGTCTAGTCTCCTTTATGGCTCTAATCTGATAGTGGTTTTGTGGTGGTAGATGTCTAGTCTCCTTTATGGCTCTAATCTGATAGTGGTAGATGTCTAGTCTCCTTTGTGGCTCTAATATGATGGTGGTAGTGGGGTTGTAGATATCTAGTATCCCTTATGACTCTAATCTGATAGTGGTAGTGGGTGGTAGATGTCTAGTCTCCTTTATAACTCTAATCTGATAGTGGTAGTGGGCTTTAAGATGTCTCCCTAATGGCTCTAATCTGATAGTTGTAGTGGGTTGGTAGATGTCTAGTCTCCTTTATGGCTCTAATCTGATAGTGGTAGTGGGTTGGTAGATGTCTAGTCTCCTTTATAACTCTAATCTGATAGTGGTAGTAGGGTGGTTGATGTCTAGTCTCCTTTATGGCTCTAATCTGATAGTGGTAGATGTGGTAGATGTCTAGTCTCCTTTGTGGCTCTAATCTGATAGTGGTAGTGGGTTGGTAGATGTCTAGTCTCCTTTATGCCTCTAATCTGATAGTGGCAGTGGGCTGGTAGATGTCTAGTCTCCCTAATGACTCTAATCTGATAGTGGTAGTGGGGTGGTAGATGTCTAGTCTTCTTTATGGCTCTAATCTGATAGTGGTTTTGTGGTGGTTGATGTCTAGTCTCCTTTATGCCTCTAATCTGATAGTGGTAGTGAGCTGGTAGATGTCTAGTCTCCCTAATGGCTCTAATCTGATAGTGGTAGTGGGGTGGTAGATGTCTAGTCTTCTTTATGGCTCTAATCTGATAGTGGTTTTGTGGTGGTTGATGTCTAGTCTCCTCTATGGCTCTAATCTGATAGTGGTAGATGTGGTAGATGTCTAGTCTCCTTTGTGGCTCTAATATGATGGTGGTAGTGGGGTTGTAGATATCTAGTATCCCTTATGACTCTAATCTGATAGTGGTAGTGGGTGGTAGATGTCTAGTCTCCTTTATAACTCTAATCTGATAGTGGTAGTGGGCTTTAAGATGTCTCCCTAATGGCTCTAATCTGATAGTTGTAGTGGGTTGGTAGATGTCTAGTCTCCTTTATGGCTCTAATCTGATAGTGGTAGTGGGTTGGTAGATGTCTAGTCTCCTTTATAACTCTAATCTGATAGTGGCAGTGGGCTGGTAGATGTCTAGTCTCCCTAATGACTCTAATCTGATAGTGGTAGTGGGGTGGTAGATGTCTAGTCTTCTTTATGGCTCTAATCTGATAGTGGTTTTGTGGTGGTTGATGTCTAGTCTCCTTTATGCCTCTAATCTGATAGTGGTAGTGGGCTGGTAGATGTCTAGTCTCCCTAATGGCTCTAATCTGATAGTGGTAGTGTGGTGGTAGATGTCTAGTCTTCTTTATGGCTCTAATCTGATAGTGGTTTTGTGGTGGTTGATGTCTAGTCTCCTTTATGGCTCTAATCTGATAGTGGTAGATGTGGTAGATGTCTAGTCTCCTTTGTGGCTCTAATATGATGGTGGTAGTGGGGTTGTAGATATCTAGTATCCCTTATGACTCTAATCTGATAGTGGTAGTGGGTGGTAGATGTCTAGTCTCCTTTATAACTCTAATCTGATAGTGGTAGTGGGCTTTAAGATGTCTCCCTAATGGCTCTAATCTGATAGTTGTAGTGGGTTGGTAGATGTCTAGTCTCCTTTATGGCTCTAATCTGATAGTGGTAGTGGGTTGGTAGATGTCTAGTCTCCTTTATAACTCTAATCTGATAGTGGTAGTAGGGTGGTTGATGTCTAGTCTCCTTTATGGCTCTAATCTGATAGTGGTAGATGTGGTAGATGTCTAGTCTTCTTTATGGCTCTAATCTGATAGTGGTTTTGTGGTGGTTGATGTCTAGTCTCCTTTATGCCTCTAATCTGATAGTGGTAGTGGGCTGGTAGATGTCTAGTCTCCCTAATGGCTCTAATCTGATAGTGGTAGTGGGGTGGTAGATGTCTAGTCTTCTTTATGGCTCTAATCTGATAGTGGTTTTGTGGTGGTTGATGTCTAGTCTCCCTTATGGCTCTAATCTGATAGTGGTAGTGGGGTGCTAGATGTCTAGTCTCCTTTATGCCTCTAATCTGATAGTGGTAGTGGGCTGGTAGATGTCTAGTCTCCCTAATGGCTCTAATCTGATAGTGGTAGATGTGGTAGATGTCTAGTCTCCTTTGTGGCTCTAATTTGATAGTGGTAGTGGGTTGGTAGATGTCTAGTCTCCTTTATGGCTCTAATCTGATAGTGGTAGATGTCTAGTCTCCTTTGTGGCTCAAATCTGATAGTGGTAGTGGGTTGGTAGATGTCTAGTCTCCTTTATGGCTCTAATCTGATAGTGGTAGTGGGCTGGTAGATGTCTAGTCGCCCTTATGGCTCTAATCTGATAGTGGTAGTGGGGTGCTAGATGTCTAGTCTCCCTTATGGCTCTAATCTGATAGTGGTAGTGGGCTGGTAGATGTCTAGTCTCCTTTATGCCTCTAATCTGATAGTGGTAGTGGGGTGCTAGATGTCTAGTCTCCCTTATGGCTCTAATCTGATAGTGGTAGTGGGCTGGTAGATGTCTAGTCTTCTTTATGGCTCTAATCTGATAGTGGTTTTGTGGTGGTTTATGTCTAGTCTCCTTTATGGCTCTAATCTGATAGTGGTAGATATGTTAGATGTCTAGTCTCCTTTGTGGCTCTAATATGATGGTGGTAGTGGGGTTGTAGATATCTAGTATCCCTTATGGCTCTAATCTGATAGTGGTAGTGGGGTCGTAGATATCTAGTCTCCCTTATGGCTCTAATCTGATAGTGGTAGTGGGTTGGTAGATTTCTATTCTCCCTTATGGCTCTAATCTTATAGTGGTAGTGAGGTGGTCGATGTCTAGTCTCCCTTGTGGCTCTAATCTGATAGTTGTAGTGAGCTGGTAGATGTCTAGTCTCCCTTGTGGCTCTAATCTGATAGTGGTTGTGGGTTGGTAGATGTCTAGTCTCCCTTGTGGCTCTAATCTGATAGTTGTAGTGGGCTGGTAGATGTCTAGTCTCCCCTGTGGCTCTAATCTTATAGTGGTAGTGGGTTGGTAGATGTTTAGTCTCCTTTATAACTCTAATCTGATAGTGGTAGTGGGGTGCTAGATGTCTAGTCTCCCTTATGGCTCTAATCTGATAATGGTAGTGGGTTGGTAGATTTCTAGTCTCCTTTATGGCTCTAATCTGATAGTGGTAGATGTGGTAGATGTCTAGTCTCCTTTGTGGCTCTAATATGATGGTGGTTGT
This sequence comes from Salvelinus alpinus, assembly GCF_045679555.1. NCBI lineage: Eukaryota > Metazoa > Chordata > Actinopteri > Salmoniformes > Salmonidae > Salvelinus > Salvelinus alpinus. Next base: position 489,113 of record NC_092089.1, on the reverse strand, counting down.
GGGGTTGTAGATATCTAGTATCCCTTATGACTCTAATCTGATAGTGGTAGTGGGGTGGTAGATGTCTAGTGTCCTATATAACTCTAATCTGATAGTGGTAGTGGGCTTTTAGATGTCTAGTCTCCCTAATGGCTCTAATCTGATAGTTGTAGTGGGTTACTAGATGTCTAGTCTCCTTTATGGCTCTAATCTGATAGTGGTAGTGGGTTGGTAGATGTCTAGTCTCTTTTATAACTCTAATCTGATAATGGTAGTGGGCTGGTAGATGTCTAGTCTCCCTGTGGCTCTAATCTGATAGTTGTAGTGGGCTGGTATATTTCTAGTCTCCCTTGTGTCACTAATCTGATAGTGATTGTGGATTGGTAGATGTCTAGTCTCCTTTATGGCTCTAATCTGATAGTGGTAGTGGGGTGGTTGATGTATAGTCTCCTGTATAACTCTAATCTGATAATGGTAGTGGGCTGGTAGATGTCTAGTCTCCCTAATGGCTCTAATCTGATAGTGGTAGATGTGGTAGATGTCTAGTCTCCTTTGTGGCTCTAATCTGATAGTGGTAGTGGGGTGCTAGATGTCTAGTCTCCCTTATGGCTCTAATCTGATAGTGGTAGTGGGCTGGTAGATGTCTAGTCTTCTTTATGGCTCTAATCTGATAGTGGTTTTGTGGTGGTTGATGTCTAGTCTCCTTTATGGCTCTAATCTGATAGTGGTAGATATGGTAGATGTCTAGTCTCCTTTGTGATTCTAATATGATGGTGGTAGTGGGGTCGTAGATATCTAGTCTTCCTTATGGCTCTAATCTGATAGTGGTAGTGGGTTGGTAGATTTCTAGTCTCCCTTATGGCTCTAATCTTATAGTGGTAGTGAGGTGGTCGACGTCTAGTCTCCCTTGTGGCTCTAATCTGATAGTTGTAGTGAGCTGGTAGATGTCTAGTCTCCCTTGTGTCACTAATCTGATAGTGGTTGTGGATTGGTAGATGTCTAGTCTCCTTTATGGCTCTAATCTGATAGTGGTAGTGGGCTGGTAGATGTCTAGTCTCCTTTATAACTCTAATCTGATAGTGGTAGCGGGGTATTAGATGTCTAGTCTCCTTTATGCCTCTAATCTGATAGTGGTAGTGGGCTGGTAGATGTCTAGTCTCCCTAATGGCTCTAATCTGATAGTGGTAGTGGGCTGGAAGATGTCTAGTCTCCTTTATAACTCTAATCTGATAGTAGTAGATGTGGTAGATGTCTAGTCTCCTTTGTGGCTCTAATCTGATAGTGGTAGTGGGTTGGTAGATGTCTAGTCTCCTTTATGCCTCTAATCTGATAGTGGTAGTGGGCTGGAAGATGTCTAGTCTTCTTTATGGCTCTAATCTGATAGTGGTTTTGTGGTGGTTGATGTCTAGTCTCCCTTATGGCTCTAATCTGATAGTGGTAGTGGGGTGCTAGATGTCTGGTCTCCCTTATGGCTCTAATCTGATAGTGGTAGCGGGCTGGTAGATGTCTAGTCTCCTTTATGACTCTAATCTGATAGTGGTAGTGGGGTGCTAGATGTCTAGTCTCCCTTATGGCTCTAATCTGATAGTGGTAGTGGGCTGGTAGATGTCTAGTCTTCTTTATGGCTTTAATCTGATAGTGGTTTTGTGGTGGTTGATGTCTAGTCTCCCTTATGGCTCTAATCTGATAGTGGTAGATATGGTAGAAGTCGAGTCTCCTTTGTGGCTCTAATATGATGGTGGTAGTGGGGTCGTAGATATCTAGTCTCCCTTATGGCTCTAATCTTATAGTGGTAGTGAGGTGGTCGATGTCTAGGCTTCCTTGTGGCTCTAATATGATAGTGGTAGTGGGGTGGTAGATGTCTAGTCTCTTTTATGGCTCTAATCTGATAGTGGTTTTGTGGTGGTTGATGTCTAGTCTCCTTTATGGCTCTAATCTGATAGTGGTAGATGTGGTAGAAGTCTAGTCTCCTTTGTGGCTCTAATATGATGGTGGTAGTGGGGTTGTAGATATCTAGTATCCCTTATGACTCTAATCTGATAGTGGTAGTGGGGTGGTAGATGTCTAGTCTCCCTAATGGCTCTAATCTGATAGTTGTAGTGGGTTGGTAGATGTCTAGTCTCCTTTATGGCTCTAATCTGATAGTGGTAGTGGGTTGGTAGATGTCTGGTCTCCTTTATAACTCTAATCTGATAGTGGTAGTAGGGTGGTTGATGTCTTGTCTCCTTTGTGGCTCTAATATGATGGTGGTAGTGGGGTCGTAGATATCTAGTCTCCTTTGTGGCTCTAATCTGATAGTGGTAGTGGGTAGGTAGATTTCTAGTCTCCTTTATGCCTCCAATCTGATAGTGGTAGTGGGCTGGTAGATGTCTAGTCTCCCTAATGGCTCTAATCTGATAGTGGTAGTGGTGTGGTAGATGTCTAGTCTTCTTCATGGCTCTAATCTGATAGTGGTTTTGTGGTGGTTGATGTCTAGTCTCCCTTGTGGCTCTAATCTGATAGTGGTAGTGGGCTGGTAGATGTCTAGTCTCCCTAATGGCTCTAATCTGATAGTGGTAGTGGGGTGGTAGATGTCTAGTCTCCCTTGTGGCTCTAATCTGATAGTTGTAGTGGGCTGGTAGATGTCTAGTCTCCCCTGTGGCTCTAATCTTATCGTGGTAGTGGGTTGGTAGATGTCTAGTCTCCTTTATAACTCTAATCTGATAATGGTAGTGGGGTGCTAGATGTCTAGTCTCCCTTATGGCTCTAATCTGATAATGGTAGTGGGCTGGTAGATGTCTAGTCTCCCTAATGGCTCTAATCTGATAGTGGTAGTGGGGTGGTAGATGTCTAGTCTCCTTTATGGCTCTAATCTGATAGTGGTTTTGTGGTGGTTGATGTCTAGTCTCCTTTATGGCTCTAATCTGATAGTGGTAGATGTGGTAGATGTCTAGTCTCCTTTGTGGCTCTAATATGATGGTGGTAGTGGGGTTGTGGATATCTAGTATCCCTTATGACTCTAATCTGATAGTGGTAGTGGGGTGGTAGATGTCTAGTCTCCTATATAACTCTAATCTGATAGTGGTAGTGGGCTTTTAGATGTCTAGTCTCCCTAATGGCTCTAATCTGATAGTTGTAGTGGGTTGGTAGATGTCTAGTCTCCTTTATACCTCTAATCTGATAATGGTAGTGGGCTGGTAGATGTCTAGTCTCCCTTGTGGCTCTAATCTGATAGTTGTAGTCGGCTGGTATATTTCTAGTCTCCCTTGTGTCACTAATCTGATAGTGGTTGTGGGTTGGTAGATGTCTAGTCCCCTTCATGGCTCTAATCTGATAGTGGTTGTGGGTTGGTAGATGTCTAGTCTCCTTTATAACTCTAATTTGATAGTGGTAGTGAGCTGGTAGATGTCTAGTCTCCCGTGTGGCTCTAATCTGATAGTTGTAGTGGGCTGGTAGATGTCTAGTCTCCCTTGTGGCTCTAATCTTATAGTGGTAGTGAGCTGGTAGATGTCTAGTCTCCCGTGTTGCTCTAATCTGATAGTTGTAGTGTGCTGGTAGATGTCTAGTCTCCCTTGTGTCACTAATCTGATAGTGGTTGTGGGTTGGTAGATGTCTAGTCCCCTTTATGGCTCTAATCTGATAGTGGTAGTGGGGTGGTTGATGTATAGTCTCCTGTATAACTCTAATCTGATAATGGTAGTGGGCTGGTAGATGTCTAGTCTCCCTTGTGGCTCTAATCTGATAGTGGTTGTGGGTTGGTAGATGTCTGTCTCCTTTATAACTCTAATCTGATAGTGGTAGTGGGCTGGTAGATGTCTAGTCTCCTTTATAACTCTAATCTGATAGTGGTAGCGGGGTATTAGATGTCTAGTCTCCTTTATGCCTCTAATCTGATAGTGGTAGTGGGCTGGTAGATGTCTAGTCTCCCTAATGGCTCTAATCTGATAGTGGTAGATGTGGTAGATGTCTAGTCTCCTTTGTGGCTCTAATCTGATAGTGGTAGTGGGTTGGTAGATGTCTAGTCTCCTTTATGCCTCTAATCTGATAGTGGTAGTGGGCTGGAATATGTCTAGTCTTCTTTATTGCTCTAATCTGATAGTGGTTTTGTGGTGGTTGATGTCTAGTCTCCCGTATGGCTCTAATCTGATAGTGGTAGTGGGGTGCTAGATGTCTAGTCTCCCTTATGGCTCTAATCTGATAGTGGTAGTGGGCTGGTAGATGTCTAGTCTCCTTTATGACTCTAATCTGATAGTGGTAGTGGGGTGCTAGATGTCTAGTCTCCCTTATGGCTCTAATCTGATAGTGGTAGTGGGGTGGTAGATGTCTAGTCTCCTTTATGGCTCTAATCTGATAGTGGTTTTGTGGTGGTTGATGTCTAGTCTCCTTTATGGCTATAATCTGATAGTGGTAGATGTGGTAGATGTCTAGTCTCCTTTGTGGCTCTAATCTGATAGTGGTAGTGGACTTTTAGATGTCTAGTCTCCCTAATGGCTCTAATCTGATAGTTGTAGTGGGTTGGTAGATGTCTAGTCTCCTTTATGGCTCTAATCTGATAGTGGTAGTGGGTTGGTAGATGTCTAGTCTCCTTTATACCTCTAATCTGATAATGGTAGCTGGTAGATGTCTAGTCTCCCTTGTGGCTCTAATCTGATAGTTGTAGTGGGCTGGTATATTTCTAGTCTCCCTTGTGTCACTAATCTGATAGTGGTTGTGGGATGGTAGATGTCTAGTCCCCTTTATGGCTCTAATCTGATAGTGGTAGTGGGGTGGTTGATGTATAGTCTCCTTTATAACTATAATCTGGTAATGGTAGTGGGCTGGTAGATGTCTAGTCTCCCTTGTGGCTCTAATCTGATAGTGGTTGTGGGTTGGTAGATGTCTAGTCTCCTTTATAACTCTAATTTGATAGTGGTAGTGAGCTGGTAGATGTCTAGTCTCCCGTGTGGCTCTAATCTTATAGTGGTAGTGGGTTAGTAGATGTCTAGTCTCCTTTATGGCTCTAATCTGATAGTGGTAGATGTGGTAGATGTCTAGTCTCCTTTGTGGCTCTAATCTGATAGTGGTAGTGGGTTGGTAGATGTCTAGTCTCCTTTATGGCTCTAATCTGATAGTGGTAGATGTGGTAGATGTCTAGTCTCCTTTGTGGCTCTAATCTGATAGTGGTAGTGGGTTGGTAGATGTCTAGTCTCCTTTATGCCTCTAATCTGATAGTGGTAGTGGGCTGGTAGATGTCTAGTCTTCTTTATGGCTCTAATCTGATAGTGGTTTTGTGGTGGTTGATGTCTAGTCTCCCTTATGGCTCTAATCTGATAGTGGTAGTGGGGTGCTAGATGTCTAGTCTCCCTTATGGCTCTAATCTGATAGTGGTAGTGGGTTGGTAGATGTCTAGTCTTCTTTATGGCTCTAATCTGATAGTGGTTTTGTGGTGGTTGATGTCTAGTCTCCTTTATGGCTCTAATCTGATAGTGGTAGATATGGTAGATGTCTAGTCTCCTTTGTGGCTCTAATATGATGGTGTTAGTGGGGTCGTAGATATCTAGTCTCCCTTATGGCTCTAATCTGATAGTGGTAGTGGGTTGGTAGATTTCTAGTCTCCCTTATGGCTCTAATCTTATAGTGGTAGTGAGGTGGTCGATGTCTAGTCTCCCTTGTGGCTCTAATCTGATAGTTGTAGTGAGCTGGTAGATGTCTAGTCTCCCTTGTGGCTCTAATCTGATAGTGGTTGTGGGTTGGTAGATGTCGAGTCTCCCTTGTGGCTCTAATCTGATAGTTGTAGTGGGCTGGTAGATGTCTAGTCTCACCTGTGGCTCTCATCTGATAGTGGTAGTGGGGTGGTAGATGTCTAGTCTCCTTTGTGGCTCTAATCTGATAGTGGTAGATGTGGTAGATGTCTAGTCTCCTTTGTGGCTCTAATATGATGGTGGTAGTGGGGTTGTAGATATCTAGTATCCCTTATGACTCTAATCTGATAGTGGTACTGGGCTGGTAGATGTCTAGTCTCCTTTGTGGCTCTAATCTGATAGTGGTAGTGGGTTGGTAGATGTCTAGTCTCGCTTGTGTCACTAATCTGATAGTGGTTATGGGTTGGTAGATGTCTAGTCTCCTTTATAACTCTAATCTGATAGTGGCAGTGGGCTGGTAGATGTCTAGTCTCCCTTGTGGCTCTAATCTGATAGTTGTAGTGGGCTGGTAGATGTCTAGTCTCCCTTGTGGCTCTAATCTTATAATGTTAGTGGGCTGGTAGATGTCTAGTCTCCTTTATGCCTCTAATCTGATAGTGGTAGTGGGCTGGTAGATGTATAGTCCCCTTTCTGGCTCTAATCTGATAGTGGTAGTGGGGTGGTTGATGTATAGTCTCCTTTATAACTCTAATTTGATAGTGGTAGTGAGCTGGTAGATGTCTAGTCTCCCGTGTGGCTCTAATCTTATAGTGGTAGTGGGTTAGTAGATGTCTAGTCTCCTTTATGGCTCTAATCTGATAGTGGTAGATGTCTAGTCTCCTTTGTGGCTCTAATCTGATAGTGGTAGTGGGTTGGTAGATGTCTAGTCTCCTTTATGGCTCTAATCTGATAGTGGTAGATGTGGTAGATGTCTAGTCTCCTTTGTGGCTCTAATCTGATAGTGGTAGTGGGTTGGTAGATGTCTAGTCTCCTTTATGCCTCTAATCTGATAGTGGTAGTGGGCTGGTAGATGTCTAGTCTTCTTTATGGCTCTAATCTGATAGTGGTTTTGTGGTGGTTGATGTCTAGTCTCCTTAATGGCTCTAATCTGATAGTGGTAGATGTTGTCGATGTCTAGTCTCCTTTGTGGCTCTAATCTGATAGTGGTAGTGGGTTGGTAGATGTCTAGTCTCGCTTGAGTCACTAATCTGATAGTGGTTATGGGTTGGTAGATGTCTAGTCTCCTTTATAACTCTAATCTGATAGTGGCAGTGGGCTGGTAGATGTCTAGTCTCCCTTGTGGCTCTAATCTGATAGTTGTAGTGGGCTGGTAGATGTCTAGTCTCCCTTGTGGCTCTAATCTTATAATGGTAGTGGGCTGGTAGATGTCTAGTCTCCTTTATGCCTCTAATCTGATAGTGGTAGTGGGCTGGTAGATGTCTAGTCTCCCTAATGGCTCTAATCTGATAGTGGTAGTGGGGTGGTAGATGTCTAGTCTTCTTTATGGCTCTAATCTGATAGTGGTAGTGGGGTGCTAGATGTCTAGTCTCCTTTATGCCTCTAATCTGATAGTGGTAGTGGGCTGGTAGATGTCTAGTCTCCCTAATGGCTCTAATCTGATAGTGGTAGATGTTGTCGATGTCTAGTCTCCTTTGTGGCTCTAATCTGATAGTGGTAGTGGGTTGGTAGATGTCTAGTCTCGCTTGTGTCACTAATCTGATAGTGGTTATGGGTTGGTAGATGTCTAGTCTCCTTTATAACTCTAATCTGATAGTGGCAGTGGGCTGGTAGATGTCTAGTCTCCCTTGTGGCTCTAATCTGATAGTTGTAGTGGGCTGGTAGATGTCTAGTCTCCCTTGTGGCTCTAATCTTATAATGGTAGTGGGCTGGTAGATGTCTAGTCTCCTTTATGCCTCTAATCTGATAGTGGTAGTGGGCTGGTAGATGTCTAGTCTTCTTTATGGCTCTAATCTGATAGTGGTTTTGTGGTGGTTGATGTCTAGTCTCCCTTATGGCTCTAATCTGATAGTGGTAGTGGGGTGCTAGATGTCTAGTCTCCCTTGTGGCTCTAATCTGATAGTGGTAGTGGGCTGGTAGATGTCTAGTCTCCTTTATAACTCTAATCTGATAGTGGCAGTGGGCTGGTAGATGTCTAGTCTCCCTTGTGGCTCTAATCTGATAGTTGTAGTGGGCTGGTAGATGTCTAGTCTCCCTTGTGGCTCTAATCTTATAATGGTAGTGGGCTGGTAGATGTCTAGTCTCCTTTATAACTCTAATCTGATAGTGGTAGTGGGGTGGTAGATGTCTAGTCTCCTTTATGGCTCTAATCTGATAGTGGTAGATGTGGTAGATGTCTAGTCTCCTTTGTGGCTCTAATATGATGGTGGTAGTGGGGTTGTAGATATCTAGTATCCCTTATGACTCTAATCTGATAGTGGTAGTGGGCTGGTAGATGTCTAGTCTCCTTTATAACTCTAATCTGATAGTGGTAGTGGGCTTTTAGATGTCTAGTCTCCCTAATGGCTCTAATCTGATAGTTGTAGTGGGTTGGTAGATGTCTAGTCTCCCTTGTGGCTCTAATCTGATAGTTGTAGTGGGCTGGTAGATGTCTAGTCTCCCTTGTGGCTCTAATCTTATAATGGTAGTGGGCTGGTAGATGTCTAGTCTCCTTTATAACTCTAATCTAATAATGGTAGTGGGGTGGTCGATGTCTAGTCTCCCTTAATGCTCTAATCTGATAGTGGTAGTGGGGTGCTAGATGTGTAGTCTCCCTTATGGCTCTAATCTGATAGTGGTAGTGGGCTGGTAGATGTCTAGTCTCCCTTATGGCTCTAATCTGATAGTGGTAGTGGGGTGGTAGATGTCTAATCTTCTTTATGGCTCTAATCTGATAGTGGTTTTGTGGTGGTTGATGTCTAGTCTCCTTTATGGCTCTATTCTGATAGTGGTAGATATGGTAGATGTCTAGTCTCCTTTGTGGCTCAAATATGATGGTGGTAGTGGGGTCGTAGATATCTAGTCTCCCGTATGGCTCTAATCTGATAGTGGTAGTGGGCTGGTAGATGTCTAGTCTCCCTTATGGCTCTAATCTGATAGTGGTAGTGGGGTGGTAGATGTCTAATCTTCTTTATGGCTCTAATCTGATAGTGGTTTTGTGGTGGTTGATGTCTAGTCTCCTTTATGGCTCTAATCTGATAGTGGTAGATATGGTAGATGTCTAGTCTCCTTTGTGGCTCAAATATGATGGTGGTAGTGGGGTCGTAGATATCTAGTCTCTAATCTGATAGTGGTAGTGGGTTGGTAGATTTCTAGTATGGCTCTAATCTTATAGTGGTAGTGAGGTGGTCGATGTCTAGTCTCCCTTGTGGCTCTAATCTGATAGTTGTAGTGAGCTGGTAGATGTCTAGTCTCCCTTGTGGCTCTAACCTGATAGTGGTTGTGGGTTGGTAGATGTCTAGTCTCCCTTGTGGCTCTAATCTGATAGTTGTAGTGGGCTGGTAGATGTCTAGTCTCCTTTATAACTCTAATCTGATAGTGGTAAAGGGGTGCTAGATGTCTAGTGTCCCTTATGGCTCTAATCTGATAGTGGTAGTGGGCTGGTAGATGTCTAGTCTCCCTAATGGCTCTAATCTGATAGTGGTAGTGGGGTGGTAGATGTCTAGTCTCCTTTATGGCTCTAATCTGATAGTGGTTTTGTGGTGGTTGATGTCTAGTCTCCTTTATGGCTCTAATCTGATAGTGGTAGATGTGGTAGATGTCTAGTCTTCTTTGTGGCTCTAATATGATGGTGGTAGTGGGGTTGTAGATATCTAGTATCCCTTATGACTCTAATCTGATAGTGGTAGTGGGGTGGTAGATGTCTAGTCTCCTTTATAACTCTAATCTGATAGTGGTAGTGGGCTTTTAGATGTCTAGTCTCCCTAATGGCTCTAATCTGATAGTTGTAGTGGGTTGGTAGATGTCTAGTCTCCCTTGTGGCTCTAATCTGATAGTTGTAGTGGGCTGGTAGATGTCTAGTCTCCCTTGTGGCTCTAATCTTATAATGGTAGTGGGCTGGTAGATGTCTAGTCTCCTTTATAACTCTAATCTGAGAGTGGTAGTGGGCTGATAGATGTCTAATCTCCCTAATGGCTCTAATCTGATAGTGGTTTTGGGTTGGTAGATGTCTAGTCTCCTTTATAACTCTAATCTAATAATGGTAGTGGGGTGGTCGATGTCTAGTCTCCCTTAATGCTCTAATCTGATAGTGGTAGTGGGGTGCTAGATGTGTAGTCTCCCTTATGGCTCTAATCTGATAGTGGTAGTGGGCTGGTAGATGTCTAGTCTCCCTTATGGCTCTAATCTGATAGTGGTAGTGGGGTGGTAGATGTCTAATCTTCTTTATGGCTCTAATCTGATAGTGGTTTTGTGGTGGTTGATGTCTAGTCTCCTTTATGGCTCTATTCTGATAGTGGTAGATATGGTAGATGTCTAGTCTCCTTTGTGGCTCAAATATGATGGTGGTAGTGGGGTCGTAGATATCTAGTCTCCCGTATGGCTCTAATCTGATAGTGGTAGTGGGTTGGTAGATTTCTAGTCTCCCTTATGGCTCTAATCTTATAGTGGTAGTGAGGTGGTCGATGTCTAGTCTCCCTTGTGGCTCTAATCTGATAGTTGTAGTGAGCTGGTAGATGTCTAGTCTCCCTTGTGGCTCTAACCTGATAGTGGTTGTGGGTTGGTAGATGTCTAGTCTCCCTTGTGGCTCTAATCTGATAGTTGTAGTGGGCTGGTAGATGTCTAGTCTCCCTTGTGGCTCTTATCTTATAGTGGTATTGGGTTGGTAGATGTCTAGTCTCCTTTATAACTCTAATCTGATAGTGGTAAAGGGGTGCTAGATGTCTAGTGTCCCTTATGGCTCTAATCTGATAGTGGTAGTGGGCTGGTAGATGTCTAGTCTCCCTAATGGCTCTAATCTGATAGTGGTAGTGGGGTGGTAGATGTCTAGTCTCCTTTATGGCTCTAATCTGATAGTGGTAGATGTGGTAGATGTCTAGTCTTCTTTGTGGCTCTAATATGATGGTGGTAGTGGGGTTGTAGATATCTAGTATCCCTTATGACTCTAATCTGATAGTGGTAGTGGGGTGGTAGATGTCTAGTCTCCTTTATAACTCTAATCTGATAGTGGTAGTGGGCTTTTAGATGTCTAGTCTCCCTAATGGCTCTAATCTGATAGTTGTAGTGGGTTGGTAGATGTCTAGTCTCCTTTATGGCTCTAATCTGATAGTGGTAGTGGGTTGGTAGATGTCTAGTCTCCTTTATAACTCTAATCTGATAGTGGTAGTAGGGTGGTTGATGTCTAGTCTCCTTTATGGCTCTAATCTGATAGTGGTAGATGTGGTAGATGTCTAGTCTCCTTTGTGGCTCTAATCTGATAGTGGTAGTGGGTTGGTAGATGTCTAGTCTCCTTTATGTCTCTAATCTGATAGTGGTAGTGGGCTGGTAGATGTCTAGTCTCCCTAATGGCTCTAATCTGATAGTGTTAGTGGGGTGGTAGATGTCTAGTCTTCTTTATGGCTCTAATCTGATAGTGGTTTTGTGGTGGTTGATGTCTAGTCTCCCTTATGGCTCTAATCTGATAGTGGTAGTGGGGTGCTAGATGTCTAGTCTCCTTTATGCCTCTAATCTGATAGTGGTAGTGGGCTGGTAGATGTCTAGTCTCCCTAATGGCTCTAATCTGATAGTGGTAGATGTTGTCGATGTCTAGTCTCCTTTGTGGCTCTAATCTGATAGTGGTAGTGGGTTGGTAGATGTCTAGTCTCGCTTGAGTCACTAATCTGATAGTGGTTATGGGTTGGTAGATGTCTAGTCTCCTTTATAACTCTAATCTGATAGTGGCAGTGGGCTGGTAGATGTCTAGTCTCCCTTGTGGCTCTAATCTGATAGTTGTAGTGGGCTGGTAGATGTCTAGTCTCCCTTGTGGCTCTAATCTTATAATGGTAGTGGGCTGGTAGATGTCTAGTCTCCTTTATGCCTCTAATCTGATAGTGGTAGTGGGCTGGTAGATGTCTAGTCTCCCTAATGGCTCTAATCTGATAGTGGTAGTGGGGTGGTAGATGTCTAGTCTTCTTTATGGCTCTAATCTGATAGTGGTAGTGGGGTGCTAGATGTCTAGTCTCCTTTATGCCTCTAATCTGATAGTGGTAGTGGGCTGGTAGATGTCTAGTCTCCCTAATGGCTCTAATCTGATAGTGGTAGATGTTGTCGATGTCTAGTCTCCTTTGTGGCTCTAATCTGATAGTGGTAGTGGGTTGGTAGATGTCTAGTCTCGCTTGTGTCACTAATCTGATAGTGGTTATGGGTTGGTAGATGTCTAGTCTCCTTTATAACTCTAATCTGATAGTGGCAGTGGGCTGGTAGATGTCTAGTCTCCCTTGTGGCTCTAATCTGATAGTTGTAGTGGGCTGGTAGATGTCTAGTCTCCTTTGTGGCTCTAATATGATGGTGGTAGTGGGGTTGTAGATATCTAGTATCCCTTATGACTCTAATCTGATAGTGGTAGTGGGCTGGTAGATGTCTAGTCTCCTTTATAACTCTAATCTGATAGTGGTAGTGGGCTTTTAGATGTCTAGTCTCCCTAATGGCTCTAATCTGATAGTTGTAGTGGGTTGGTAGATGTCTAGTCTCCCTTGTGGCTCTAATCTGATAGTTGTAGTGGGCTGGTAGATGTCTAGTCTCCCTTGTGGCTCTAATCTTATAATGGTAGTGGGCTGGTAGATGTCTAGTCTCCTTTATAACTCTAATCTAATAATGGTAGTGGGGTGGTCGATGTCTAGTCTCCCTTATGGCTCTAATCTGATAGTGGTAGTGGGGTGCTAGATGTGTAGTCTCCCTTATGGCTCTAATCTGATAGTGGTAGTGGGCTGGTAGATGTCTAGTCTCCCTTATGGCTCTAATCTGATAGTGGTAGTGGGGTGGTAGATGTCTAATCTTCTTTATGGCTCTAATCTGATAGTGGTTTTGTGGTGGTTGATGTCTAGTCTCCTTTATGGCTCTAATCTGATAGTGGTAGATATGGTAGATGTCTAGTCTCCTTTGTGGCTCTAATATGATGGTGGTAGTGGGGTCGTAGATATCTAGTCTCCCTTATGGCTCTAATCTGATAGTGGTAGTGGGCTGGTAGATGTCTAGTCTCCCTTATGGCTCTAATCTGATAGTGGTAGTGGGGTGGTAGATGTCTAATCTTCTTAATGGCTCTAATCTGATAGTGGTTTTGTGGTGGTTGATGTCTAGTCTCCTTTATGGCTCTATTCTGATAGTGGTAGATATGGTAGATGTCTAGTCTCCTTTGTGGCTCAAATATGATGGTGGTAGTGGGGTCGTAGATATCTAGTCTCCCGTATGGCTCTTATCTGATAGTGGTAGTGGGTTGGTAGATTTCTAGTCTCCCTTATGGCTCTAATCTTATAGTGGTAGTGAGGTGGTCGATGTCTAGTCTCCCTTGTGGCTCTAATCTGATAGTTGTAGTGAGCTGGTAGATGTCTAGTCTCCCTTGTGGCTCTAACCTGATAGTGGTTGTGGGTTGGTAGATGTCTAGTCTCCCTTGTGGCTCTAATCTGATAGTTGTAGTGGGCTGGTAGATGTCTAGTCTCATTTATAACTCTAATCTGATAGTGGTAAAGGGGTGCTAGATGTCTAGTGTCCCTTATGGCTCTAATCTGATAGTGGTAGTGGGCTGGTAGATGTCTAGTCTCCCTAATGGCTCTAATCTGATAGTGGTAGTGGGGTGGTAGATGTCTAGTCTCCTTTATGGCTCTAATCTGATAGTGGTTTTGTGGTGGTTGATGTCTAGTCTCCTTTATGGCTCTAATCTGATAGTGGTAGATGTGGTAGATGTCTAGTCTTCTTTGTGGCTCTAATATGATGGTGGTAGTGGGGTTGTAGATATCTAGTATCCCTTATGACTCTAATCTGATAGTGGTAGTGGGGTGGTAGATGTCTAGTCTCCTTTATAACTCTAATCTGATAGTGGTAGTGGGCTTTTAGATGTCTAGTCTCCCTAATGGCTCTAATCTGATAGTTGTAGTGGGTTGGTAGATGTCTAGTCTCCCTTGTGGCTCTAATCTGATAGTTGTAGTGGGCTGGTAGATGTCTAGTCTCCCTTGTGGCTCTAATCTTATAATGGTAGTGGGCTGGTAGATGTCTAGTCTCCTTTATAACTCTAATCTGAGAGTGGTAGTGGGCTGATAGATGTCTAATCTCCCTAATGGCTCTAATCTGATAGTGGTTTTGGGTTGGTAGATGTCTAGTCTCCTTTATAACTCTAATCTAATAATGGTAGTGGGGTGGTCGATGTCTAGTCTCCCTTAATGCTCTAATCTGATAGTGGTAGTGGGGTGCTAGATGTGTAGTCTCCCTTATGGCTCTAATCTGATAGTGGTAGTGGGCTGGTAGATGTCTAGTCTCCCTTATGGCTCTAATCTGATAGTGGTAGTGGGGTGGTAGATGTCTAATCTTCTTTATGGCTCTAATCTGATAGTGGTTTTGTGGTGGTTGATGTCTAGTCTCCTTTATGGCTCTATTCTGATAGTGGTAGATATGGTAGATGTCTAGTCTCCTTTGTGGCTCAAATATGATGGTGGTAGTGGGGTCGTAGATATCTAGTCTCCCGTATGGCTCTAATCTGATAGTGGTAGTGGGTTGGTAGATTTCTAGTCTCCCTTATGGCTCTAATCTTATAGTGGTAGTGAGGTGGTCGATGTCTAGTCTCCCTTGTGGCTCTAATCTGATAGTTGTAGTGAGCTGGTAGATGTCTAGTCTCCCTTGTGGCTCTAACCTGATAGTGGTTGTGGGTTGGTAGATGTCTAGTCTCCCTTGTGGCTCTAATCTGATAGTTGTAGTGGGCTGGTAGATGTCTAGTCTCCCTTGTGGCTCTTATCTTATAGTGGTATTGGGTTGGTAGATGTCTAGTCTCCTTTATAACTCTAATCTGATAGTGGTAAAGGGGTGCTAGATGTCTAGTGTCCCTTATGGCTCTAATCTGATAGTGGTAGTGGGCTGGTAGATGTCTAGTCTCCCTAATGGCTCTAATCTGATAGTGGTAGTGGGGTGGTAGATGTCTAGTCTCCTTTATGGCTCTAATCTGATAGTGGTAGATGTGGTAGATGTCTAGTCTTCTTTGTGGCTCTAATATGATGGTGGTAGTGGGGTTGTAGATATCTAGTATCCCTTATGACTCTAATCTGATAGTGGTAGTGGGGTGGTAGATGTCTAGTCTCCTTTATAACTCTAATCTGATAGTGGTAGTGGGCTTTTAGATGTCTAGTCTCCCTAATGGCTCTAATCTGATAGTTGTAGTGGGTTGGTAGATGTCTAGTCTCCTTTATGGCTCTAATCTGATAGTGGTAGTGGGTTGGTAGATGTCTAGTCTCCTTTATAACTCTAATCTGATAGTGGTAGTAGGGTGGTTGATGTCTAGTCTCCTTTATGGCTCTAATCTGATAGTGGTAGATGTGGTAGATGTCTAGTCTCCTTTGTGGCTCTAATCTGATAGTGGTAGTGGGTTGGTAGATGTCTAGTCTCCTTTATGTCTCTAATCTGATAGTGGTAGTGGGCTGGTAGATGTCTAGTCTCCCTAATGGCTCTAATCTGATAGTGTTAGTGGGGTGGTAGATGTCTAGTCTTCTTTATGGCTCTAATCTGATAGTGGTTTTGTGGTGGTTGATGTCTAGTCTCCCTTATGGCTCTAATCTGATAGTGGTAGTGGGGTGCTAGATGTCTAGTCTCCTTTATGCCTCTAATCTGATAGTGGTAGTGGGCTGGTAGATGTCTAGTCTCCCTAATGGCTCTAATCTGATAGTGGTAGATGTTGTCGATGTCTAGTCTCCTTTGTGGCTCTAATCTGATAGTGGTAGTGGGTTGGTAGATGTCTAGTCTCGCTTGAGTCACTAATCTGATAGTGGTTATGGGTTGGTAGATGTCTAGTCTCCTTTATAACTCTAATCTGATAGTGGCAGTGGGCTGGTAGATGTCTAGTCTCCCTTGTGGCTCTAATCTGATAGTTGTAGTGGGCTGGTAGATGTCTAGTCTCCCTTGTGGCTCTAATCTTATAATGGTAGTGGGCTGGTAGATGTCTAGTCTCCTTTATGCCTCTAATCTGATAGTGGTAGTGGGCTGGTAGATGTCTAGTCTCCCTAATGGCTCTAATCTGATAGTGGTAGTGGGGTGGTAGATGTCTAGTCTTCTTTATGGCTCTAATCTGATAGTGGTAGTGGGGTGCTAGATGTCTAGTCTCCTTTATGCCTCTAATCTGATAGTGGTAGTGGGCTGGTAGATGTCTAGTCTCCCTAATGGCTCTAATCTGATAGTGGTAGATGTTGTCGATGTCTAGTCTCCTTTGTGGCTCTAATCTGATAGTGGTAGTGGGTTGGTAGATGTCTAGTCTCGCTTGTGTCACTAATCTGATAGTGGTTATGGGTTGGTAGATGTCTAGTCTCCTTTATAACTCTAATCTGATAGTGGCAGTGGGCTGGTAGATGTCTAGTCTCCCTTGTGGCTCTAATCTGATAGTTGTAGTGGGCTGGTAGATGTCTAGTCTCCCTTGTGGCTCTAATCTTATAATGGTAGTGGGCTGGTAGATGTCTAGTCTCCTTTATGCCTCTAATCTGATAGTGGTAGTGGGCTGGTAGATGTCTAGTCTTCTTTATGGCTCTAATCTGATAGTGGTTTTGTGGTGGTTGATGTCTAGTCTCCCTTATGGCTCTAATCTGATAGTGGTAGTGGGGTGCTAGATGTCTAGTCTCCCTTATGGCTCTAATCTGATAGTGGTAGTGGGTTGGTAGATGTCTAGTCTTCTTTATGGCTCTAATCTGATAGTGGTTTTGTGGTGGTTGATGTCTAGTCTCCCTTATGGCTCTAATCTGATAGTGGTAGTGGGGTGCTAGATGTCTAGTCTCCCTTATGGCTCTAATCTGATAGTGGTAGTGGGCTGGTAGATGTCTAGTCTCCTTTATGCCTCTAATCTGATAGTGGTAGTGGGGTGCTAGATGTCTAGTCTCCCTTGTGGCTCTAATCTGATAGTGGTAGTGGGTTGGTAGATGTCTAGTCTTCTTTATGGCTCTAATCTGATAGTGGTTTTGTGGTGGTTGATGTCTAGTCTCCTTTATGGCTCTAATCTGATAGTGGTAGATATGGTAGATGTCTAGTCTCCTTTGTGGCTCTAATATGATGGTGTTAGTGGGGTCGTAGATATCTAGTCTCCCTTATGGCTCTAATCTGATAGTGGTAGTGGGTTGGTAGATTTCTAGTCTCCCTTATGGCTCTAATCTTATAGTGGTAGTGAGGTGGTCGATGTCTAGTCTCCCTTGTGGCTCTAATCTGATAGTTGTAGTGAGCTGGTAGATGTCTAGTCTCCCTTGTGGCTCTAATCTGATAGTGGTTGTGGGTTGGTAGATGTCGAGTCTCCCTTGTGGCTCTAATCTTATAGTGGTAGTGGGTTAGTAGATGTCTATTCTCCTTTATAACTCTAATCTGATAGTGGTAGTGGGGTGGTAGATGTCTAGTCTCCTTTATGGCTCTAATCTGATAGTGGTAGATGTGGTAGATGTCTAGTCTCCTTTGTGGCTCTAATATGATGGTGGTAGTGGGGTTGTAGATATCTAGTATCCCTTATGACTCTAATCTGATAGTGGTACTGGGCTGGTAGATGTCTAGTCTCCTTTATAACTCTAATCTGATAGTGGTAGTGGGCTGTTAGATGTCTAGTCTCCCTTGTGGCTCTAATCTGATAGTTGTAGTGGGCTGGTAGATGTCTAGTCTCCCTTATAACTCTAATCTGATAGTGGTAGTGGGCTGATAGATGTCTAGTCTCCCTAATGGCTCTAATCTGATAGTGGTTGTGGGTTGGTAGATGTCTAGTCTCCTTTATAACTCTAATCTAATAATGGTAGTGGGGTGGTCGATGTCTAGTCTCCCTTATGGCTCTAATCTGATAGTGGTAGTGGGGTGCTAGATGTGTAGTCTCCCTTATGGCTCTAATCTGATAGTGGTAGTGGGCTGGTAGATGTCTAGTCTCCCTTATGGCTCTAATCTGATAGTGGTAGTGGGGTGGTAGATGTCTAATCTTCTTTATGGCTCTAATCTGATAGTGGTAGTGGGCTGGTAGATGTCTAGTCTCCCTTATGGCTCTAATCTGATAGTGGTAGATATGGTAGATGTCTAGTCTCCTTTGTGGCTCAAATATGATGGTGGTAGTGGGGTCGTAGATATCTAGTCTCCCTTATGGCTCTAATCTGATAGTGGTAGTGGGTTGGTAGATTTCTAGTCTCCCTTATGGCTCTAATCTTATAGTGGTAGTGAGGTGGTCGATGTCTAGTCTCCCTTGTGGCTCTAATCTGATAGTTGTAGTGAGCTGGTAGATGTCTAGTCTCCCTTGTGGCTCTAACCTGATAGTGGTTGTGGGTTGGTAGATGTCTAGTCTCCCTTGTGGCTCTAATCTGATAGTTGTAGTGGGCTGGTAGATGTCTAGTCTCCCTTGTGGCTCTTATCTTATAGTGGTATTGGGTTGGTAGATGTCTAGTCTCCTTTATGGCTCTAATCTGATAGTGGTAGTGGGGTGCTAGATGTCTAGTGTCCCTTATGGCTCTAATCTGATAGTGGTAGTGGGCTGGTAGATGTCTAGTCTCCCTAATGGCTCTAATCTGATAGTGGTAGTGGGGTGGTAGATGTCTAGTCTCCTTTATGGCTCTAATCTGATAGTGGTTTTGTGGTGGTTGATGTCTAGTCTCCTTTATGGCTCTAATCTGATAGTGGTAGATGTGGTAGATGTCTAGTCTTCTTTGTGGCTCTAATCTGATAGTGGTAGTGGGGTTGTAGATATCTAGTCTCGCTTGTGTCACTAATCTGATAGTGGTTATGGGTTGGTAGATGTCTAGTCTCCTTTATAACTCTAATATGATAGTGGTAGTGGGCTGGTAGATGTCTAGTCTCCCTTGTGGCTCTAATCTGATAGTTGTAGTGGGCTGGTAGATGTCTAGTCTCCCTTGTGGCTCTAATCTTATAATGGTAGTGGGCTGGTAGATGTCTAGTCTCCTTTATAACTCTAATCTGAGAGTGGTAGTGGGCTGGTAGATGTCTAGTCTCCCTAATGGCTCTAATCTGATAGTGGTTGTTGGTTGGTAGATGTCTAGTCTCCTTTATGGCTCTAATCTGATAGTGGTAGATGTGGTAGATGTCTAGTCTCCTTTGTGGCTCTAATCTGATAGTGGTAGTGGGTTATTAGATGTCTAGTCTCCTTTATGGCTCTAATCTGATAGTGGTAGATGTGGTAGATGTCTATTCTCCTTTGTGGCTCTAATCTGATAGTGGTAGTGGGTTGGTAGATGTCTAGTCTCCTTTATGGCTCTAATCTGATAGTGGTAGTGGGCTGGTAGATGTCTAGTCTCCCTAATGGCTCTAATCTGATAGTGGTAGATGTGGTAGATGTCTAGTCTCCTTTGTGGCTCTAATCTGATAGTGGTAGATATGGTAGATGTCTAGTCTCCTTTGTGGCTATAATATGATGGTGGTAGTGGGGTCGTAGATATCTAGTCTCCCTTATGGCTCTAATCTGATAGTGGTACTGGGCTGGTAGATGTCTAGTCTCCTTTGTGGCTCTAATCTGATAGTGGTAGTGGGTTGGTAGATGTCTAGTCTCCCTTATGGCTCTAATCTTACAGTGGTAGTGGGGTGGTCGATGTCTAGTCTCATTTATAACTCTAATCTTATAGTGGTAGTGGGCTGGTAGATGTCTAGTCTCCCTAATGGCTCTAATCTGATAGTGGTAGTGGGGTGGTAGATGTCTAGTCTCCTTTATGGCTCTAATCTGATAGTGGTTTTGTGGTGGTGTATGTCTAGTCTCCTTTATGGCTCTAATCTGATAGTGGTAGATGTGGTAGATGTCTAGTCTCCTTTGTGGCTTTAATATGATGGTGGTTGTGGGGTTGTAGATATCTAGTATCCCTTATGACTCTAATCTGATAGTGGTAGTGGGCTGGTAGATGTCTAATCTCCTTTATAACTCTAATCTGATAGTGGTAGTGGGCTGTTAGATGTCTAGTCTCCCTTGTGGCTCTAATCTGATAGTTGTAGTGGGCTGGTAGATGTCTAGTCTCCCTTATAACTCTAATCTGAGAGTGGTAGTGGGCTGATAGATGTCTAGTCTCCCTAATGGCTCTAATCTGATAGTGGTTGTGGGTTGGTAGATGTCTAGTCTCCTTTATAACTCTAATCTAATAATGGTAGTGGGGTGGTCGATGTCTAGTCTCCCTTAATGCTCTAATCTGATAGTGGTAGTGGGGTGCTAGATGTGTAGTCTCCCTTATGGCTCTAATCTGATAGTGGTAGTGGGCTGGTAGATGTCTAGTCTCCCTTATGGCTCTAATCTGATAGTGGTAGTGGGGTGGTAGATGTCTAATCTTCTTTATGGCTCTAATCTGATAGTGGTTTTGTGGTGGTTGATGTCTAGTCTCCTTTATGGCTCTATTCTGATAGTGGTAGATATGGTAGATGTCTAGTCTCCTTTGTGGCTCAAATATGATGGTGGTAGTGGGGTCGTAGATATCTAGTCTCCCGTATGGCTCTAATCTGATAGTGGTAGTGGGCTGGTAGATGTCTAGTCTCCTTTATAACTCTAATCTGATAGTGGTAGTGGGGTGGTAGATGTCTAGTCTCGCTTGTGTCACTAATCTGATAGTGGTTATGGGTTGGTAGATGTCTAGTCTCCTTTATAACTCTAATCTGATAGTGGTAGTGGGCTGGTAGATGTCTAGTCTCCCTTGTGGCTCTAATCTGATAGTTGTAGTGGGCTGGTAGATGTCTAGTCTCCCTTGTGGCTCTAATCCTATAATGGTAGTGGGCTGGTAGATGTCTAGTCTCCTTTATAACTCTAATCTGAGAGTGGTAGTGGGCTGGTAGATGTCTAGTCTCCCTTATGGCTCTAATCTGATAGTGGTAGTGGGGTGCTAGATGTCTAGTCTCCCTTATGGCTCTAATCTGATAGTGGTAGTTGGCTGGTAGGTGTCTAGTCTCCCTTATGGCTCTAATCTGATAGTGGTAGTGGGGTCGTAGATATCTAGTCTCCCTTATGGCTCTAATCTTATAGTGGTAGTGAGGTGGTCGATGTCTAGTCTCCCTTGTGGCTCTAATCTGATAGTTGTAGTGGGGTGGTAGATGTCTAGTCTCCCTTGTGGCTCTAATCTGATAGTGGTTGTGGGTTGGTAGATGTCTAGTCTCCTTTATAACTCTAATCTGATAGTGGTAGTGGGCTGGTAGATGTCTAGTCTCCCTTATGGCTCTAATCTGATAGTGGTAGTGGGGTGGTAGATGTCTAATCTTCTTTATGGCTCTAATCTGATAGTGGTTTTGTGGTGGTTGATGTCTAGTCTCCTTTATGGCTCTATTCTGATAGTGGTAGATATGGTAGATGTCTAGTCTCCTTTGTGGCTCAAATATGATGGTGGTAGTGGGGTCGTAGATATCTAGTCTCCCGTATGGCTCTAATCTGATAGTGGTAGTGGGTTGGTAGATTTCTAGTCTCCCTTATGGCTCTAATCTTATAGTGGTAGTGAGGTGGTCGATGTCTAGTCTCCCTTGTGGCTCTAATCTGATAGTTGTAGTGAGCTGGTAGATGTCTAGTCTCCCTTGTGGCTCTAACCTGATAGTGGTAGTGGGTTGGTAGATGTCTAGTCTCCCTTGTGGCTCTAATCTGATAGTTGTAGTGGGCTGGTAGATGTCTAGTCTCCCTTGTGGCTCTTATCTTATAGTGGTATTGGGTTGGTAGATGTCTAGTCTCCTTTATAACTCTAATCTGATAGTGGTAAAGGGGTGCTAGATGTCTAGTGTCCCTTATGGCTCTAATCTGATAGTGGTAGTGGGCTGGTAGATGTCTAGTCTCCCTAATGGCTCTAATCTGATAGTGGTAGTGGGGTGGTAGATGTCTAGTCTCCTTTATGGCTCTAATCTGATAGTGGTTTTGTGGTGGTTGATGTCTAGTCTCCTTTATGGCTCTAATCTGATAGTGGTAGATGTGGTAGATGTCTAGTCTTCTTTGTGGCTCTAATCTGATAGTGGTAGTGGGGTTGTAGATATCTAGTCTCGCTTGTGTCACTAATCTGATAGTGGTTATGGGTTGGTAGATGTCTAGTCTCCTTTATAACTCTAATATGATAGTGGTAGTGGGCTGGTAGATGTCTAGTCTCCCTTGTGGCTCTAATCTGATAGTTGTAGTGGGCTGGTAGATGTCTAGTCTCCCTTGTGGCTCTAATCTTATAATGGTAGTGGGCTGGTAGATGTATAGTCTCCTTTATAACTCTAGTCTGAGAGTGGTAGTGGGCTGGTAGATGTCTTGTCTCCCTAATGGCTCTAATCTGATAGTGGTTGTTGGTTGGTAGATGTCTAGTCTCCTTTATGGCTCTAATCTGATAGTGGTAGATGTGGTAGATGTCTAGTCTCCTTTGTGGCTCTAATCTGATAGTGGTAGTGGGTTATTAGATGTCTAGTCTCCTTTATGGCTCTAATCTGATAGTGGTAGATGTGGTAGATGTCTATTCTCCTTTGTGGCTCTAATCTGATAGTGGTAGTGGGTTGGTAGATGTCTAGTCTCCTTTATGGCTCTAATCTGATAGTGGTAGTGGGCTGGTAGATGTCTAGTCTCCCTAATGGCTCTAATCTGATAGTGGTAGTGGGGTGGTAGATGTCTAGTCTCCTTTATGGCTCTAATCTTACAGTGGTAGTGGGGTGGTCGATGTCTAGTCTCATTTATAACTCTAATCTGATAGTGGTAGTGGGTTGGTAGATGTCTAGTCTCCCTTATGGCTCTAATCTTACAGTGGTAGTGGGGTGGTCGATGTCTAGTCTCATTTATAACTCTAATCTTATAGTGGTAGTGGGCTGGTAGATGTCTAGTCTCCCTAATGGCTCTAATCTGATAGTGGTAGTGGGGTGGTAGATGTCAAGTCTCCTTTATGGCTCTAATCTGATAGTGGTTTTGTGGTGGTGTATGTCTAGTCTCCTTTATGGCTCTAATCTGATAGTGGTAGATGTGGTAGATGTCTAGTCTCCTTTGTGGCTTTAATATGATGGTGGTTGTGGGGTTGTAGATATCTAGTATCCCTTATGACTCTAATCTGATAGTGGTAGTGGGCTGGTAGATGTCTAGTCTCCTTTATAACTCTAATCTGATAGTGGTAGTGGGGTGGTAGATGTCTAGTCTCGCTTGTGTCACTAATCTGATAGTGGTTGTGGGTTGGTAGATGTCTAGTCTCCTTTATAACTCTAATCTGATAGTGGTAGTGGGCTGGTAGATGTCTAGTCTCCCTTGTGGCTCTAATCTGATAGTTGTAGTGGGCTGGTAGATGTCTAGTCTCCCTTGTGGCTCTAATCTTATAATGGTAGTGGGCTGGTAGATGTCTAGTCTCCTTTATAACTCTAATCTGAGAGTGGTAGTGGGCTGGTAGATGTCTAGTCTCCCTTATGGCTCTAATCTGATAGTGGTAGTGGGGTGCTAGATGTCTAGTCTCCCTTATGGCTCTAATCTGATAGTGGTAGTGGGCTGGTAGGTGTCTAGTCTCCCTTATGGCTCTAATCTGATAGTGGTAGTGGGGTCGTAGATATCTAGTCTCCCTTATGGCTCTAATCTTATAGTGGTAGTGAGGTGGTCGATGTCTAGTCTCCCTTGTGGCTCTAATCTGATAGTTGTAGTGGGGTGGTAGATGTCTAGTCTCCCTTGTGGCTCTAATCTGATAGTGGTTGTGGGTTGGTAGATGTCTAGTCTCCTTTATAACTCTAATCTGATAGTGGTAGTGGGCTGGTATATTTCTAGTCTCCCTTGTGGCTCTAATCTGATAGTGGTAGTGGGCTGGTATATGTCTAGTCTCCCTTGTGGCTCTAATCTGATAGTTGTAGTGGGCTGGTAGATGTCTAGTCTCCCTTGTGGCTTTAATCTGATTGTGGTAGTGGGTTGGTAGATTTCTAATCTCCCTTATGGCTCTAATCTTATAGTGGTAGTGGGGTCGTTGATATCTAGTCTCCCTTGTGTCTCTAATCTGATAGTGGTTTTGTTGTGGTTGATGTCTAGTCTCCTTTATGGCTCTAATCTGATAGTGGTAGATGTGGTAGATGTCTAGTCTAATTTGTGGCTCTACTATGATGGCGGTAGTGGGGTCGTAGATATCTAGTCTCCTTTATGGCTCTAATCTGATAGTGGTAGTGGGCTGGTAGATGTCTAGACTCCCTTATGGCTCTAATCTGATAGTGGTAGTGGGTTGGTAGATGTCTAGTCTCCCTAATGGCTCTAATCTGATAGTGGTAGTGGGGTGGTAGATGTCTAGTCTCCTTTATGGCTCTAATCTGATAGTGGTTTTGTGGTGGTTGATGTCTAGTCTCCTTTATGGCTCTAATCTGATAGTGGTAGATGTGGTAGATGTCTAGTCTCCTTTGTGGCTCTAATATGATGGTGGTAGTGGGGTCGTAGATATCTAGTCTCCCTTGTGGCTCTAATCTGATAGTGGTAGTGGGCTGGTAGATGTCTAGTCTCCCTTGTGGCTCTAATCTGATAATTGTAGTGGGCTGGTAGATGTCTAGTCTCGCTTGTGTCACTAATCTGATAGTGGTAGTGGGGTGGTAGATGTCTAGTCTCCCTTGTGTCTCTAATGTGATAGAGGTTTTGTGGTGGTTAATGTCTAGTCTCCTTTATGGCTCTAATCTGATAGTGGTAGATATGGTAGATGTCTAGTCTCCTTTGTGGCTCTAATATGATGGTGGTAGTGGGGTCGTAGATATCTAGTCTCCCTTATGGCTCTAATCTTATAGTGGTAGTGAGGTGGTCGATGTCTAGTCTCCCTTGTGGCTCTAATCTGATAGTTGTAGTGGGGTGGTAGATGTCTAGTCTCCTTTATAACTCTAATCTGATAGTGGTAGTGGGCTGGTATATGTCTAGTCTCCCTTGTGGCTCTAATCTGATAGTGGTAGTGGGCTGGTATATGTCTAGTCTCCCTTGTGGCTCTAATCTGATAGTTGTAGTGGGCTGGTAGATGTCTAGTCTCCCTTGTGGCTTTAATCTGATTGTGGTAGTGGGTTGGTAGATTTCTAGTCTCCCTTATGGCTCTAATCTTATAGTGGTAGTGGGGTCGTTGATATCTAGTCTCCCTTGTGTCTCTAATCTGATAGTGGTTTTGTTGTGGTTGATGTCTAGTCTCCTTTATGGCTCTAATATGATAGTGGTAGATGTGGTAGATGTCTAGTCTCCTTTGTGGCTCTACTATGATGGCGGTAGTGGGATCGTAGATATCTAGTCTCCTTTATGGCTCTAATCTGATAGTGGTAGTGGGGTGCTAGATGTCTAGTCTCCCTTATGGCTCTAATCTGATAGTGGTAGTGGGCTGGTAGATGTCTAGTCTCCTTAATGGCTCTAATCTGATAGTGGTAGTGGGGTGGTAGATGTCTAGTCTCCTTTATGGCTCTAATCTGATAGTGGTTTTGTGGTGGTTGATGTCTAGTCTCCTTTATGGCTCTAATCTGATAGTGGTAGATGTGGTAGATGTCTAGTCTCCTTTGTGGCTCTAATATGATGGTGGTAGTGGGGTTGTAGATATCTAGTCTCCCTTGTGGCTCTAATCTGATAGTGGTAGTGGGCTGGTAGATGTCTAGTATCCCTTGTGGCTCTAATCTGATAGTTGTAGTGGGCTGGTAGATGTCTAGTCTCGCTTGTGTCACTAATCTGATAGTGGTTGTGGGTTGGTAGATGTCTAGTCTCCCTTGTGTCTCTAATCTGATAGTGGTTTTGTGGTGGTTGATGTCTAGTCTCCTTTATGGCTCTAATCTGATAGTGGTAGATATGGTAGATGTCTAGTCTCCTTTGTGGCTCTAATATGATGGTGGTAGTGGGGTTGTAGATATCTAGTCTCCCTTATGGCTCTAATCTGATAGTGGTAGTGGGCTGGTAGATTTCTAGTCTCCCTTATGGCTCTAATCTTATAGTGGTAGTGAGGTGGTCGATGTCTAGTCTCCCTTGTGGCTCTAATCTGATAGTTGTAGTGGGCTGGTAGATGTCTAGCCTCCCTTGTGGCTCTAATCTGATAGTGGTTGTGGGTTGGTAGATGTCTAGTCTCCTTTATAACTCTAATCTGATAGTGGTAGTGGGCTGGTAGATGTCTAGTCTCCCTTGTGGCTCTAATCTGATAGTTGTAGTGGGCTGGTAGATGTCTAGTCTCCCTTGTGGCTCTAATATTATAGTGGTAGTGGGTTGGTAGATGTCTAGTCTCCTTTATAACTCTAATCTGATAGTGGTAGTGGGGTTAGATGTCTAGTCTCCCTTGTGTCTCTAATCTGATAGTGGTAGTGTGCTGGTAGATGTCTAGTCTCGCTTGTGTCACTAATATGATAGTGGTTGTGGGTTGGTAGATGTCTCCTTTATAACTCTAATCTGATAGTGGTAGTGGTCTGGTAGATGTCTAGTCTCCCTTGTGGCTCTAATCTGATAGTTGTAGTGGGTTGGTAGATGTCTAGTCTCCCTTGTGGCTGTAATCTTATAGTGGTAGTGGGCTGGTAGATGTCTAGACTCCTTTATAACTCTAATCTGATTGTGGTAGTGGGTTGGTAGATTTCTAGTCTCCCTTATGGCTCTAATCTTATAGTGGTAGTGGGCTGGTAGATGTCTAGTCTCCTTTATAACTCTAATCTGATTGTGGTAGTGGGTTGGTATATTTCTAGTCTCCCTTATGGCTCTAATCTTATAGTGGTAGTGAGGTGGTCGATGTCTAGTTTCCCTTGTGGCTCTAATCTGATAGTGGTAGTGGGCTGGTAGATGTCTAGTCTCCTTTATAACTCTAATCTGATAGTTGTAGTGGGCTGGTAGATGTCTAGGCTCCCTTGTGGCTCTAATCTGATAGTGGTAGTGGGTTGGTAGATGTCTAGTCTCCTTTATAACTCTAATCTGATAGTGGTAGTGGGGTGGTAGATGTCTAGGCTCCCTTGTGTCTCTAATCTGATAGTGGTTTTGTGGTGGTTGATGTCTAGTCTTCTTTATGGCTCTAATCTGATAGTGGTAGATGTGGTAGATGTCTAGTCTCCTTTGTGGCTCTAATCTGATAGTGGTAGTGGGGTGCTAGATGTCTAGTCTCCCTTATGGCTCTAATCTGATAGTGGTAGTGGGCTGGTAGATGTCTAGTCTCCCTAATGGCTCTAATCTGATAGTGGTAGTGGGGTGGTAGATGTCTAGTCTCCCTTATGGCTCTAATCTGATAGTGGTAGTGGGCTGGTAGATGTCTAGTCTCCCTAATGGCTCTAATCTGATAGTGGTAGTGGGGTGGTAGATGTCTAGTCTCCCTTCTGGCTCAAATCTGATAGTGGTAGTGGGGTGGTAGATGTCTAGTCTCCCTTCTGGCTCAAATCGGATAGTGGTAGTGGGGTGGTAGATGTCTAGACTCCCTTGTGGCTCTAATCTGATAGTTGTAGTGGGCTGGTAGATGTCTAGTCTCCCTTGTGTCTCAAATCTGATAGTGGTTTTGTTGTGGTTGATGTCTAGTCTCCTTTATGGCTCTAATCTGATAGTGGTAGATGTGGTAGATGTCTAGTCTCCTTTGTGGCTCTACTATGATGGCGGTAGTGGGGTAGTAGATATCTAGTCTCCTTTATGGCTCTAATCTGATAGTGGTAGTGGGCTGGTAGATGTCTAGACTCCCTTATGGCTCTAATCTGATAGTGGTAGTGGGTTGGTAGATGTGTAGTCTCGCTTGTGTCACTAATCTGATAGTCGTAGTGGGGTGGTAGATGTCTAGTCTCCCTTGTGTCTCTAATGTGATAGAGGTTTTGTGGTGGTTAATGTCTAGTCTCCTTTATGGCTCTAATCTGATAGTGGTAGATATGGTAGATGTCTAGTCTCCTTTGTGGCTCTAATATGATGGTGGTAGTGGGGTCGTAGATATCTAGTCTCCCTTATGGCTCTAATCTTATAGTGGTAGTGAGGTGGTCGATGTCTAGTCTCCCTTGTGGCTCTAATCTGATAGTGGTAGTGGGCTGGTATATGTCTAGTCTCCCTTGTGGCTCTAATCTGATAGTGGTAGTGGGCTGGTAGATGTCTAGTCTCCCTTGTGGCTTTAATCTGATTGTGGTAGTGGGTTGGTAGATTTCTAGTCTCCCTTATGGCTCTAATCTTATAGTGGTAGTGGGGTCGTTGATATCTAGTCTCCCTTGTGTCTCTAATCTGATAGTGGTTTTGTTGTGGTTGATGTCTAGTCTCCTTTATGGCTCTAATCTGATAGTGGTAGATGTGGTAGATGTCTAGTCTCCTTTGTGGCTCTAATCTGATAGTGGTAGTGGGGTGGTCGATGTCTAGTCTCCTTTATGGCTCTAAACTGATAGTGGTAGTGAGCTGGTAGATGTCTAGTCTCCCTTATGGCTCTAATCTGATAGTGGTAGTGGGCTGGTAGATGTCTAGTCTCCCTAATGGCTCTAATCTGATAGTGGTAGTGGGGTGGTAGATGTCTAGTCTCCTTTATGGCTCTAATCTGATAGTGGTTTTGTGGTGGTTGATGTCTAGTCTCCTTTATGGCTCTAATCTGATAGTGGTAGATGTGGTAGATGTCTAGTCTCTTTTGTGGCTCTAATATGATGGTGGTAGTGGGGTCGTAGATATGTAGTCTCCCTTGTGGCTCTAATCTGATAGTGGTTTTGTGGTGGTTGATGTCTAGTCTCCTTTATGGCTCTAATCTGACAGTGGTAGATATGGTAGATGTCTAGTCTCCTTTGTGGTCCTAATATGATGGTGGTAGTGGGGTTGTAGATATCTAGTCTCCCTTATGGCTCTAATCTGATAGTGGTAGTGAGGTGGTCGATGTCTAGGCTCCCTTGTGGCTCTAATCTGATAGTTGTAGTGGGCTGGTAGATGTCTAGCCTCCCTTGTGGCTCTAATCTGATAGTGGTTGTGGGTTGGTAGATGTCTAGTCTCCTTTATAACTCTAATCTGATAGTGGTAGTGGGCTGGTAGATGTCTAGTCTCCCTTGTGGCTCTAATCTGATAGTTGTAGTGGGCTGGTAGATGTCTAGTCTCCCTTGTGGCTCTAATATTATAGTGGTAGTGGGTTGGTAGATGTCTAGTCTCCTTTATAACTCTAATCTGAGAGTGGAAGTGGGCTGGTAGATGTCTAGTCTCCCTAATGGCTCTAATCTGATAGTGGTTGTGGGTTGGTAATGTCTAGTCTCCTTTATAACTCCAATCTGATAGTGGTAGTGGGGTGGTCGATGTCTAGTCTCCTTTATGGCTCTAATCTGATAGTGGTAGTGGGGTGGTTGATGTCTAGTCTCCTTTATAACTCTAATCTGATAGTGGTAGTGGGGTGGTAGATGTCTAGTCTCCCTTGTGTCTCTAATGTGATAGAGGTTTTGTGGTGGTTAATGTCTAGTCTCCTTTATGGCTCTAATCTGATAGTGGTAGATATGGTAGATGTCTAGTCTCCTTTGTGGCTCTAATATGATGGTGGTAGTGGGGTCGTAGATATCTAGTCTCCCTTATGGCTCTAATCTTATAGTGGTAGTGAGGTGGTCGATGTCTAGTCTCCCTTGTGGCTCTAATCTGATAGTTGTAGTGGGGTGGTAGATGTCTAGTCTCCCTTGTGGCTCTAATTTGATAGTGGTTGTGGGTTGGTAGATGTCTAGTCTCCTTTATAACTCTAATCTGATAGTGGTAGTGGGCTGGTATATGTCTAGTCTCCCTTGTGGCTCTAATCTGATAGTGGTAGTGGGCTGGTATATGTCTAGTCTCCCTTGTGGCTCTAATCTGATAGTTGTAGTGGGCTGGTAGATGTCTAGTCTCCCTTGTGGCTTTAATCTGATTGTGGTAGTGGGTTGGTAGATTTCTAGTCTCCCTTATGGCTCTAATCTTATAGTGGTAGTGGGGTCGTTGATATCTAGTCTCCCTTGTGTCTCTAATCTGATAGTGGTTTTGTTGTGGTTGATGTCTAGTCTCCTTTATGGCTCTAATCTGATAGTGGTAGATGTGGTAGATGTCTAGTCTCCTTTGTGGCTCTACTATGATGGCGGTAGTGGGGTCGTAGATATCTAGTCTCCTTTATGGCTCTAATCTGATAGTGGTAGTGGGCTGGTAGATGTCTAGACTCCCTTATGGCTCTAATCTGATAGTGGTAGTGGGTTGGTAGATGTGTAGTCTCGCTTGTGTCACTAATCTGATAGTCGTAGTGGGGTGGTAGATGTCTAGTCTCCCTTGTGTCTCTAATGTGATAGAGGTTTTGTGGTGGTTAATGTCTAGTCTCCTTTATGGCTCTAATCTGATAGTGGTAGATATGGTAGATGTCTAGTCTCCTTTGTGGCTCTAATATGATGGTGGTAGTGGGGTCGTAGAAATCTAGTCTCCCTTATGGCTCTAATCTTATAGTGGTAGTGAGGTGGTCGATGTCTAGTCTCCCTTGTGGCTCTAATCTGATAGTTGTAGTGGGGTGGTAGATGTCTAGTCTCCCTTGTGGCTCTAATCTGATAGTGGTTGTGGGTTGGTAGATGTCTAGTCTCCTTTATAACTCTAATCTGATAGTGGTAGTGGGCTGGTATATGTCTAGTCTCCCTTGTGGCTCTAATCTGATAGTGGTAGTGGGCTGGTAGATGTCTAGTCTCCCTTGTGGCTTTAATCTGATTGTGGTAGTGGGTTGGTAGATTTCTAGTCTCCCTTATGGCTCTAATCTTATAGTGGTAGTGGGGTCGTTGATATCTAGTCTCCCTTGTGTCTCTAATCTGATAGTGGTTTTGTTGTGGTTGATGTCTAGTCTCCTTTATGGCTCTAATCTGATAGTGGTAGATGTGGTAGATGTCTAGTCTCCTTTGTGGCTCTAATCTGATAGTGGTAGTGGGGTGGTCGATGTCTAGTCTCCTTTATGGCTCTAAACTGATAGTGGTAGTGAGCTGGTAGATGTCTAGTCTCCCTTATGGCTCTAATCTGATAGTGGTAGTGGGCTGGTAGATGTCTAGTCTCCCTAATGGCTCTAATCTGATAGTGGTAGTGGGGTGGTAGATGTCTAGTCTCCTTTATGGCTCTAATCTGATAGTGGTTTTGTGGTGGTTGATGTCTAGTCTCCTTTATGGCTCTAATCTGATAGTGGTAGATGTGGTAGATGTCTAGTCTCTTTTGTGGCTCTAATATGATGGTGGTAGTGGGGTCGTAGATATGTAGTCTCCCTTGTGGCTCTAATCTGATAGTGGTTTTGTGGTGGTTGATGTCTAGTCTCCTTTATGGCTCTAATCTGACAGTGGTAGATATGGTAGATGTCTAGTCTCCTTTGTGGTCCTAATATGATGGTGGTAGTGGGGTTGTAGATATCTAGTCTCCCTTATGGCTCTAATCTGATAGTGGTAGTGGGCTGGTAGATTTCTAGTCTCCCTTATGGCTCTAATCTTATAGTGGTAGTGAGGTGGTCGATGTCTAGTCTCCCTTGTGGCTCTAATCTGATAGTTGTAGTGGGCTGGTAGATGTCTAGCCTCCCTTGTGGCTCTAATCTGATAGTGGTTGTGGGTTGGTAGATGTCTAGTCTCCTTTATAACTCTAATCTGATAGTGGTAGTGGGCTGGTAGATGTCTAGTCTCCCTTGTGGCTCTAATCTGATAGTTGTAGTGGGCTGGTAGATGTCTAGTCTCCCTTGTGGCTCTAATATTATAGTGGTAGTGGGTTGGTAGATGTCTAGTCTCCTTTATAACTCTAATCTGAGAGTGGAAGTGGGCTGGTAGATGTCTAGTCTCCCTAATGGCTCTAATCTGATAGTGGTTGTGGGTTGGTAATGTCTAGTCTCCTTTATAACTCCAATCTGATAGTGGTAGTGGGGTGGTCGATGTCTAGTCTCCTTTATGGCTCTAATCTGATAGTGGTAGTGGGGTGGTTGATGTCTAGTCTCCTTTATAACTCTAATCTGATAGTGGTAGTGGGGTGGTAGATGTCTAGTCTCTCTTGTGTCTCTAATGTGATAGAGGTTTTGTGGTGGTTAATGTCTAGTCTCCTTTATGGCTCTAATCTGATAGTGGTAGATATGGTAGATGTCTAGTCTCCTTTGTGGCTCTAATATGATGGTGGTAGTGGGGTCGTAGATATCTAGTCTCCCTTATGGCTCTAATCTTATAGTGGTAGTGAGGTGGTCGATGTCTAGTCTCCCTTGTGGCTCTAATCTGATAGTTGTAGTGGGGTGGTAGATGTCTAGTCTCCCTTGTGGCTCTAATCTGATAGTGGTTGTGGGTTGGTAGATGTCTAGTCTCCTTTATAACTCTAATCTGATAGTGGTAGTGGGCTGGTATATGTCTAGTCTCCCTTGTGGCTCTAATCTGATAGTGGTAGTGGGCTGGTATATGTCTAGTCTCCCTTGTGGCTCTAATCTGATAGTTGTAGTGGGCTGGTAGATGTCTAGTCTCCCTTGTGGCTTTAATCTGATTGTGGTAGTGGGTTGGTAGATTTCTAGTCTCCCTTATGGCTCTAATCTTATAGTGGTAGTGGGGTCGTTGATATCTAGTCTCCCTTGTGTCTCTAATCTGATAGTGGTTTTGTTGTGGTTGATGTCTAGTCTCCTTTATGGCTCTAATCTGATAGTGGTAGATGTGGTAGATGTCTAGTCTCCTTTGTGGCTCTACTATGATGGCGGTAGTGGGGTCGTAGATATCTAGTCTCCTTTATGGCTCTAATCTGATAGTGGTAGTGGGCTGGTAGATGTCTAGACTCCCTTATGGCTCTAATCTGATAGTGGTAGTGGGTTGGTAGATGTGTAGTCTCGCTTGTGTCACTAATCTGATAGTCGTAGTGGGGTGGTAGATGTCTAGTCTCCCTTGTGTCTCTAATGTGATAGAGGTTTTGTGGTGGTTAATGTCTAGTCTCCTTTATGGCTCTAATCTGATAGTGGTAGATATGGTAGATGTCTAGTCTCCTTTGTGGCTCTAATATGATGGTGGTAGTGGGGTCGTAGAAATCTAGTCTCCCTTATGGCTCTAATCTTATAGTGGTAGTGAGGTGGTCGATGTCTAGTCTCCCTTGTGGCTCTAATCTGATAGTTGTAGTGGGGTGGTAGATGTCTAGTCTCCCTTGTGGCTCTAATCTGATAGTGGTTGTGGGTTGGTAGATGTCTAGTCTCCTTTATAACTCTAATCTGATAGTGGTAGTGGGCTGGTATATGTCTAGTCTCCCTTGTGGCTCTAATCTGATAGTGGTAGTGGGCTGGTAGATGTCTAGTCTCCCTTGTGGCTTTAATCTGATTGTGGTAGTGGGTTGGTAGATTTCTAGTCTCCCTTATGGCTCTAATCTTATAGTGGTAGTGGGGTCGTTGATATCTAGTCTCCCTTGTGTCTCTAATCTGATAGTGGTTTTGTTGTGGTTGATGTCTAGTCTCCTTTATGGCTCTAATCTGATAGTGGTAGATGTGGTAGATGTCTAGTCTCCTTTGTGGCTCTAATCTGATAGTGGTAGTGGGGTGGTCGATGTCTAGTCTCCTTTATGGCTCTAAACTGATAGTGGTAGTGAGCTGGTAGATGTCTAGTCTCCCTTATGGCTCTAATCTGATAGTGGTAGTGGGCTGGTAGATGTCTAGTCTCCCTAATGGCTCTAATCTGATAGTGGTAGTGGGGTGGTAGATGTCTAGTCTCCTTTATGGCTCTAATCTGATAGTGGTTTTGTGGTGGTTGATGTCTAGTCTCCTTTATGGCTCTAATCTGATAGTGGTAGATGTGGTAGATGTCTAGTCTCTTTTGTGGCTCTAATATGATGGTGGTAGTGGGGTCGTAGATATGTAGTCTCCCTTGTGGCTCTAATCTGATAGTGGTTTTGTGGTGGTTGATGTCTAGTCTCCTTTATGGCTCTAATCTGACAGTGGTAGATATGGTAGATGTCTAGTCTCCTTTGTGGTCCTAATATGATGGTGGTAGTGGGGTTGTAGATATCTAGTCTCCCTTATGGCTCTAATCTGATAGTGGTAGTGGGCTGGTAGATTTCTAGTCTCCCTTATGGCTCTAATCTTATAGTGGTAGTGAGGTGGTCGATGTCTAGTCTCCCTTGTGGCTCTAATCTGATAGTTGTAGTGGGCTGGTAGATGTCTAGCCTCCCTTGTGGCTCTAATCTGATAGTGGTTGTGGGTTGGTAGATGTCTAGTCTCCTTTATAACTCTAATCTGATAGTGGTAGTGGGCTGGTAGATGTCTAGTCTCCCTTGTGGCTCTAATCTGATAGTTGTAGTGGGCTGGTAGATGTCTAGTCTCCCTTGTGGCTCTAATATTATAGTGGTAGTGGGTTGGTAGATGTCTAGTCTCCTTTATAACTCTAATCTGAGAGTGGAAGTGGGCTGGTAGATGTCTAGTCTCCCTAATGGCTCTAATCTGATAGTGGTTGTGGGTTGGTAATGTCTAGTCTCCTTTATAACTCCAATCTGATAGTGGTAGTGGGGTGGTCGATGTCTAGTCTCCTTTATGGCTCTAATCTGATAGTGGTAGTGGGGTGGTTGATGTCTAGTCTCCTTTATAACTCTAATCTGATAGTGGTAGTGGGGTGGTAGATGTCTAGTCTCTCTTGTGTCTCTAATGTGATAGAGGTTTTGTGGTGGTTAATGTCTAGTCTCCTTTATGGCTCTAATCTGATAGTGGTAGATATGGTAGATGTCTAGTCTCCTTTGTGGCTCTAATATGATGGTGGTAGTGGGGTCGTAGATATCTAGTCTCCCTTATGGCTCTAATCTTATAGTGGTAGTGAGGTGGTCGATGTCTAGTCTCCCTTGTGGCTCTAATCTGATAGTTGTAGTGGGGTGGTAGATGTCTAGTCTCCCTTGTGGCTCTAATCTGATAGTGGTTGTGGGTTGGTAGATGTCTAGTCTCCTTTATAACTCTAATCTGATAGTGGTAGTGGGCTGGTATATGTCTAGACTCCCTTGTGGCTCTAATCTGATAGTGGTAGTGGGCTGGTATATGTCTAGTCTCCCTTGTGGCTCTAATCTGATAGTTGTAGTGGGCTGGTAGATGTCTAGTCTCCTTTATGGCTCTAATCTGAGAGTGGTAGTGGGTTGGTAGATTTCTAGTCTCCCTTATGGCTCTAATCTTATAGTGGTAGTGGGGTCGTTGATATCTAGTCTCCCTTGTGTCTCTAATCTGATAGTGGTTTTGTTGTGGTTGATGTCTAGTCTCCTTTATGGCTCTAATCTGATAGTGGTAGATGTGGTAGATGTCTAGTCTCCTTTGTGGCTCTACTATGATGGCGGTAGTGGGGTCGTAGATATCTAGTCTCCTTTATGGCTCTAATCTGATAGTGGTAGTGGGCTGGTAGATGTCTAGACTCCCTTATGGCTCTAATCTGATAGTGGTAGTGGGTTGGTAGATGTCTAGTCTCCCTAATGGCTCTAATCTGATAGTGGTAGTGGGGTGGTAGATGTCTAGTCTCCTTTATGGCTCTAATCTGATAGTGGTTTTGTGGTGGTTGATGTCTAGTCTCCTTTATGGCTCTAATCTGATAGTGGTAGATGTGGTAGATGTCTAGTCTCCTTTGTGGCTCTACTATGATGGCGGTAGTGGGGTCGTAGATATCTAGTCTCCTTTATGGCTCTAATCTGATAGTGGTAGTGGGCTGGTAGATGTCTAGTCTCCCTTATGGCTCTAATCTGATAGTGGTAGTGGGTTGGTAGATGTCTAGTCTCCCTAATGGCTCTAATCTGATAGTGGTAGTGGGGTGGTAGATGTCTAGTCTCCTTTATGGCTCTAATCTGATAGTGGTTTTGTGGTGGTTGATGTCTAGTCTCCTTTATGGCTCTAATCTGATAGTGGTAGATGTGGTAGATGTCTAGTCTCCTTTGTGGCTCTAATATGATGGTGGTAGTGGGGTCGTAGATATCTAGTCTCCCTTGTGGCTCTAATCTGATAGTGGTAGTGGGCTGGTAGATGTCTAGTCTCCCTTGTGGCTCTAATCTGATAATTGTAGTGGGCTGGTAGATGTCTAGTCTCGCTTGTGTCACTAATCTGATAGTC
Source organism: Salvelinus alpinus (assembly GCF_045679555.1). Classification (NCBI taxonomy): domain Eukaryota; kingdom Metazoa; phylum Chordata; class Actinopteri; order Salmoniformes; family Salmonidae; genus Salvelinus; species Salvelinus alpinus. The sequence goes on along the minus strand of NC_092089.1, from coordinate 453,511 downwards.
GTAGTGGGGTGGTAGATGTCTAGTCTCCCTTGTGTCTCTAATGTGATAGAGGTTTTGTGGTGGTTAATGTCTAGTCTCCTTTATGGCTCTAATCTGATAGTGGTAGATATGGTAGATGTCTAGTCTCCTTTGTGGCTCTAATATGATGGTGGTAGTGGGGTCGTAGATATCTAGTCTCCCTTATGGCTCTAATCTGATAGTGGTAGTGAGGTGGTCGATGTCTAGTCTCCCTTGTGGCTCTAATCTGATAGTTGTAGTGGGGTGGTAGATGTCTAGTCTCCCTTGTGGCTCTAATCTGATAGTGGTTGTGGGTTGGTAGATGTCTAGTCTCCTTTATAACTCTAATCTGATAGTGGTAGTGGGCTGGTATATGTCTAGTCTCCCTTGTGGCTCTAATCTGATAGTGGTAGTGGGCTGGTATATGTCTAGTCTCCCTTGTGGCTCTAATCTGATAGTTGTAGTGGGCTGGTAGATGTCTGGTCTCCCTTGTGGCTTTAATCTGATTGTGGTAGTGGGATGGTAGATTTCTAGTCTCCCTTATGGCTCTAATCTTATAGTGGTAGTGGGGTCGTTGATATCTAGTCTCCATTGTGTCTCTAATCTGATAGTGGTTTTGTTGTGGTTGATGTCTAGTCTCCTTTATGGCTCTAATCTGATAGTGGTAGATGTGGTAGATGTCTAGTCTCCTTTGTGGCTCTACTATGATGGCGGTAGTGGGGTCGTAGATATCTAGTCTCCTTTATGGCTCTAATCTGATAGTGGTAGTGGGCTGGTAGATGTCTAGTCTCCCTTATGGCTCTAATCTGATAGTGGTAGTGGGTTGGTAGATGTCTAGTCTCCCTAATGGCTCTAATCTGATAGTGGTAGTGGGGTGGTAGATGTCTAGTCTCCTTTATGGCTCTAATCTGATAGTGGTAGATGTGGTAGATGTCTAGTCTCCTTTGTGGCTCTAATATGATGGTGGTAGTGGGGTCGTAGATATCTAGTCTCCCTTGTGGCTCTAATCTGATAGTGGTAGTGGGCTGGTAGATGTCTAGTCTCCCTTGTGGCTCTAATCTGATAATTGTAGTGGGCTGGTAGATGTCTAGTCTCGCTTGTGTCACTAATCTGATAGTGGTTGTGGGTTGGTAGATGTCTAGTCTCCCTTGTGTCTCTAATCTGATAGTGGTTTTGTGGTGGTTAATGTCTAGTCTCCTTTATGGCTCTAATCTGACAGTGGTAGATATGGTAGATGTCTAGTCTCCTTTGTGGTCCTAATATGATGGTGGTAGTGGGGTTGTAGATATCTAGTCTCCCTTATGGCTCTAATCTGATAGTGGTAGTGGGCTGGTAGATTTCTAGTCTCCATTATGGCTCTAATCTTATAGTGGTAGTGAGGTGGTCGATGTCTAGTCTCCCTTGTGGCTCTAATCTGATAGTTGTAGTGGGCTGGTAGATGTCTAGCCTCCCTTGTGGCTCTAATCTGATAGTGGTTGTGGGTTGGTAGATGTCTAGTCTCCTTTATAACTCTAATCTGATAGTGGTAGTGGGTTGGTAGATGTCTAGTCTCCTTTATAACTCTAATCTGATAGTGGTTGTGGGGTTAGATGTCTAGTCTCCCTTGTGTCTCTAATCTGATAGTGTTAGTGTGCTGGTAGATGTCTAGTCTCGCTTGTGTCACTAATATGATAGTGGTTGTGGGTTGGTAGATGTCTCCTTTATAACTCTAATCTGATAGTGGTAGTGGGATGGTAGATGTCTAGTCTCCCTTGTGGCTCTAATCTGATAGTTGTAGTGGGCTGGTAGATGTCTAGTCTCCCTTGTGGCTCTAATCTTATAGTGGTAGTGGGCTGGTAGATGTCTAGACTCCTTTATAACTCTAATCTGATTGTGGTAGTGGGTTGGTAGATTTCTAGTCTCCCTTATGGCTCTAATCTTATAGTGGTAGTGGGCTGGTAGATGTCTAGTCTCCTTTATAACTCTAATCTGATTGTGGTAGTGGGTTGGTATATTTCTAGTCTCCCTTATGGCTCTAATCTTATAGTGGTAGTGAGGTGGTCGATGTCTAGTCTCCCTTGTGGCTCTAATCTGATAGTGGTAGTGGGCTGGTAGATGTCTAGTCTCCTTTATAACTCTAATCTGATAGTTGTAGTGGGCTGGTAGATGTCTAGGCTCCCTTGTGGCTCTAATCTGATAGTGGTAGTGGGTTGGTAGATGTCTAGTCTCCTTTATAACTCTAATCTGATAGTGGTAGTGGGGTGGTAGATGTCTAGGCTCCCTTGTGTCTCTAATCTGATAGTGGTTTTGTGGTGGTTGATGTCTAGTCTTCTTTATGGCTCTAATCTGATAGTGGTAGATGTGGTAGATGTCTAGTCTCCTTTGTGGCTCTAATCTGATAGTGGTAGTTGGTTGGTAGATGTCTAGTCTCCGTTATGGCTCTAATTTGATAGTGGTAGTGGGCTGGTAAATGTCTAGTCTCCCTTATGGCTCTAATCTGATAGTGGTAGTGGGGTGCTAGATGTCTAGTCTCCCTTATGGCTCTAATCTGATAGTGGTAGTGGGCTGGTAGATGTCTAGTCTCCCTAATGGCTCTAATCTGATAGTGGTAGTGGGGTGGTAGATGTCTAGACTCCCTTGTGGCTCTAATCTGATAGTTGTAGTGGGCTGGTAGATGTCTAGTCTCCCTTGTGTCTCAAATCTGATAGTGGTTTTGTTGTGGTTGATGTCTAGTCTCCTTTATGGCTCTAATCTGATAGTGGTAGATTTGGTAGATGTCTAGTCTCCTTTGTGGGTCTAATCTGATAGTGGTAGTGGGGTGGTCGATGTCTAGTCTCCTTTATGGCTCTAAACTGATAGTGGTAGTGGGCTGGTAGATGTCTAGTCTCCCTTATGGCTCTAATCTGATAGTGGTAGTGGGCTGGTAGATGTCTAGTCTCCCTAATGGCTCTAATCTGATAGTGGTAGTGGGGTGGTAGATGTCTAGTCTCCTTTATGGCTCTAATCTGATAGTGGTTTTGTGGTGGTTGATGTCTAGTCTCCTTTATGGCTCTAATCTGATAGTGGTAGATGTGGTAGATGTCTAGTCTCTTTTGTGGCTCTAATATGATGGTGGTAGTGGGGTCGTAGATATCTAGTCTCCCTTGTGGCTCTAATCTGATAGTGGTAGTGGGCTGGTAGATTTCTAGTCTCCATTATGGCTCTAATCTTATAGTGGTAGTGAGGTGGTCGATGTCTAGTCTCCCTTGTGGCTCTAATCTGATAGTTGTAGTGGGCTGGTAGATGTCTAGCCTCCCTTGTGGCTCTAATCTGATAGTGGTTGTGGGTTGGTAGATGTCTAGTCTCCTTTATAACTCTAATCTGATAGTGGTAGTGGGTTGGTAGATGTCTAGTCTCCCTTGTGGCTCTAATCTGATAGTTGTAGTGGGCTGGTAGATGTCTAGTCTCCCTTGTGGCTCTAATATTATAGTGGTAGTGGGTTGGTAGATGTCTAGTCTCCTTTATAACTCTAATCTGATAGTGGTAGTGGGGGTTAGATGTCTAGTCTCCCTTGTGGCTCTAATCTGATAGTGGTAGTGTGCTGGTAGATGTCTAGTCTCGCTTGTGTCACTAATATGATAGTGGTTGTGGGGTGGTAGATGATAGTCTCCTTTATAACTCTAATCTGATAGTGGTAGTGGGCTGGTAGATGTCTAGTCTCCCTTGTGGCTCTAATCTGATAGTTGTAGTGGGCTGGTAGATGTCTAGTCTCCCTTGTGGCTCTAATCTTATAGTGGTAGTGGGCTGGTAGATGTCTAGACTCCTTTATAACTCTAATCTGATTGTGGTAGTGGGTTGGTAGATTTCTAGTCTCCCTTATGGCTCTAATCTTATAGTGGTAGTGGGCTGGTAGATGTCTAGTCTCCTTTATAACTCTAATCTGATTGTGGTAGTGGGTTGGTATATTTCTAGTCTCCCTTATGGCTCTAATCTTATAGTGGTAGTGAGGTGGTCGATGTCTAGTCTCCCTTGTGGCTCTAATCTGATAGTGGTAGTGGGCTGGTAGATGTCTAGTCTCCTTTATAACTCTAATCTGATAGTTGTAGTGGGCTGGTAGATGTCTAGGCTCCCTTGTGGCTCTAATCTGATAGTGGTAGTGGGTTGGTAGATGTCTAGTCTCCTTTATAACTCTAATCTGATAGTGGTAGTGGGGTGGTAGATGTCTAGGCTCCCTTGTGTCTCTAATCTGATAGTGGTTTTGTGGTGGTTGATGTCTAGTCTTCTTTATGGCTCTAATCTGATAGTGGTAGATGTGGTAGATGTCTAGTCTCCTTTGTGGCTCTAATATGATAGTGGTAGTTGGTTGGTAGATGTCTAGTCTCCGTTATGGCTCTAATTTGATAGTGGTAGTGGGCTGGTAAATGTCTAGTCTCCCTTATGGCTCTAATCTGATAGTGGTAGTGGGGTGCTAGATGTCTAGTCTCCCTTATGGCTCTAATCTGATAGTGGTAGTGGGCTGGTAGATGTCTAGTCTCCCTAATGGCTCTAATCTGATAGTGGTAGTGGGGTGGTAGATGTCTAGACTCCCTTGTGGCTCTAATCTGATAGTTGTAGTGGGCTGGTAGATGTCTAGTCTCCCTTGTGTCTCAAATCTGATAGTGGTTTTGTTGTGGTTGATGTCTAGTCTCCTTTATGGCTCTAATCTGATAGTGGTAGATGTGGTAGATGTCTAGTCTCCTTTGTGGCTCTAATCTGATAGTGGTAGTGGGGTGGTCGATGTCTAGTCTCCTTTATGGCTCTAAACTGATAGTGGTAGTGGGTTGGTAGATGTCTAGTCTCCCTTATGGCTCTAATCTGATAGTGGTAGTGGGCTGGTAGATGTCTAGTCTCCCTAATGGCTCTAATCTGATAGTGGTAGTGGGGTGGTAGATGTCTAGTCTCCTTTATGGCTCTAATCTGATAGTGGTGTTGTGGTGGTTGATGTCTAGTCTCCTTTATGGCTCTAATCTGATAGTGGTAGATGTGGTAGATGTCTAGTCTCTTTTGTGGCTCTAATATGATGGTGGTAGTGGGGTCGTAGATATCTAGTCTCCCTTGTGGCTCTAATCTGATAGTGGTAGTGGGGTGGTAGATGTCTAGTCTCCTTTATAACTCTAATCTGATAGTGGTAGTGGGCTGGTAGATGTCTAGTCTCCCTTGTGGCTCTAATCTGATAATTGTAGTGGGCTGGTAGATGTCTAGTCTCGCTTGTGTCACTAATCTGATAGTGGTTGTGGGTTGGTAGATGTCTAGTCTCCCTTGTGTCTCTAATCTGATAGTGGTTTTGTGGTGGTTGATGTCTAGTCTCCTTTATGGCTCTAATCTGACAGTGGTAGATATGGTAGATGTCTAGTCTCCTTTGTTGTCCTAATATGATGGTGGTAGTGGGGTTGTAGATTTCTAGTCTCCCTTATGGCTCTAATCTGATAGTTGTAGTGGGCTGGTAGATGTCTAGCCTCCCTTGTGGCTCTAATCTGATAGTGGTTGTGGGTTGGTAGATGTCTAGTCTCCTTTATAACTCTAATCTGATAGTGGTAGTGGGCTGGTAGATGTTTAGTCTCCCTTGTGGCTCTAATCTGATAGTTGTAGTGGGCTGGTAGATGTCTAGTCTCCCTTGTGGCTCTAATATTATAGTGGTAGTGGGTTGGTAGATGTCTAGTCTCCTTTATAACTCTAATCTGATAGTGGTAGTGGGGTTAGATGTCTAGTCTCCCTTGTGTCTCTAATCTGATAGTGGTAGTGTGCTGGTAGATGTCTAGTCTCGCTTGTGTCACTAATATGATAGTGGTTGTGGGTTGGTAGATGTCTCCTTTATAACTCTAATCTGATAGTGGTAGCTGGCTGGTAGATGTCTAGTCTTCCTTGTGGCTCTAATCTGATAGTTGTAGTGGGCTGGTAGATGTCTAGTCTCCCTTGTGGCTCTAATCTTATAGTGGTAGTGGGCTGGTAGATGTCTAGTCTCCTTTATAACTCTAATCTGATTGTGGTAGTGGGTTGTCAGATTTCTAGTCTCCCTTGTGGCTCTAATCTGATAGTGGTAGTGGGCTGGTAGATGTCTAGTCTCCTTTATAACTCTAATCTGATAGTTGTAGTGGGCTGGTAGATGTCTAGGCTCCCTTGTGGCTCTAATCTGATAGTGGTAGTGGGTTGGTAGATGTCTAGTCTCTTTTATAACTCTAATCTGATAGTGGTAGTGGGGTGGTAGATGTCTAGTCTCCCTAATGGCTCTAATCTGATAGTGGTAGTGGGGTGGTAGATGTCTAGGCTCCCTTGTGTCTCTAATCTGATAGTGGTTTTGTGGTGGTTGATGTCTAGTCTTCTTTATGGCTCTAATCTGATAGTGGTAGATGTGGTAGATGTCTAGTCTCCTTTGTGGCTCTAATATGATAGTGGTAGTTGGTTGGTAGATGTCTAGTCTCCGTTATGGCTCTAATTTGGTAGTGGTAGTGGGCTGGTAAATGTCTAGTCTCCCTTATGGCTCTAATCTGATAGTGGTAGTGGGGTGCTAGATGTCTAGTCTCCCTTATGGCTCTAATCTGATAGTGGTAGTGGGCTGGTAGATGTCTAGTCTCCCTAATGGCTCTAATCTGATAGTGGTAGTGGGGTGGTAGATGTCTAGACTCCCTTGTGGCTCTAATCTGATAGTTGTAGTGGGCTGGTAGATGTCTAGTCTCCCTTGTGTCTCAAATCTGATAGTGGTTTTGTTGTGGTTGATGTCTAGTCTCCTTTATGGCTCTAATCTGATAGTGGTAGATGTGGTAGATGTCTAGTCTCCTTTGTGGCTCTAATCTGATAGTGGTAGTGGGGTGGTCGATGTCTAGTCTCCTTTATGGCTCTAAACTGATAGTGGTAGTGGGTTGGTAGATGTCTAGTCTCCCTTTTGGCTCTAATCTGATAGTGGTAGTGGGCTGGTAGATGTCTAGTCTCCCTTATGGCTCTAATCTGATAGTGGTAGTGGGGTGGTAGATGTCTAGTCTCCTTTATGGCTCTAATCTGATAGTGGTTTTGTGGTGGTTGATGTCTAGTCTCCTTTATGGCTCTAATCTGATAGTGGTAGATGTGGTAGATGTCTAGTCTCCTTTGTGGCTCTAATATGATGGTGGTAGTGGGGTCGTAGATATCTAGTCTCCCTTGTGGCTCTAATCTGATAGTGGTAGTGGGTTGGTAGATGTCTAGTCTCCTTTATAACTATAATCTGATAGTGGTAGTGGGCTGGTAGATGTCTAGTCTCCCTTGTGGCTCTAATCTGATAATTGTAGTGGGCTGGTAGATGTCTAGTCTCGCTTGTGTCACTAATCTGATAGTGGTTGTGGGTTGGTAGATGTCTAGTCTCCCTTGTGTCTCTAATCTGATAGTGGTTTTGTGGTGGTTGATGTCTAGTCTCCTTTATGGCTCTAATCTGACAGTGGTAGATATGGTAGATGTCTAGTCTCCTTTGTTGTCCTAATATGATGGTGGTAGTGGGGTTGTAGATTTCTAGTCTCCCTTATGGCTCTAATCTGATAGTTGTAGTGGGCTGGTAGATGTCTAGCCTCCCTTGTGGCTCTAATCTGATAGTGGTTGTGGGTTGGTAGATGTCTAGTCTCCTTTATAACTCTAATCTGATAGTGGTAGTGGGCTGGTAGATGTTTAGTCTCCCTTGTGGCTCTAATCTGATAGTTGTAGTGGGCTGGTAGATGTCTAGTTTCCCTTGTGGCTCTAATATTATAGTGGTAGTGGGTTGGTAGATGTCTAGTCTCCTTTATAACTCTAATCTGATAGTGGTAGTGGGGTTAGATGTCTAGTCTCCCTTGTGTCTCTAATCTGATAGTGGTAGTGTGCTGGTAGATGTCTAGTCTCGCTTGTGTCACTAATATGATAGTGGTTGTGGGTTGGTAGATGTCTCCTTTATAACTCTAATCTGATAGTGGTAGCTGGCTGGTAGATGTCTAGTCTTCCTTGTGGCTCTAATTTGATAGTTGTAGTGGGCTGGTAGATGTCTAGTCTCCCTTGTGGCTCTAATCTTATAGTGGTAGTGGGCTGGTAGATGTCTAGTCTCCTTTATAACTCTAATCTGATTGTGGTAGTGGGTTGTCAGATTTCTAGTCTCCCTTGTGGCTCTAATCTGATAGTGGTAGTGGGCTGGTAGATGTCTAGTCTCCTTTATAACTCTAATCTGATAGTTGTAGTGGGCTGGTAGATGTCTAGGCTCCCTTGTGGCTCTAATCTGATAGTGGTAGTGGGTTGGTAGATGTCTAGTCTCCCTAATGGCTCTAATCTGATAGTGGTAGTGGGGTGGTAGATGTCTAGGCTCCCTTGTGTCTCTAATCTGATAGTGGTTTTGTGGTGGTTGATGTCTAGTCTTCTTTATGGCTCTAATCTGAGAGTGGTAGATGTGGTAGATGTCTAGTCTCCTTTGTGGCTCTAATCTGATAGTGGTAGTGGGTTGGTAGATGTCTAGTCTCCGTTATGGCTCTAATCTGATAGTGGTAGTGGGCTGGTAGATGTCTAGTCTCCCTAATGGCTCTAATCTGATAGTGGTAGTGGGGTGGTAGATGTCTAGTCTCCCTTCTGGCTCTAATCTGATAGTTGTAGTGGGCTGGTAGATGTCTACTCTCCCTTGTGTCTCAAATCCGATAGTGGTTTTGTTGTGGTTGATGTCTAGTCTCCTTTATGGCTCTAATCTGATAGTGGTAGATGTGGTAGATGTCTAGTCTCCTTTTTGGCTCTAATCTGATAGTGGTAGTGGGGTGGTCGATGTCTAGTCTCCTTTATGGCTCTAAACTGATAGTGGTAGTGGGGTGGTCGATGTCTAGTCTCCTTTATAACTCTAATCTGATAGTGGTAGTGGGGTGGTAGATGTCTAGTCTCCCTTGTGTCTCTAATCTGATAGTGGTTTTGTGGTGGTTGATGTCTAGTCTCCTTTATGGCTCTAATCTGATAGTGGTAGATATGGTAGATGTCTAGTCTCCTTTGTGGCTCTAATATGATGGTGGTAGTAGGGTCGTAGATGTCTAGTCTCCCTTATGGCTCTAATCTGATTGTGGTAGTGGGCTGGTAGATGTCTAGTCTCCCTTATGGCTCTAATCTTACAGTTGTAGTGAGCTGGTAGATGTCTAGTCTCCCTTGTGGCTCTAATCTGATAGTGGCTGTGGGTTGGTAGATGTCTAGTCTCCCTTGTGGCTCTAATCTGATAGTGGTTGTGGGTTGGTAGATGTCTAGTCTCCCTTGTGGCTCTAATCTGATAGTTGTAGTGGGCTGGTAGATGTCTAGACTCCCTTGTGGCTCTAATCTTATAGTGGTAGTGGGCTGGTAGATGTCTAGTCTCCTTTATAACTCTAATCTGGGAGTGGTAGTGGGCTGGTAGACGTCTAGTCTCCCTAATGGCTCTAATCTGATAGTGGTTGTTGGTTGGTAGATGTCTAGTCTCCTTATAACTCTAATCTGATAGTGGTAGTGGGGTGGTCGATGTCTAGTCTCCTTTATAACTCTAATCTGATAGTGGTAGTGGGTTGGTATATTTCTAGTCTCCCTTATGGCTCTAATCTTATAGTGGTAGTGAGGTGGTCGATGTTTAGTCTCCCTTGTGGCTCTAATCTGATAGTTGTAGTGGGCTGGTAGATGTCTAGGCTCCCTTGTGGCTCTAATCTGATAGTGGTAGTGGGTTAGTAGATGTCTAGTCTCCTTTATAACTCTAATCTGATAGTGGTAGTGGGGTGGTAGATGTCTAGGCTCCCTTGTGTCTCTAATCTGATAGTGGTTTTGTGGTGGTTGATGTCTAGTCTTCTTTATGGCTCTAATCTGATAGTGGTAGATGTGGTAGATGTCTAGTCTCCTTTGTGGCTCTAATCTGATAGTGGTAGTGGGTTGTTAGATGTCTAGTCTCCGTTATGGCTCTAATTTGATAGTGGTAGTGGGCTGGTAGATGTCTAGTCTCCCTTGTGTCTCAAATCTGATAGTGGTTTTGTTGTGGTTGATGTCTAGTCTCCTTTATGGCTCTAATCTGATAGTGGTAGATGTGGTAGATGTCTAGCTCCTTTGTGGCTCTAATCTGATAGTGTTAGTGGGGTGGTCGATGTCTAGTCTCCTTTATGGCTCTAAACTGATAGTGGTAGTGGGGTGGTCGATGTCTAGTCTCCTTTATAACTCTAATCTGATAGTGGTAGTGGGGTGGTAGATGTCTAGTCTCCCTTGTGTCTCTAATCTGATAGTGGTTTTGTGGTGGTTGATGTCTAGTCTCCTTTATGGCTCTAATCTGATAGTGGTAGATATGGTAGATGTCTAGTCTCCTTTGTGGCTCTAATATGATGGTGGTAGTGGGGTGGTCGATGTCTAGTCTCCCTTATGGCTCTAATCTGATTGTGGTAGTGGGTTGGTAGATTTCTATTCTCCCTTATGGCTCTAATCTTATAGTGGTAGTGGGGTCGTTGATATCTAGTCTCCCTTGTGTCTCTAATCTGATAGTGGTTTTGTTGTGGTTGATGTCTAGTCTCCTTTATGGCTCTAATCTGATAGTGGTAGATGTGGTAGATGTCTAGTCTCCTTTGTGGCTCTAATCTGATAGTGGTAGTGGGTTGGTCGATGCCTAGTCTCCCTTGTGGCTCTAATCTGATAGTGGTTGTGGGTTGGTAGATGTCTAGTCTCCTTTATAACTTGAATCTGATAGTGGTAGTGGGCTGGTAGATGTCTAGTCTCCCTTATGGCTCTAATCTGATAGTTGTAGTGGGCTGGTAGATGTCTAGTCTCCCTTGTGGCTCTAATCTGATAGTGGTAGTGGGCTGGTAGATGTCTAGTCTCCTTTATAACTCTAATCTGATAGTGGTAGTGGGCTGGTAGACGTCTAGTCTCCCTTATGGCTCTAATCTGATAGTGGTAGTGGGCTGGTAGATGTCTAGTCTCCTTATAACTCTAATCTGATAGTGGTAGTGGGGTGGTCGATGTCTAGTCTCCTTTATAACTCTAATCTGATAGTGGTAGTGGGTTGGTATATTTCTAGTCTCCCTTATGGCTCTAATCTTATAGTGGTAGTGAGGTGGTCGATGTCTAGTCTCCCTTGTGGCTCTAATCTGATAGTTGTAGTGGGCTGGTAGATGTCTAGGCTCCCTTGTGGCTCTAATCTGATAGTGGTAGTGGGTTGGTAGATGTCTAGTCTCCTTTATAACTCTAATGTTATAGTGGTAGTGGGGTGGTAGATGTCTAGGCTCCCTTGTGTCTCTAATCTGATAGTGGTTTTGTGGTGGTTGATGTCTAGTCTTCTTTATGGCTCTAATCTGATAGTGGTAGATGTGGTAGATGTCTAGTCTCCTTTGTGGCTCTAATCTGATAGTGGTAGTGGGTTGGTAGATGTCTAGTCTCCGTTATGGCTCTAATTTGATAGTGGTAGTGGGCTGGTAGATGTCTAGTCACCCTTATGGCTCTAATCTGATAGTGGTAGTGGGGTGCTAGATGTCTAGTCTCCCTTATGGCTCTAATCTGATAGTGGTAGTGGGCTGGTAGATGTCTAGTCTCCCTTATGGCTCTAATCTGATAGTGGTAGTGGGGTGGTAGATGTCTAGTCTCCCTTCTGGCTCTAATCTGATAGTGGTTGTGGGTTGGTAGATGTCTAGACTCCCTTGTGGCTCTAATCTGATAGTTGTAGTGGGCTGGTAGATGTCTAGTCTCCCTTGTGTCTCAAATCTGATAGTGGTTTTGTTGTGGTTGATGTCTAGTCTCCTTTATGGCTCTAATCTGATAGTGGTAGATGTGGTAGATGTCTAGTCTCCTTTGTGGCTCTAATCTGATAGTGGTAGTGGGGTGGTCGATGTCTAGTCTCCTTTATGGCTCTAATCTGATAGTGGTAGTGGGTGGTAGATGTCTAGTCTCCTTTCTAACTCTAATCTGATAGTGGTAGTGGGGTGGTAGATGTCTAGTCTCCTTTATGTCTCTAATCTGATAGTGGTTTTGTGGGTGGTTGATGTCTAGTCTCCTTTATGGCTCTAATCTGATAGTGGTAGATATGGTAGATGTCTAGTCTCCTTTGTGGCTCTAATATGATGGTGGTAGTAGGGTCGTAGATATCTAGTCTCCCTTATGGCTCTAATCTGCTAGTGGTAGTGGGTTGGTAGATTTCTGGTCTCCTTTATGGCTCTAATCTTATAGTGGTAGTGAGGTGGTCGATGTCTAGTCTCCCTTGTGGCTCTAATCTGATAGTTGTAGTGGGCTGGTATATGTCTAGGCTCCCTTGTGGCTCTAATCTGATAGTGGTTGTGGGTTGGTAGATGTCTAGTCTCCTTTATAACTCTAATCTGATAGTGGTAGTGGGCTGGTAGATGTCTAGTCTCCCTTGTGGCTCTAATCTGATAGTGGTAGTGGGTTGGTATATTTCTAGTCTCCCTTATGGCTCTAATCTTATAGTGGTAGTGAGGTGGTCGATGTCTAGTCTCCCTTGTGGCTCTAATCTGATAGTTGTAGTGGGCTGGTAGATGTCTAGGCTCCCTTGTGGCTCTAATCTGATAGTGGTAGTGGGTTGGTAGATGTCTAGTCTCCTTTATAACTCTAATGTTATAGTGGTAGTGGGGTGGTAGATGTCTAGGCTCCCTTGTGTCTCTAATCTGATAGTGGTTTTGTGGTGGTTGATGTCTAGTCTTCTTTATGGCTCTAATCTGATAGTGGTAGATGTGGTAGATGTCTAGTCTCCTTTGTGGCTCTAATCTGATAGTGGTAGTGGGTTGGTAGATGTCTAGTCTCCGTTATGGCTCTAATCTGATAGTGGTAGTGGGGTGGTAGATGTCTAGTCTCCCTTATGGCTCTAATCTGATAGTGGTAGTGGGGTGCTAGATGTCTAGTCTCCCTTATGGCTCTAATCTGATAGTGGTAGTGGGCTGGTAGATGTCTAGTCTCCCTAATGGCTCTAATCTGATAGTGGTAGTGGGGTGGTAGATGTCTAGTCTCCCTTCTGGCTCTAATCTGATAGTGGTTGTGGGTTGGTAGATGTCTAGACTCCCTTGTGGCTCTAATCTGATAGTTGTAGTGGGCTGGTAGATGTCTAGTCTCCCTTGTGTCTCAAATCTGATAGTGGTTTTGTTGTGGTTGATGTCTAGTCTCCTTTATGGCTCTAATCTGATAGTGGTAGATGTGGTAGATGTCTAGTCTCCTTTGTGGCTCTAATCTGATAGTGGTAGTGGGGTGGTCGATGTCTAGTCTCCTTTATGGCTCTAAACTGATAGTGGTAGTGGGGTGGTCGATGTCTAGTCTCCTTTATAACTCTAATCTGATGGTGGTAGTGGGGTGGTAGATGTCTAGTCTCCCTTGTGTCTCTAATCTGATAGTGGTTTTGTGGTGGTTGATGTCTAGTCTCCTTTATGGCTCTAATCTGATAGTGGTAGATATGGTAGATGTCTAGTCTCCTTTGTGGCTCTAATATGATGGTGGTAGTAGGGTGGTAGATGTCTAGTCTCCTTTATGGCTCTAATCTGCTAGTGGTAGTGGGTTGGTAGATTTCTAGTCTCCTTTATGGCTCTAATCTGATAGTGGTAGTGGGGTGGTAGATGTCTAGTCTCCTTTAGTGGCTGGTAATGTCTAGGCTCCCTTGTGGCTCTAATCTGATAGTGGTAGTGGGTTGGTAGATGTCTAGTCTCCTTTATAACTCTAATCTGATAGTGGTAGTGGGCTGGTAGATGTCTAGTCTCCCTTGTGGCTCTAATCTGATAGTTGTAGTGGGCTGGTAGATGTCTAGTCTCCCTTGTGGCTCTAATCTTATAGTGGTAGTGGGCTGGTAGATGTCTAGTCTCCTTTATAACTCTAATCTGATAGTGGTAGTGGGTTGGTAGATGTCTAGTCTCCTTTATAACTCTAATCTGATAGTGGTAGTGGGGTGGTAGATGTCTAGGCTCCCTTGTGTCTCTAATCTGATAGTGGTTTTGTGGTGGTTGATGTCTAGTCTCCTTTATGGCTCTAATCTGACAGTGGTAGATATGGTAGATGTCTAGTCTCCTTTGTGGCTCTAATATGATGGTGGTAGTGGGGTCGTAGATATCTAGTCTCCCTTGTGGCTCTAATCTGATAGTTGTAGTGGGCTGGTAGATGTCTAGTCTCCTTTATAACTCTAATCTGATAGTGGTAGTGGGGTGCTAGATGTCTAGTCTCCCTTATGGCTCTAATCTGATAGTGGTAGTGGGCTGGTAGATATCTAGTCTCCCTAATGGCTCTAATCTGATAGTGGTAGTGGGGTGGTAGATGTCTAGTCTCCTTTATGGCTCTAATCTGATAGTGGTTTTGTGGTGGTTGATGTCTAGTCTCCTTTATGGCTCTAATCTGATAGTGGTAGATGTGGTAGATGTCTCGTCTCCTTTGTGGCTCTAATATGATGGTGGTAGTGGGGTTGTAGATATCTAGTATCCCTTATGACTCTAATCTGATAGTGGTAGTGGGCTGGTAGATGTCTAGTCTCCTTTATAACTCTAATCTGATAGTGGTAGTGGGGTGGTAGATGTCTAGTCTCGCTTGTGTCACTAATCTGATAGTTGTAGTGGGTTGGTCGATGTCTAGTCTCCTTTATAACTCTAATCTGATAGTGGTAGTGGGGTGGTAGATGTCTAGTATCCCTTGTGGCTCTAATATTATAGTGGTAGTGGGCTGGTAGATGTCTAGTCTCCTTTATAACTCTAATCTGAGAGTGGTAGTGGGCTGGTAGATGTCTAGTCTCCCTAATGGCTCTAATCTGATAGTGGTTGTGGGTTGGTCGATGTCTAGTCTCCTTTATAACTCTAATCTGATAGTGGTAGTGGGGTGGTAGATGTCTAGTATCCCTTGTGTCTCTAATCTGATAGTGGTAGTGGGCTGGTAGATGTCTAGTCTCCCTAATGGCTCTAATCTGATAGTGGTAGTGGGGTCGTAGATATCCAGTCTCCCTTATGGCTCTAATCTGATAGTGGTAGTGGGTTGGTAGATTTCTAGTCTCCCTTATGGCTCTAATCTTATAGTGGTAGTGAGGTGGTCGATGTCTAGTCTCCCTTGTGGCTCTAATCTGATAGTTGTAGTGGGCTGGTAGATGTCTAGGCTCCCTTGTGGCTCTAATCTGATAGTGGTAGTGGGTTGGTAGATGTCTAGTCTCCTTTATGGCTCTAATCTGACAGTGGTAGATATGGTAGATGTCTAGTCTCCTTTGTGGCTCTAATATGATGGTGGTAGTGGGGTCGTAGATATCTAGTCTCCCTTATGGCTCTAATCTGATAGTGGTAGTGGGTTGGTAGATTTCTAGTCTCCCTTATGGCTCTAATCTTATAGTGGTAGTGGGGTCGTTGATATCTAGTCTCCCTTGTGTTTCTAATCTGATAGTGGTTTTGTTGTGGTTGATGTCTTGTCTTCTTTATGGCTCTAATCTGATAGTGGTAGATGTCTAGTCTCCTTTGTGGCTCTAATCTGATAGTGGTAGTGGGTTGGTAGATGTATAGTCTCCTTTATGGCTCTAATCTGATAGTGGTAGTGGGCTGGTAGATGTCTAGTCTCCCTTATGGCTCTAATCTGATAGTGGTAGTGGGGCGCTAGATGTCTAGTCTCCCTTATGGCTGTAATCTGATAGTGGTAGTGGGCTGGTAGATGTCTAGTCTCCCTAATGGCTCTAATCTGATAGTGGTAGTGGGGCGCTAGATGTCTAGTCTCCCTTATGGCTCTAATCTGATAGTGGTAGTGGGCTGGTAGATGTCTAGTCTCCTTTATGGCTCTAATCTGATAGTGGTAGTGGGGTGGTAGATTTCTAGTCTCCTTTATAACTCTAATCTGATTGTGGTAGTGGGTTGGTAGATTTCTAGTCTCCCTTATGGCTCTAATCTTATAGTGGTAGTGGGGTCGTTGATATCTAGTCTCCCTTGTGTCTCTAATCTGATAGTGGTTTTGTTGTGGTTGATGTCTAGTCTTCTTTATGGCTCTAATCTGATAGTGGTAGATGTGGTAGATGTCTAGACTCCTTTGTGGCTCTAATCTGATAGTGGTAGTGGGTTGGTAGATGTCTAGTCTCCTTTATGGCTCTAATCTGATAGTGGTAGTGGGCTGGTAGATGTCTAGTCTCCCTTATGGCTCTAATCTGATAGTGGTAGTGGGGTGCTAGATGTCTAGACTCCCTTATGGCTCTAATCTGATAGTGGTATTGGGCTGGTAGATGTCTAGTTTCCCTAATGGCTCTAATCTGATAGTGGTAGTGGGGTGGTAGATGTCTAGTCTTCTTTATGGCTCTAATCTGATAGTGGTTTTGTGGTGGTTGATGTCTAGTCTCCTTTATGGCTGTAATCTGATAGTGGTAGTGGGCTGGTAGATGTCTAGTCTCCTTTATAACTCTAATCTGATAGTGGTAGTGGGGTGGTAGATGTCTAGTCTCCCTTGTGGCTCTAATCTGATAGTTGTAGTGGGCTGGTAGATGTCTAGTCTCCCTTGTGGCTCTAATCTTATAGTGGTAGTGGGCTGGTAGATGTCTAGTCTCCTTTATAACTCTAATCTGATAGTGGTAGTGGGTTGGTAGATGTCTAGTCTCCTTTATAACTCTAATCTGATAGTGGTAGTGGGGTGGTAGATGTCTAGGCTCCCTTGTGTCTCTAATCTGATAGTGGTTTTGTGGTGGTTGATGTCTAGTCTCCTTTATGGCTCTAATCTGACAGTGGTAGATATGGTAGATGTCTAGTCTCCTTTGTGGCTCTAATATGATGGTGGTAGTGGGGTCGTAGATATCTAGTCTCCCTTGTGGCTCTAATCTGATAGTGGTTGTGGGGTGGTCGATGTCTAGTCTCCTTTATAACTATAATCTGATAGTGGCAGTGGGGTGCTAGATGTCTAGTCTCCCTTATGGCTCTAATCTGATAGTGGTAGTGGGCTGGTAGATATCTAGTCTCCCTAATGGCTCTAATCTGATAGTGGTAGTGGGGTGGTAGATGTCTAGTCTCCTTTATGGCTCTAATCTGATAGTGGTTTTGTGGTGGTTGATGTCTAGTCTCCTTTATGGCTCTAATCTGATAGTGGTAGATGTGGTAGATGTCTCGTCTCCTTTGTGGCTCTAATATGATGGTGGTAGTGGGGTTGTAGATATCTAGTATCCCTTATGACTCTAATCTGATAGTGGTAGTGGGCTGGTAGATGTCTAGTCTCCTTTATAACTCTAATCTGATAGTGGTAGTGGGGTGGTAGATGTCTAGTCTCGCTTGTGTCACTAATCTGATAGTTGTAGTGGGTTGGTCGATGTCTAGTCTCCTTTATAACTCTAATCTGATAGTGGTAGTGGGGTGGTAGATGTCTAGTATCCCTTGTGGCTCTAATATTATAGTGGTAGTGGGCTGGTAGATGTCTAGTCTCCTTTATAACTCTAATCTGAGAGTGGTAGTGGGCTGGTAGATGTCTAGTCTCCCTAATGGCTCTAATCTGATAGTGGTTGTGGGTTGGTCGATGTCTAGTCTCCTTTATAACTCTAATCTGATAGTGGTAGTGGGGTGGTAGATGTCTAGTATCCCTTGTGTCTCTAATCTGATAGTGGTAGTGGGCTGGTAGATGTCTAGTCTCCCTAATGGCTCTAATCTGATAGTGGTAGTGGGGTCGTAGATATCCAGTCTCCCTTATGGCTCTAATCTGATAGTGGTAGTGGGTTGGTAGATTTCTAGTCTCCCTTATGGCTCTAATCTTATAGTGGTAGTGAGGTGGTCGATGTCTAGTCTCCCTTGTGGCTCTAATCTGATAGTTGTAGTGGGCTGGTAGATGTCTAGGCTCCCTTGTGGCTCTAATCTGATAGTGGTAGTGGGTTGGTAGATGTCTAGTCTCCTTTATGGCTCTAATCTGACAGTGGTAGATATGGTAGATGTCTAGTCTCCTTTGTGGCTCTAATATGATGGTGGTAGTGGGGTCGTAGATATCTAGTCTCCCTTATGGCTCTAATCTGATAGTGGTAGTGGGTTGGTAGATTTCTAGTCTCCCTTATGGCTCTAATCTTATAGTGGTAGTGGGGTCGTTGATATCTAGTCTCCCTTGTGTTTCTAATCTGATAGTGGTTTTGTTGTGGTTGATGTCTTGTCTTCTTTATGGCTCTAATCTGATAGTGGTAGATGTCTAGTCTCCTTTGTGGCTCTAATCTGATAGTGGTAGTGGGTTGGTAGATGTATAGTCTCCTTTATGGCTCTAATCTGATAGTGGTAGTGGGCTGGTAGATGTCTAGTCTCCCTTATGGCTCTAATCTGATAGTGGTAGTGGGGCGCTAGATGTCTAGTCTCCCTTATGGCTGTAATCTGATAGTGGTAGTGGGCTGGTAGATGTCTAGTCTCCCTAATGGCTCTAATCTGATAGTGGTAGTGGGGCGCTAGATGTCTAGTCTCCCTTATGGCTCTAATCTGATAGTGGTAGTGGGCTGGTAGATGTCTAGTCTCCCTTATGGCTCTAATCTGATAGTGGTAGTGGGTTGGTAGATGTCTAGTCTCCTTTATAACTCTAATCTGATTGTGGTAGTGGGTTGGTAGATTTCTAGTCTCCCTTATGGCTCTAATCTTATAGTGGTAGTGGGGTCGTTGATATCTAGTCTCCCTTGTGTCTCTAATCTGATAGTGGTTTTGTTGTGGTTGATGTCTAGTCTTCTTTATGGCTCTAATCTGATAGTGGTAGATGTGGTAGATGTCTACACTCCTTTGTGGCTCTAATCTGATAGTGGTAGTGGGTTGGTAGATGTCTAGTCTCCTTTATGGCTCTAATCTGATAGTGGTAGTGGGCTGGTAGATGTCTAGTCTCCCTTATGGCTCTAATCTGATAGTGGTAGTGGGGTGCTAGATGTCTAGACTCCCTTATGGCTCTAATCTGATAGTGGTATTGGGCTGGTAGATGTCTAGTTTCCCTAATGGCTCTAATCTGATAGTGGTAGTGGGGTGGTAGATGTCTAGTCTTCTTTATGGCTCTAATCTGATAGTGGTTTTGTGGTGGTTGATGTCTAGTCTCCTTTATGGCTGTAATCTGATAGTGGTAGTGGGCTGGTAGATGTCTAGTCTCCTTTATAACTCTAATCTGATAGTGGTAGTGGGGTGGTAGATGTCTAGTCTCGCTTGTGTCACTAATCTGATAGTGGTTGTGGGTTGGTAGATGTCTCCTTTATAACTCTAATCTGATAGTGGTAGTGGGCTGGTAGATGTCTAGTCTCCCTTGTGGCTCTAATCTGATAGTTGTAGTGGGCTAGTAGATGTCTAGTCTCCCTTGTGGCTCTAATCTAATAGTGGTAGTGGGCTGGTAGATGTCTAGTCTCCTTTATAACTCTAATCTGAGAGTGGTAGTGGGCTGGTAGATGTCTAGTCTCCTTTATAACTCTAATCTGATAGTGGTAGTGGGGTGGTCGATGTCTAGTCTCCATTATTTTTCTAATCTGATAGTGGTAGTGGGGTGGTAGATGTCTAGTCTCCTTTATAACTCTAATCTGATAGTGGTAGTGGGGTGGTAGATGTCTAGTCTCCTTTATAACTCTAATCTGATAGTGGTAGTGGGGTGGTCGATGTCTAGTCTCCTTTATTGCTCTAATCTGATAGTGGTAGTGGGGTGGTAGATGTCTAGTCTCCCTTGTGTCTCTAATCTGATAGTGGTTTTGTGGTGGTTGATGTCTAGTCTCCTTTATGGCTCTAATCTGATAGTGGTAGATATGGTAGATGTCTAGTCTCCTTTGTGGCTCTAATATGATGGTGGTAGTGGGGTCGTAGATATCTAGTCTCCCTTATGGCTCTAATCTGATAGTGGTAGTGGGTTGGTAGATTTCTAGTCTCCCTTATGGCTCTAATCTTATAGTGGTAAAGAGGTGGTCGATGTCTAGTCTCCCTTGTGGCTCTAATCTGATAGTGGTTTTGTGGTGGTTGATGTCTAGTCTCCTTTATGGCTCTAATCTGATAGTGGTAGATATGGTAGATGTCTAGTCTCCTTTGTGGCTCTAATATGATGGTGCTAGTGGGGTCGTAGATATCTAGTCTCCCTTATGGCTCTAATCTGATAGTGGTAGTGGGTTGGTAGATTTCTAGTCTCCTTTATAACTCTAATCTGATTGTGGTAGTGGGTTGGTAGATTTCTAGTCTCCCTTATGGCTCTAATCTTATAGTGGTAGTGGGGTCGTTGATATCTAGTCTCCCTTGTGTCTCTAATCTGTTAGTGATTTTGTTGTGGTTGATGTCTAGTCTTCTTTATGGCTCTAATCTGATAGTGGTAGATGTTTAGTCTCCTTTGTTGCTCTAATCTGATAGTGGTAGTGGGTTGGTAGATGTCTAGTCTCCTTTATGGCTCTAATCTGATAGTGGTAGTGGGGTGGTAGATGTCTAGGCTCCCTTGTGTCTCTAATCTGATAGTGGTTTTGTGGTGGTTGATGTCTAGTCTCCTTTATGGCTCTAATCTGACAGTGGTAGATATGGTAGATGTCTAGTCTCCTTTGTGGCTCTAATATGATGGTGGTAGTGGAGTCGTAGATATCTAGTCTCCCTTGTGGCTCTAATCTGATAGTTGTAGTGGGCTGGTAGATGTCTAGTCTCCCTTGTGGCTCTAATCTTATAGTGGTAGTGGGTTGGTAGATGTCTAGTCTCCTTTATAACTATAATCTGATAGTGGTAGTGGGGTGCTAGATGTCTAGTCTCCCTTATGGCTCTAATCTGATAGTGGTAGTGGGCTGGTAGATATCTAGTCTCCCTAATGGCTCTAATCTGATAGTGGTAGTGGGGTGGTAGATGTCTAGTCTCCTTTATGGCTCTAATCTGATAGTGGTTTTGTGGTGGTTGATGTCTAGTCTCCTTTATGGCTGTAATCTGATAGTGGTAGATGTGGTAGATGTCTCGTCTCCTTTGTGGCTCTAATATGATGGTGGTAGTGGGGTTGTAGATATCTAGTATCCCTTATGACTCTAATCTGATAGTGGTAGTGGGCTGGTAGATGTCTAGTCTCCTTTATAACTCTAATCTGATAGTGGTAGTGGGGTGGTAGATGTCTAGTCTCGCTTGTGTCACTAATCTGATAGTTGTAGTGGGTTGGTAGATGTCAAGTCTCCTTTATAACTCTAATCTGATAGTGGTAGTGGGGTGGTCGATGTCTAGTCTCCTTTATGGCTCTAATCTGATAGTGGTAGTGGGGTGGTCGATGTCTAGTCTCCCTTGTGTCTCTAATCTGATAGTGGTTTTGTGGTGGTTGATGTCTAGTCTCCTTTATGGCTCTAATCTGATAGTGGTAGATATTGTAGATGTCTAGTCTCCTTTGTGGCTCTAATATGATGGTGGTAGTGGGGTCGTAGATATCCAGTCTCCCTTATGGCTCTAATCTGATAGTGGTAGTGGGTTGGTAGATTTCTAGTCTCCCTTATGGCTCTAATCTTATAGTGGTAGTGAGGTGGGCGATGTTTAGTCTCCCTTGTGGCTCTAATCTGATAGTTGTAGTGGGCTGGTAGATGTCTAGGCTCCCTTGTGGCTCTAATCTGATAGTGGTAGTGGGTTGGTAGATGTCTAGTCTCCTTTATGGCTCTAATCTGACAGTGGTAGATATGGTAGATGTCTAGTCTCCTTTGTGGCTCTAATATGATGATGGTGGTAGTGGGGTCGTAGATATCTAGTCTCCCTTATGGCTCTAATCTGATAGTGGTAGTGGGTTGGTAGATTTCTAGTCTCCCTTATGGCTCTAATCTTATAGTGGTAGTGGGGTCGTTGATATCTAGTCTCCCTTGTGTCTCTAATCTGATAGTGGTTTTGTTGTGGTTGATGTCTTGTCTTCTTTATGGCTCTAATCTGATAGTGGTAGATGTCTAGTCTCCTTTGTGGCTCTAATCTGATAGTGGTAGTGGTTTGGTAGATGTATAGTCTCCTTTATGGCTCTAATCTGATAGTGGTAGTGGGCTGTTAGATGTCTAGTCTCCCTTATGGCTCTAATCTGATAGTGGTAGTGGGGTGCTAGATGTCTAGTCTCCCTTATGGCTGTAATCTGATAGTGGTAGTGGGCTGGTAGATGTCTAGTCTCCCTAATGGCTCTAATCTGATAGTGGTAGTGGGGTGGTAGATGTCTAGTCTCCCTTGTGTCTCTAATCTGATAGTGGTTTTGTGGTGGGTGATGTCTAGTCTCCTTTATGGCTCTAATCTGATAGTGGTAGATATGGTAGATGTCTAGTCTCCTTTGTGGCGCTAATATGATGGTGGTAGTGGGGTCGTAGATATCTAGTCTCCCTTATGGCTCTTATCTGATAGTGGTAGTGGGTTGGTAGATGTCTAGTCTCCTTTATAACTCTAATCTGATAGTGGTAGTGGGGTGGTAGATGTCTAGTCTCGCTTGTGTCACTAATTTGATAGTGGTTGTGGGTTGGTAGATGCTCCTTTATAACTCTAATCTGATAGTGGTAGTGGGCTGGTAGATGTCTTGTCTCCATTGTGGCTCTAATCTGGTAGTTGTAGTGGGCTGGTAGATGTCTAGTCTCCTTTAGAACTCTAATCTGAGAGTGGTAGTGGGCTGGTAGATGTCTAGTCTCCTTTATAACTCTAATCTGAGAGTGGTAGTGGGCTGGTAGATGTCTAGTCTCCCTATTGGCTCTAATCTGATAGTGGTTGTGGTTTGGTAGATGTCTAGTCTCCTTTATGGCTCTAATCTGATAGTGGTAGATATGGTAGATGTCTAGTCTCCTTTGTGGCTCTAATATGATGGTGGTAGTGGGGTCGTAGATATCTAGTCTCCCTTATGGCTCTAATCTGATAGTGGTAGTGGGTTGGTAGATGTCTAGTCTCCCTTATGGCTCTAATCTTATAGTGGTAGTGAGGTGGTCGATGTCTAGTCTCCCTTGTGGCTCTAATCTGATAGTGGTTTTGTGGTGGTTGATGTCTAGTCTCCTTTATGGCTCCAATCTGATAGTGGTAGATATGGTAGATGTCTAGTCTCCTTTGTGGCTCTAATATGATGGTGGTAGTGGTGTTGGTAGATGTCTAGTCTCCTTTATAACTCTAATCTGATTGTGGTAGTGGGTTGGTAGATTTCTAGTCTCCCTTATGGCTCTAATCTTATAGTGGTAGTGGGGTCGTTGATATCTAGTCTCCCTTGTGTCTCTAATCTGATAGTGGTTTTGTTGTGGTTGATGTCTAGTCTTCTTTATGGCTCTAATCTGATAGTGGTAGATGTCTAGTCTCCTTTGTTGCTCTAATCTGATAGTGGTAGTGGGTTGGTAGATGTCTAGTCTCCTTTATGGCTCTAATCTGATAGATGTCTAGTCTTTATGGCTCTAATCTGATAGTGGTAGTGGGTTGGTAGATGTCTAGTCTCCCTTATGGCTCTAATCTGATAGTGGTAGTGGGGTGCTAGATGTCTAGTCTCCCTTATGGCTTTAATTTGATAGTGGTATTGGGCTGGTAGATGTCTAGTTTCCCTAATGGCTCTAATCTGATAGTGGTAGTGGGGTGGTAGATGTCTAGTCTTCTTTATGGCTCTAATCTGATAGTGGTTTTGTGGTGGTTGATGTCTAGTCTCCTTTATGGCTGTAATCTGATAGTGGTAGATGTGGTAGATGTCTAGTCTCCTTTGTGGCTCTAATATGATGGTGGTAGTGGGGTTGTAGATATCTAGTCTCCCTTATGACTCTAATCTTATAGTGGTTGTGAGGTGGTCGATGTCTAGTCTCCCTTGTGGCTCTAATCTGATAGTGGTTTTGTGGTGGTTGATGTCTAGTCTCCTTTATGGCTCTAATCTGATAGTGGTAGATATGGTAGATGTCTAGTCTCCTTTGTGGCTCTAATATGATGGTGGTAGTGGGGTCGTAGATATCTAGTCTCCCTTATGGCACTAATCTGATAGTGGTAGTGGGTTGGTAGATTTCTAGTCTCCTTTATAACTCTAATCTGATTGTGGTAGTGGGTTGGTAGATTTCTAGTCTCCCTTATGGCTCTAATCTGATAGTGGTAGTGGGTTGGTAGATGTCTAGTCTCCTTTATAACTCTAATCTGATAGTGGTAGTGGGGTGGTAGATGTCTAGTCTCGCTTGTGTCACTAATTTGATAGTGGTTGTGGGTTGGTAGATGTCTCCTTTATAACTCTAATCTGATAGTGGTAGTGGGCTGGTAGATGTCTTGTCTCCATTGTGGCTCTAATCTGGTAGTTGTAGTGGGCTGGTAGATGTCTAGTCTCCTTTAGAACTCTAATCTGAGAGTGGTAGTGGGCTGGTAGATGTCTAGTCTCCTTTATAACTCTAATCTGAGAGTGGTAGTGGGCTGGTAGATGTCTAGTCTCCCTATTGGCTCTAATCTGATAGTGGTTGTGGGTTGGTAGATGTCTAGTCTCCTTTATGGCTCTAATCTGATAGTGGTAGATATGGTAGATGTCTAGTCTCCTTTGTGGCTCTAATATGATGGTGGTAGTGGGGTCGTAGATATCTAGTCTCCCTTATGGCTCTAATCTGATAGTGGTAGTGGGTTGGTAGATTTCTAGTCTCCCTTATGGCTCTAATCTTATAGTGGTAGTGAGGTGGTCGATGTCTAGTCTCCCTTGTGGCTCTAATCTGATAGTGGTTTTGTGGTGGTTGATGTCTAGTCTCCTTTATGGCTCTAATCTGATAGTGGTAGATATGGTAGATGTCTAGTCTCCTTTGTGGCTCTAATATGATGGTGGTAGTGGGGTGGTAGATATCTAGTCTCCTTTATGGCTCTAATCTGATGGTGGTAGTGGGTTGGTAGATTTCGAGTCTCCCTTATGGCTCTAATCTTATAGTGGTAGTGGGGTCGTTGATATCTAGTCTCCCTTGTGTCTCTAATCTGATAGTGGTTTTGTTGTGGTTGATGTCTAGTCTTCTTTATGGCTCTAATCTGATAGTGGTAGATGTCTAGTCTCCTTTGTTGCTCTAATCTGATAGTGGTAGTGGGTTGGTAGATGTCTAGTCTCCTTTATGGCTCTAATCTGATAGATGTCTAGTCTTTATGGCTCTAATCTGATAGTGGTAGTGGGTTGGTAGATGTCTAGTCTCCCTTATGGCTCTAATCTGATAGTGGTAGTGGGGTGCTAGATGTCTAGTCTCCCTTATGGCTTTAATTTGATAGTGGTATTGGGCTGGTAGATGTCTAGTTTCCCTAATGGCTCTAATCTGATAGTGGTAGTGGGGTGGTAGATGTCTAGTCTTCTTTATGGCTCTAATCTGATAGTGGTTTTGTGGTGGTTGATGTCTAGTCTCCTTTATGGCTGTAATCTGATAGTGGTAGATGTGGTAGATGTCTAGTCTCCTTTGTGGCTCTAATATGATGGTGGTAGTGGGGTTGTAGATATCTAGTCTCCCTTATGGCTCTAATCTTATAGTGGTTGTGAGGTGGTCGATGTCTAGTCTCCCTTGTGGCTCTAATCTGATAGTGGTTTTGTGGTGGTTGATGTCTAGTCTCCTTTATGGCTCTAATCTGATAGTGGTAGATATGGTAGATGTCTAGTCTCCTTTGTGGCTCTAATATGATGGTGGTAGTGGGGTCGTAGATATCTAGTCTCCCTTATGGCACTAATCTGATAGTGGTAGTGGGTTGGTAGATTTCTAGTCTCCTTTATAACTCTAATCTGATTGTGGTAGTGGGTTGGTAGATTTCTAGTCTCCCTTATGGCTCTAATCTTATAGTGGTAGTGGGGTCGTTGATATCTAGTCTCCCTTGTGTCTCTAATCTGATAGTGGTTTTGTTGTGGTTGATGTCTAGTCTTCTTTATGGCTCTAATCTGATAGTGGTAGATGTCTAGTCTCCTTTGTTGCTCTAATCTGATAGTGGTAGTGGGTTGGTAGATGTCTAGTCTCCTTTATGGCTCTAATCTGATAGTGGTAGTGGGGTGGTAGATGTCTAGTCTCCCTTATGGCTCTAATCTGATAGTGGTATTGGGCTGGTAGATGTCTAGTTTCCCTAATGGCTCTAATCTGATAGTGGTAGTGGGGTGGTAGATGTCTAGTCTCCTTTATGGCTGTAATCTGATAGTGGTAGATGTGGTAGATGTCTAGTCTCCTTTGTGGCTCTAATATGATGGTGGTAGTGGGGTTGTAGATATCTAGTATCCCTTATGACTCTGATCTGATAGTGGTAGCGGGCTGGTAGATGTCTAGTCTCCCTTGTGGCTCGAATCTGATAGTTGTAGTGGGCTGGTAGATATCTAGTCTCCCTTGTGGCTCTAATCTTATAGTGGTATTGGGCTGGTAGATGTCTAGTCTCCTTTATAACTCTAATCTGATAGTGGTAGTGGGGTGGTCGATGTCTACTCTCCTTTTTAACTCTAATCTGATAGTGGTAGTGGGGTGGTTGATGTCTAGTCTCCTTTATGGCTCTAATCTGATAGTGGTAGTGGGGTGGATCGATGTCTAGTCTCCTTTATAACTCTAATCTGATAGTGGTAGTGGGGTGGTAGATGTCTAGTCTCGCTTGTGTCACTAATCTGATAGTGGTTGTGGGTTGGTAGATGTCTCCTTTATAACTCTAATCTGATTGTGGTAGTGGGTTGGTAGATTTCTAGTCTCCTTTATGGCTCTAATCTTATAGTGGTAGTGGGGTCGTTGATATCTAGTCTCCCTTGTGTCTCTAATCTGATAGTGGTTTTGTTGTGGTTGATGTCTAGTCTTCTTTATGGCTCTAATCTGATAGTGGTAGATGTCTAGTCTCCTTTGTTGCTCTAATCTGATAGTGGTAGTGGGTTGGTAGATGTCTAGTCTCCTTTATGGCTCTAATCTGATAGTGGTAGTGGGCTGGTAGATGTCTAGTCTCCCTTATGGCTCTAATCTGATAGTGGTAGTGGGGTGCTAGATGTCTAGTCTCCCTTATGGCTTTAATTTGATAGTGGTATTGGGCTGGTAGATGTTTAGTTTCCCTAATGGCTCTAATCTGATAGTGGTAGTGGGGTGGTAGATGTCTAGTCTTCTTTATGGCTCTAATCTGATAGTGGTTTTGTGGTGGTTGATGTCTAGTCTCCTTTATGGCTGTAATCTGATAGTGGTAGATGTGGTAGATGTCTAGTCTCCTTTGTGGCTCTAATATGATGGTGGAAATTGGGGTTGTAGATATCTAGTCTCCCTTATGGCTCTAATCTTATAGTGGTTGTGAGGTGGTCGATGTCTAGTCTCCCTTGTGGCTCTAATCTGATAGTGGTTTTGTGGTGGTTGATGTCTAGTCTCCTTTATGGCTCTAATCTGATAGTGGTAGATATGGTAGATGTCTAGTCTCCTTTGTGGCTCTAATATGATGGTGGTAGTGGGGTCGTAGATATCTAGTCTCCCTTATGGCTCTAATCTGATAGTGGTAGTGGGTTGGTAGATTTATAGTCTCCTTTATAACTCTAATCTGATTGTGGTAGTGGGTTGGTAGATTGCTAGTCTCCCTTATGGCTCTAATCTTATAGTGGTAGTGGGGTCGTTGATATCTAGTCTCCCTTGTGTCTCTAATCTGATAGTGGTTTTGTTGTGGTTGATGTCTAGTCTTCTTTATGGCTCTAATCTGATAGTGGTAGATGTCTAGTCTCCTTTGTTGCTCTAATCTGATAGTGGTAGTGGGTTGGTAGATGTCTAGTCTCCTTTATGGCTCTAATCTGATAGTGGTAGTGGGGTGCTAGATGTCTAGTCTCCCTTATGGCTTTAATTTGATAGTGGTATTGGGCTGGTAGATGTCTAGTTTCCCTAATGGCTCTAATCTGATAGTGGTAGTGGGGTGGTAGATGTCTAGTCTTCTTTATGGCTCTAATCTGATAGTGGTTTTGTGGTGGTTGATGTCTAGTCTCCTTTATGGCTGTAATCTGATAGTGGTAGATGTGGTAGATGTCTAGTCTCCTTTGTGGCTCTAATATGATGGTGGTAGTGGGGTTGTAGATATCTAGTATCCCTTATGGCTCTAATCTTATAGTGGTTGTGAGGTGGTCGATGTCTAGTCTCCCTTGTGGCTCTAATCTGATAGTGGTTTTGTGGTGGTTGATGTCTAGTCTCCTTTATGGCTCTAATCTGATAGTGGTAGATATGGTAGATGTCTAGTCTCCTTTGTGGCTCTAATATGATGGTGGTAGTGGGGTCGTAGATATCTAGTCTCCCTTATGGCTCTAATCTGATAGTGGTAGTGGGTTGGTAGATTTCTAGTCTCCTTTATAACTCTAATCTGATAGTGGTAGTGGGGTGGTTGATGTCTAGTCTCCTTTATGGCTCTAATCTGATAGTGGTAGTGGGGTGGTCGATGTCTAGTCTCCTTTATAACTCTAATCTGATAGTGGTAGTGGGGTGGTAGATGTCTAGTCTCGCTTGTGTCACTAATCTGATAGTGGTTGTGGGTTGGTAGATGTCTCCTTTATAACTCTAATCTGATAGTGGTAGTGGGCTGGTAGATGTCTAGTCTCCCTAATGGCTCTAATCTGATAGTGGTAGTGGGGTGGTAGATGTCTAGTCTCCTTTATGGCTGTAATCTGATAGTGGTAGTGGGGTTGTAGATATCTAGTATCCCTTATGACTCTGATCTGATAGTGGTAGCGGGCTGGTAGATGTCTAGTCTCCCTTGTGGCTCTAATCTGATAGTTGTAGTGGGCTGGTAGATATCTAGTCTCCCTTGTGGCTCTAATCTTATAGTGGTAGTGGGCTGGTAGATGTCTAGTCTCCTTTATAACTCTAATCTGATAGTGGTAGTGGGGTGGTCGATGTCTAGTCTCCCTTATGGCTCTAATCTTATAGTGGTAGTGGGGTCGTTGATATCTAGTCTCCCTTGTGTCTCTAATCTGATAGTGGTTTTGTTGTGGTTGATGTCTAGTCTTCTTTATGGCTCTAATCTGATAGTGGTAGATGTCTAGTCTCCTTTGTTGCTCTAATCTGATAGTGGTAGTGGGTTGGTAGATGTCTAGTCTCCTTTATGGCTCTAATCTGATAGTGGTAGTGGGCTGGTAGATGTCTAGTCTCCCTTATGGCTCTAATCTGATAGTGGTAGTGGGGTGCTAGATGTCTAGTCTCCCTTATGGCTTTAATTTGATAGTGGTATTGGGCTGGTAGATGTCTAGTTTCCCTAATGGCTCTAATCTGATAGTGGTAGTGGGGTGGTAGATGTCTAGTCTTCTTTATGGCTCTAATCTGATAGTGGTTTTGTGGTGGTTGATGTCTAGTCTCCTTTATGGCTGTAATCTGATAGTGGTAGATGTGGTAGATGTCTAGTCTCCTTTGTGGCTCTAATATGATGGTGGTAGTGGGGTTGTAGATATCTAGTCTCCCTTATGGCTCTAATCTTATAGTGGTTGTGAGGTGGTCGATGTCTAGTCTCCCTTGTGGCTCTAATCTGATAGTGGTTTTGTGGTGGTTGATGTCTAGTCTCCTTTATGGCTCTAATCTGATAGTGGTAGATATGGTAGATGTCTAGTCTCCTTTGTGGCTCTAATATGATGGTGGTAGTGGGGTCGTAGATATCTAGTCTCCCTTATGGCTCTAATCTGATAGTGGTAGTGGGTTGGTAGATTTCTAGTCTCCTTTATAACTCTAATCTGATTGTGGTAGTGGGTTGGTAGATTTCTAGTCTCCCTTATGGCTCTAATCTTATAGTGGTAGTGGGGTCGTTGATATCTAGTCTCCCTTGTGTCTCTAATCTGATAGTGGTTTTGTTGTGGTTGATGTCTAGTCTTCTTTATGGCTCTAATCTGATAGTGGTAGATGTCTAGTCTCCTTTGTTGCTCTAATCTGATAGTGGTAGTGGGTTGGTAGATGTCTAGTCTCCTTTATGGCTCTAATCTGATAGTGGTAGTGGGCTGGTAGATGTCTAGTCTCCCTTATGGCTCTAATCTGATAGTGGTAGTGGGGTGCTAGATGTCTAGTCTCCCTTATGGCTTTAATTTGATAGTGGTATTGGGCTGGTAGATGTCTAGTTTCCCTAATGGCTCTAATCTGATAGTGGTAGTGGGGTGGTAGATGTCTAGTCTTCTTTATGGCTCTAATCTGATAGTGGTTTTGTGGTGGTTGATGTCTAGTCTCCTTTATGGCTGTAATCTGATAGTGGTAGATGTGGTAGATGTCTAGTCTCCTTTGTGGCTCTAATATGATGGTGGTAGTGGGGTTGTAGATATCTAGTATCCCTTATGGCTCTAATCTTATAGTGGTTGTGAGGTGGTCGATGTCTAGTCTCCCTTGTGGCTCTAAATTGAAAGTGGTTTTGTGGTGGTTGATGTCTAGTCTCCTTTATGGCTCTAATCTGACAGTGGTAGATATGGTAGATGTCTAGTCTCCTTTGTGGCTCTAATATGATGGTGGTAGTGGGGTCGTAGATATCTAGTCTCCTTTATGGCTCTAATCTGATAGTGGTAGTGGGTTGGTAGATTTCTAGTCTCCTTTATAACTCTAATCTGATTGTTGTAGTGGGTTGGTAGATTTCTAGTCTCCCTTATGGCTCTAATCTTATAGTGGTAGTGGGGTCGTTGATATCTAGTCTCCCTTGTGTCTCTAATCTGATAGTGGTTTTGTTGTGGTTGATGTCTAGTCTTCTTTATGGCTCTAATCTGATAGCGTTAGATGTCTAGTCTCCTTTGTTGCTCGAATCTGATAGTGGTAGTGGGTTGGTAGATGTCTAGTCTCCTTTATGGCTCTAATCTGATAGTGGTAGTGGGCTGGTAGATGTCTAGTCTCCCTTATGGCTCTAATCTGATAGTGGTATTGGGCTGGTAGATGTCTAGTTTCCCTAATGGCTCTAATCTGATAGTGGTAGTGGGGTGGTAGATGTCTAGTCTCCTTTATGGCTCTAATCTGATAGTGGTAGATGTGGTAGATGTCTAGTCTCCTTTGTGGCTCTAATATGATGGTGGTAGTGGGGTTGTAGATATCTAGTATCCCTTATGACTCTGATCTGATAGTGGTAGCGGGCTGGTAGATGTCTAGTCTCCCTTGTGGCTCTAATCTGATAGTTGTAGTGGGCTGGTAGATATCTAGTCTCCCTTGTGGCTCTAATCTTATAGTGGTAGTGGGCTGGTAGATGTCTAGTCTCCTTTATAACTCTAATCTGATAGTGGTAGTGGGGTGGTTGATGTCTAGTCTCCTTTATGGCTCTAATCTGATAGTGGTAGTGGGGTGGTCGATGTCTAGTCTCCTTTATAACTCTAATCTGATAGTGGTAGTGGGGTGGTAGATGTCTAGTCTCGCTTGTGTCACTAATCTGATAGTGGTTGTGGGTTGGTAGATGTCTCCTTTATAACTCTAATCTGATAGTGGTAGTGGGCTGGTAGATGTCTAGTCTCCCTTGTGGCTCTAATCTGATAGTTGTAGTGGGCTGGTAGATGTCTAGTCTCCCTTTTGGCTCCAATCTTATAGTGGTAGTGGGCTGGTAGATGTCTAGTCTCCTTTATAACTCTAATCTGAGAGTGGTAGTGGGCTGGTAGATGTCTAGTCTCCCTAATGGCTCTAATCTGATAGTGGTTGTGGGTTGGTAGATGTCTAGTCTCCTTTATAACTCTAATCTGATAGTGGTAGTGGGGTGGTCGATGTCTAGTCTCCTTTATGGCTCTAATCTGATAGTGGTAGTGGGGTGGTCGATTTCTAGTCTCCTTTATAACTCTAATCTGATAGTGGTAGTGGGGTGGTAGATGTCTAGTCTCCCTTGTGTCTCTAATCTGATAGTGGTTTTGTGGTGGTTGATGTCTAGTCTCCTTTATGGCTCTAATCTGATAGTGGTAGATATGGTAGATGTCTAGTCTCCTCTGTGGCTCTAATATGATGGTGGTAGTGGGGTCGTAGATATCTAGTCTCCCGTATGGCTCTAATCTGATAGTGGTAGTACGCTGGTAGATTTCTAGTCTCCCTTATGGCTCTAATCTTATAGTGGTAGTGAGGTGGTCGATGTCTAGTCTCCCTTGTGGCTCTAATCTGATAGTTGTAGTGGGCTGGTAGATGTCTAGGCTCCCTTGTGGCGCTAATATGATGGTGGTAGTGGGGTCGTAGATATCTAGTCTCCCTTATGGCTGTAATCTGATTGTGGTAGTGGGTTGGTAGATGTCTAGTCTCCTTTATGGCTCTAATCTGATAGTGGTAGTGGGCTGGTAGATGTCTAGTCTCCCTTATGGCTCTAATCTGATAGTGGTAGTGGGGTGCTAGATGTCTAGTCTCCCTTATGGCTTTAATTTGATAGTGGTATTGGGCTGGTAGATGTCTAGTTTCCCTAATGGCTCTAATCTGATAGTGGTAGTGGGGTGGTCGATGTCTAGTCTCCCTTGTGGCTCTAAATTGAAAGTGGTTTTGTGGTGGTTGATGTCTAGTCTCCTTTATGGCTCTAATCTGACAGTGGTAGATATGGTAGATGTCTAGTCTCCTTTGTGGCTCTAATATGATGGTGGTAGTGGGGTCGTAGATATCTAGTCTCCCTTATGGCTCTAATCTGATAGTGGTAGTGGGTTGGTAGATTTCTAGTCTCCTTTATAACTCTAATCTGATTGTGGTAGTGGGTTGGTAGATTTCTAGTCTCCCTTATGGCTCTAATCTTATAGTGGTAGTGGGGTCGTTGATATCTAGTCTCCCTTGTGTCTCTAATCTGATAGTGGTTTTGTTGTGGTTGATGTCTAGTCTTCTTTATGGCTCTAATCTGATAGTGGTAGATGTCTAGTCTCCTTTGTTGCTCGAATCTGATAGTGGTAGTGGGTTGGTAGATGTCTAGTCTCCTTTATGGCTCTAATCTGATAGTGGTAGTGGGCTGGTAGATGTCTAGTCTCCCTTATGGCTCTAATCTGATAGTGGTAGTGGGCTGGTAGATGTCTAGTTTCCCTAATGGCTCTAATCTGATAGTGGTAGTGGGGTGGTAGATGTCTAGTCTCCTTTATGGCTGTAATCTGATAGTGGTAGATGTGGTAGATGTCTAGTCTCCTTTGTGGCTCTAATATGATGGTGGTAGTGGGGTTGTAGATATCTAGTATCCCTTATGACTCTGATCTGATAGTGGTAGCGGGCTGGTAGATGTCTAGTCTCCCTTGTGGCTCTAATCTGATAGTTGTAGTGGGCTGGTAGATATCTAGTCTCCCTAATGGCTCTAATCTGATAGTGGTAGTGGGGTGGTAGATGTCTAGTCTCCTTTATTGCTCTAATCTGATAGTGGTAGTGGGGTGGTTGATGTCTAGTCTCCTTTATGGCTCTAATCTGATAGTGGTAGTGGGGTGGTCGATGTCTAGTCTCCTTTATAACTCTAATCTGATAGTGGTAGTGGGGTGGTAGATGTCTAGTCTCGCTTGTGTCACTAATCTGATAGTGGTTGTGGGTTGGTAGATGTCTCCTTTATAACTCTAATCTGATAGTGGTAGTGGGCTGGTAGATGTCTAGTCTCCCTTGTGGCTCTAATCTGATAGTTGTAGTGGGCTGGTAGATGTCTAGTCTCCCTTTTGGCTCTAATCTTATAGTGGTAGTGGGCTGGTAGATGTCTAGTCTCCTTTATAACTCTAATCTGAGAGTGGTAGTGGGCTGGTAGATGTCTAGTCTCCCTAATGGCTCTAATCTGATAGTGGTTGTGGGTTGGTAGATGTCTAGTCTCCTTTATAACTCTAATCTGATAGTGGTAGTGGGGTGGTCGATGTCTAGTCTCCTTTATGGCTCTAATCTGATAGTGGTAGTGGGGTGGTCGATTTCTAGTCTCCTTTATAACTCTAATCTGATAGT
Organism: Salvelinus alpinus; assembly: GCF_045679555.1. Taxonomy (NCBI): domain Eukaryota; kingdom Metazoa; phylum Chordata; class Actinopteri; order Salmoniformes; family Salmonidae; genus Salvelinus; species Salvelinus alpinus. The sequence continues at coordinate 419,988 of NC_092089.1, read as the reverse complement.
GGTAGTGGGGTGGTAGATGTCTAGTCTCCCTTGTGTCTCTAATTTGATAGTGGTTTTGTGGTGGTTGATGTCTAGTCTCCTTTATGGCTCTAATCTGATAGTGGTAGATATGGTAGATGTCTAGTCTCCTCTGTGGCTCTAATATGATGGTGGTAGTGGGGTCGTAGATATCTAGTCTCCCTTATGGCTCTAATCTGATAGTGGTAGTACGCTGGTAGATTTCTAGTCTCCCTTATGGCTCTAATCTTATAGTGGTAGTGAGGTGGTCGATGTCTAGTCACCCTTGTGGCTCTAATCTGATAGTTGTAGTGGGCTGGTAGATGTCTAGGCTCCCTTGTGGCGCTAATATGATGGTGGTAGTGGGGTCGTAGATATCTAGTCTCCCTTATGGCTGTAATCTGATTGTGGTAGTGGGTTGGTAGATGTCTAGTCTCCTTTATGGCTCTAATCTGATAGTGGTAGTGGGCTGGTAGATGTCTAGTCTCCCTTATGGCTCTAATCTGATAGTGGTAGTGGGGTGCTAGATGTCTAGTCTCCCTTATGGCTTTAATTTGATAGTGGTATTGGGCTGGTAGATTTCTAGTCTCCCTTATGGCTCTAATCTTATAGTGGTAGTGGGGTCGTTGATATCTAGTCTCCCTTGTGTCTCTAATCTGATAGTGGTTTTGTTGTGGTTGATGTCTAGTCTTCTTTATGGCTCTAATCTGATAGTGGTAGATGTCTAGTCTCCTTTGTTGCTCTAATCTGATAGTGGTAGTGGGTTGGTAGATGTCTAGTCTCCTTTATGGCTCTAATCTGATAGTGGTAGTGGGCTGGTAGATGTCTAGTCTCCCTTATGGCTCTAATCTGATAGTGGTATTGGGCTGGTAGATGTCTAGTCTCCTTTATGGCTGTAATCTGATAGTTGTAGATGTGGTAGATGTCTAGTCTCCTTTGTGGCTCTAATATGATGGTGGTAGTGGGGTTGTAGATATCTAGTATCCCTTATGACTCTGATCTGATAGTGGTAGCGGGCTGGTAGATGTCTAGTCTCCCTTGTGGCTCTAATCTGATAGTTGTAGTGGGCTGGTAGATATCTAGTCTCCCTTGTGGCTCTAATCTTATAGTGGTAGTGGGCTGGTAGATGTCTAGTCTCCTTTATAACTCTAATCTGATAGTGGTAGTGGGGTGGTTGATGTCTAGTCTCCTTTATGGCTCTAATCTGATAGTGGTAGTGGGGTGGTCGATGTCTAGTCTCCTTTATAACTCTAATCTGATAGTGGTAGTGGGGTGGTAGATGTCTAGTCTCGCTTGTGTCACTAATCTGATAGTGGTTGTGGGTTGGTAGATGTCTCCTTTATAACTCTAATCTGATAGTGGTAGTGGGCTGGTAGATGTCTAGTCTCCCTTGTGGCTCTAATCTGATAGTTGTAGTGGGCTGGTAGATGTCTAGTCTCCCTTTTGGCTCTAATCTTATAGTGGTAGTGGGCTGGTAGATGTCTAGTCTCCATTATAACTCTAATCTGAGAGTGGTAGTGGGCTGGTAGATGTCTAGTCTCCCTAATGGCTCTAATCTGATAGTGGTAGTGGGGTGGTCGATTTCTAGTCTCCTTTATAACTCTAATCTGATAGTGGTAGTGGGGTGGTAGATGTCTAGTCTCCCTTGTGTCTCTAATTTGATAGTTGTTGTGTGGTGGTTGATGTCTAGTCTCCTTTATGGCTCTAATCTGATAGTGGTAGATATGGTAGATGTCTAGTCTCCTCTGTGGCTCTAATATGATGGTGGTAGTGGGGTCGTAGATATCTAGTCTCCCTTATGGCTCTAATCTGATAGTGGTAGTACGCTGGTAGATTTCTAGTCTCCCTTATGGCTCTAATCTTATAGTGGTAGTGAGGTGGTCGATGTCTAGTCTCCCTTGTGGCTCTAATCTGATAGTTGTAGTGGGCTGGTAGATGTCTAGGCTCCCTTGTGGCGCTAATATGATGGTGGTAGTGGGGTCGTAGATATCTAGTCTCCCTTATGGCTGTAATCTGATTGTGGTAGTGGGTTGGTAGATGTCTAGTCTCCTTTATGGCTCTAATCTGATAGTGGTAGTGGGGTTCTAGATGTCTAGTCTCCCTTATGGCTCTAATCTGATAGTGGTAGTGGGCTGGTAGATGTCTAGTCTCCCTTATGGCTCTAATCTGATAGTGGTAGTGGGGTTCTAGATGTCTAGTCTCCCTTATGGCTCTAATCTGATAGTGGTAGTGGGCTGGTAGATGTCTAGTCTCCCTAATGGCTCTAATCTGATTGTGGTAGTGAGGTTGTAGATGTCTAGTCTTCTTTATGGCTCTAATCTGATAGTGGTAGATATGGTAGATGTCTAGTCTCCCTTGTGGCTCTAATCTGATAGTTGTAGTGGGCTGGTAGGTGTCTAGGCTCCCTTGTGGCTCTAATCTGATAGTGGTTGTGGGTTGGTAGATGTCTAGTCTCCTTTATAACTCTAATCTGATAGTGGTAGTGGGCTGGTAGATGTCTAGTCTCCCTTGTGGCTCTAATCTGATAGTGGTAGTGGGCTGGTAGATGTCTAGTCTCCCTTGTGGCTCTAATCTTATAGTGGTAGTGGGTTGGTAGATGTCTAGTCTCCTTTATAACTCTAATCTGATAGTGGTAGTGGGGTGGTAGATGTCTAGTCTCCCTTGTGTCTCTAATCTGACAGTGGTTTTGTGGTGGTTGATGTATAGTCTCCTTTATGGCTCTAATCTGATAGTGGTAGATATGGTAGATGTCTAGTCTCCTTTGTGGCTCTAATATGATGGTTGTAGTGGGCTGGTAGATGTCTAGTCTCCCTTGTGGCTCTAATCTGATAGTTGTAGTGGGCTGGTAGATGTCTAGTCTCCCTTGTGGCTCTAATCTTATAGTGGTAGTGGGTTGGTAGATGTCTAGTCTCCTTTATAACTCTAATCTGGTAGTGGTAGTGGGGTGGTAGATGTCTAGTCTCCCTTGTGTCTCTAATCTGACAGTGGTAGATATGGTAGATGTCTAGTCTCCTTTGTGGCTCTAATCTGATAGTGGTAGTGGGCTGGTAGATGTCTAGTCTCCTTTATAACTCTAATCTGATCTCTAATCTGAGAGTGGTAGGGGGCTGGTACATGTCTAGTCTCCCTAATGGCTCTAATCTGATAGTGGTTGTGGGTTGGTAGATGTCTAGTCTCCTTTATAACTCTAATCTGATAGTGGTAGTGGGGTGGTCGATGTCTAGTCTCCTTTATGGCTCTAATCTGATAGTGGTAGTGGGGTGGTCGATGTCTAGTCTCCTTTATAACTCTAATCTGATAGTGGTAGTGGGGTGGTAGATGTCTAGTCTCCCTTGTGTCTCTAATCTGATAGTGGATTTGTGGTGGTTGATGTCTAGTCTCCTTTATGGCTCTAATATGATGGTGGTAGTGGGGTCGTAGATATCTAGTCTCCCTTATGGCTCTAATCTGATAGTGGTAGTGGGTTGGTAGATTTCTAGTCTCCCTTATGGCTCTAATCTTATAGTGGTAGTGAGGTGGTCGATGTCTAGGCTCCCTTGTGGCTCTAATCTGATAGTTGTAGTGGGCTGGTAGATGTCTAGTCTCCCTTGTGGCTCTAATCTGATAGTTGTAGTGGGCTGGTAGATGTCTAGGCTCCTTTATAACTCTAATATGATCGTGGTAGTTGGGTGGTAGATGTCTAGGCTCCATTGTGTCTCTAATCTGATAGTGGTTTTGTGGTGGTTGATGTCTAGGCTCCTTTATGGCTCTAATCTGATAGTGGTAGATATGGTAGATGTCTAGTCTCCTTTGTGGCTCTAATATGATGGTGGTACTGGGGTCGTAGATATCTAGTCTCCCTTATGGCTCTAATCTGATAGTGGTAGTGGGTTGGTAGATTTCTAGTCTCCTTTATATCTCTAATCTGATTGTGGTAGTGGGTTGGTAGATTTCTAGTCTCCCTTATGGCTCTAATCTTATAGTGGTAGTGGGGTCGTTGATATCTAGTCTCCCTTGTGTCTCTAATCTGATAGTGGTTTTGTTGTGGTTGATGTCTAGTCTTCTTTATGGCTCTAATCTGATAGTGGTAGATGTCTAGTCTCCTTTGTTGCTCTAATCTGATAGTGGTAGTGGGTTGGTAGATGTCTAGTCTCCTTTATGGCTCTAATCTGATAGTGGTAGTGGGCTGGTAGATGTCTAGTCTCCCTTATGGCTCTAATCTGATAGTGGTAGTGGGGTGCTAGATGTCTAGTCTCCCTTATGGCTTTAATTTGATAGTGGTATTGGGCTGGTAGATGTCTAGTTTCCCTAATGGCTCTAATCTGATTGTGGTAGTGGGGTGGTAGATGTCTAGTCTTCTTTATGGCTCTAATCTGATAGTGGTTTTGTGGTGGTTGATGTCTAGTCTCCTTTATGGCTGTAATCTGATAGTGGTAGATGTGGTAGATGTCTAGTCTCCTTTGTGGCTCTAATATGATGGTGGTAGTGGGGTTGTAGATATCTAGTATCCCTAATGGCTCTAATCTGATAGTGGTAGCGGGCTGGTAGATGTCTAGTCTCCCTTGTGGCTCTAATCTTATAGTTGTAGTGGGCTGGTAGATATCTAGTCTCCCTTGTGGCTCTAATCTGATAGTTGTAGTGGGTTGGTAGATGTCTAGTCTCCCTTGTGGCTCTAATCTTATAGTTGTAGTGGGTTGGTAGATGTCTAGTCTCCCTTGTGGCTCTAATCTTATAGTTGTAGTGGGCTGGTAGATGTCTAGTCTCCCTTGTGGCTCTAATCTTATAGTTGTAGTGGGCTGGTAGATGTCTAGTCTCCCTTGTGGCTCTAATCTGATAGTTGTAGTGGGCTGGTAGATATCTAGTCTCCCTTGTGGCTCTAATCTTATAGTTGTAGTGGGTTGGTATATGTCTAGTCTCCCTTGTGGCTCTAATCTGATAGTTGTAGTGGGCTGGTAGATATCTAGTCTCCCTTGTGGCTCTAATCTTATAGTGGTAGTGGGCTGGTAGATGTCTAGTCTCCTTTATAACTCTAATCTGATAGTGGTAGTGGGGTGGTAGATGTCTAGTCTCGCTTGTGTCACTAATCTGATAGTGGTTGTGGGTTGGTAGATGTCTCCTTTATAACACTAATCTGATAGTGGTAGTGGGCTGGTAGATGTCTAGTCTCCCTTGTGGCTCTAATCTGATAGTTGTAGTGGGCTGGTAGATGTCTAGTCTCCTTTATAACTCTAATCTGAGAGTGGTAGTGGGCTGGTAGATGTCTAGTCTCCCTAATGGCTCTAATCTGATAGTTGTAGTGGGCTGGTAGATGTCTAGGCTCCCTTTTGGCTCTAATCTGATAGTGGTAGTGGGGTGGTAGATGTCTAGGCTCCCTTGTGTCTCTAATCTGATAGTGGTTTTGTGGTGGTTGATGTCTAGTCTCCTTTATGGCTCTAATCTGATAGTGGTAGTGGGGTCGTAGATATCTAGTCTCCCTTATGGCTGTAATCTGATTGTGGTAGTGGGGTTGTAGATATCTAGTATCCCTTATGACTCTAATCTGATAGTGGTAGTGGGCTGGTAGATGTCTAGTCTCCCTTGTGGCTCTAATCTGATAGTTGTAGTGGGCTGGTAGATGTCTAGTCTCCCCTGTGGCTCTAATCTTATAGTGGTAGTGGGCTGGTAGATGTCTAGTCTCCTTTATAACTCTAATCTGATAGTGGTAGTGGGGTGGTCGATGTCTAGTCTCCTTTATAACTCTAATCTGATAGTGGTAGTGGGGTGGTCGATGTCTAGTCTCCTTTATGGCTCTAATCTGATAGTGGTAGTGGGGTGGTAGATGTCTAGTCTCCCTTGTGTCTCTAATCTGATAGTGGTTTTGTGGTGGTTGATGTCTAGTCTCCTTTATGGCTCTAATCTGATAGTGGTAGATATGGTAGATGTCTAGTCTCCCTTGTGGCTCTAATCTGATAGTTGTAGTGGGCTGGTAGATGTCTAGGCTCCCTTGTGGCTCTAATCTGATAGTGGTAGTGGGTTGGTAGATGTCTAGTCTCCTTTATAACTCTAATCTGATAGTGGTAGTGGGCTGGTAGATGTCTAGTCTCCCTTGTGGCTCTAATCTGATAGTTGTAGTGGGCTGGTAGATGTCTAGTCTCCCTTGTGGCTCTAATCTTATAGTGGTAGTGGGTTGGTAGATGTCTAGTCTCCTTTATAACTCTAATCTGATAGTGGTAGTGGGGTGGTAGATGTCTAGTCTCCCTTGTGTCTGTTATCTGACAGTGGTTTTGTGGTGGTTGATGTATAGTCTCCTTTATGGCTCTAATCTGATAGTGGTAGATATGGTAGATGTCTAGTCTCCTTTGTGGCTCTAATATGATGGTTGTAGTGGGCTGGTAGATGTCTAGTCTCCCTTGTGGCTCTAATCTTATAGTGGTAGTGGGCTGGTAGATTTCTAGTCTCCTTTATAACTCTAATCTGATTGTGGTAGTGGGTTGGTAGATTTCTAGTCTCCCTTATGGCTCTAATCTTATAGTGGTAGTGGGGTCGTTGATATCTAGTCTCCCTTGTGTCTCTAATCTGATAGTGGTTTTGTTGTGGTTGATGTCTAGTCTCCTTTATGGCTCTAATCTGATAGTGGTAGTGGGGTGGTCGATGTCTAGTCTCCCTTGTGTCTCTAATCTGACAGTGGTTTTGTGGTGGTTGATGTATAGTCTCCTTTATGGCTCTAATCTGATAGTGGTAGATATGGTAGATGTCTAGTCTCCTTTGTGGCTCTAATATGATGGTTGTAGTGGGCTGGTAGATGTCTAGTCTCCCTTGTGGCTCTAATCTGATAGTTGTAGTGGGCTGGTAGATGTCTAGTCTCCCTTGTGGCTCTAATCTTATAGTGGTAGTGGGTTGGTAGATGTCTAGTCTCCTTTATAACTCTAATCTGATAGTGGTAGTGGGGTGGTAGATGTCTAGTCTCCCTTGTGTCTCTAATCTGACAGTGGTTTTGTGGTGGTTGATGTATAGTCTCCTTTATGGCTCTAATCTGATAGTGGTAGATATGGTAGATGTCTAGTCTCCTTTGTGGCTCTAATCTTATAGTGGTAGTGGGCTGGTAGATGTCTAGTCTCCTTTATAACTCTAATCTGAGAGTGGTAGTGGGTTGGTAGATGTCTAGTCTCCTTTATATCTCTAATCTGAGAGTGGTAGTGGGCTGGTAGATGTCTAGTCTCCCTAATGGCTCTAATCTGATAGTGGTTGTGGGTTGGTAGATGTCTAGTCTCCTTTATAACTCTAATCTGATAGTGGTAGTGGGGTGGTCGATGTCTAGTCTCCTTTATGGCTCTAATCTGATAGTGGTAGTGGGGTGGTCGATGTCTAGTCTCCTTTATAACTCTAATCTGATAGTGGTAGTGGGGTGGTAGATGTCTAGTCTCCCTTGTGTCTCTAATTTGATAGTGGATTTGTGGTGGTTGATGTCTAGTCTCCTTTATGGCTCTAATATGATGGTGGTAGTGGGGTCGTAGATATCTAGTCTCCCTTATGGCTCTAATCTGATAGTGGTAGTGGGTTGGTAGATTTCTAGTCTCCCTTATGGCTCTAATCTTATAGTGGTAGTGAGGTGGTCGATGTCTAGGCTCCCTTGTGGCTCTAATCTGATAGTTGTAGTGGGCTGGTAGATGTCTAGTCTCCCTTGTGGCTCTAATCTGATAGTTGTAGTGGGCTGGTAGATGTCTAGGCTCCTTTATAACTCTAATATGATCGTGGTAGTTGGGTGGTAGATGTCTAGGCTCCATTGTGTCTCTAATCTGATAGTGGTTTTGTGGTGGTTGATGTCTAGGCTCCTTTATGGCTCTAATCTGATAGTGGTAGATATGGTAGATGTCTAGCCTCCTTTGTGGCTCTAATATGATGGTGGTAGTGGGGTCGTAGATATCTAGTCTCCCTTATGGCTCTAATCTGATAGTGGTAGTGGGTTGGTAGATTTCTAGTCTCCTTTATAACTCTAATCTGATTGTGGTAGTGGGTTGGTAGATTTCTAGTCTCCCTTATGGCTCTAATCTTATAGTGGTAGTGGGGTCGTTGATATCTAGTCTCCCTTGTGTCTCTAATCTGATAGTGGTTTTGTTGTGGTTGATGTCTAGTCTTCTTTATGGCTCTAATCTGATAGTGGTAGATGTCTAGTCTCCTTTGTTGCTCTAATCTGATAGTGGTAGTGGGTTGGTAGATGTCTAGTCTCCTTTATGGCTCTAATCTGATAGTGGTAGTGGGCTGGTAGATGTCTAGTCTCCCTTATGGCTCTAATCTGATAGTGGTAGTGGGGTGCTAGATGTCTAGTCTCCCTTATGGCTTTAATTTGATAGTGGTATTGGGCTGGTAGATGTCTAGTTTCCCTAATGGCTCTAATCTGATTGTGGTAGTGGGGTGGTAGATGTCTAATCTTCTTTATGGCTCTAATCTGATAGTGGTTTTGTGGTGGTTGATGTCTAGTCTCCTTTATGGCTGTAATCTGATAGTGGTAGATGTGGTAGATGTCTAGTCTCCTTTGTGGCTCTAATATGATGGTGGTAGTGGGGTTGTAGATATCTAGTATCCCTAATGGCTCTAATCTGATAGTGGTAGCGGGCTGGTAGATGTCTAGTCTCCCTTGTGGCTCTAATCTTATAGTTGTAGTGGGCTGGTAGATATCTAGTCTCCCTTGTGGCTCTAATCTGATAGTTGTAGTGGGTTGGTAGATGTCTAGTCTCCCTTGTGGCTCTAATCTTATAATTGTAGTGGGTTGGTAGATGTCTAGTCTCCCTTGTGGCTCTAATCTTATAGTTGTAGTGGGCTGGTAGATGTCTAGTCTCCCTTGTGGCTCTAATCTTATAGTTGTAGTGGGCTGGTAGATGTCTAGTCTCCCTTGTGGCTCTAATCTGATAGTTGTAGTGGGCTGGTAGATATCTAGTCTCCCTTGTGGCTCTAATCTTATAGTTGTAGTGGGTTGGTATATGTCTAGTCTCCCTTGTGGCTCTAATCTGATAGTTGTAGTGGGCTGGTAGATATCTAGTCTCCCTTGTGGCTCTAATCTTATAGTGGTAGTGGGCTGGTAGATGTCTAGTCTCCTTTATAACTCTAATCTGATAGTGGTAGTCGGGTGGTCGATGTCTAGTCTCCTTTATAACTCTAATCTGATAGTGGTAGTGGGGTGGTTGATGTCTAGTCTCCTTTATGGCTCTAATCTGATAGTGGTAGTGGGGTGGTCGATGTCTAGTCTCCTTTATAACTCTAATCTGATAGTGGTAGTGGGGTGGTAGATGTCTAGTCTCGCTTGTGTCACTAATCTGATAGTGGTTGTGGGTTGGTAGATGTCTCCTTTATAACACTAATCTGATAGTGGTAGTGGGCTGGTAGATGTCTAGTCTCCCTTGTGGCTCTAATCTGATAGTTGTAGTGGGCTGGTAGATGTCTAGTCTCCTTTATAACTCTAATCTGAGAGTGGTAGTGGGCTGGTAGATGTCTAGTCTCCCTAATGGCTCTAATCTGATAGTTGTAGTGGGCTGGTAGATGTCTAGGCTCCCTTTTGGCTCTAATCTGATAGTGGTAGTGGGGTGGTAGATGTCTAGGCTCCCTTGTGTCTCTAATCTGATAGTGGTTTTGTGGTGGTTGATGTCTAGTCTCCTTTATGGCTCTAATCTGATAGTGGTAGTGGGGTCGTAGATATCTAGTCTCCCTTATGGCTGTAATCTGATTGTGGTAGTGGGGTTGTAGATATCTAGTATCCCTTATGACTCTAATCTGATAGTGGTAGTGGGCTGGTAGATGTCTAGTCTCCCCTGTGGCTCTAATCTTATAGTGGTAGTGGGCTGGTAGATGTCTAGTCTCCTTTATAACTCTAATCTGATAGTGGTAGTGGGGTGGTCGATGTCTAGTCTCCTTTATAACTCTAATCTGATAGTGGTAGTGGGGTGGTCGATGTCTAGTCTCCTTTATGGCTCTAATCTGATAGTGGTAGTGGGGTGGTAGATGTCTAGTCTCCCTTGTGTCTCTAATCTGATAGTGGTTTTGTGGTGGTTGATGTCTAGTCTCCTTTATGGCTCTAATCTGATAGTGGTAGATATGGTAGATGTCTAGTCTCCCTTGTGGCTCTAATCTGATAGTTGTAGTGGGCTGGTAGATGTCTAGGCTCCCTTGTGGCTCTAATCTGATAGTGGTTGTGGGTTGGTAGATGTCTAGTCTCCTTTATAACTCTAATCTGATAGTGGTAGTGGGCTGGTAGATGTCTAGTCTCCCTTGTGGCTCTAATCTGATAGTTGTAGTGGGCTGGTAGATGTCTAGTCTCCCTTGTGGCTCTAATCTTATAGTGGTAGTGGGTTGGTAGATGTCTAGTCTCCTTTATAACTCTAATCTGATAGTGGTAGTGGGGTGGTAGATGTCTAGTCTCCCTTGTGTCTGTAATCTGACAGTGGTTTTGTGGTGGTTGATGTATAGTCTCCTTTATGGCTCTAATCTGATAGTGGTAGATATGGTAGATGTCTAGTCTCCTTTGTGGCTCTAATATGATGGTTGTAGTGGGCTGGTAGATGTCTAGTCTCCCTTGTGGCTCTAATCTTATAGTGGTAGTGGGCTGGTAGATTTCTAGTCTCCTTTATAACTCTAATCTGATTGTGGTAGTGGGTTGGTAGATTTCTAGTCTCCCTTATGGCTCTAATCTTATAGTGGTAGTGGGGTCGTTGATATCTAGTCTCCCTTGTGTCTCTAATCTGATAGTGGTTTTGTTGTGGTTGATGTCTAGTCTCCTTTATGGCTCTAATCTGATAGTGGTAGTGGGGTGGTCGATGTCTAGTCTCCTTTATAACTCTAATCTGATAGTGGTAGTGGGGTGGTCGATGTCTAGTCTCCTTTATGGCTCTAATCTGATAGTGGTAGTGGGGTGGTCGATGTCTAGTCTCCTTTATAACTCTAATCTGATAGTGGTAGTGGGGTGGTAGATGTCTAGTCTCCCTTGTGTCTCTAATCTGATAGTGGTTTTGTGGTGGTTGATGTCTAGTCTCCTTTATGGCTCTAATCTGATAGTGGTAGATATGGTAGATGTCTAGTCTCCCTTGTGGCTCTAATCTGATAGTTGTAGTGGGCTGGTAGATGTCTAGGCTCCCTTGTGGCTCTAATCTGATAGTGGTTGTGGGTTGGTAGATGTCTAGTCTCCTTTATAACTCTAATCTGATAGTGGTAGTGGGCTGGTAGATGTCTAGTCTCCCTTGTGGCTCTAATCTGATAGTTGTAGTGGGCTGGTAGATGTCTAGTCTCCCTTGTGGCTCTAATCTTATAGTGGTAGTGGGTTGGTAGATGTCTAGTCTCCTTTATAACTCTAATCTGATAGTGGTAGTGGGGTGGTAGATGTCTAGGCTCCCTTGTGTCTCTAATCTGATAGTGGTTTTGTGGTGGTTGATGTCTAGTCTCCTTTATGGCTCTAATCTGATAGTGGTAGATATGGTAGATGTCTAGTCTCCTTTGTGGCTCTAATATGATGGTTGTAGTGGGCTGGTAGATGTCTAGTCTCCCTTGTGGCTCTAATCTTATAGTGGTAGTGGGCTGGTAGATTTCTAGTCTCCTTTATAACTCTAATCTGATTGTGGTAGTGGGTTGGTAGATTTCTAGTCTCCCTTATGGCTCTAATCTTATAGTGGTAGTGGGGTCGTTGATATCTAGTCTCCCTTGTGTCTCTAATCTGATAGTGGTTTTGTTGTGGTTGATGTCTAGTCTTCTTTATGGCTCTAATCTGATAGTGGTAGATGTCTAGTCTCCTTTGTTGCTCTAATCTGATAGTGGTAGTGGGTTGGTAGATGTCTAGTCTCCTTTATGGCTCTAATCTGATAGTGGTAGTGGGCTGGTAGATGTCTAGTCTCCCTTATGGCTCTAATCTGATAGTGGTAGTGGGGTGCTAGATGTCTAGTCTCCCTTATGGCTTTAATTTGATAGTGGTATTGGGCTGGTAGATGTCTAGTTTCCCTAATGGCTCTAATCTGATACTGGTAGTGGGGTGGTAGATGTCTAGTCTTCTTTATGGCTCTAATCTGATAGTGGTTTTGTGGTGGTTGATGTCTAGTCTCCTTTATGGCTGTAATCTGATAGTGGTAGATGTGGTAGATGTCTAGTCTCCTTTGTGGCTCTAATCTGATAGTGGTAGTGGGGTTGTAGATGTCTAGTCTCCCTTATGGCTCTAATCTGATAGTGGTAGCGGGCTGGTAGATGTCTAGTCTCCCTTATGGCTCTAATCTGATAGTTGTAGTGGGCTGGTAGATATCTAGTCACCCTTGTGGCTCTAATCTTATAGTGGTAGTGGGCTGGTAGATGTCTAGTCTCCTTTATAACTCTAATCTGATAGTGGTAGTGGGGTGGTCGATGTCTAGTCTCCATTATAACTCTAATCTGATAGTGGTAGTGGGGTGGTAGATGTCTAGTCTCCCTTGTGGCTCTAATCTTATAGTGGTAGTGGGTTGGTAGATGTCTAGTCTCCTTTGTGGCTCTAATATGATGGTGGAAGTGGGGTTGTAGATATCTAGTATCCCTTATGACTCTGATCTGATAGTGGTAGCGGGCTGGTAGATGTCTAGTCTCCCTTATGGCTCTAATCTGATAGTGGTAGTGGGCTGGTAGATGTCTAGTCTCCCTAATGGCTCTAATCTGATAGTGGTTGTGGGTTGGTAGATGTCTAGTCTCCTTTATAACTCTAATCTGATAGTGGTAGTGGGCTGGTAGATGTCTAGTCTCCCTTGTGGCTCTAATCTGATAGTTGTAGTGGGCTGGTAGATGTCTAGTCTCCCTTGTGGCTCTAATCTTATAGTGGTAGTGGGTTGGTAGATGTCTAGTCTCCTTTATAACTCTAATCTGATAGTGGTAGTGGGGTGGTAGATGTCTAGTCTCCCTTGTGTCTCTAATCTGACAGTGGTTTTGTGGTGGTTGATGTATAGTCTCCTTTATGGCTCTAATCTGATAGTGGTAGATATGGTAGATGTCTAGTCTCCTTTGTGGCTCTAATATGATGGTTGTAATGGGCTGGTAGATGTCTAGTCTCCCTTGTGGCTCTAATCTGATAGTGGTAGTGGGCTGGTAGATTTCTAGTCTCCTTTATAACTCTAATCTGATTGTGGTAGTGGGTTGGTAGATTTCTAGTCTCCCTTATGGCTCTAATCTTATAGTGGTAGTGGGGTCGTTGATATCTAGTCTCCCCTGTGTCTCTAATCTGATAGTGGTTTTGTTGTGGTTGATGTCTAGTCTCCTTTATGGCTCTAATCTGATAGTGGTAGTGGGGTCGTAGATATCTAGTCTCCCTTATGGCTGTAATCTGATTGTGGTAGTGGGGTTGTAGATATCTAGTATCCCTTATGACTCTAATCTGATAGTGGTAGTGGGCTGGTAGATGTCTAGTCTCCCTTGTGGCTCTAATCTGATAGTTGTAGTGGGCTGGTAGATGTCTAGTCTCCCCTGTGGCTCTAATCTTATAGTGGTAGTGGGCTGGTAGATGTCTAGTCTCCTTTATAACTCTAATCTGATAGTGGTAGTGGGGTGGTCGATGTCTAGTCTCCTTTATAACTCTAATCTGATAGTGGTAGTGGGGTGGTCGATGTCTAGTCTCCTTTATGGCTCTAATCTGATAGTGGTAGTGGGGTGGTCGATGTCTAGTCTCCTTTATAACTCTAATCTGATAGTGGTAGTGGGGTGGTAGATGTCTAGTCTCCCTTGTGTCTCTAATCTGATAGTGGTTTTGTGGTGGTTGATGTCTAGTCTCCTTTATGGCTCTAATCTGATAGTGGTAGATATGGTAGATGTCTAGTCTCCCTTGTGGCTCTAATCTGATAGTTGTAGTGGGCTGGTAGATGTCTAGGCTCCCTTGTGGCTCTAATCTGATAGTGGTTGTGGGTTGGTAGATGTCTAGTCTCCTTTATAACTCTAATCTGATAGTGGTAGTGGGCTGGTAGATGTATAGTCTCCCTTGTGGCTCTAATCTGATAGTTGTAGTGGGCTGGTAGATGTCTAGTCTCCCTTGTGGCTCTAATCTTATAGTGGTAGTGGGTTGGTAGATGTCTAGTCTCCTTTATAACTCTAATCTGATAGTGGTAGTGGGGTGGTAGATGTCTAGTCTCCCTTGTGTCTCTAATCTGACAGTGGTTTTGTGGTGGTTGATGTATAGTCTCCTTTATGGCTCTAATCTGATAGTGGTAGATATGGTAGATGTCTAGTCTCCTTTGTGGCTCTAATATGATGGTTGTAGTGGGCTGGTAGATGTCTAGTCTCCCTTGTGGCTCTAATCTTATAGTGGTAGTGGGCTGGTAGATTTCTAGTCTCCTTTATAACTCTAATCTGATTGTGGTAGTGGGTTGGTAGATTTCTAGTCTCCCTTATGGCTCTAATCTTATAGTGGTAGTGGGGTCGTTGATATCTAGTCTCCCTTGTGTCTCTAATCTGATAGTGGTTTTGTTGTGGTTGATGTCTAGTCTCCTTTATGGCTCTAATCTGATAGTGGTAGTGGGGTCGTAGATATCTAGTCTCCCTTATGGCTGTAATCTGATTGTGGTAGTGGGGTTGTAGATATCTAGTATCCCTTATGACTCTAATCTGATAGTGGTAGTGGGCTGGTAGATGTCTAGTCTCCCTTGTGGCTCTAATCTGATAGTTGTAGTGGGCTGGTAGATGTCTAGTCTCCCCTGTGGCTCTAATCTTATAGTGGTAGTGGGCTGGTAGATGTCTAGTCTCCTTTATAACTCTAATCTGATAGTGGTAGTGGGGTGGTCGATGTCTAGTCTCCTTTATAACTCTAATCTGATAGTGGTAGTGGGGTGGTCGATGTCTAGTCTCCTTTATGGCTCTAATCTGATAGTGGTAGTGGGGTGGTCGATGTCTAGTCTCCTTTATAACTCTAATCTGATAGTGGTAGTGGGGTGGTAGATGTCTAGTCTCCCTTGTGTCTCTAATCTGATAGTGGTTTTGTGGTGGTTGATGTCTAGTCTCCTTTATGGCTCTAATCTGATAGTGGTAGATATGGTAGATGTCTAGTCTCCCTTGTGGCTCTAATCTGATAGTTGTAGTGGGCTGGTAGATGTCTAGGCTCCCTTGTGGCTCTAATCTGATAGTGGTTGTGGGTTGGTAGATGTCTAGTCTCCTTTATAACTCTAATCTGATAGTGGTAGTGGGCTGGTAGATGTCTAGTCTCCCTTGTGGCTCTAATCTGATAGTTGTAGTGGGCTGGTAGATGTCTAGTCTCCCTTGTGGCTCTAATCTTATAGTGGTAGTGGGTTGGTAGATGTCTAGTCTCCTTTATAACTCTAATCTGATAGTGGTAGCGGGGTGGTAGATGTCTAGTCTCCCTTGTGTCTCTAATCTGACAGTGGTTTTGTGGTGGTTGATGTATAGTCTCCTTTATGGCTCTAATCTGATAGTGGTAGATATGGTAGATGTCTAGTCTCCTTTGTGGCTCTAATATGATGGTTGTAGTGGGCTGGTAGATGTCTAGTCTCCCTTGTGGCTCTAATCTTATAGTGGTAGTGGGCTGGTAGATTTCTAGTCTCCTTTATAACTCTAATCTGATTGTGGTAGTGGGTTGGTAGATTTCTAGTCTCCCTTATGGCTCTAATCTTATAGTGGTAGTGGGGTCGTTGATATCTAGTCTCCCTTGTGTCTCTAATCTGATAGTGGTTTTGTTGTGGTTGATGTCTAGTCTTCTTTATGGCTCTAATCTGATAGTGGTAGATGTCTAGTCTCCTTTGTTGCTCTAATCTGATAGTGGTAGTGGGTTGGTAGATGTCTAGTCTCCTTTATGGCTCTAATCTGATAGTGGTAGTGGGCTGGTAGATGTCTAGTCTCCCTTATGGCTCTAATCTGATAGTGGTAGTGGGGTGCTAGATGTCTAGTCTCCCTTATGGCTTTAATTTGATAGTGGTATTGGGCTGGTAGATGTCTAGTTTCCCTAATGGCTCTAATCTGATACTGGTAGTGGGGTGGTAGATGTCTAGTCTTCTTTATGGCTCTAATCTGATAGTGGTTTTGTGGTGGTTGATGTCTAGTCTCCTTTATGGCTGTAATCTGATAGTGGTAGATGTGGTAGATGTCTAGTCTCCTTTGTGGCTCTAATATGATGGTGGAAGTGGGGTTGTAGATATCTAGTATCCCTTATGACTCTGATCTGATAGTGGTAGCGGGCTGGTAGATGTCTAGTCTCCCTTGTGGCTCTAATCTGATAGTTGTAGTGGGCTGGTAGATATCTAGTCACCCTTGTGGCTCTAATCTTATAGTGGTAGTGGGCTGGTAGATGTCTAGTCTCCTTTATAACTCTAATCTGATAGTGGTAGTGGGGTGGTCGATGTCTAGTCTCCATTATAACTCTAATCTGATAGTGGTAGTGGGGTGGTTGATGTCTAGTCTCCTTTATGGCTCTAATCTGATAGTGGTAGTGGGGTGGTCGATGTCTAGTCTCCTTTATAACTCTAATCTGATAGTGGTAGTGGGGTGGTAGATGTCTAGTCTCCCTTGTGGCTCTAATCTGATAGTTGTAGTGGGCTGGTAGATGTCTAGGCTCCCTTGTGGCTCTAATCTGATAGTGGTTGTGGGTTGGTAGATGTCTAGTCTCCTTTATAACTCTAATCTGATAGTGGTAGTGGGCTGGTAGATGTCTAGTCT
Source organism: Salvelinus alpinus (assembly GCF_045679555.1). Lineage (NCBI taxonomy): Eukaryota > Metazoa > Chordata > Actinopteri > Salmoniformes > Salmonidae > Salvelinus > Salvelinus alpinus. The sequence continues at coordinate 403,392 of NC_092089.1, read as the reverse complement.
CCCTTGTGGCTCTAATCTGATAGTTGTAGTGGGCTGGTAGATGTCTAGTCTCCCTTGTGGCTCTAATCTTATAGTGGTAGTGGGTTGGTAGATGTCTAGTCTCCTTTATAACTCTAATCTGATAGTGGTAGTGGGGTGGTAGATGTCTAGTCTCCTTTATGGCTCTAATCTGATAGTGGTAGATATGGTAGATGTCTAGTCTCCCTTGTGGCTCTAATCTGATAGTGGTTGTGGGTTGGTAGATGTCTAGTCTCCCTTGTGGCTCTAATCTGATAGTTGTAGTGTGCTGGTAGATGTCTAGTCTCCCTTGTGGCTCTAATCTTATAGTGGTAGTGGGTTGGTAGATGTCTAGTCTCCTTTATAACTCTAATCTGATAGTGGTATTGGGGTGGTTGATGTCTAGTCTCCTTTATGGCTCTAATCTGATAGTGGTAGATGTGGTAGATGTCTAGTCTCCTTTGTGGCTCTAATATGATAGTGGTAGTGGGTTGGTAGATGTCTAGTCTCCTTTATGCCTCTAATCTGATAGTGGTAGTGGGGTGGTAGTTGTCTAGTCTCCCTAATGGCTCTAATCTGATAGTGGTAGTGGGCTGGTAGATGTCTAGTCTCCCTTGTGGCTCTAATCTGATAGTTGTAGTGGGCTGGTAGATGTCTAGTCTCCCTTGTGGCTCTAATCTGATAGTTGTAGTGGGCTGGTAGATGTCTAGTCTCCCCTGTGGCTCTAATCTTATAGTGGTAGTGGGCTGGTAGATGTCTAGTCTCCTTTATAACTCTAATCTGATAGTGGTAGTGGGGTGGTAGATGTCTAGTCTCCTTTATGGCTCTAATCTGATAGTGGTAGATATGGTAGATGTCTAGTCTCCCTTGTGGCTCTAATCTGATAGTGGTTGTGGGTTGGTAGATGTCTAGTCTCCCTTGTGGCTCTAATCTGATAGTTGTAGTGTGCTGGTAGATGTCTAGTCTCCCTTGTGGCTCTAATCTTATAGTGGTAGTGGGTTGGTAGATGTCTAGTCTCCTTTATAACTCTATTCTGATAGTGGTAGTGGGGTGGTTGATGTCTAGTCTCCTTTATGGCTCTAATCTGATAGTGGTAGATGTGGTAGATGTCTAGTCTCCTTTGTGGCTCTAATATGATAGTGGTAGTGGGTTGGTAGATGTCTAGTCTCCTTTATGCCTCTAATCTGATAGTGGTAGTGGGGTGGTAGTTGTCTAGTCTCCCTAATGGCTCTAATCTGATAGTGGTAGTGGGCTGGTAGATGTCTAGTCTCCCTTGTGGCTCTAATCTGATAGTTGTAGTGGGCTGGTAGATGTCTAGTCTCCCTTGTGGCTCTAATCTTATAGTGGTAGTGGGTTGGTAGATGTCTAGTCTCCTTTATAACTCTATTCTGATAGTGGTAGTGGGGTGGTAGATGTCTAGTCTCCTTTATGGCTCTAATCTGATAGTGGTAGATATGGTAGATGTCTAGTCTCCCTTGTGGCTCTAATCTGATAGTGGTTGTGGGTTGGTAGATGTCTAGTCTCCCTTGTGGCTCTAATCTGATAGTTTTAGTGGGCTGGTAGATGTCTAGTCTCCCTTGTGGCTCTAATCTTATAGTGGTAGTGGGTTGGTAGATGTCTAGTCTCCTTTATAACTCTATTCTGATAGTGGTAGTGGGGTGGTTGATGTCTAGTCTCCTTTATGGCTCTAATCTGATAGTGGTAGATGTGGTAGATGTCTAGTCTCCTTTGTGGCTCTAATATGATAGTGGTAGTGGGTTGGTAGATGTCTAGTCTCCTTTATGCCTCTAATCTGATAGTGGTAGTGGGCTGGTAGTTGTCTAGTCTCCCTAATGGCTCTAATCTGATAGTGGTAGTGGGGTGCTAGATGTCTAGTCTCCCTTATGGCTCTAATTTGATAGTGGTAGTGGGCTGGTAGATGTCTAGTCTCCTTTATAACTCTATTCTGATAGTGGTAGTGGGCTGGTAGATGTCTAGTCTCCCTTATGGCTCTAATCTGATAGTGGTAGTGGGGTGCTAGATGTCTAGTCTCCCTAATGGCTCTAATCTGATAGTGGTAGTGGGGTGGTAGATGTCTAGTCTTCTTTATGGCTCTAATCTGATAGTGGTTTTGTGGTGGTTGATGTCCAGTCTCCCTAATGGCTATAATCTGATAGTGGTAGTGGGGTGGTAGATGTCTAGTCTCCTTTATGGCTCTAATCTGATAGTGGTAGATATGGTAGATGTCTAGTCTCCCTTGTGGCTCTAATCTGATAGTGGTTGTGGGTTGGTAGATGTCTAGTCTCCCTTGTGGCTCTAATCTGATAGTTGTAGTGGGCTGGTAGATGTCTAGTCTCCCTTGTGGCTCTAATCTTATAGTGGTAGTGGGTTGGTAGATGTCTAGTCTCCTTTATAACTCTAATCTGATAGTGGTAGTGGGGTGGTTGATGTCTAGTCTCCTTTATGGCTCTAATCTGATAGTGGTAGATGTGGTAGATGTCTAGTCTCCTTTGTGGCTCTAAGCTGATAGTGGTAGTGGGTTGGTAGATATCTAGTCTCCTTTATGCCTCTAATCTGATAGTGGTAGTGGGCTGGTAGTTGTCTAGTCTCCCTTATGGCTCTAATCTGATAGTGGTAGTGGGGTGCTAGATGTCTAGTCTCCCTTATGGCTCTAATCTGATAGTGGTAGTGGGCTGGTAGATGTCTAGTCTCCTTTATAACTCTATTCTGATAGTGGTAGTGGGCTGGTAGATGTTTAGTCTCGTTTCTGGCTCTAATCTGATAGTGGTTGTGGGTTGGTAGATGTCTAGTCTCCCTTGGGGCTTTAATCTGATAGTGGTAGTGGGGTGGTTGATGTCTAGTCTCCTTTATGGCTCTAATCTGATAGTGGTAGATGTGGTAGATGTCTAGTCTCCTTTGTGGCTCTAAGCTGATAGTGGTAGTGGGTTGGTAGATATCTAGTCTCCTTTATGCCTCTAATCTGATAGTGGTAGTGGGCTGGTAGTTGTCTAGTCTCCCTTATGGCTCTAATCTGATAGTGGTAGTGGGGTGCTAGATGTCTAGTCTCCCTTATGGCTCTAATCTGATAGTGGTAGTGGGCTGGTAGATGTCTAGTCTCCTTTATAACTCTATTCTGATAGTGGTAGTGGGCTGGTAGATGTTTAGTCTCGTTTCTGGCTCTAATCTGATAGTGGTTGTGGGTTGGTAGATGTCTAGTCTCCCTTGGGGCTTTAATCTGATAGTTGTAGTGGGCTGGTAGATGTCTAGTCTCCCTTGTGGCTCTAATCTTATAGTGGTAGTGGGTTGGTAGATGTCTAGTCTCATTTATAACTCTAATCTTATAGTGGTAGTGGGGTGCTAGATGTCTAGTCTCCCTTATGGCTCTAATCTGATAGTGGTAGTGGGCTGGTAGATGTCTAGTCTCCTTTATGGCTCTAATTTGATAGTGGTAGATGTGGTAGATGTCTAGTCTCCTTTGTGGCTCTAATATGATGGTGGTAGTGGGGTTGTAGATGTCTAGTATCCCTTATGACTCTAATCTGATAGTGGTAGTGGGGTGGTAGATGTCTAGTCGCCTTTATAACTCTAATCTGATAGTGGTAGTGGGCTGGTTGATGTCTAGTCTCCCTAATGGCTCTAATCTGATAGTGGTAGATGTGGTAGATGTCTAGTCTCCTTTGTGGCTCTAATCTGATAGTGGTAGTGGGTTGGTAGATGTCTAGTCTCCTTTATGCCTCTAATCAGATAGTTGTATTGAGCTGGTAGTTGTCTAGTCTCGCTTGTGGCTCTAATCTGATAGTGGTTGTGGGTTGGTAGATGTCTAGTCTCCCTTGGGGCTTTAATCTGATAGTTGTAGTGGGCTGGTAGATGTCTAGTCTCCCTTGTGGCTCTAATCTTATAGTGGTAGTGGTTTGGTAGATGTCTAGTCTCCTTTATAACTCTAATCTTATAGTGGTAGTGGGGTGCTAGATGTCTAGTCTCCCTTATGGCTCTAATCTGATAGTGGTAGTGGGCTGGTAGATGTCTAGTCTCCTTTATGGCTCTAATCTGATAGTGGTTTTGTGGTGGTTGATGTCTAGTCTCCTTTATGGCTCTAATCTGATCGTGGTAGATGTGGTAGATGTCTAGTCTCCTTTGTGGCTCTAATATGATGGTGGTAGTGGGGTTGTAGATATGTAGTATCCCTTATGACTCTAATCTGATAGTGGTAGTGGGGTGGTAGATGTCTAGTCGCCTTTATAACTCTAATCTGATAGTGGTAGTGGGCTGGTTGATGTCTAGTCTCCCTAATGGCTCCAATCTGATAGTTGTAGTGGGTTGGTAGATGTCTAGTCTCCTTTATAACTCTAATCTGATAGTGGTAGTGGGTTGGTAGATGTCTAGTCTCCTTTATGCCTCTAATCTGATAGTGGTTGTGGGTTGGTAGATGTCTAGTCTCCCTTGTGGCTCTAATCTGATAGTTGTAGTGGGCTGGTAGATGTCTAGGCTCCCTTGTGGCTCTAATCTGATAGTGGTAGTGGGTTGGTAGATGTCTAGTCTCCTTTATAACTCTAATATGATCGTGGTAGTTGGGTGGTAGATGTCTAGGCTCCATTGTGTCTCTAATCTGATAGTGGTTTTGTGGTGGTTGATGTCTAGGCTCATTTATGGCTCTAATCTGATAGTGGTAGATATGGTAGATGTCTAGTCTCCTTTGTGGCTCTAATATGATGGTGGTAGTGGGGTCGTAGATATCTAGTCTCCCTTATGGCTTTAATCTGATTGTGGTAGTGGGTTGGTAGATATCTAGTCTCCCTTATGGCTCTAATCTCATAGTGGTAGTGGGGTCGTTGATATCTAGTCTCCCTTGTGTCTCTAATCTGATAGTGGTTTTGTTGTGGTTGATGTCTAGTCTTCTTTATGGCTCTAATCTGATAGTGGTAGATGTGGTAGATGTCTAGTCTCCTTTGTGGCTCTAATCTGATAGTGGTAGTGGGTTGGTAGATGTCTAGTCGCCTTTATGGCTCTAATCTGATAGTGGTAGTGGGCTGGTAGATGTCTAGTCTCCCTTATGGCTCTAATCTGATAGTGGTAGTGGGGTGCTAGATGTCTAGTCTCCCTTATGGCTCTAATCTGATAGTGGTTGTGGGCTGGTAGATGTCTAGTCTCCCTAATGGCTCTAATCTGATAGTGGTAGTGGGGTGGTAGATGTCTAGTCTTCTTTATGGCTCTAATCTGTTAGTGGTTTTGTGGTGGTTGATGTCTAGTCTCCTTTATGGCTGTAATCTGATAGTGGTAGATGTGGTAGATGTCTAGTCTCCTTTGTGGCTTTAATATGATGGTGGTAGTGGGGTTGTAGATATCTAGTATCCCTTATGACTCTAATCTGATAGTGGTAGTGGGCTGGTAGATGTCTAGTCTCCCTTGTGGCTCTAATTTGATAGTTGTAGTGGGCTGGTAGATGTCTAGTCTCCCTTGTGGCTCTAATCTGATAGTGGTAGTGGGGTGGTCGATGTCTAGTCTCCTTTATAACTCTAATCTGATAGTGGTAGTGGGGTGGTGGTAGTGGGGTGGTCGATGTCTAGTCTCCTTTATGGCTCTAATCTGATAGTGGTAGTGGGGTGGTCGATGTCTAGTCTCCTTTATAACTCTAATCTGATAGTGGTAGTTGGGTGGTAGATGTCTAGTCTCCCTTGTGTCTCTAATCTGATAGTGGTTTTGTGGTGGTTGATGTCTAGTCTCCTTTATGGCTCTAATCTGATAGTGGTAGATATGGTAGATGTCTAGGCTCCCTTGTGGCTCTAATCTGATAGTGGTTGTGGGTTGGTAGATGTCTAGTCTCCTTTATCACTCTAATCTGATAGTGGTAGTGGGCTGGTAGATGTCTAGTCTCCCTTGTGGCTCTAATCTGATAGTTGTAGTGGGCTGGTAGATGTCTAGTCTCCCTTGTGGCTCTAATCTTATAGTGGTAGTGGGTTGGTAGATGTCTAGTCTCCTTTATAACTCTAATCTGATAGTGGTAGTGGGGTGGTAGATGTCTAGTCTCCCTTGTGTCTCTAATCTGATAGTTGTAGTGGGCTGGTAGATGTCTAGGCTCCCTTGTGGCTCTAATCTTATAGTGGTAGTGGGTTGGTAGATGTCTAGTCTCCATTGTGTCTCTAATCTGATAGTGGTTTTGTGGTGGTTGATGTCTAGTCTCCTTTATGGCTCTAATCTGATAGTGGTAGATATGGTAGATGTCTAGTCTCTTTTGTGGCTCTAATATGATGGTGGTAGTGGGGCCGTAGATATCTAGTCTCCCTTATGGCTCTAATCTGATAGTGGTAGTGGGCTGGTTGATTTCTAGTCTCCCTTATGGCTCTAATCTTATAGTGGTAGTGGGGTTGTAGATATCTAGTATCCCGTATGACTCTAATCTGATGGTGGTAGTGGGCTGGTAGATGTCTAGTCTCCTTTATGCCTCTAATCTGATAGTTGTATTGAGCTGGTAGTTGTCTAGTCTCGCTTGTGGCTCTAATCTGATAGTGGTTGTGGGTTGGTAGATGTCTAGTCTCCCTTGGGGCTTTAATCTGATAGTTGTAGTGGGCTGGTAGATGTCTAGTCTCCCTTGTGGCTCTAATCTTATAGTGGTAGTGGTTTGGTAGATGTCTAGTCTCATTTATAACTCTAATCTTATAGTGGTAGTGGGGTGCTAGATGTCTAGTCTCCCTTATGGCTCTAATCTGATAGTGGTAGTGGGCTGGTAGATGTCTAGTCTCCTTTATGGCTCTAATCTGATAGTGGTTTTGTGGTGGTTGATGTCTAGTCTCCTTTATGGCTCTAATCTGATAGTGGTAGATGTGGTAGATGTCTAGTCTCCTTTGTGGCTCTAATATGATGGTGGTAGTGGGGTTGTAGATATCTAGTATCCTTTATGACTCTAATCTGATAGTGGTAGTGGGGTGGTAGATGTCTAGTCGCCTTTATAACTCTAATCTGATAGTGGTAGTGGGCTGGTTGATGTCTAGTCTCCCTAATGGCTCTAATCTGATAGTTGTAGTGGGTTGGTAGATGTCTAGTCTCCTTTATAACTCTAATCTGATAGTGGTAGTGGGCTGGTAGATGCCTAGTCTCCCTAATGGCTCTAATCTGATAGTTGTAGTGGGTTGGTAGATGTCTAGTCTCCTTTATGGCTCTAATCTGATAGTGGTACTGGGTTGGTAGATGTCTAGTCTCCTTTATAACTCTAATCTGATAATGGTAGTGGGCTGGTAGATGTCTAGTCTCCCTTGTGGCTCTAATCTGATAGTTGTAGTGGGCTGGTAGATGTCTAGTCTCCCTTGTGGCTCTAATCTTATAGTGGTAGTGGGTTGGTAGATGTCTAGTCTCCTTTATAACTCTATTCTGATAGTGGTAGTGGGGTGGTTGATGTCTAGTCTCCTTTATGGCTCTAATCTGATAGTGGTAGATGTGGTAGATGTCTAGTCTCCTTGGTGGCTCTAATATGATAGTGGTAGTGGGTTGGTAGATGTCTAGTCTCCTTTATGCCTCTAATCTGATAGTGGTAGTGGGCTGGTAGTTGTCTAGTCTCCCTAATGGCTCTAATCTGATAGTGGTAGTGGGGTGCTAGATGTCTAGTCTCCCTTATGGCTCTAATCTGATAGTGGTAGTGGGCTGGTAGATGTCTAGTCTCCTTTATAACTCTATTCTGATAGTGGTAGTGGGCTGGTAGATGTCTAGTCTCCCTTATGGCTCTAATCTGATAGTGGTAGTGGGGTGCTAGATGTCTATTCTCCCTAATGGCTCTAATCTGATAGTGGTAGTGGGGTGGTAGATGTCTAGTCTTCTTTTTGGATCTAATCTGATAGTGGTTTTGTGGTGGTTGATGTCTAGTCTCCCTAATGGCTATAATCTGATAGTGGTTGTGGGTTGGTAGATGTCTAGTCTCCCTTGTGGCTCTAATCTGATAGTTGTAGTGGGCTGGTAGATGTCTAGTCTCCCTTGTGGCTCTAATCTTATAGTGGTAGTGGGTTGGTAGATGTCTAGTCTCCTTTATAACTCTATTCTGATAGTGGTAGTGGGGTGGTTGATGTCTAGTCTCCTTTATGGCTCTAATCTGATAGTGGTAGATGTGGTAGATGTCTAGTCTCCTTTATGCCTCTAATCTGATAGTGGTAGTGGGCTGGTAGTTGTCTAGTCTCCCTAATGGCTCTAATCTGATAGTTGTAGTGGGCTGGTAGATGTCTAGTCTCCCTTGTGGCTCTAATCTTATAGTGGTAGTGGGCTGGTAGATGTCTAGTCTCCTTTATAACTCTAATCTGATAGTGGTAGTGGGGTGGTCGATGTCTAGTCTCCTTTATAACTCTAATCTGATAGTGGTAGTTGGGTGGTAGATGTCTAGTCTCCCTTGTGTCTCTAATCTGATAGTGGTTTTGTGGTGGTTGATGTCTAGTCTCCTTTATGGCTCTAATCTGATAGTGGTAGATATGGTAGATGTCTAGTCTCCCTTGCGGCTCTAATCTGATAGTTGTAGTGGGCTGGTAGATGTCTAGGCTCCCTTGTGGCTCTAATCTGATAGTGGTTGTGGGTTGGTAGATGTCTAGTCTCCTTTATAACTCTAATCTGATAGTGGTAGTGGGCTGGTAGATGTCTAGTCTCCCTTGTGGCTCTAATCTGATAGTTGTAGTGGGCTGATAGATGTCTAGTCTCCCTTGTGGCTCTAATCTTATAGTGGTAGTGGGTTGGTAGATGTCTAGTCTCCTTTATAACTCTAATCTGATAGTGGTAGTGGGCTGGTAGATGTCTAGTCTCCCTTGTGGCTCTAATCTGATAGTTGTAGTGGGCTGGTAGATGTCTAGTCTCCCTTGTGGCTCTAATCTGATAGTGGTAGTGGGTTGGTAGATGTCTAGTCTCCATTGTGTCTCTAATCTGATAGTGGTTTTGTGGTGGTTGATGTCTAGTCTCCTTTATGGCTCTAATCTGATAGTGGTAGATATGGTAGATGTCTAGTCTCTTTTGTGGCTCTAATATGATGGTGGTAGTGGGGCCGTAGATATCTAGTCTCCCTTATGGCTCTAATCTGATAGTGGTAGTGGGGTGCTAGATGTCTAGTCTCCCTAATGGCTCTAATCTGATAGTGGTAGTGGGGTGGTAGATGTCTAGTCTTCTTTATGGCTCTAATCTGATAGTGGTTTTGTGGTGGTTGATGTCTAGTCTCCTTTATAACTCTATTCTGATAGTGGTAGTGGGCTGGTAGATGTCTAGTCTCCCTTATGGCTCTAATCTGATAGTGGTAGTGGGCTGGTAGATGTCTAGTCTCCTTTATAACTCTATTCTGATAGTGGTAGTGGGCTGGTAGATGTCTAGTCTCCCTTATGGCTCTAATCTGATAGTGGTAGTGAGGTGCTAGATGTCTAGTCTCCCTAATGGCTCTAATCTGATAGTGGTAGTGGGGTGGTAGATGTCTAGTCTTCTTTATGGCTCTAATCTGATAGTGGTTTTGTGGTGGTTGATGTCTAGTCTCCCTAATGGCTATAATCTGATAGTGGTAGTGGGGTGGTAGATGTCTAGTCTCCTTTATGGCTCTAATCTGATAGTGGTAGATATGGTAGATGTCTAGTCTCCCCTGTGGCTCTAATCTGATAGTGGTTGTGGGTTGGTAGATGTCTAGTCTCCCTTGTGGCTCTAATCTGATAGTTGTAGTGGGCTGGTAGATGTCTAGTCTCCCTTGTGGCTCTAATCTTATAGTGGTAGTGGGTTGGTAGATGTCTAGTCTCCTTTATAACTCTATTCTGATAGTGGTAGTGGGGTGGTTGATGTCTAGTCTCCTTTATGGCTCTAATCTGATAGTGGTAGATGTGGTAGATGTCTAGTCTCCTTTGTGGCTCTAATATGATAGTGGTAGTGGGTTGGTAGATGTCTAGTCTCCTTTATGCCTCTAATCTGATAGTGGTAGTGGGCTGGTAGTTGTCTAGTCTCCCTAATGGCTCTAATCTGATAGTGGTTGTGGTTTGGTAGATGTCTAGTCTCCTTTATGGCTCTAATCTGATAGTGGTAGATATGGTAGATGTCTAGTCTCCTTTGTGGCTCTAATATGATGGTGGTAGTGGGGTCGTAGATATCTAGTCTCCCTTATGGCTCTAATCTGATAGTGGTAGTGGGGTGCTAGATGTCTATTCTCCCTAATGGCTCTAATCTGATAGTGGTAGTGGGGTGGTAGATGTCTAGTCTTCTTTTTGGATCTAATCTGATAGTGGTTTTGTGGTGGTTGATGTCTAGTCTCCCTAATGGCTATAATCTGATAGTGGTTGTGGGTTGGTAGATGTCTAGTCTCCCTTGTGGCTCTAATCTGATAGTTGTAGTGGGCTGGTAGATGTCTAGTCTCCCTTGTGGCTCTAATCTTATAGTGGTAGTGGGTTGGTAGATGTCTAGTCTCCTTTATAACTCTATTCTGATAGTGGTAGTGGGGTGGTTGATGTCTAGTCTCCTTTATGGCTCTAATCTGATAGTGGTAGATGTGGTAGATGTCTAGTCTCCTTTATGGCTCTAATCTGATAGTGGTAGTGGGCTGGTAGATGTCTAGTCTCCCTTATGGCTCTAATCTGATAGTTGTAGTGGGCTGGTAGATGTCTAGTCTCCCTTGTGGCTCTAATCTTATAGTGGTAGTGGGCTGGTAGATGTCTAGTCTCCTTTATAACTCTAATCTGATAGTGGTAGTGGGGTGGTCGATGTCTAGTCTCCTTTATAACTCTAATCTGATAGTGGTAGTTGGGTGGTAGATGTCTAGTCTCCCTTGTGTCTCTAATCTGATAGTGGTTTTGTGGTGGTTGATGTCTAGTCTCCTTTATGGCTCTAATCTGATAGTGGTAGATATGGTAGATGTCTAGTCTCCCTTGCGGCTCTAATCTGATAGTTGTAGTGGGCTGGTAGATGTCTAGGCTCCCTTGTGGCTCTAATCTGATAGTGGTTGTGGGTTGGTAGATGTCTAGTCTCCTTTATAACTCTAATCTGATAGTGGTAGTGGGCTGGTAGATGTCTAGTCTCCCTTGTGGCTCTAATCTGATAGTTGTAGTGGGCTGATAGATGTCTAGTCTCCCTTGTGGCTCTAATCTTATAGTGGTAGTGGGGTGGTAGATGTCTAGTCTCCTTTATAACTCTAATCTGATAGTGGTAGTGGGGTGGTAGATGTCTAGTCTCCCTTGTGTCTCTAATCTGATAGTTGTAGTGGGCTGGTAGATGTCTAGGCTCCCTTGTGGCTCTAATCTTATAGTGGTAGTGGGTTGGTAGATGTCTAGTCTCCATTGTGTCTCTAATCTGATAGTGGTTTTGTGGTGGTTGATGTCTAGTCTCCTTTATGGCTCTAATCTGATAGTGGTAGATATGGTAGATGTCTAGTCTCTTTTGTGGCTCTAATATGATGGTGGTAGTGGGGCCGTAGATATCTAGTCTCCCTTATGGCTCTAATCTGATAGTGGTAGTGAGGTGCTAGATGTCTAGTCTCCCTAATGGCTCTAATCTGATAGTGGTAGTGGGGTGGTAGATGTCTAGTCTTCTTTATGGCTCTAATCTGATAGTGGTTTTGTGGTGGTTGATGTCTAGTCTCCTTTATAACTCTATTCTGATAGTGGTAGTGGGCTGGTAGATGTCTAGTCTCCCTTATGGCTCTAATCTGATAGTGGTAGTGGGCTGGTAGATGTCTAGTCTCCTTTATAACTCTAATCTGATAGTGGTAGTGGGGTGGTTGATGTCTAGTCTCCCTTATGGCTCTAATCTGATAGTGGTAGTGGGGTGCTAGATGTCTAGTCTCCCTAATGGCTCTAATCTGATAGTGGTAGTGGGGTGGTAGATGTCTAGTCTTCTTTATGGCTCTAATCTGATAGTGGTTTTGTGGTGGTTGATGTCCAGTCTCCCTAATGGCTATAATCTGATAGTGGTAGTGGGGTGGTAGATGTCTAGTCTCCTTTATGGCTCTAATCTGATAGTGGTAGATATGGTAGATGTCTAGTCTCCCTTGTGGCTCTAATCTGATAGTGGTTGTGGGTTGGTAGATGTCTAGTCTCCCTTGTGGCTCTAATCTGATAGTTGTAGTGGGCTGGTAGATGTCTAGTCTCCCTTGTGGCTCTAATCTTATAGTGGTAGTGGGTTGGTAGATGTCTAGTCTCCTTTATAACTCTAATCTGATAGTGGTAGTGGGGTGGTTGATGTCTAGTCTCCCTTATGGCTCTAATCTGATAGTGGTAGTGGGGTGCTAGATGTCTAGTCTCCCTAATGGCTCTAATCTGATAGTGGTAGTGGGGTGGTAGATGTCTAGTCTTCTTTATGGCTCTAATCTGATAGTGGTTTTGTGGTGGTTGATGTCTAGTCTCCCTAATGGCTATAATCTGATAGTGGTAGTGGGGTGGTAGATGTCTAGTCTCCTTTATGGCTCTAATCTGATAGTGGTAGATATGGTAGATGTCTAGTCTCCCTTGTGGCTCTAATCTGATAGTGGTTGTGGGTTGGTAGATGTCTAGTCTCCCTTGTGGCTCTAATCTGATAGTTGTAGTGGGCTGGTAGATGTCTAGTCTCCCTTGTGGCTCTAATCTTATAGTGGTAGTGGGTTGGTAGATGTCTAGTCTCCTTTATAACTCTATTCTGATAGTGGTAGTGGGGTGGTTGATGTCTAGTCTCCTTTATGGCTCTAATCTGATAGTGGTAGATGTGGTAGATGTCTAGTCTCCTTTGTGGCTCTAATATGATAGTGGTAGTGGGTTGGTAGATGTCTAGTCTCCTTTATGCCTCTAATCTGATAGTGGTAGTGGGCTGGTAGTTGTCTAGTCTCCCTAATGGCTCTAATCTGATAGTGGTAGTGGGGTGCAAGATGTCTAGTCTCCCTTATGGCTCTAATCTGATAGTGGTAGTGGGCTGGTAGAGGTCTAGTCTCCTTTATAACTCTATTCTGATAGTGGTAGTGGGCTGGTAGATGTTTAGTCTCCCTTATGGCTCTAATCTGATAGTGGTAGTGGGCTGGTAGATGTCTAGTCTCCTTTATAACTCTATTCTGATAGTGGTAGTGGGCTGGTAGATGTCTAGTCTCCCTTATGGCTCTAATCTGATAGTGGTAGTGAGGTGCTAGATGTCTAGTCTCCCTAATGGCTCTAATCTGATAGTGGTAGTGGGGTGGTAGATGTCTAGTCTTCTTTATGGCTCTAATCTGATAGTGGTTTTGTGGTGGTTGATGTCTAGTCTCCCTAATGGCTATAATCTGATAGTGGTAGTGGGGTGGTAGATGTCTAGTCTCCTTTATGGCTCTAATCTGAAAGTGGTAGATATGGTAGATGTCTAGTCTCCCTTGTGGCTCTAATCTGATAGTGGTTGTGGGTTGGTAGATGTCTAGTCTCCCTTGTGGCTCTAATCTGATAGTTGTAGTGGGCTGGTAGATGTCTAGTCTCCCTTGTGGCTCTAATCTTATAGTGGTAGTGGGTTGGTAGATGTCTAGTCTCCTTTATAACTCTAATCTGATAGTGGTAGTGGGCTGGTAGATGTCTAGTCTCCTTTATAACTCTAATCTGATAGTGGTAGTGGGCTGGTAGATGTCTAGTCTCCCTTATGGCTCTAATCTGATAGTGGTAGTGGGGTGCTAGATGTCTAGTCTCCCTAATGGCTCTAATCTGATAGTGGTAGTGGGGTGGTAGATGTCTAGTCTTCTTTATGGCTCTAATCTGATAGTGGTTTTGTGGTGGTTGATGTCTAGTCTCCCTAATGGCTCTAATCTGATAGTGGTAGTGGGGTGGTAGATGTCTAGTCTCCTTTATGGCTCTAATCTGAAAGTGGTAGATATGGTAGATGTCTAGTCTCCCTTGTGGCTCTAATCTGATAGTGGTTGTGGGTTGGTAGATGTCTAGTCTCCCTTGTGGCTCTAATCTGATAGTTGTAGTGGGCTGGTAGATGTCTAGTCTCCCTTGTGGCTCTAATCTTATAGTGGTAGTGGGTTGGTAGATGTCTAGTCTCCTTTATAACTCTAATCTGATAGTGGTAGTGGGCTGGTAGATGTCTAGTCTCCTTTATAACTCTATTCTGATAGTGGTAGTGGGCTGGTAGATGTCTAGTCTCCCTTATGGCTCTAATCTGATAGTGGTAGTGGGGTGCTAGATGTCTAGTCTCCCTAATGGCTCTAATCTGATAGTGGTAGTGGGGTGGTAGATGTCTAGTCTTCTTTATGGCTCTAATCTGATAGTGGTTTTGTGGTGGTTGATGTCCAGTCTCCCTAATGGCTATAATCTGATAGTGGTAGTGGGGTGGTAGATGTCTAGTCTCCTTTATGGCTCTAATCTGATAGTGGTAGATATGGTAGATGTCTAGTCTCCCTTGTGGCTCTAATCTGATAGTGGTTGTGGGTTGGTAGATGTCTAGTCTCCCTTGTGGCTCTAATCTGATAGTTGTAGTGGGCTGGTAGATGTCTAGTCTCCCTTGTGGCTCTAACCTTATAGTGGTAGTGGGTTGGTAGATGTCTAGTCTCCTTTATAACTCTAATCTGATAGTGGTAGTGGGGTGGTTGATGTCTAGTCTCCTTTATGGCTCTAATCTGATAGTGGTAGATGTGGTAGATGTCTAGTCTCCTTTGTGGCTCTAAGCTGATAGTGGTAGTGGGTTGGTAGATATCTAGTCTCCTTTATGCCTCTAATCTGATAGTGGTAGTGGGCTGGTAGTTGTCTAGTCTCCCTTATGGCTCTAATCTGATAGTGGTAGTGGGGTGCTAGATGTCTAGTCTCCCTTATGGCTCTAATCTGATAGTGGTAGTGGGCTGGTAGATGTCTAGTCTCCTTTATAACTCTATTCTGATAGTGGTAGTGGGCTGGTAGATGTCTAGTCTCGTTTGTGGCTCTAATCTGATAGTGGTTGTGGGTTGGTAGATGTCTAGTCTCCCTTGGGGCTTTAATCTGATAGTTGTAGTGGGCTGGTAGATGTCTAGTCTCCCTTGTGGCTCTAATCTTATAGTGGTAGTGGGTTGGTAGATGTCTAGTCTCCTTTATAACTCTAATCTTATAGTGGTAGTGGGGTGCTAGATGTCTAGTCTCCCTTATGGCTCTAATCTGATAGTGGTAGTGGGCTGGTAGATGTCTAGTCTCCTTTATGGCTCTAATCTGATAGTGGTTTTGTGGTGGTTGATGTTTAGTCTCCTTTATGGCTCTAATCTGA
Source organism: Salvelinus alpinus (assembly GCF_045679555.1). NCBI lineage: Eukaryota > Metazoa > Chordata > Actinopteri > Salmoniformes > Salmonidae > Salvelinus > Salvelinus alpinus. Next base: position 388,281 of record NC_092089.1, on the reverse strand, counting down.
TAGTGGTAGATGTGGTAGATGTCTAGTCTCCTTTGTGGCTCTAATATGATGGTGGTAGTGGGGTTGTAGATATCTAGTATCCCTTATGACTCTAATCTGATAGTGGTAGTGGGGTGGTAGATGTCTAGTCGCCTTTATAACTCTAATCTGATAGTGGTAGTGGGCTGGTTGATGTCTAGTCTCCCTAATGGCTCTAATCTGATAGTTGTAGTGGGTTGGTAGATGTCTAGTCTCCTTTATAACTCTAATCTGATAGTGGTAGTGGGCTGGTAGATGTCTAGTCTCCCTAATGGCTCTAATCTGATAGTTGTAGTGGGTTGGTAGATGTCTAGTCTCCTTTATGGCTCTAATCTGATAGTGGTACTGGGTTGGTAGATGTCTAGTCTCCTTTATAACTCTAATCTGATAATGGTAGTGGGCTGGTAGATGTCTAGTCTCCCTTGTGGCTCTAATCTGATAGTTGTAGTGGGCTGGTAGATGTCTAGTCTCCCTTGTGGCTCTAATCTTATAGTGGTAGTGGGTTGGTAGATGTCTAGTCTCCTTTATAACTCTAATCTGATAGTGGTAGTGGGGTGGTTGATGTCTAGTCTCCTTTATGGCTCTAATCTGATAGTGGTAGATGTGGTAGATGTCTAGTCTCCTTTGTGGCTCTAATCTGATAGTGGTAGTGGGTTGGTAGATGTCTAGTCTCCTTTATGTCTCTAATCTGATAGTTGTATTGAGCTGGTAGTTGTCTAGTCTCGCTTGTGGCTCTAATCTGATAGTGGTTGTGGGTTGGTAGATGTCTAGTCTCCCTTGGGGCTTTAATCTGATAGTTGTAGTGGGCTGGTAGATGTCTAGTCTCCCTTGTGGCTCTAATCTTATAGTGGTAGTGGTTTGGTAGATCTCTAGTCTCCTTTATAACTCTAATCTTATAGTGGTAGTGGGGTGCTAGATGTCTAGTCTCCCTTATGGCTCTAATCTGATAGTGGTAGTGGGCTGGTAGATGTCTAGTCTCCTTTATGGCTCTAATCTGATAGTGGTTTTGTGGTGGTTGATGTCTAGTCTCCTTTATGGCTCTAATCTGATAGTGGTAGATGTGGTAGATGTCTAGTCTCCTTTGTGGCTCTAATATGATGGTGGTAGTGGGGTTGTAGATGTCTAGTCTCCCTTATGGCTCTAATCTGATAGTGGTAGTGGGGTGCTAGATGTCTAGTCTCCCTAATGGCTCTAATCTGATAGTGGTAGTGGGGTGGTAGATGTCTAGTCTTCTTTATGGCTCTAATCTGATAGTGGTTTTGTGGTGGTTGATGTCCAGTCTCCCTAATGGCTATAATCTGATAGTGGTAGTGGGGTGGTAGATGTCTAGTCTCCTTTATGGCTCTAATCTGATAGTGGTAGATATGGTAGATGTCTAGTCTCCCTTGTGGCTCTAATCTGATAGTGGTTGTGGGTTGGTAGATGTCTAGTCTCCTTTATAACTCTAATCTGATAGTGGTAGTGGGCTGGTTGATGTCTAGTCTCCTTTATGGCTCTAATCTTATAGTGGTAGATGTGGTAGATGTCTAGTCTCCTTTGTGGCTCTAAGCTGATAGTGGTAGTGGGTTGGTAGATATCTAGTCTCCTTTATGCCTCTAATCTGATAGTGGTAGTGGGCTGGTAGTTGTCTAGTCTCCCTTATGGCTCTAATCTGATAGTGGTAGTGGGCTGGTAGATGTCTAGTCTCCCTTGTGGCTCTAATCTTATAGTGGTAGTGGGTTGGTAGATGTCTAGTCTCTTTTATAACTCTAATCTTATAGTGGTAGTGGGGTGCTAGATGTCTAGTCTCCCTTATGGCTCTAATCTGATAGTGGTAGTGGGCTGGTAGATGTCTAGTCTCCTTTATGGCTCTAATCTGATAGTGGTTTTGTGGTGGTTGATGTCTAGTCTCCTTTATGGCTCTAATCTGATAGTGGTAGATGTGGTAGATGTCTAGTCTCCTTTGTGGCTCTAATATGATGGTGGTAGTGGGGTTGTAGATATCTAGTATCCCGTATGACTCTAATCTGATTGTGGTAGTGGGCTGGTAGTTGTCTAGTCTCCCTTGTGGCTCTAATCTTATAGTGGTAGTGGGTTGGTAGATGTCTAGTCTCCTTTATAACTCTAATCTTATAGTGGTAGTGGGGTGCTAGATGTCTAGTCTCCCTTATGGCTCTAATCTGATAGTGGTAGTTGGCTGGTAGACGTCTAGTCTCCCTAATGGCTCTAATCTGATAGTGGTAGTGGGGTGGTAGATGTCTAGTCTCCTTTATGGCTCTAATCTGATAGTGGTTTTGTGGTGGTTGATGTCTAGTCTCCTTTATGGCTCTAATCTGATAGTGGTAGATGTGTTAGATGTCTAGTCTCCTTTGTGGCTCTAATATGATGGTGGTAGTGGGGTTGTAGATATCTAGTATCCCGTATGACTCTAATCTGATTGTGGTAGTGGGCTGGTAGTTGTCTAGTCTCCCTTGTGGCTCTAATCTGATAGTGGTTGTGGGTTGGCAGATGTCTAGTCTCCCTTGTGGCTCTAATCTGATAGTTGTAGTGGGTTGGTAGATGTCTAGTCTCCTTTATGGCTCTAATCTGATAGTGGTACTGGGTTGGTAGATGTCTAGTCTCCTTTATAACTCTAATCTGATAATGGTAGTGGGCTGGTAGATGTCTAGTCTCCCTTGTGGCTCTAATCTGATAGTTGTAGTGGGCTGGTAGATGTCTAATCTCCCTTGTGGCTCTAATCTTATAGTGGTAGTGGGGTGGTTGATGTCTAGTCTCCTTTATGGCTCTAATCTGATAGTGGTAGATGTGGTAGATGTCTAGTCTCCTTTGTGGCTCTAATCTGATAGTGATAGTGGGTTGGTAGATGTCTAGTCTCCTTTATTCCTCTAATCTGATAGTGGTAGTGGGCTGGTAGTTGTCTAGTCTCCCTTATGGCTCTAATCTGATAGTGGTAGTGGGGTGCTAGATGTCTAGTCTCCCTTATGGCTCTAATCTGATAGTGGTAGTGGGCTGGTAGATGTCTAGTCTCCCTTATGGCTCTAATCTGATAGTGGTAGTGGGGTGCTAGATGTCTAGTCTCCCTAATGGCTCTAATCTGATAGTGGTAGTGGGGTGGTAGATGTCTAGTCTTCTTTATGGCTCTAATCTGATAGTGGTTTTGTGGTGGTTGATGTCTAGTCTCCCTAATGGCTCTTATCTCAAATCAAATCAAATCAAATCAAATCAAATCAAATCAAATTTTATTAGTCACATACACATGGTTAGCAGATGTTAATGCGAGTGTAGCGAAATGCTTGTGCTTCTAGTTCCGACAATGCAGTAATAACCAACAGTAATCTAACCTAACAATTCCACAACTACTACCTTACACACACACACAAGTGTAAAGGGATAAAGAATATGTACATAAAGATATATGAATGAGTGGTGGTACAGAACGGCATGGCAGATGCAGTAGATGGTATAGAGTACGGTATATAGATATGAGATGAGTACTGTAGGGTATGTAAACATAAAGTGGCATAGTTTAAAGTGGCTAGTGGTACATGTATTACATAAAGATGGCAAGATGCAGTAGATGATATAGAGTACAGTATATACATATGAGATGGGTAATGTAGGGTATGTAAACATTGTATTAAGTGGCATTGTTTAAAGTGGCTAGTGGTACATTTTTACATAATTTCCATCAATTCCCATTTTTAAAGTGGCTGGAGTTGAGTCAGTATGTTGGCAGCGGCCGCTAAATGTTAGTGGTGGCTGTTTAACAGTCTGATGGCCTTGAGATAGAAGCTGTTTTTCAGTCTCTCGGTCCCTGCTTTGATGCACCTGTACTGACCTCGCCTTCTGGATGATAGCGGGGTGAACAGGCAGTGGCTTGGGTGGTTGTTGTCCTTGATGATCTTTATGGCCTTCCTGTGACATCGGGTGGTGTAGGTGTCCTGGAGGGCAGGTAGTTTGCCCCTGGTGATGCGTTCTGCAGACCTCACTACCCTCTGGAGAGCCTTACGGTTGTGGGCGGAGCAGTTGCCGTACCAGGCGGTGATACAGCCCGACAGGATGCTCTCGATTGTGCATCTGTAGAAGTTTGTGAGTGCTTTTGGTGACAAGCCGAATTTCTTCAGCCTCCTGAGGTTGAAGAGGCGCTGCTGCGCCTTCTTCACAACGCTGTCTGTGTGGGTGGACCAATTCAGTTTGTCCGTGATGTGTACACCGAGGAACTTAAAACTTTCCACCTTCTCCACTACTGACCCGTCGATGTGGATAGGGGGGTGCTCCCTCTGCTGTTTCCTGAAGTCCACAATCATCTCCTTTGTTTTGTTGACGTTGAGTGTGAGGTTATTTTCCTGACACCACACTCCGAGGGCCCTCACCTCCTCCCTGTAGGCCGTCTCGTCGTTGTTGGTAATCAAGCCTACCACTGTAGTGTCATCCGCAAACTTGATGATTGAGTTGGAGGCGTGCATGGCCACGCAGTCGTGGGTGAACAGGGAGTACAGGAGAGGGCTCAGAACGCACCCTTGTGGGGCCCCAGTGTTGAGGATCAGCGGGGTGGAGATGTTGTTACCTACCCTCACCACCTGGGGGCGGCCCGTCAGGAAGTCCAGGACCCAGTTGCACAGGGCGGGGTCGAGACCCAGGGTCTCGAGCTTGATGACGAGTTTGGAGGGTACTATGGTGTTAAATGCTGAGCTGTAATCGATGAACAGCATTCTCACATGGGTATTCCTCTTGTCCAGATGGGTTAGGGCAGTGTGCAGTGTGGTTGCGATTGCGTCGTCTGTGGACCTATTGGGTCGGTAAGCAAATTGGAGTGGGTCTAGGGTGTCCGGTAGGGTGGAGGTGATATGGTCCTTGACTAGTCTCTCAAAGCACTTCATGATGACGGAAGTGAGTGCTACGGGGCGGTAGTCGTTTAGCTCAGTTACCTTAGCTTTCTTGGGAACAGGAACAATGGTGGCCCTCTTGAAGCATGTGGGAACAGCAGACTGGGATAAGGATTGATTGAATATGTCCGTAAACACACCAGCCAGCTGGTCTGCGCATGCTCTGAGGACGCGGCTGGGAATGCCGTCTGGGCCTGCAGCCTTGCGAGGGTTAACACGTTTAAATGTTTTACTCACCTCGGCTGCAGTGAAGGAGAGCCCGCAGGTTTTGGTAGGGGGCCGTGTCAGTGGCACTGTATTGTCCTCAAAGCGGGCAAAAAAGTTGTTTAGCCTGTCTGGGAGCAAGACATCCTGGTCCGCGACGGGGCTGGTTTTCTTTTTGTAATCCGTGATTGACTGTAGACCCTGCCACATACCTCTTGTGTCTGAGCTGTTGAATTGCGACTCGATTTTGTCTCTGTACTGAGACTTAGCCTGTTTGATTGCCTTGCGGAGAGAATAGCTACACTGTTTGTATTCGGTCATGCTTCCGGTCACCTTGCCCTGGTTAAAAGCAGTGGTTCGCGCTTTCAGTTTCACGCGAATGCTGCCGTCAATCCACGGTTTCTGGTTTGGGAATGTTTTTATCGTTGCTGTGGGTACGACATCGTCAATGCACTTCCTAATGAACTCGCTCACCGAATCAGCATATTCGTCAATATTGTTGTTGGACGCGATGCGGAACATATTCCAATCCGCGTGATCGAAGCAGTCTTGAAGCGTGGATTCAGATTGGTCGGACCAGCGTTGAACAGACCTGAGCGCGGGAGCTTGTTGTTTGAGTTTCTGTTTGTAGGCTGGAATCAACAAAATGGAGTCGTGGTCAGCTTTTCCGAAAGGGGGGCGGGGGAGGGCCTTATAAGCGTCGCGGAAATTAGTATAACAATGGTCTAGTGTTTTTCCAGCCCTGGTAGCACAATCGATATGCTGATAGAATTTAGGGAGTTTTGTTTTTAGATTAGCCTTGTTAAAATCCCCAGCTACGATGAATGCAGCCTCAGGGTGTGTGGTTTCCAGTTTACAAAGAGTCAGATAAAGTTCGTTCAGGGCCATCGATGTGTCTGCTTGGGGGGGAATATATACGGCTGTGATTATGATTGAAGAGAATTCCCTTGGTAGATAATGCGGTCGACTATCTGATAGTGGTAGTGGGGTGGTAGATGTCTAGTCTCCTTTATGGCTCTAATCTGATAGTGATAGATATGGTAGATGTCTAGTCTCCCTTGTGGCTCTAATCTGATAGTGGTTGTGGGTTGGTAGATGTCTAGTCTCCCTTGTGGCTCTAATCTGATAGTTGTAGCGGGCTGGTAGATGTCTAGTCTCCCTTGTGGCTCTAATCTTATAGTGGTAGTGGGTTGGTAGATGTCTAGTCTCCTTTATAACTCTAATCTTATAGTGGTAGTGGGGTGCTAGATGTATAGTCTCCCTAATGGCTCTAATCTGATAGTGGTAGTGGGGTGGTAGATGTCAAGTCTCCTTTATGGCTCTAATCTGATAGTGGTTTTGTGGTGGTTGATGTCTAGTCTCCTTTATGGCTCTAATCTGATAGTGGTACTGGGTTGGTAGATGTCTAGTCTCCTTTATAACTCTAATCTGATAATGGTAGTGGGTTGGTAGATGTCTAGTCTCCTTTATGGCTCTAATCTGATAATGGTAGTGGGTTGGTAGATGTCTAGTCTCCTTTATAACTCTAATCTGATAGTTGTAGTGGGTTGGTAGATGTCTAGTCTCCTTTATGGCTCTAATCTGATAGTGGTAGATGTGGTAGATGTCTAGTCTCCTTTGTGGCTCTAATCTGATAGTGGTAGTGGGTTGGTAGATGTCTAGTCTCCTTTATGCCTCTAATCTGATAGTGGTAGTGGGCTGGTAGTTGTCTAGTCTCCCTTAAGGCTTTAATCTGATAGTGGTAGTGGGGTGCTAGATGTCTAGTCTCCCTTATGGCTCTAATCTGATAGTGGTAGTGGGCTGGTAGATGTCTTGTCTCCTTTATAACTCTATTCTGATAGTGGTAGTGGGCTGGTAGATGTCTAGTCTCCCTTATGGCTCTAATCTGATAGTGGTAGTGGGGTGCTAGATGTCTAGTCTCCCTAATGGCTCTAATCTGATAGTGGTAGTGGGGTGGTAGATGTTTAGTCTTCTTTATGGCTCTAATCTGATAGTGGTTTTGTGGTGGTTGATGTCTAGTCTCCCTAATTGCTATAATCTGATAGTGGTAGTGGGGTGGTAGATGTCTAGTCTCCTTTATGGCTCTAATCTGATAGTGGTAGATATGGTAGATGTCTAGTCTCCCTTGTGGCTCTAATCTGATAGTGGTTGTGGGTTGGTAGATGTCTAGTCTCCCTTGTGGCTCTAATCTGATAGTTGTAGTGGGCTGGTAGATGTCTAGTCTCCCTTGTGGCTCTAATCTTATAGTGGTAGTGGGTTGGTAGATGTCTAGTCTCCTTTATAACTCTAATCTGATAGTGGTAGTGGGGTGGTTGATGTCTAGTCTCCTTTATGGCTCTAATCTGATAGTGGTAGATGTGGTAGATGTCTAGTCTCCTTTGTGGCTCTAATCTGATAGTGGTAGTGGGTTGGTAGATGTCTAGTCTCCTTTATGCCTCTAATCTGATAGTGGTAGTGGGCTGGTAGTTGTCTAGTCTCCCTTATGGCTCTAATCTGATAGTGGTAGTGGGGTGCTAGATGTCTAGGCTCCCTTATGGCTCTAATCTGATAGTGGTAGTGGGCTGGTAGATGTCTAGTCTCCTTTATAACTCTATTCTGATAGTGGTAGTGGGCTGGTAGATGTCTAGTCTCCCTTATGGCTCTAATCTGATAGTGGTAGTGGGGTGCTAGATGTCTAGGCTCCCTAATGGCTCTAATCTGATAGTGGTAGTGGGGTGGTAGATGTCTAGTCTTCTTTATGGCTCTAATCTGATGGTGGTTTTGTGGTGGTTGAAGTCTAGTCTCCCTAATGGCTCTAATCTGATAGTGGTAGTGGGGTGGTAGATGTCTAGTCTCCTTTATGGCTCTAATCTGATAGTGGTAGATATGGTAGATGTCTAGTCTCCCTTGTGGCTCTAATCTGATAGTGGTTGTGGGTTGGTAGATGTCTAGTCTCCCTTGTGGCTCTAATCTGATAGTTGTAGTGGGCTGGTAGATGTCTAGTCTCCCTTGTGGCTCTAATCTTATAGTGGTAGTGGGTTGGTAGATGTCTCCTTTATACCTCTAATCTTATAGTGGTAGTGGGGTGCTAGATGTCTAGGCTCCCTTATGGCTCTAATCTGATAGTGGTAGTGGGCTGGTAGATGTCTAGTCTCCCTAATGGCTCTAATCTGATAGTGGTAGTGGGGTGGTAGATGTCAAGTCTCCTTTATGGCTCTAATCTGATAGTGGTTTTGTGGTGGTTGATGTCTAGTCTCCTTTATGGCTCTAATCTGATAGTGGTAGATGTGGTAGATGTCTAGTCTCCTTTGTGGCTCTAATATGATGGTGGTAGTGGGGTTGTAGATATCTAGTATCCCGTATGACTCTAATCTGATAGTGGTAGTGGGCTGGTAGATGTCTAGTCTCCTTTATAACTCTAATCTGATAGTGGTAGTGGGCTGGTAGATGTCTAGTCTCCCTTATGGCTCTAATCTGATAGTGGTAGTGGGGTGGTAGATGTCTAGTCTTCTTTATGGCTCTAATCTGATGGTGGTTTTGTGGTGGTTGATGTCTAGTCTCCCTAATGGCTCTAATCTGATAGTGGTAGTGGGGTGGTAGATGTCTAGTCTCCTTTATGGCTCTAATCTGATAGTGGTAGATATGGTAGATGTCTAGTCTCCCTTGTGGCTCTAATCTGATAGTGGTTGTGGGTTGGTAGATGTCTAGTCTCCCTTGTGGCTCTAATCTGATAGTTGTAGTGGGCTGGTAGATGTCTAGTCTCCCTTGTGGCTCTAATCTTATAGTGGTAGTGGGTTGGTAGATGTCTAGTCTCCTTTATAACTCTAATCTTATAGTGGTAGTGGGGTGCTAGATGTCTAGTCTCCCTTATGGCTCTAATCTGATAGTGGTAGTGGGCTGGTAGATGTCTAGTCTCCCTAATGGCTCTAATCTGATAGTGGTAGTGGGGTGGTAGATGTCAAGTCTCCTTTATGGCTCTAATCTGATAGTGGTTTTGTGGTGGTTGATGTCTAGTCTCCTTTATGGCTCTAATCTGATAGTGGAGATGTGGTAGATGTCTAGTCTCCTTTGTGGCTCTAATATGATGGTGGTAGTGGGGTTGTAGATATCTAGTATCCCGTATGACTCTAATCTGATAGTGGTAGTGGGCTGGTAGATGTCTAGTCTCCTTGATGCCTCTAATCTGATAGTTGTATTGAGCTGGTAGTTGTCTAGTCTCGCTTGTGGCTCTAATCTGATAGTGGTTGTGGGTTGGTAGATGTCTAGTCTCCCTTGGGGCTCTAATCTGATAGTTGTAGTGGGCTGGTAGATGTCTAGTCTCCCTTGTGGCTCTAATCTTATAATGGTAGTGGGTTGGTAGATGTCTAGTCTCCTTTATAACTCTAATCTTATAGTGGTAGTGGGGTGCTAGATGTCTAGTCTCCCTTATGGCTCTAATCTGATAGTGGTAGTTGGCTGGTAGACGTCTAGTCTCCCTAATGGCTCTAATCTGATAGTGGTAGTGGGGTGGTAGATGTCTAGTCTCCTTTATGGCTCTAATCTGATAGTGGTTTTGTGGTGGTTGATGTCTAGTCTCCTTTATGGCTCTAATCTGATAGTGGAGATGTGGTAGATGTCTAGTCTCCTTTGTGGCTCTAATATGATAGTGGTACTGGGTTGGTAGATGTCTAGTCTCCTTTATAACTCTAATCGGATAATGGTAGTGGGCTGGTAGATGTCTAGTCTCCCTTGTGGCTCTAATCTGATAGTTGTAGTGGGCTGGTAGATGTCTAATCTCCCTTGTGGCTCTAATCTTATAGTGGTAGTGGGTTGGTAGATGTCTAGTCTCCTTTATAACTCTAATCTGATAGTGGTAGTGGGGTGGTTGATGTCTAGTCTCCTTTATGGCTCTAATCTGATAGTGGTAGATGTGTTAGATGTCTAGTCTCCTTTGTGGCTCTAATATGATGGTGGTAGTGGGGTTGTAGATATCTAGTATCCCGTATGACTCTAATCTGATAGTGGTAGTGGGCTGGTAGTTGTCTAGTCTCCCTTGTGGCTCTAATCTGATAGTGGTTGTGGGTTGGCAGATGTCTAGTCTCCCTTGTGGCTCTAATCTGATAGTTGTAGTGAGTTGGTAGATGTCTAGTCTCCTTTATAACTCTAATCTTATAGTGGTAGTGGGGTGCTAGATGTCTAGTCTCCCTAATAGCTCTAATCTGATAGTTGTAGTGGGTTGGTAGATGTCTAGTCTCCTTTATGGCTCTAATCTGATAGTGGTACTGGGTTGGTAGATGTCTAGTCTCCTTTATAACTCTAATCTGATAATGGTAGTGGGCTGGTAGATGTCTAGTCTCCCTTGTGGCTCTAATCTGATAGTTGTAGTGGGCTGGTAGATGTCTAATCTCCCTTGTGGCTCTAATCTTATAGTGGTAGTGGGGTGGTTGATGTCTAGTCTCCTTTATGGCTCTAATCTGATAGTGGTAGATGTGGTAGATGTCTAGTCTCCTTTGTGGCTCTAATCTGATAGTGATAGTGGGTTGGTAGATGTCTAGTCTCCTTTATGCCTCTAATCTGATAGTGGTAGTGGGCTGGTAGTTGTCTAGTCTCCCTTATGGCTCTAATCTGATAGTGGTAGTGGGGTGCTAGATGTCTAGTCTCCCTTATGGCTCTAATCTGATAGTGGTAGTGGGCTGGTAGATGTCTAGTCTCCCTTATGGCTCTAATCTGATAGTGGTAGTGGGGTGCTAGATGTCTAGTCTCCCTAATGGCTCTAATCTGATAGTGGTAGTGGGGTGGTAGATGTCTAGTCTTCTTTATGGCTCTAATCTGATAGTGGTTTTGTGGTGGTTGATGTCTAGTCTCCCTAATGGCTCTAATCTGATAGTGGTAGTGGGGTGGTAGATGTCTAGTCTCCTTTATGGCTCTAATCTGATAGTGGTAGATATGGTAGATGTCTAGTCTCCCTTGTGGCTCTAATCTGATAGTGGTTGTGGGTTGGTAGATGTCTAGTCTCCCTTGTGGCTCTAATCTGATAGTTGTAGCGGGCTGGTAGATGTCTAGTCTCCCTTGTGGCTCTAATCTTATAGTGGTAGTGGGTTGGTAGATGTTTAGTCTCCTTTATAACTCTAATCTTATAGTGGTAGTGGGGTGCTAGATGTATAGTCTCCCTAATGGCTCTAATCTGATAGTGGTAGTGGGGTGGTAGATGTCAAGTCTCCTTTATGGCTCTAATCTGATAGTGGTTTTGTGGTGGTTGATGTCTAGTCTCCTTTATGGCTCTAATCTGATAGTGGTACTGGGTTGGTAGATGTCTAGTCTCCTTTATAACTCTAATCTGATAATGGTAGTGGGTTGGTAGATGTCTAGTCTCCTTTATGGCTCTAATCTGATAATGGTAGTGGGTTGGTAGATGTCTAGTCTCCTTTATAACTCTAATCTGATAGTTGTAGTGGGTTGGTAGATGTCTAGTCTCCTTTATGGCTCTAATCTGATAGTGGTACTGGGTTGGTAGATGTCTAGTCTCCTTTATAACTCTAATCTGATAATGGTAGTGGGCTGGTAGATGTCTAGTCTCCCTTGTGGCTCTAATCTTATAGTGGTAGTGGGTTGGTAGATGTCTAGTCTCCTTTATAACTCTATTCTGATAGTGGTAGTGGGGTGGTTGATGTCTAGTCTCCTTTATGGCTCTAATCTGATAGTGGTAGATGTGGTAGATGTCTAGTCTCCTTTGTGGCTCTAATCTGATAGTGGTAGTGGGTTGGTAGATGTCTAGTCTCCTTTATGCCTCTAATCTGATAGTGGTAGTGGGCTGGTAGTTGTCTAGTCTCCCTTAAGGCTCTAATCTGATAGTGGTAGTGGGGTGCTAGATGTCTAGTCTCCCTTATGGCTCTAATCTGATAGTGGTAGTGGGCTGGTAGATGTCTTGTCTCCTTTATAACTCTATTCTGATAGTGGTAGTGGGCTGGTAGATGTCTAGTCTTCCTTATGGCTCTAATCTGATAGTGGTAGTGGGGTGCTAGATGTCTAGTCTCCCTAATGGCTCTAATCTGATAGTGGTAGTGGGGTGGTAGATGTCTAGTCTTCTTTATGGCTCTAATCTGATAGTGGTTTTGTGGTGGTTGATGTCTAGTCTCCCTAATTGCTATAATCTGATAGTGGTAGTGGGGTGGTAATTGTCTAGTCTCCTTTATGGCTCTAATCTGATAGTGGTAGATATGGTAGATGTCTAGTCTCCCTTGTGGCTCTAATCTGATAGTAGTTGTGGGTTGGTAGATTTCTAGTCTCCCTTGTGGCTCTAATCTGATAGTTGTAGTGGGCTGGTAGATGTCTAGTCTCCCTTGTGGCTCTAATCTTATAGTGGTAGTGGGTTGGTAGATGTCTAGTCTCCTTTATAACTCTAATCTGATAGTGGTAGTGGGGTGGTTGATGTCTAGTCTCCTTTATGGCTCTAATCTGATAGTGGTAGATGTGGTAGATGTCTAGTCTCCTTTGTGGCTCTAATCTGATAGTGGTAGTGGGTTGGTAGATGTCTAGTCTCCTTTATGCCTCTAATCTGATAGTGGCAGTGGGCTGGTAGTTGTCTAGTCTCCCTTATGGCTCTAATCTGATAGTGGTAGTGGGGTGCTAGATGTCTAGTCTCCCTTATGGCTCTAATCTGATAGTGGTAGTGGGGTGCTAGATGTCTAGTCTTCCTAATGGCTCTAATCTGATAGTGGTAGTGGGGTGGTAGATGTCTAGTCTTCTTTATGGCTCTAATCTGATAGTGGTTTTGTGGTGGTTGATGTCTAGTCTCCCTAATTGCTATAATCTGATAGTGGTAGTGGGGTGGTAGATGTTTAGTCTCCATTATGGCTCTAATCTGATAGTGGTAGATATGGTAGATGTCTAGTCTCCCTTGTGGCTCTAATCTGATAGTGGTTGTGGGTTGGTAGATTTCTAGTCTCCCTTGTGGCTCTAATCTGATAGTTGTAGTGGGCTGGTAGATGTCTAGTCTCCCTTGTGGCTCTAATCTTATAGTGGTAGTGGGTTGGTAGATGTCTAGTCTCCTTTATAACTCTAATCTGATAGTGGTAGTGGGGTGGTTGATGTCTAGTCTCCTTTATGGCTCTAATCTGATAGTGGTAGATGTGGTAGATGTCTAGTCTCCTTTGTGGCTCTAATCTGATAGTGGTAGTGGGTTGGTAGATGTCTAGTCTCCTTTATGCCTCTAATCTGATAGTGGTAGTGGGCTGGTAGTTGTCTAGTCTCCCTTATGGCTCTAATCTGATAGTGGTAGTGGGGTGCTAGATGTCTAGTCTCCCTTATGGCTCTAATCTGATAGTGGTAGTGGGCTGGTAGATGTCTAGTCTCATTTATAACTCTATTCTGATAGTGGTAGTGGGCTGGTAGATATCTAGTCTCCCTTATGGCTCTAATCTGATAGTGGTAGTGGGGTGCTAGATGTCTAGTCTCCCTAATGGCTCTAATCTGATAGTGGTAGTGGGGTGGTAGATGTCTAGTCTTCTTTATGGCTCTAATCTGATGGTGGTTTTGTGGTGGTTGAAGTCTAGTCTCCCTAATGGCTCTAATCTGATAGTGGTAGTGGGGTGGTAGATGTCTAGTCTCCTTTATGGCTCTAATCTGATAGTGGTAGATATGGTAGATGTCTAGTCTCCCTTGTGGCTCTAATCTGATAGTGGTTGTGGGTTGGTAGATGTCTAGTCTCCCTTGTGGCTCTAATCTGATAGTTGTAGTGGGCTGGTAGATGTCTAGTCTCCCTTGTGGCTCTAATCTTATAGTGGTAGTGGGTTGGTAGATGTCTAGTCTCCTTTATAACTCTAATCTTATAGTGGTAGTGGGGTGCTAGATGTCTAGGCTCCCTTATGGCTCTAATCTGATAGTGGTAGTGGGCTGGTAGATGTCTAGTCTCCCTAATGGCTCTAATCTGATAGTGGTAGTGGGGTGGTAGATGTCAAGTCTCCTTTATGGCTCTAATCTGATAGTGGTTTTGTGGTGGTTGATGTCTAGTCTCCTTTATGGCTCTAATCTGATAGTGGTAGATGTGGTAGATGTCTAGTCTCCTTTGTGGCTCTAATATGATGGTGGTAGTGGGGTTGTAGATATCTAGTATCCCGTATGACTCTAATCTGATAGTGGTAGTGGGCTGGTAGATGTCTAGTCTCCTTTATAACTCTATTCTGATAGTGGTAGTGGGCTGGTAGATGTCTAGTCTCCCTTATGGCTCTAATCTGATAGTGGTAGTGGGGTGCTAGATATCTAGTCTCCCTAATGGCTCTAATCTGATAGTGGTAGTGGGGTGGTAGATGTCTAGTCTTCTTTATGGCTCTAATCTGATGGTGGTTTTGTGGTGGTTGATGTCTAGTCTCCCTAATGGCTCTAATCTGATAGTGGTAGTGGGGTGGTAGATGTCTAGTCTCCTTTATGGCTCTAATCTGATAGTGGTAGATATGGTAGATGTCTAGTCTCCCTTGTGGCTCTAATCTGATAGTGGTTGTGGGTTGGTAGATGTCTAGTCTCCCTTGTGGCTCTAATCTGATAGTTGTAGTGGGCTGGTAGATGTCTAGTCTCCCTTGTGGCTCTAATCTTATAGTGGTAGTGGTTTGGTAGATGTCTAGTCTCCTTTATAACTCTAATCTTATAGTGGTAGTGGGGTGCTAGATGTCTAGTCTCCCTTATGGCTCTAATCTGATAGTGGTAGTGGGCTGGTAGATGTCTAGTCTCCCTAATGGCTCTAATCTGATAGTGGTAGTGGGGTGGTAGATGTCAAGTCTCCTTTATGGCTCTAATCTGATAGTGGTTTTGTGGTGGTTGATGTCTAGTCTCCTTTATGGCTCTAATCTGATAGTGGTAGATGTGGTAGATGTCTAGTCTCCTTTGTGGCTCTAATATGATGGTGGTAGTGGGGTTGTAGATACCTAGTATCCCGTATGACTCTAATCTGATAGTGGTAGTGGGCTGGTAGATGTCTAGTCTCCTTGATGCCTCTAATCTGATAGTTGTATTGAGCTGGTAGTTGTCTAGTCTCGCTTGTGGCTCTAATCTGATAGTGGTTGTGGGTTGGTAGATGTCTAGTCTCCCTTGGGGCTCTAATCTGATAGTTGTAGTGGGCTGGTAGATGTCTAGTCTCCCTTGTGGCTCTAATCTTATAGTGGTAGTGGGTTGGTAGATGTCTAGTCTCCTTTATAACTCTAATCTTATAGTGGTAGTGGGGTGCTAGATGTCTAGTCTCCCTTATGGCTCTAATCTGATAGTGGTAGTTGGCTGGTAGACGTCTAGCCTCCCTAATGGCTCTAATCTGATAGTGGTAGTGGGGTGGTAGATGTCTAGTCTCCTTTATAACTCTAATCTGATAGTGGTAGTGGGGTGGTAGATGTCTAGTCTCCTTTATAACTCTATTCTGATAGTGGTAGTGGGCTGGTAGATGTCTAGTCTCCCTTATGGATCTAATCTGATAGTGGTAGTGGGGTGCTAGATGTCTAGTCTCCCTAATGGCTCTAATCTGATAGTGGTAGTGGGGTGGTAGATATCTAGTCTTCTTTATGGCTCTAATCTGATAGTGGTTTTGTGGTGGTTGATGTCTAGTCTCCCTAATGGCTCTAATCTGATAGTGGTAGATGTGGTAGATGTCTAGTCTCCTTTGTGGCTCTACTATGATGGTGGTAGTGGGGTCGTAGACATCTAGTCTCCTTTATGGCTCTAATCTGATAGTGATAGTGGTTTGGTAGATGTCTAGTCTCCCTTATGGCTCTAATCTGATATTGGTTTTGTGGTGGTTGATGTCTAGTCTCCTTTATGGCTCTAATCTGATAGTGGTAGATGTGGTAGATGTCTAGTCTCCTTTGTGGCTCTAATCTGATAGAGGTAGTGGGGCGGTATATTTCTAGTCTCCCTTGTGGCTCTAATCTGATAGTGGTAGTGAGGTGGTAGATGTCTAGTCTCCTTTATAACTCTATTCTGATAGTGGTAGTGGGGTGGTAGATGTCTAGTCTCGCTTGTGGCTCTAATCTGATAGTGGTTGTGGGTTGGTAGATGTCTAGTCTCCCTAATGGCTCTAATCTGATAGTGGTTGTGGGTTGGTAGATGTCTAGTCTCCTTTATAACTCTAATCTGATAGTGGTAGTGGGGTGGTCGATGTCTAGTCTCCTTTATAACTCTAATCTGATAGTGGTAGTGGGGTGGTCGATGTCTAGTCTCCTTTATGGCTCTAATCTGATGGTGGTAGTGTGGTGGTCGATGTCTAGTCTCCTTTATAACTATAATCTGATAGTGGTAGTGGGGTGGTAGATGTCGAGTCTCCTTTATGGCTCTAATCTGATAGTGGTCTTGTGGTGGTTGATGTCT
Organism: Salvelinus alpinus; assembly: GCF_045679555.1. Classification (NCBI taxonomy): domain Eukaryota; kingdom Metazoa; phylum Chordata; class Actinopteri; order Salmoniformes; family Salmonidae; genus Salvelinus; species Salvelinus alpinus. Next base: position 371,893 of record NC_092089.1, on the reverse strand, counting down.
AGTCTCCTTTATGGCTCTAATCTGATAGTGGTAGATATGGTAGATTTCTAGTCTCCTTTGTGGCTCTAATATGATGGTGGTAGTGGGTTGGTAGATGTCTAGTCTCCTTTATGGCTCTAATCTGATAGTGGTAGTGGGGTGCTAGATGTCTAGTCTCCCTTATGGCTCTAATCTGATAGTGGTAGTGGGCTGGTAGATGTCTAGTCTCCCTAATGGCTCTAATCTGATAGTGGTAGTGGGGTGGTAGATGTCTAGTCTTCTTTATGGCTCTAATCTGATAGTGGTAGTTTGTGGTAGATGTCTAGTCTCCTTTATGGCTCTAATCTGATAGTGGTAGCGGGGTGGTCGATGTCTAGTCTCCCTTATAACTCTAATCTGATAGTGGTAGTGGGGTGGTCGATGTCTAGTCTCCTTTATAACTCTAATCTGATAGTGGTAGTGGGGTGGTAGATGTCTAGGCTCCCTTGTGTCTCTAATCTGATAGTGGTTTTGTGGTGGTTGATGTCTAGTCTCCTTTATGGCTCTAATCTTATAGCGGTAGTGAGGTGGTCGATGTCTAGTCTCCCTTGTGGCTCTATTCTGATAGTTGTAGTGGGCTGGTAGATGTCTAGGCTCCCTTGTGGCTCTAATCTGATAGTGGTTGTGGGTTGGTAGATGTCTAGTCTCCTGTATAACTCTAATCTGATAGTGGTAGTGGGCTGGTAGATGTCTAGTCTCCCTTGTGGCTCTAATCTGATAGTTGTAGTGGGCTGGTAGATGTCTAGTCTCCCTTGTGGCTCTAATCTTATAGTGGTAGTGGGCTGGTAGATGTCTAGTCTCCTTTATAACTCTAATCTGAGAGTGGTAGTGGGCTGGTAGATGTCTAGTCTCCTTTATAACTCTAATCTGAGAGTGGTAGTTGGCTGGTAGATGTCTAGTCTCCATAATGGCTCTAATCTGATAGTGGTTGTGGGTTGGTAGATGTCTAGTCTCCTTTATAACTCTAATCTGATAGTGGTAGTGGGGTGGTCGATGTCTAGTCTCCTTTATAACTCTAATATGATAGTGGTAGTGGGGTGGTAGATGTGTAGTCTCCCTTGTGTCTCTAATCTGATAGTGGTTTTGTGGTGGTTGATGTCTAGTCTCCTTTATGGCTCTAATCTGATAGTGGTAGTGGGGTCGTAGATATCCAGTCTCCCTTATGGCTCTCATCTGATAGTGGTAGTGGGTTGGTAGTTTTCTAGTCTCCCTTATGGCTCCAATCTTATAGTGGTAGTGAGGTGGTCGATGTCTACTCTCCCTTGTGGCTCTAATCTGATAGTTGTAGTGTAATGGTAGATGTCTAGGCTCCCTTTTGGCTCTAATCTGATAGTGGTAGTGGGTTGGTAGATGTCTAGTCTCCTTTATAACTCTAATCTGATAGTGGTAGTGGGGTGGTAGATGTCTAGGCTCCCTTGTGTCTCTAATCTGATAGTGGTTTTGTGGTGGTTGATGTCTAGTCTCCTTTATGGCTCTAATCTGATAGTGGTAGATATGGTAGATGTCTAGTCTCCTTTGTGGCTCTAATATGATGGTGGTAGTGGGGTGGTAGATGTCTAGTCTTCTTTATGGCTCTAATCTGATAGTGGTTTTGTGGTAGATGTCTAGTCTCCTTTATGGCTGTAATCTGATAGTGGTAGCGGGGTGGTCGATGTCTAGTCTCCTTTATGGCTCTAATCTGATAGTGGTTTTGTGGTGGTTGATGTCTAGTCTCCTTTGTGGCTCTAATATGATGGTGGTAGTGGGGTCGTAGATATCTAGTCTCCCTTATGGCTCTAATCTGATAGTGGTAGTGGGTTGGTAGATTTCTAGTCTCCTTTATGGCTCTAATCTTATAGTGGTAGTGAGGTGGTCGATGTCTAGTCTCCCTTGTGGCTCTATTCTGATAGTTGTAGTGGGCTGGTAGATGTCTAGGCTCCCTTGTGGCTCTAATCTGATAGTGGTAGTGGGTTGGTAGATGTCTAGTCTCCTTTATAACTCTAATCTGATAGTGGTAGTGGGCTGGTAGATGTCTAGTCTCCTTTATGACTCTAATCTGATAGTGGTAGTGGGCTGGTAGATATCTAGTCTCCCTAATGGCTCTAATCTGATAGTGGTAGTGGGGTGGTAGATGTCTAGTCTCCTTTATGGCTCTAATCTGATAGTGGTTTTGTGGTGGTTGATGTCTAGTCTCCTTTGTGGCTCTAATATGATGGTGGTAGTGGGGTTGTAGATATATAGTGTCCCTTATGACTCTAATCTGATAGTGGTAGTGGGCTGGTAGATGTCTAGTCTCCTTTATAACTCTAATCTGATAGTGGTAGTGGGGTGGTAGATGTCTAGTCTCGCTTGTGTCACTAATCTGATAGTGGTTGTGGGTTGGTAGATGTCTCCTTTATAACTCTAATCTGATAGTGGTAGTGGGCTGGTAGATGTCTAGTCTCCCTTGTGGCTCTAATCTGATAGTTGTAGTGGGCTGGTAGATGTCTAGTCTCCCTTGTGGCTCTAATCTTATAGTGGTAGTGGGCTGGTAGATGTCTAGTCTCCTTTATAACTCTAATCTGAGAGTGGTAGTGGGCTGGTAGATGTCTAGTCTCCTTTATAACTCTAATCTGAGAGTGGTAGTTGGCTGGTAGATGTCTAGTCTCCATAATGGCTCTAATCTGATAGTGGTTGTGGGTTGGTAGATGTCTAGTCTCCTTTATAACTCTAATCTGATAGTGGTAGTGGGGTGGTCGATGTCTAGTCTCCTTTATAACTCTAATATGATAGTGGTAGTGGGGTGGTAGATGTGTAGTCTCCCTTGTGTCTCTAATCTGATAGTGGTTTTGTGGTGGTAGATGTCTAGTCTCCCTTATGGCTCTAATCTGATAGTGGTAGTGGGGTGGTAGATGTCTAGTCTCCCTTATGGCTCTCATCTGATAGTGGTAGTGGGTTGGTAGTTTTCTAGTCTCCCTTATGGCTCCAATCTTATAGTGGTAGTGAGGTGGTCGATGTCTACTCTCCCTTGTGGCTCTAATCTGATAGTTGTAGTGTAATGGTAGATGTCTAGGCTCCCTTTTGGCTCTAATCTGATAGTGGTAGTGGGTTGGTAGATGTCTAGTCTCCTTTATAACTCTAATCTGATAGTGGTAGTGGGGTGGTAGATGTCTAGGCTCCCTTGTGTCTCTAATCTGATAGTGGTTTTGTGGTGGTTGATGTCTAGTCTCCTTTATGGCTCTCATCTGATAGTGGTAGATGTGGTAGATGTCTAGTCTCCTTTGTGGCTCTAATATGATGGTGGTAGTGGGGTGGTAGATGTCTAGTCTTCTTTATGGCTCTAATCTGATAGTGGTTTTGTGGTAGATGTCTAGTCTCCTTTATGGCTGTAATCTGATAGTGGTAGCGGGGTGGTCGATGTCTAGTCTCCTTTATGGCTCTAATCTGATAGTGGTTTTGTGGTGGTTGATGTCTAGTCTCCTTTGTGGCTCTAATATGATGGTGGTAGTGGGGTCGTAGATATCTAGTCTCCCTTATGGCTCTAATCTGATAGTGGTAGTGGGTTGGTAGATTTCTAGTCTCCTTTATGGCTCTAATCTTATAGTGGTAGTGAGGTGGTCGATGTCTAGTCTCCCTTGTGGCTCTATTCTGATAGTTGTAGTGGGCTGGTAGATGTCTAGGCTCCCTTGTGGCTCTAATCTGATAGTGGTTGTGGGTTGGTAGATGTCTAGTCTCCTTTATAACTCTAATCTGATAGTGGCAGTGGGGTGCTAGATGTCTAGTCTCCCTTATGGCTCTAATCTGATAGTGGTAGTGGGCTGGTAGATATCTAGTCTCCCTAATGGCTCTAATCTGATAGTGGTAGTGGGGTGGTAGATGTCTAGTCTCCTTTATGGCTCTAATCTGATAGTGGTTTTGTGGTGGTTGATGTCTATTCTCCTTTGTGGCTCTAATATGATGGTGGTAGTGGGGTTGTAGATATATAGTGTCCCTTATGACTCTAATCTGATAGTGGTAGTGGGCTGGTAGATGTCTAGTCTCCTTTATAACTCTAATCTGATAGTGGTAGTGGGGTGGTAGATGTCTAGTCTCGCTTGTGTCACTAATCTGATAGTGGTTGTGGGTTTGTAGATGTCTCCTTTATAACTCTAATCTGATAGTGGTAGTGGGCTGGTAGATGTCTAGTCTCCCTTGTGGCTCTAATCTGATAGTTGTAGTGGGCTGGTAGATGTCTAGTCTACCTTGTTGCTCTAATCTTATAGTGGTAGTGGGCTGGTAGATGTCTAGTCTCCTTTATAACTCTAATCTGAGAGTGGTAGTGGGCTGGTAGATGTCTAGTCTCCTTTATAACTCTAATCTGATAGTGGTAGTTGGCTGGTAGATGTCTAGTCTCCCTAATGGCTCTAATCTGATAGTGGTTGTGGGTTGGTAGATGTCTAGTCTCCTTTATAACTCTAATCTGATAGTGGTAGTGGGGTGGTCGATGTCTAGTCTCCTTTATAACTCTAATATGATAGTGGTAGTGGGGTGGTCGATGTCTAGTCTCCCTTGTGTCTCTAATCTGATAGTGGTTTTGTGGTGGTTGATGTCTAGTCTCCTTTATGGCTCTAATCTGATAGTGGTAGTGGGCTGGTAGATGTCTAGTCTCCCTAATGGCTCTAATCTGATAGTGGTAGTGGGGTGGTAGATGTCAAGTCTCCTTTATGGCTCTAATCTGATAGTGGTTTTGTGGTGGTTGATGTCTAGTCTCCTTTATGGCTCTAATCTGATAGTGGAGATGTGGTAGATGTCTAGTCTCCTTTGTGGCTCTAATATGATGGTGGTAGTGGGGTTGTAGATACCTAGTATCCCGTATGACTCTAATCTGATAGTGGTAGTGGGCTGGTAGATGTCTAGTCTCCTTGATGCCTCTAATCTGATAGTTGTATTGAGCTGGTAGTTGTCTAGTCTCGCTTGTGGCTCTAATCTGATAGTGGTTGTGGGTTGGTAGATGTCTAGTCTCCCTTGGGGCTCTAATCTGATAGTTGTAGTGGGCTGGTAGATGTCTAGTCTCCCTTGTGGCTCTAATCTTATAGTGGTAGTGGGTTGGTAGATGTCTAGTCTCCTTTATAACTCTAATCTTATAGTGGTAGTGGGGTGCTAGATGTCTAGTCTCCCTTATGGCTCTAATCTGATAGTGGTAGTTGGCTGGTAGACGTCTAGCCTCCCTAATGGCTCTAATCTGATAGTGGTAGTGGGGTGGTAGATGTCTAGTCTCCTTTATAACTCTAATCTGATAGTGGTAGTGGGGTGGTAGATGTCTAGTCTCCTTTATAACTCTATTCTGATAGTGGTAGTGGGCTGGTAGATGTCTAGTCTCCCTTATGGATCTAATCTGATAGTGGTAGTGGGGTGCTAGATGTCTAGTCTCCCTTATGGCTCTAATCTGATAGTGGTAGTGGGGTGGTAGATATCTAGTCTTCTTTATGGCTCTAATCTGATAGTGGTTTTGTGGTGGTTGATGTCTAGTCTCCCTAATGGCTCTAATCTGATAGTGGTAGATGTGGTAGATGTCTAGTCTCCTTTGTGGCTCTACTATGATGGTGGTAGTGGGGTCGTAGACATCTAGTCTCCTTTATGGCTCTAATCTGATAGTGATAGTGGTTTGGTAGATGTCTAGTCTCCCTTATGGCTCTAATCTGATATTGGTTTTGTGGTGGTTGATGTCTAGTCTCCTTTATGGCTCTAATCTGATAGTGGTAGATGTGGTAGATGTCTAGTCTCCTTTGTGGCTCTAATCTGATAGAGGTAGTGGGGCGGTATATTTCTAGTCTCCCTTGTGGCTCTAATCTGATAGTGGTAGTGAGGTGGTAGATGTCTAGTCTCCTTTATAACTCTATTCTGATAGTGGTAGTGGGGTGGTAGATGTCTAGTCTCGCTTGTGGCTCTAATCTGATAGTGGTTGTGGGTTGGTAGATGTCTAGTCTCCCTAATGGCTCTAATCTGATAGTGGTTGTGGGTTGGTAGATGTCTAGTCTCCTTTATAACTCTAATCTGATAGTGGTAGTGGGGTGGTCGATGTCTAGTCTCCTTTATAACTCTAATCTGATAGTGGTAGTGGGGTGGTCGATGTCTAGTCTCCTTTATGGCTCTAATCTGATAGTGGTAGTGGGGTGGTAGATGTCTAGTCTCCCTTATGGCTCTAATCTGATAGTGGTAGTGGGGTGGTAGATGTCTAGTCTCCTTTATGGCTCTAATCTGATAGTGGTCTTGTGGTGGTTGATGTCTAGTCTCCTTTATGGCTCTAATCTGATAGTGGTAGATATGGTAGATTTCTAGTCTCCTTTGTGGCTCTAATATGATGGTGGTAGTGGGTTGGTAGATGTCTAGTCTCCTTTATGGCTCTAATCTGATAGTGGTAGTGGGGTGGTAGATGTCTAGTCTCCCTTATGGCTCTAATCTGATAGTGTTAGTGGGCTGGTAGATGTCTAGTCTCCCTTATGGCTCTAATCTGATAGTGGTAGTGGGGTGGTAGATGTCTAGTCTTATTTATGGCTCTAATCTGATAGTGGTTTTGTGGTAGATGTCTAGTCTCCTTTATGGCTGTAATCTGATAGTGGTAGCGGGGTGGTCGATGTCTAGTCTCCTTTATAACTCTAATCTGATAGTGGTAGTGGGGTGGTCGATGTCTAGTCTCCTTTATAACTCTAATCTGATAGTGGTAGTGGGGTGGTAGATGTCTAGGCTCCCTTGTGTCTCTAATCTGATAGTGGTTTTGTGGTGGTTGATGTCTAGTCTCCTTTATGGCTCTAATCTTATAGTGGTAGTGAGGTGGTCGATGTCTAGTCTCCCTTGTGGCTCTAATCTGATAGTTGTAGTGGGCTGGTAGATGTCTAGGCTCCCTTGTGGCTCTAATCTGATAGTGGTTGTGGGTTGGTAGATGTCTAGTCTCCTTTATAACTCTAATCTGATAGTGGTAGTGGGCTGGTAGATGTCTAGTCTCCCTTGTGGCTCTAATCTGATAGTTGTAGTGGGCTGGTAGATGTCTAGTCTCCCTTGTGGCTCTAATCTTATAGTGGTAGTGGGCTGGTAGATGTCTAGTCTCCTTTATAACTCTAATCTGAGAGTGGTAGTGGGCTGGTAGATGTCTAGTCTCCTTTATAACTCTAATCTGAGAGTGGTAGTTGGCTGGTAGATGTCTAGTCTCCATAATGGCTCTAATCTGATAGTGGTTGTGGGTTGGTAGATGTCTAGTCTCCTTTATAACTCTAATCTGATAGTGGTAGTGGGGTGGTCGATGTCTAGTCTCCTTTATAACTCTAATATGATAGTGGTAGTGGGGTGGTAGATGTGTAGTCTCCCTTGTGTCTCTAATCTGATAGTGGTTTTGTGGTGGTTGATGTCTAGTCTCCTTTATGGCTCTAATCTGATAGTGGTAGTGGGGTCGTAGATATCCAGTCTCCCTTATGGCTCTCATCTGATAGTGGTAGTGGGTTGGTAGTTTTCTAGTCTCCCTTATGGCTCCAATCTTATAGTGGTAGTGAGGTGGTCGATGTCTACTCTCCCTTGTGGCTCTAATCTGATAGTTGTAGTGTAATGGTAGATGTCTAGGCTCCCTTTTGGCTCTAATCTGATAGTGGTAGTGGGTTGGTAGATGTCTAGTCTCCTTTATAACTCTAATCTGATAGTGGTAGTGGGGTGGTAGATGTCTAGGCTCCCTTGTGTCTCTAATCTGATAGTGGTTTTGTGGTGGTTGATGTCTAGTCTCCTTTATGGCTCTAATCTGATAGTGGTAGATATGGTAGATGTCTAGTCTCCTTTGTGGCTCTAATATGATGGTGGTAGTGGGGTGGTAGATGTCTAGTCTTCTTTATGGCTCTAATCTGATAGTGGTTTTGTGGTAGATGTCTAGTCTCCTTTATGGCTGTAATCTGATAGTGGTAGCGGGGTGGTCGATGTCTAGTCTCCTTTATGGCTCTAATCTGATAGTGGTTTTGTGGTGGTTGATGTCTAGTCTCCTTTGTGGCTCTAATATGATGGTGGTAGTGGGGTCGTAGATATCTAGTCTCCCTTATGGCTCTAATCTGATAGTGGTAGTGGGTTGGTAGATTTCTAGTCTCCTTTATGGCTCTAATCTTATAGTGGTAGTGAGGTGGTCGATGTCTAGTCTCCCTTGTGGCTCTATTCTGATAGTTGTAGTGGGCTGGTAGATGTCTAGGCTCCCTTGTGGCTCTAATCTGATAGTGGTTGTGGGTTGGTAGATGTCTAGTCTCCTTTATAACTCTAATCTGATAGTGGTAGTGGGCTGGTAGATGTCTAGTCTCCTTTATGACTCTAATCTGATAGTGGTAGTGGGCTGGTAGATATCTAGTCTCCCTAATGGCTCTAATCTGATAGTGGTAGTGGGGTGGTAGATGTCTAGTCTCCTTTATAACTCTAATCTGATAGTGGTAGTGGGCTGGTAGATGTCTAGTCTCCCTTGTGGCTCTAATCTGATAGTGGTAGTGGGCTGGTAGATGTCTAGTCTCCCTTGTGGCTCTAATCTTATAGTGGTAGTGGGCTGGTAGATGTCTAGTCTCCCTTGTGGCTCTAATCTGATAGTTGTAGTGGGCTGGTAGATGTCTAGGCTCCCTTGTGGCTCTAATCTGATAGTGGTTGTGGGTTGGTAGATGTCTAGTCTCCTTTATAACTCTAATCTGATAGTGGTAGTGGGCTGGTAGATGTCTAGTCTCCCTTGTGGCTCTAATCTGATAGTTGTAGTGGGCTGGTAGATGTCTAGTCTCCCTTGTGGCTCTAATCTTATAGTGGTAGTGGGCTGGTAGATGTCTAGTCTCCTTTATAACTCTAATCTGAGAGTGGTAGTGGGCTGGTAGATGTCTAGTCTCCTTTATAACTCTAATCTGAGAGTGGTAGTGGGCTGGTAGATGTCTAGTCTCCCTAATGGCTCTAATCTGATAGTGGTTGTGGGTTGGTAGATGTCTAGTCTCCTTTATAACTCTAATCTGATAGTGGTAGTGGGGTGGTCGATGTCTAGTCTCCTTTATAACTCTAATATGATAGTGGTAGTGGGGTGGTAGATGTGTAGTCTCCCTTGTGTCTCTAATCTGATAGTGGTTTTGTGGTGGTTGATGTCTAGTCTCCTTTATGGCTCTAATCTGATAGTGGTAGTGGGGTCGTAGATATCCAGTCTCCCTTATGGCTCTCATCTGATAGTGGTAGTGGGTTGGTAGTTTTCTAGTCTCCCTTATGGCTCCAATCTTATAGTGGTAGTGAGGTGGTCGATGTCTACTCTCCCTTGTGGCTCTAATCTGATAGTTGTAGTGTAATGGTAGATGTCTAGGCTCCCTTTTGGCTCTAATCTGATAGTGGTAGTGGGTTGGTAGATGTCTAGTCTCCTTTATAACTCTAATCTGATAGTGGTAGTGGGGTGGTAGATGTCTAGGCTCCCTTGTGTCTCTAATCTGATAGTGGTTTTGTGGTGGTTGATGTCTAGTCTCCTTTATGGCTCTAATCTGATAGTGGTAGATATGGTAGATGTCTAGTCTCCTTTGTGGCTCTAATATGATGGTGGTAGTGGGGTGGTAGATGTCTAGTCTTCTTTATGGCTCTAATCTGATAGTGGTTTTGTGGTAGATGTCTAGTCTCCTTTATGGCTGTAATCTGATAGTGGTAGCGGGGTGGTCGATGTCTAGTCTCCTTTATGGCTCTAATCTGATAGTGGTTTTGTGGTGGTTGATGTCTAGTCTCCTTTGTGGCTCTAATATGATGGTGGTAGTGGGGTCGTAGATATCTAGTCTCCCTTATGGCTCTAATCTGATAGTGGTAGTGGGTTGGTAGATTTCTAGTCTCCTTTATGGCTCTAATCTTATAGTGGTAGTGAGGTGGTCGATGTCTAGTCTCCCTTGTGGCTCTATTCTGATAGTTGTAGTGGGCTGGTAGATGTCTAGGCTCCCTTGTGGCTCTAATCTGATAGTGGTTGTGGGTTGGTAGATGTCTAGTCTCCTTTATAACTCTAATCTGATAGTGGCAGTGGGGTGCTAGATGTCTAGTCTCCCTTATGGCTCTAATCTGATAGTGGTAGTGGGCTGGTAGATATCTAGTCTCCCTAATGGCTCTAATCTGATAGTGGTAGTGGGGTGGTAGATGTCTAGTCTCCTTTATGGCTCTAATCTGATAGTGGTTTTGTGGTGGTTGATGTCTAGTCTCCTTTGTGGCTCTAATATGATGGTGGTAGTGGGGTTGTAGATATATAGTGTCCCTTATGACTCTAATCTGATAGTGGTAGTGGGCTGGTAGATGTCTAGTCTCCTTTATAACTCTAATCTGATAGTGGTAGTGGGGTGGTAGATGTCTAGTCTCGCTTGTGTCACTAATCTGATAGTGGTTGTGGGTTGGTAGATGTCTCCTTTATAACTCTAATCTGATAGTGGTAGTGGGCTGGTAGATGTCTAGTCTCCCTTGTGGCTCTAATCTGATAGTTGTAGTGGGCTGGTAGATGTCTAGTCTCCCTTGTGGCTCTAATCTTATAGTGGTAGTGGGCTGGTAGATGTCTAGTCTCCTTTATAACTCTAATCTGAGAGTGGTAGTGGGCTGGTAGATGTCTAGTCTCCTTTATAACTCTAATCTGATAGTGGTAGTGGGCTGGTAGATGTCTAGTCTCCATAATGGCTCTAATCTGATAGTGGTTGTGGGTTGGTAGATGTCTAGTCTCCTTTATAACTCTAATCTGATAGTGGTAGTGGGGTGGTCGATGTCATAGTCTCCTTTATAACTCTAATATGATAGTGGTAGTGGGGTGGTAGATGTGTAGTCTCCCTTGTGTCTCTAATCTGATAGTGGTTTTGTGGTGGTTGATGTCTAGTCTCCTTTATGGCTCTAATCTGATAGTGGTAGTGGGGTCGTAGATATCCAGTCTCCCTTATGGCTCTCATCTGATAGTGGTAGTGGGTTGGTAGTTTTCTAGTCTCCCTTATGGCTCCAATCTTATAGTGGTAGTGAGGTGGTCGATGTCTACTCTCCCTTGTGGCTCTAATCTGATAGTTGTAGTGTAATGGTAGATGTCTAGGCTCCCTTTTGGCTCTAATCTGATAGTGGTAGTGGGTTGGTAGATGTCTAGTCTCCTTTATAACTCTAATCTGATAGTGGTAGTGGGGTGGTAGATGTCTAGTCTCCTTTATGTCTCTAATCTGATAGTGGTTTTGTGGTGGTTGATGTCTAGTCTCCTTTATGGCTCTCATCTGATAGTGGTAGATGTGGTAGATGTCTAGTCTCCTTTGTGGCTCTAATCTGATAGTGGTAGTGGGTTGGTAGATGTCTAGTCTTCTTTATGGCTCTAATCTGATAGTGGTTTTGTGGTAGATGTCTAGTCTCCTTTATGGCTGTAATCTGATAGTGGTAGCGGGGTGGTCGATGTCTAGTCTCCTTTATGGCTCTAATCTGATAGTGGTTTTGTGGTGGTTGATGTCTAGTCTCCTTTGTGGCTCTAATATGATGGTGGTAGTGGGGTCGTAGATATCTAGTCTCCCTTATGGCTCTAATCTGATAGTGGTAGTGGGTTGGTAGATTTCTAGTCTCCTTTATGGCTCTAATCTTATAGTGGTAGTGAGGTGGTCGATGTCTAGTCTCCCTTGTGGCTCTATTCTGATAGTTGTAGTGGGCTGGTAGATGTCTAGGCTCCCTTGTGGCTCTAATCTGATAGTGGTTGTGGGTTGGTAGATGTCTAGTCTCCTTTATAACTCTAATCTGATAGTGGTAGTGGGCTGGTAGATGTCTAGTCTCCCTTATGACTCTAATCTGATAGTGGTAGTGGGCTGGTAGATATCTAGTCTCCCTAATGGCTCTAATCTGATAGTGGTAGTGGGGTGGTAGATGTCTAGTCTCCTTTATGGCTCTAATCTGATAGTGGTTTTGTGGTGGTTGATGTCTATTCTCCTTTGTGGCTCTAATATGATGGTGGTAGTGGGGTTGTAGATATATAGTGTCCCTTATGACTCTAATCTGATAGTGGTAGTGGGCTGGTAGATGTCTAGTCTCCTTTATAACTCTAATCTGATAGTGGTAGTGGGGTGGTAGATGTCTAGTCTCGCTTGTGTCACTAATCTGATAGTGGTTGTGGGTTTGTAGATGTCTCCTTTATAACTCTAATCTGATAGTGGTAGTGGGCTGGTAGATGTCTAGTCTCCCTTGTGGCTCTAATCTGATAGTTGTAGTGGGCTGGTAGATGTCTAGTCTCCCTTGTGGCTCTAATCTTATAGTGGTAGTGGGCTGGTAGATGTCTAGTCTCCTTTATAACTCTAATCTGAGAGTGGTAGTGGGCTGGTAGATGTCTAGTCTCCTTTATAACTCTAATCTGAGAGTGGTTGTTGGCTGGTAGATGTCTAGTCTCCATAATGGCTCTAATCTGATAGTGGTTGTGGGTTGGTAGATGTCTAGTCTCCTTTATAACTCTAATCTGATAGTGGTAGTGGGGTGGTCGATGTCTAGTCTCCTTTATAACTCTAATATGATAGTGGTAGTGGGGTGGTCGATGTCTAGTCTCCCTTGTGTCTCTAATCTGATAGTGGTTTTGTGGTGGTTGATGTCTAGTCTCCTTTATGGCTCTAATCTGATAGTGGTAGTGGGGTGGTCGATGTCTAGTCTCCTTTATAACTCTAATCTGATAGTGGTAGTGGGGTCGTAGATATCTAGTCTCCCTTATGGCTCTCATCTGATAGTGGTAGTGGGTTGGTAGATGTCTAGTCTCCTTTATAACTCTAATCTGATAGTGGTAGTGAGGTGGTCGATGTCTACTCTCCCTTGTGGCTCTAATCTGATAGTTGTAGTGTAATGGTAGATGTCTAGGCTCCCTTGTGGCTCTAATCTGATAGTGGTAGTGGGTTGGTAGATGTCTAGTCTCCTTTATAACTCTAATCTGATAGTGGTAGTGGGGTGGTAGATGTCTAGGCTCCCTTGTGTCTCTAATCTGATAGTGGTTTTGTGGTGGTTGATGTCTAGTCTCCTTTATGGCTCTAATCTGATAGTGGTAGTGGGGTGGTCGATGTCTAGTCTCCTTTATAACTCTAATCTGATAGTGGTAGTGGGGTCGTAGATATCTAGTCTCCCTTATGGCTCTCATCTGATAGTGGTAGTGGGTTGGTAGATGTCTAGTCTCCTTTATAACTCTAATCTGATAGTGGTAGTGAGGTGGTCGATGTCTACTCTCCCTTGTGGCTCTAATCTGATAGTTGTAGTGTAATGGTAGATGTCTAGGCTCCCTTGTGGCTCTAATCTGATAGTGGTAGTGGGTTGGTAGATGTCTAGTCTCCTTTATAACTCTAATCTGATAGTGGTAGTGGGGTGGTAGATGTCTAGGCTCCCTTGTGTCTCTAATCTGATAGTGGTTTTGTGGTGGTTGATGTCTAGTCTCCTTTATGGCTCTAATCTGATAGTGGTAGATATGGTAGATGTCTAGTTTCCTTTGTGGCTCTAATATGATGGTGGTAGTGGGGTCGTAGATATCTAGCCTCCCTTGTGTCTCTAATCTGATAGTGGTTTTGTTGTGGTTGATGTCTAGTCTTCTTTATGGCTCTAATCTGATAGTGGTAGATGTGGTAGATGTCTAGTCTCCTTTGTGGCTCTAATCTGATAGTGGTAGTGGGCTGGTAGATGTCTAGTCTCCCTAATGGCTCTAATCTGATAGTGGTTTTGTGGTGGGTGATGTCTAGTCTCCTTTATGGCTCTAATCTGATAGTGGTAGATATGGTAGATGTCTAGTCTCCTTTGTGGCGCTAATATGATGGTGGTAGTGGGGTCGTAGATATCTAGTCTCCCTTATGGCTCTAATCTGATAGTGGTAGTGGGTTGGTAGATTTCTAGTCTCCCTTGTGGCTCTAATCTGATAGTTGTAGTGGGCTGGTAGATGTCTAGGCTCCCTTGTGGCTCTAATCTGATAGTGGTTGTGGGTTGGTAGATGTCTAGTCTCCTTTATAACTCTAATCTGATAGTGGTAGTGGGCTGGTAGATGTCTAGTCTCCCTTGTGGCTCTAATCTGATAGTTGTAGTGGGTTGGTAGATGTCTAGTCTCCTTTATAACTCTAATCTGATAGTGGTAGTGGGGTGCTAGATGTCTAGTCTCCCTTATGGCTCTAATCTGATAGTGGTAGTGGGCTGGTAGATATCTAGACTCCCTAATGGCTCTAATCTGATAGTGGTAGTGGGGTGGTAGATGTCTAGTCTCCTTTATGGCTCTAATCTGATAGTGGTTTTGTGGTGGTTGATGTCTAGTCTCCTTTATGGCTCTAATCTGATAGTGGTAGATGTGGTAGATGTCTAGTCTCCTTTGTAGCTCTAATATGATGGTGGTAGTGGGGTTGTAGATATCTAGTATCCCTTATGACTCTAATCTGATAGTGGTAGTGGGCTGGTAGATGTCTAGTCTCCTTTACAACTCTAATCTGATAGTGGTAGTGGGCTGGTAGATGTCTAGTCTCCTTTATAACTCTAATCTGATAGTGGTAGTGGGGTGGTAGATGTCTAGTCTCGCTTGTGTCACTAATCTGATAGTGGTTGTGGGTTGGTAAATGTCTCCTTTATAACTCTAATCTGATAGTGGTAGTGGGCTGGTAGATGTCTAGTCTCCTTTATAACTCTAATCTGAGAGTGGTAGTGGGCTGGTAGATGTCTAGTCTCCTTTATAACTCTAATCTGATAGTGGTAGTGGGCTGGTAGATGTCTAGTCTCCTTTATAACTCTACTCTGATAGTGGTAGTGGGCTGGTAGATGTCTAGTCTCCTTTATAACTCTAATCTGAGAGTGGTAGTGGGCTGGTAGATGTCTAGTCTCCCTAATGGCTCTAATCTGATAGTGGTTGTGGGTTGGTAGATGTCTAGTCTCCCTTATGGCTCTAATCTGATATTGGTTTTGTGGTGGTTGATGTCTAGTCTCCTTTATGGCTCTAATCTGATAGTGGTAGATGTGGTAGATGTCTAGTCTCCTTTGTGGCTCTAATCTGATAGAGGTAGTGGGGCGGTATATTTCTAGTCTCCCTTGTGGCTCTAATCTGATAGTGGTAGTGAGGTGGTAGATGTCTAGTCTCCTTTATAACTCTAATCTGATAGTGGTAGTGGGGTGGTCGATGTCTAGTCTCCTTTATAACTCTAATCTGATAGTGGTAGTGGGGTGGTCGATGTCTAGTCTCCTTTATGGCTCTAATCTGATAGTGGTAGTGGGGTGGTCGATGTCTAGTCTCCTTTATAACTCTAATCTGATAGTGGTAGTTGGGTGCTAGATGTCTAGTCTCCCTTATGGCTCTAATCTGATAGTGGTAGTGGGCTGGTAGATGTCTAGTCTCCTTTATGGCTCTAATCTGATAGTGGTAGTGGGGTGGTAGATGTCTAGTCTCCTTTATGGCTCTAATCTGATAGTGGTCTTGTGGTGGTTGATGTCTAGTCTCCTTTATGGCTCTAATCTGATAGTGGTAGATATGGTAGATGTCTAGTCTCCTTTGTGGCTCTAATATGATGGTGGTAGTGGGGTCGTAGATATCTAGTCTCCCTTATGGCTCTAATCTGAGAGTGGTAGTGGGTTGGTAGATTTCTAGTCTCCCTTATGGCTCTAATCTTATAGTGGTAGTGGGCTGGGAGATTTCTAGTCTCCCTTATGGCTCTAATCTTATAGTGTTAGTTGGGTCGTTGATATCTAGTCTCCCTTGTGTCTCTAATCTGATAGTGGTTTTGTTGTGGTTGATGTCTAGTCTTCTTTATGGCTCTAATCTGATAGTGGTAGATGTGGTAGATGTCTAGTCTCCTTTGTGGCTCTAATCTGATAGTGGTAGTGGGTTGGTAGATGTCTAGTCTCCTTTATGGCTCTAATTTGATAGTGGTAGATATGGTAGATGTCTAGTCTCCTTTGTGGCTCTAATCTGATAGTGGTAGTGGGCTGGTAGATGTCTAGTCTCCTTTATAACTCTAATCTGAGAGTGGTAGTGGGTTGGTAGATTTCTAGTCTCCCTTATGGCTCTAATCTTATAGTGGTAGTGGGCTGGGAGATTTCTAGTCTCCCTTATGGCTCTAATCTTATAGTGTTAGTTGGGTCGTTGATATCTAGTCTCCCTTGTGTCTCTAATCTGATAGTGGTTTTGTTGTGGTTGATGTCTAGTCTTCTTTATGGCTCTAATCTGATAGTGGTAGATGTGGTAGATGTCTAGTCTCCTTTGTGGCTCTAATCTGATAGTGGTAGTGGGTTGGTAGATGTCTAGTCTCCTTTATGGCTCTAATCTGATAGTGGTAGTGGGCTGGTAGATGTCTAGTCTCCCTTATGGCTCTAATCTGATAGTGGTAGTGGGGTGCTAGATGTCTAGTGTCCCTTATGGCTCTAATCTGATAGTGGTAGTGGGCTGGTAGATGTCTAGTCTCCCTAATGGCTCTAATCTGATAGTGGTAGTGGGGTGGTAGATGTCTAGTCTTCTTTATGGCTCTAATCTGATAGTGGCTTTGTGGTGGTTGATGTCTAGTCTCCTTTATGGCTGTAATCTGATAGTGGTAGATGTGGTAGATGTCTAGTCTCCTTTGTGGCTCTAATATGATGGTGGTAGTGTGGTTGTAGATATCTAGTATCCCTTATGACTATAATCTGATAGTGGTAGTGGGCTGGTAGATGTCTAGTCTCCCTCGTGTCTCTAATCTGATAGTTGTAGTGGGCTGGTAGATGTCTAGTCTCCCTTGTGGCTCTAATCTTATAGTGGTAGTGGGCTGGTAGATGTCTAGTCTCCTTTATAACTCTAATCTGATAGTGGTAGCGGGGTGGTCGATGTCTAGTCTCCTTTATAACTCTAATCTGATAGTGGTAGTGGGGTGGTAGATGTCTAGGCTCCCTTGTGTCTCTAATCTGATAGTGGTAGATATGGTAGATGTCTAGTCTCCTTTGTGGCGCTAATATGATGGTGGTAGTGGGGTCGTAGATATCTAGTCTCCCTTATGGCTCTAATCTGATAGTGGTAGTGGGTTGGTAGATTTCTAGTCTCCTTTATGGCTCTAATCTTATAGTGGTAGTGAGGTGGTCGATGTCTAGTCTCCCTTATGGCTCTAATCTGATAGTTGTAGTGGGCTGGTAGATGTCTAGTCTCCCTTGTGGCTCTAATCTGATAGTGGTAGTGGGGTGGTAGATGTCTAGTCTCCTTTATAACTCTCATCTGATAGTGGTAGTGGGTTGGTCGATGTCTAGTCTCCTTTATAACTCTAATATGATAGTGGTAGTGGGGTGGTAGATGTGTAGTCTCCCTTGTGTCTCTAATCTGATAGTGGTTTTGTGGTGGTTGATGTCTAGTCTCCTTTATGGCTCTAATCTGATAGTGGTAGTGGGGTGGTAGATGTCTAGTCTCCTTTAAAACTCTAATCTGATAGTGGTAGTGGGGTGGTAGATGTCTAGTCTCCCTTATGGCTCTCATCTGATAGTGGTAGTGGGTTGGTAGTTTTCTAGTCTCCCTTATGGCTCTAATCTTATAGTGGTAGTGAGGTGGTCGATGTCTAGTCTCCCTTGTGGCTCTAATCTGATAGTGGTAGTGGGCTGGTAGATGTCTAGTCTCCTTTATAACTCTACTCTGATAGTGGTAGTGGGCTGGTAGATGTCTAGTCTCCTTTATAACTCTAATCTGAGAGTGGTAGTGGGCTGGTAGATGTCTAGTCTCCCTAATGGCTCTAATCTGATAGTGGTTGTGGGTTGGTAGATGTCTACTCTCCCTTATGGCTCTAATCTGATATTGGTTTTGTGGTGGTTGATGTCTAGTCTCCTTTATGGCTCTAATCTGATAGTGGTAGATGTGGTAGATGTCTAGTCTCCTTTGTGGCTCTAATCTGATAGAGGTAGTGGGGCGGTATATTTCTAGTCTCCCTTGTGGCTCTAATCTGATAGTGGTAGTGAGGTGGTAGATGTCTAGTCTCCTTTATAACTCTAATCTGATAGTGGTAGTGGGGTGGTCGATGTCTAGTCTCCTTTATAACTCTAATCTGATAGTGGTAGTGGGGTGGTCGATGTCTAGTCTCCTTTATGGCTCTAATCTGATGGTGGTAGTGTGGTGGTCGATGTCTCGTCTCCTTTATAACTCTAATCTGATAGTGGTAGTTGGGTGCTAGATGTCTAGTCTCCCTTATGGCTCTAATCTGATAGTGGTAGTGGGCTGGTAGATGTCTAGTCTCCTTTATAACTCTAATCTGATAGTGGTAGTGGGGTGGTAGATGTCTAGTCTCCCTTGTGTCTCTAATCTGATAGTGGTCTTGTGGTGGTTGATGTCTAGTCTCCTTTATGGCTCTAATCTGATAGTGGTAGATATGGTAGATGTCTAGTCTCCTTTGTGGCTCTAATATGATGGTGGTAGTGGGGTCGTAGATATCTAGTCTCCCTTATGGCTCTAATCTGATTGTGGTAGTGGGTTGGTAGATTTCTAGTCTCCCTTATGGCTCTAATCTTATAGTGGTAGTGGGCTGGGAGATTTCTAGTCTCCCTTATGGCTCTAATCTTATAGTGTTAGTTGGGTCGTTGATATCTAGTCTCCCTTGTGTCTCTAATCTGATAGTGGTTTTGTTGTGGTTGATGTCTAGTCTTCTTTATGGCTCTAATCTGATAGTGGTAGATGTGGTAGATGTCTAGTCTCCTTTGTGGCTCTAATCTGATAGTGGTAGTGGGTTGGTAGATGTCTAGTCTCCTTTATGGCTCTAATTTGATAGTGGTAGATATGGTAGATGTCTAGTCTCCTTTGTGGCTCTAATATGATGGTGGTAGTGGGGTCGTAGATGTCTAGTCTCCTTTATAACTCTAATCTGAGAGTGGTAGTGGGTTGGTAGATTTCTAGTCTCCCTTATGGCTCTAATCTTATAGTGGTAGTGGGCTGGGAGATTTCTAGTCTCCCTTATGGCTCTAATCTTATAGTGTTAGTTGGGTCGTTGATATCTAGTCTCCCTTGTGTGTCTAATCTGATAGTGGTTTTGTTGTGGTTGATGTCTAGTCTTCTTTATGGCTCTAATCTGATAGTGGTAGATGTGGTAGATGTCTAGTCTCCTTTGTGGCTCTAATCTGATAGTGGTAGTGGGTTGGTAGATGTCTAGTCTCCTTTATGGCTCTAATCTGATAGTGGTAGTGGGCTGGTAGATGTCTAGTCTCCCTTATGGCTCTAATCTGATAGTGGTAGTGGGGTGCTAGATGTCTAGTCTCCCTTATGGCTCTAATCTGATAGTGGTAGTGGGCTGGTAGATGTCTAGTCTCCCTAATGGCTCTAATCTGATAGTGGTAGTGGGGTGGTAGATGTCTAGTCTTCTTTATGGCTCTAATCTGATAGTGGCTTTGTGGTGGTTGATGTCTAGTCTCCTTTATGGCTGTAATCTGATAGTGGTAGATGTGGTAGATGTCTAGTCTCCTTTGTGGCTCTAATATGATGGTGGTAGTGTGGTTGTAGATATCTAGTATCCCTTATGACTATAATCTGATAGTGGTAGTGGGCTGGTAGATGTCTAGTCTCCCTCGTGTCTCTAATCTGATAGTTGTAGTGGGCTGGTAGATGTCTAGTCTCCCTTGTGGCTCTAATCTTATAGTGGTAGTGGGCTGGTAGATGTCTAGTCTCCTTTATAACTCTAATCTGATAGTGGTAGCGGGGTGGTCGATGTCTAGTCTCCTTTATAACTCTAATCTGATAGTGGTAGTGGGGTGGTAGATGTCTAGGCTCCCTTGTGTCTCTAATCTGATAGTGGTAGATATGGTAGATGTCTAGTCTCCTTTGTGGCGCTAATATGATGGTGGTAGTGGGGTCGTAGATATCTAGTCTCCCTTATGGCTCTAATCTGATAGTGGTAGTGGGTTGGTAGATTTCTAGTCTCCTTTATGGCTCTAATCTTATAGTGGTAGTGAGGTGGTCGATGTCTAGTCTCCCTTGTGGCTCTAATCTGATAGTTGTAGTGGGCTGGTAGATGTCTAGGCTCCCTTGTGGCTCTAATCTGATAGTGGTAGTGGGTTGGTAGATGTCTAGTCTCCTTTATAACTCTCATCTGATAGTGGTAGTGGGGTGGTCGATGTCTAGTCTCCTTTATAACTCTAATATGATAGTGGTAGTGGGGTGGTAGATGTGTAGTCTCCCTTGTGTCTCTAATCTGATAGTGGTTTTGTGGTGGTTGATGTCTAGTCTCCTTTATGGCTCTAATCTGATAGTGGTAGTGGGGTGGTCGATGTCTAGTCTCCTTTAAAACTCTAATCTGATAGTGGTAGTGGGGTCGTAGATATCTAGTCTCCCTTATGGCTCTCATCTGATAGTGGTAGTGGGTTGGTAGTTTTCTAGTCTCCCTTATGGCTCTAATCTTATAGTGGTAGTGAGGTGGTCGATGTCTACTCTCCCTTGTGGCTCTAATCTGATAGTTGTAGTGTAATGGTAGATGTCTAGGCTCCCTTGTGGCTCTAATCTGATAGTGGTAGTGGGTTGGTAGATGTCTAGTCTCCTTTATAACTCTAATCTGATAGTGGTAGTGGGGTGGTAGATGTCTAGGCTCCCTTGTGGCTCTAATCTGATAGTGGTTTTGTGGTGGTTGATGTCTAGTCTCCTTTATGGCTGTAATCTGATAGTGGTAGATGTGGTAGATGTCTAGTCTCCTTTGTGGCTCTAATATGATGGTGGTAGTGGGGTTGTAGATATCTAGTATCCCTTATGACTCTAATCTGATAGTGGTAGTGGGCTGGTAGATGTCTAGTCTCCCTCGTGTCTCTAATCTGATAGTTGTAGTGGGCTGGTAGATGTCTAGTCTCCCTTGTGGCTCTAATCTTATAGTGGTAGTGGGCTGGTAGATGTCTAGTCTCCTTTATAACTCTAATCTGATAGTGGTAGCGGGGTGGTCGATGTCTAGTCTCCTTTATAACTCTAATCTGATAGTGGTAGTGGGGTGGTCGATGTCTAGTCTCCTTTATAACTCTAATCTGATAGTGGTAGTGGGGTGGTAGATGTCTAGGCTCCCTTGTGTCTCTAATCTGATAGTGGTTTTGTGGTGGTTGATGTCTAGTCTCCTTTACGGCTTTAATCTGATAGTGGTAGATATGGTAGATGTCTAGTCTCCTTTGTGGCGCTAATATGATGGTGGTAGTGGGGTCGTAGATATCTAGTCTCCCTTATGGCTCTAATCTGATAGTGGTAGTGGGTTGGTAGATTTCTAGTCTCCTTTATGGCTCTAATCTTATAGTGGTAGTGAGGTGGTCGATGTCTAGTCTCCCTTGTGGCTCTATTCTGATAGTTGTAGTGGGCTGGTAGATGTCTAGGCTCCCTTGTGGCTCTAATCTGATAGTGGTTGTGGGTTGGTAGATGTCTAGTCTCCTTTATAACTCTCATCTGATAGTGGTAGTGGGCTGGTAGATGTCTAGTCTCCCTTGTGGCTCTAATCTGATAGTTGTAGTGGGCTGGTAGATGTGTAGTCTCCCTTGTGGCTCTAATCTTATAGTGGTAGTGGGTTGGTAGATGTCTAGTCTCCTTTATAACTCTAATCTGATAGTGGTAGTGGGGTGCTAGATGTCTAGTCTCCCTTATGGCTCTAATCTGATAGTGGTAGTGGGCTGGTAGATATCTAGTCTCCCTAATGGCTCTAATCTGATAGTGGTAGTGGGGTGGTAGATGTCTAGTCTCCTTTATGGCTCTAATCTGATAGTGGTTTTGTTGTGGTTGATGTCTAGTCTCCTTTGTGGCTCTAATCTGATTGTGGTAGTGGGGTTGTAGATATATAGTGTCCCTTATGACTCTAATCTGATAGTGGTAGTGGGCTGGTAGATGTCTAGTCTCCTTTATAACTCTAATCTGATAGTGGTAGTGGGGTGGTAGATGTCTAGTCTCGCTTGTGTCACTAATCTGATAGTGGTTGTGGGTTGGTAGATGTCTCCTTTATAACTCTAATCTGATAGTGGTAGTGGGCTGGTAGATGTCTAGTCTCCTTTATAACTCTAATCTGATAGTGGTAGTGGGGTGGTAGATGTCTAGGCTCCCTTGTGTCTCTAATCTGATAGTGGTTTTGTGGTGGTTGATGTCTAGTCTCCTTTACGGCTCTAATCTGATAGTGGTAGATATGGTAGATGTCTAGTCTCCTTTGTGGCGCTAATATGATGGTGGTAGTGGGGTCGTAGATATCTAGTCTCCCTTATGGCTCTAATCTGATAGTGGTAGTGGGTTGGTAGATTTCTAGTCTCCTTTATGGCTCTAATCTGATAGTGGTTGTGGGTTGGTAGATGTCTAGTCTCCTTTATAACTCTCATCTGATAGTGGTAGTGGGTTGGTAGATGTCTAGTCTCCCTTGTGGCTCTAATCTGATAGTTGTAGTGGGCTGGTAGATGTGTAGTCTCCCTTGTGGCTCTAATCTTATAGTGGTAGTGGGTTGGTAGATGCCTAGTCTCCTTTATAACTCTAATCTGATAGTGGTAGTGGGGTGCTAGATGTCTAGTCTCCCTTATGGCTCTAATCTGATAGTGGTAGTGGGCTGGTAGATATCTAGTCTCCCTAATGGCTCTAATCTGATAGTGGTAGTGGGGTGGTAGATGTCTAGTCTCCTTTATGGCTCTAATCTGATAGTGGTTTTGTTGTGGTTGATGTCTAGTCTCCTGTGTGGCTCTAATCTGATTGTGGTAGTGGGGTTGTAGATATATAGTGTCCCTTATGACTCTAATCTGATAGTGGTAGTGGGCTGGTAGATGTCTAGTCTCCTTTATAACTCTAATCTGATAGTGGTAGTGGGGTGGTAGATGTCTAGTCTCGCTTGTGTCACTAATCTGATAGTGGTTGTGGGTTGGTAGATGTCTCCTTTATAACTCTAATCTGATAGTGGTAGTGGGCTGGTAGATGTCTAGTCTCCCTTGTGGCTCTAATCTGATAGTTGTAGTGGGCTGGTAGATGTCTAGTCTCCCTTGTGGCTCTAATCTTATAGTGGTAGTGGGCTGGTAGATGTCTAGTCTCCTTTATAACTCTAATCTGAGAGTGGTAGTGGGCTGGTAGATGTCTAGTCTCCTTTATAACTCTAATCTGAGAGTGGTAGTTGGCTGGTCGATGTCTAGTCTCCTTTATAACTCTAATATGATAGTGGTAGTGGGGTGGTAGATGTGTAGTCTCCCTTGTGTCTCTAATCTGATAGTGGTTTTGTGGTGGTTGATGTCTAGTCTCCTTTATGGCTCTAATCTGATAGTGGTAGTGGGGTGGTCGATGTCTAGTCTCCTTTAAAACTCTAATCTGATAGTGGTAGTGGGGTCGTAGATATCTAGTCTCCCTTATGGCTCTCATCTGATAGTGGTAGTGGGTTGGTAGTTTTCTAGTCTCCCTTATGGCTCTAATCTTATAGTGGTAGTGAGGTGGTCGATGTCTACTCTCCCTTGTGGCTCTAATCTGATAGTTGTAGTGTAATGGTAGATGTCTAGGCTCCCTTGTGGCTCTAATCTGATAGTGGTAGTGGGTTGGTAGATGTCTAGTCTCCTTTATAACTCTAATCTGATAGTGGTAGTGGGGTGGTAGATG
The DNA here is from genome assembly GCF_045679555.1 of Salvelinus alpinus. Classification (NCBI taxonomy): domain Eukaryota; kingdom Metazoa; phylum Chordata; class Actinopteri; order Salmoniformes; family Salmonidae; genus Salvelinus; species Salvelinus alpinus. The sequence continues at coordinate 348,450 of NC_092089.1, read as the reverse complement.
TCTAGGCTCCCTTGTGGCTCTAATCTGATAGTGGTTTTGTGGTGGTTGATGTCTAGTCTCCTTTATGGCTGTAATCTGATAGTGGTAGATGTGGTAGATGTCTAGTCTCCTTTGTGGCTCTAATATGATGGTGGTAGTGTGGTTGTAGACATCTAGTATCCCTTATGACTCTAATCTGATAGTGGTAGTGGGCTGGTAGATGTCTAGTCTCCCTCGTGTCTCTAATCTGATAGTTGTAGTGGGCTGGTAGATGTCTAGTCTCCCTTGTGGCTCTAATCTTATAGTGGTAGTGGGCTGGTAGATGTCTAGTCTCCTTTATAACTCTAATCTGATAGTGGTAGCGGGGTGGTCGATGTCTAGTCTCCTTTATAACTCTAATCTGATAGTGGTAGTGGGGTGGTCGATGTCTAGTCTCCTTTATAACTCTAATCTGATAGTGGTAGTGGGGTGGTAGATGTCTAGGCTCCCTTGTGTCTCTAATCTGATAGTGGTTTTGTGGTGGTTGATGTCTAGTCTCCTTTACGGCTCTAATCTGATAGTGGTAGATATGGTAGATGTCTAGTCTCCTTTGTGGCGCTAATATGATGGTGGTAGTGGGGTCGTAGATATCTAGTCTCCCTTATGGCTCTAATCTGATAGTGGTAGTGGGTTGGTAGATTTCTAGTCTCCTTTATGGCTCTAATCTTATAGTGGTAGTGAGGTGGTCGATGTCTAGTCTCCCTTGTGGCTCTATTCTGATAGTTGTAGTGGGCTGGTAGATGTCTAGGCTCCCTTGTGGCTCTAATCTGATAGTGGTTGTGGGTTGGTAGATGTCTAGTCTCCTTTATAACTCTCATCTGATAGTGGTAGTGGGTTGGTAGATGTCTAGGCTCCCTTGTGGCTCTAATCTGATAGTTGTAGTGGGCTGGTAGATGTCTAGTCTCCCTTGTGGCTCTAATCTTATAGTGGTAGTGGGTTGGTAGATGTCTAGTCTCCTTTATAACTCTAATCTGATAGTGGTAGTGGGGTGCTAGATGTCTAGTCTCCCTTATGGCTCTAATCTGATAGTGGTAGTGGGCTGGTAGATATCTAGTCTCCCTAATGGCTCTAATCTGATAGTGGTAGTGGGGTGGTAGATGTCTAGTCTCCTTTATGGCTCTAATCTGATAGTGGTTTTGTGGTGGTTGATGTCTAGTCTCCTTTGTGGCTCTAATCTGATTGTGGTAGTGGGGTTGTAGATATATAGTGTCCCTTATGACTCTAATCTGATAGTGGTAGTGGGCTGGTAGATGTCTAGTCTCCTTTATAACTCTAATCTGATAGTGGTAGTGGGGTGGTAGATGTCTAGTCTCGCTTGTGTCACTAATCTGATAGTGGTTGTGGGTTGGTAGATGTCTCCTTTATAACTCTAATCTGATAGTGGTAGTGGGCTGGTAGATGTCTAGTCTCCCTTGTGGCTCTAATCTTATAGTGGTAGTGGGCTGGTAGATGTCTAGTCTCCTTTATAACTCTAATCTGAGAGTGGTAGTGGGCTGGTAGATGTCTAGTCTCCTTTATAACTCTAATCTGAGAGTGGTAGTTGGCTGGTAGATGTCTAGTCTCCATAATGGCTCTAATCTGATAGTGGTTGTGGGTTGGTAGATGTCTAGTCTCCTTTATAACTCTAATCTGATAGTGGTAGTGGGGTGGTCGATGTCTAGTCTCCTTTATAACTCTAATATGATAGTGGTAGTGGGGTGGTAGATGTGTAGTCTCCCTTGTGTCTCTAATCTGATAGTGGTTTTGTGGTGGTTGATGTCTAGTCTCCTTTATGGCTCTAATCTGATAGTGGTAGTGGGGTGGTCGATGTCTAGTCTCCTTTATAACTCTAATCTGATAGTGGTAGTGGGGTCGTAGATATCTAGTCTCCCTTATGGCTCTCATCTGATAGTGGTAGTGGGTTGGTAGTTTTCTAGTCTCCCTTATGGCTCTAATCTTATAGTGGTAGTGAGGTGGTCAATGTCTACTCTCCCTTGTGGCTCTAATCTGATAGTTGTAGTGTAATGGTAGATGTCTAGGCTCCCTTGTGGCTCTAATCTGATAGTGGTAGTGGGTTGGTAGATGTCTAGTCTCCTTTATAACTCTAATCTGATAGTGGTAGTGGGGTGGTTGATGTCTAGTCTCCTTTATGGCTCTAATCTGATAGTGGTAGATATGGTAGATGTCTAGGCTCCTTTGTGGCTCTAATATGATGGTGGTAGTGGGGTCGTAGATATCTAGTCTCCCTTATGGCTCTAATCTGATAGTGGTAGTGGTGTCGTTGATATCTAGTCTCCCTTGTGTCTCTAATCTGATAGTGGTTTTGTTGTGGTTGATGTCTAGTCTTCTTTATGGCTCTAATCTGATAGTGGTAGATGTGGTAGATGTCTAGTCTCATTTGTGGCTCTAATCTGATAGTGGTAGTGGGTTGGTAGATGTCTAGTCTCCCTTATGGCTCTAATCTGATAGTGGTAGTGGGGTGCTAGATGTCTAGTCTCCCTTATGGCTCTAATCTGATAGTGGTAGTGGGCTGGTAGATGTCTAGTCTCCCTAATGGCTCTAATCTGATAGTGGTTTTGTGGTGGGTGATGTCTAGTCTCCTTTATGGCTCTAATCTGATAGTGGTAGATATGGTAGATGTCTCGTCTCCTTTGTGGCGCTAATATGATGGTGGTAGTGGGATCGTAGATATCTAGTCTCCCTTATGGCTCTAATCTGATAGTGGTAGTGGGTTGGTAGATTTCTAGTCTCCCTTATGGCTCTAATCTGATAGTTGTAGTGGGCTGGTAGATGTCTACGCTCCCTTGTGGCTCTAATCTGATAGTGGTTGTGGGTTGGTAGATGTCTAGTCTCCTTTATAACTCTAATCTGATAGTGGTAGTGGGGTGCTAGATGTCTAGTCTCCCTTATGGCTCTAATCTGATAGTGGTAGTGGGCTGGTAGATATCTAGTCTCCCTAATGGCTCTAATCTGATAGTGGTAGTGGGGTGGTAGATGTCTAGTCTCCTTTATGGCTCTAATCTGATAGTGGTAGATGTGGTAGATGTCTAGTCTCCTTTGTGGCTCTAATATGATGGTGGTAGTGGGGTTGTAGATATCTAGTATCCCTTATGACTCTAATCTGATAGTGGTAGTGGGCTGGTAGATGTCTAGTCTCCTTTATAACTCTAATCTGATAGTGGTAGTGGGGTGGTAGATGTCTAGTCTCGCTTGTGTCACTAATCTGATAGTGGTTGTGGGTTGGTAAATGTCTCCTTTATAACTCTAATCTGATAGTGGTAGTGGGCTGGTAGATGTCTAGTCTCCTTTATAACTCTAATCTGAGAGTGGTAGTGGGCTGGTAGATGTCTAGTCTCCTTTATAACTCTAATCTGATAGTGGTAGTGGGCTGGTAGATGTCTAGTCTCCCTAATGGCTCTAATCTGATAGTGGTTGTGGGTTGGTAGATGTCTAGTCTCCTTTATAACTCTAATCTGAAAGTGGTAGTGGGGTGGTCGATGTCTAGTCTCCTTTATGGCTCTAATCTGATAGTGGTAGTGGGGTCGTAGATATCTAGTCTCCTTTATGGCTCTAATCTGATAGTGGTAGTGGTTTGGTAGATGTCTAGTCTCCCTTATGGCTCTAATCTGATATTGGTTTTGTGGTGGTTGATGTCTAGTCTCCTTTATGGCTCTTATCTGATAGTGGTAGATGTGGTAGATGTCTAGTCTCCTTTGTGGCTCTAATCTGATAGAGGTAGTGGGGCGGTATATTTCTAGTCTCCCTTGTGGCTCTAATCTGATAGTGGTAGTGAGGTGGTAGATGTCTAGTCTCCTTTATAACTCTATTCTGATAGTGGTAGTGGGGTGGTAGATGTCTAGTCTCGCTTGTGGCTCTAATCTGATAGTTGTAGTGGGTTGGTAGATGTCTAGTCTCCTTTATAACTCTAAGCTGATAGTGGTAGTGGGCTGGTAGATGTCTAGTCTCCCTAATGGCTCTAATCTGATAGTTGTAGTGGGTTGGTAGATGTCTAGTCTCCTTTATGTCTCTAATCTGATAGTGGTACTGGGTTGGTAGATGTCTAGTCTCCTTTATAACTCTAATCTGATAATGGTAGTGGGCTGGTAGATGTCTAGTCTCCCTTGTGGCTCTAATCTGATAGTTGTAGTGGGCTGGTAGATGTCTAGTCTCCCTTGTGGCTCTAATCTTATAGTGGTAGTGGGTTGGTAGATGTCTAGTCTCCTTTATAACTCTAATCTGATAGTGGTAGTGGGGTGGTTGATGTCTAGTCTCCTTTATGGCTCTAATCTGATAGTGGTAGATGTGGTAGATGTCTAGTCTCCTTTGTGGCTCTAATCTGATAGTGGTAGTGGGCTGGTAGATGTCTAGTCTCCTTTATAACTCTAATCTGATAGTGGTTTTGTGGTGGTTGATTTCTAGTCTCCCTAATGGCTCTAATCTGATAGTGGTAGTGGGGTGGTAGATGTCTAGTCTCCTTTATGGCTCTAATCTGATAGTGGTAGATATGGTAGATGTCTAGTCTCCCTTGTGGCTCTAATCTGATAGCGGTTGTGGGTTGGTAGATGTCTATTCTCCCTTGTGGCTCTAATCTGATAGTTGTAGTGGGCTGGTAGATGTCTAGTCTCCCTAATGGCTCTAATCTGATAGTGGTAGTGGGGTGGTAGATGTCTAGTCTCCTTTATGGCTCTAATCTGATAGTGGTTTTGTGGTGGTTGGTGTCTAGTCTCCTTTATGGCTCTAATCTGATAGTGGTAGTGGGCTGGTAGATGTCTAGTCTCCTTTATAACTCTAATCTGATAGTGGTAGTGGGGTGGTAGATGTCTAGTCTCGCTTGTGTCACTAATCTGATAGTGGTTGTGGGTTGGTAGATGTCTAGTCTCCTTTATCACTCTAATCTGATAGTGGTAGTGGGCTGGTAGATGTCTAGTCTCCCTTGTGGCTCTAATCTGATAGTTGTAGTGGGCTGGTAGATGTCTAGTCTCCCTTGTGGCTCTAATCTTATAGTGGTAGTGGGCTGGTAGATGTCTAGTCTCCTTTATAACTCTAATCTGAGAGTGGTAGTGGAGTGGTAGATGTCTAGTCTCCCTTATGGCTCTAATCTGATAGTGGTTTTGTGGTGGTTGATGTCTAGTCTCCTTTATGGCTCTAATCTGATAGTGGTAGATATGGTATATGTCTAGTCTCCTTTGTGGCTCTAATATGATGGTGGTAGTGGGGTCGTAGATATCTAGTCTCCCTTATGGCTCTAATCTGATAGTGGTAGTGGGCTGGTAGATGTCTAGTCTCCCTAATGGCTCTAATCTGATAGTGGTAGTGGGGTGCTAGATGTCTAGTCTCCCTTATGGCTCTAATCTGATAGCGGTAGTGGGGTGCTAGATGTCTAGTCTCCCTTATGGCTCTAATCTGATAGTTGTAGTGGGGTGGTAGATGTCTAGTCTCCTTTATGGCTCTAATCTGATAGTGGTTTTGTGGTGGTTGATGTCTAGTCTCCTTTATGGCTCTAATCTGATAGTGGTAGATATGGTAGATGTCTAGTCTCCTTTGTGGCTCTAATATGATGGTGGTAGTGGGGTTGTAGATATCTAGTATCCCTTATGACTCTAATCTGATAGTGGTAGTGGGCTGGTAGATGTCTAGTCTCCTTTATAACTCTAATCTGATAGTGGTAGTGGGGTGGTAGATGTCTAGTCTCGCTTGTGTTCCTAATCTGATAGTGGTTGTGGGTTGGTAGATGTCTAGTCTCCTTTATAACTCTAATCTGATAGTGGTAGTGGGCTGGTAGATGTCTAGTCTCCCTAATGGCTCTAATCTGATAGTGGTAGTGGGATGGTAGATGTCTAGTCTTCTTTATGGCTCTAATCTGATAGTGGTATTGTGGTGGTTGATGTCTAGTCTCCTTTATGGCTCTATTCTGATAGTGGTAGATATGGTAGATGTCTCGTCTCCTTTGTGGCTCTAATATGATGGTGGTAGTGGGGTCGTAGATATCTAGTCTCCCTTATGGCTCTAATCTGATAGTGGTAGTGGGTTGGTAGATTTCTAGTCTCCCTTATGGCTCTAATCTTATAGTGGTAGTGAGGTGGTAGATGTCTAGTCTCCCTTGTGGCTCTAATCTGATAGTGGTTGTGGGTTGGTAGATGTCTAGTCTCCCTTGTGGCTCTAATCTGATAGTTGTAGTGGGCTGGTAGATGTCTAGTCTGCCTTGTGGCTCTAATCTTATAGTGGTAGTGGGTTGGTAGATGTCTAGTCTCCTTTGTGGCTCTAATATGATGGTGGTAGTGGGGTCGTAGATATCTAGTCTCCCTTATGGCTCTAATCTGATAATGGTAGTGGGGTGCTAAATGTCTAGTCTCCCTTATGGCTCTAATCTGATAGTGGTAGTGGGGTGCTAGATGTCTAGTCTCCCTTATGGCTCTAATCTGATAGTGGTAGTGGGGTGCTAGATGTCTAGTCTTTATGGCTCTAATCTGATAGTGGTAGTGGGGTGCTAGATGTCTAGTCTCCCTTATGGCTCTAATCTGATAGTTGTAGTGGGGTGGTAGATGTCTAGTCTTCTTTATGGCTCTAATCTGATAGTGGTTTTGTGGTGGTTGATGTCTAGTCTCCTTTATGGATCTAATCTGATAGTGGTAGTGGGGTGCTAGATGTCTAGTCTCCCTTATGGCTATAATCTGATAGTGGTAGTGGGCTGGTAGATGTCTAGTCTCCTTTATGGCTCTAATCTGATAGTGGTTTTGTGGTGGTTGATGTCTAGTCTCCTTTATGGCTCTAATCTGATAGTGGTACTGGGTTGGTAGATGTCTAGTCTCCTTTATAACTCTAATCTGATAGTGGTAGTGGGCTGGTAGATGTCTAGTCTCCCTAATGGCTCTAATCTGATAGTTGTAGTGGGTTGGTAGATGTCTAGTCTCCTTTATAACTCTAATCTGATAGTGGTAGTGGGCTGGTAGATGTCTCGTCTCCCTAATGGCTCTAATCTGATAGTTGTAGTGGGTTGGTAGATGTCTAGTCTCCTTTATGGCTCTAATCTGATAGTGGTACTGGGTTGGTAGATGTCTAGTCTCCTTTATAACTCTAATCTGATAGTGGTAGTGGGCTGGTAGATGTCTCGTCTCCCTAATGGCTGTAATCTGATAGTGGTAGTGGGCTGGTAGATGTCTAGTCTCCCTAATGGCTCTAATCTGATAGTTGTAGTGGGTTGGTAGATGTCTAGTCTCCTTTATAACTCTAATCTGATAGTGGTAGTGGGCTGGTAGATGTCTCGTCTCCCTAATGGCTCTAATCTGATAGTTGTAGTGGGTTGGTAGATGTCTAGTCTCCTTTATGGCTCTAATCTGATAGTGGTACTGGGTTGGTAGATGTCTAGTCTCCTTTATAACTCTAATCTGATAATGGTAGTGGGCTGGTAGATGTCTAGTCTCCCTTGTGGCTCTAATCTGATAGTTTTAGTGGGCTGGTAGATGTCTAGTCTCCCTTGTGGCTCTAATCTTATAGTGGTAGTGGGTTGGTAGATGTCTAGTCTCCTTTATAACTATAATCTGATGGTGGTAGTGGGGTGGTTGATGTCTAGTCTCCTTTATGGCTCTAATCTGATAGTGGTAGATGTGGTAGATGTCTAGTCTCCTTTGTGGCTCTAATCTGATAGTGGTAGTGGGTTGGTAGATGTCTATTCTCCTTTATGCCTCTAATCTGATAGTGGTAGTGGGCTGGTAGATGTCTAGTCTCCCTTATGGCTCTAATCTGATAGTGGTAGTGGGGTGCTAGATGTCTAGTCTCCCTAATGGCTCTAATCTGATAGTGGTAGTGGGGTGGTAGATGTCTAGTCTTCTTTATGGCTCTAATCTGATAGTGGTTTTGTGGTGGTTGATGTCTAGTCTCCTTTATGGCTCTAATCTGATAGTGGTAGATATGGTAGATGTCTAGTCTCCCTAATGGCTCTAATCTGATAGTGGTAGTGGGGTGCTAGATGTCTAGTCTCCCTTATGGCTCTAATCTGATAGTGTTAGTGGGCTGGTAGATGTCTAGTCTCCTTTATGGCTCTAATCTGATAGTGGTTTTGTGGTGGTTGATGTCTAGTCTCCTTTATGGCTCTAATCTGATAGTGGTAGATGTGGTAGATGTCAGGTCTCCTTTGTGGCTCTAATATGATGGTGGTAGTGGGGTTGTAGATATCTAGTATCCCTTATGACTCTAATCTGATAGTGGTACTGGGTTGGTAGATGTCTAGTTTCCTTTATAACTCTAATCTGATAGTGGTAGTGGGGTGGTCGATGTCTAGTCTCCCTTATGGCTCTAATCTGATAGTGGTAGTGGGCTGGTAGATGTCTAGTCTCCTTTATAACTCTAATCTGATAGTGGTAGTGGGGTGGTCGATGTCTAGTCTCCCTTATGGCTCTAATCTGATAGTGGTAGTGGGCTGGTAGATGTCTAGTCTCCCTAATGGCTCTCATCTGATAGTGGTAGTGGGGTGGTAGATGTCTAGTCTTCTTTATGGCTCTAATCTGATAGTGGTTTTGTGGTGGTTGATGTCTAGTCTCCCTAATGGCTCTAATCTGATAGTGGTAGTGGGGTGGTAGATGTCTAGTCTTCTTTATGGCTCTAATCTGATAGTGGTTTTGTGGTGGTTGATGTCTAGTCTCCTTTATGGCTCTAATCTGATAGTGGTAGATATGGTAGATGTCTAGTCTCCCTTGTGGCTCTAATCTGATAGTGGTTGTGGGTTGGTAGATGTCTAGTCTCCCTTGTGGCTCTAATCTGATAGTTGTAGTGGGCTGGTAGATGTCTAGTCTCCCTAATGGCTCTAATCTGATAGTGGTAGTGGGGTGGTAGATGTCTAGTCTTCTTTATGGCTCTAATCTGATAGTGGTTTTGTGGTGGTTGATGTCTAGTCTCCTTTATGGCTCTAATCTGATAGTGGTAGATGTGGTAGATGTCTAGTCTCCCTTGTGGCTCTAATCTGATAGTGGTTGTGGGTTGGTAGATGTCTAGTCTCCCTTGTGGCTCTAATCTGATAGTTGTAGTGGGCTGGTAGATGTCTAGTCTCCCTAATGGCTCTAATCTGATAGTAGTAGTGGGGTGGTAGATGTCTAGTCTCCCTTGTGGCTCTAATCTGATAGTAGTAGTGGGGTGGTAGATGTCTAGTCTTCTTTATGGCTCTAATCTGAGAGTGGTTTTGTGGTGGTTGATGTCTAGTCTCCTTTATAACTCTAATCTGATAGTGGTAGTGGGCTGGTAGATGTCTAGTCTCCTTTATGGCTCTAATCTGATAGTGGTAGTGGGGTGCTAGATGTCTAGTCTCCGTAATGGCTCTCATCTGATAGTAGTAGTGGGGTGGTAGATGTCTAGTCTTCTTTATGGCTCTAATCTGATAGTGGTTTTGTGGTGGTAGATGTCTAGTCTCCCTAATGGCTCTAATCTGATAGTGGTAGTGGGGTGGTAGATGTCTAGTCTTCTTTATGGCTCTAATCTGATAGTGGTTTTGTGGTGGTTGATGTCTAGTCTCCTTTATGGCTCTAATCTGATTGTGGTAGATGTGGTAGATGTCTAGTCTCCTTTGTGGCTCTAATATGATGGTGGTAGTGGGGTTGTAGATATCTAGTATCCCGTATGACTCTAATCTGATAGTGGTAGTGGGCTGGTAGTTGTCTAGTCTCCCTTGTGGCTCTAATCTGATAGTTGTAGTGGGCTGGTAGATGTCTAGTCTCCCTTGTGGCTCTAATCTGATAGTGGTAGTGGGCTGGTAGATGTCTAGTCTCCCTAATGGCTCTAATCTGATAGTGGTAGTGGGGTGGTAGATGTCTAGTCTCCTTTATGCCTCTAATCTGATAGTGGTTTTGTGGTGGTTGATGTCTAGTCTCCTTTATGGCTCTAATCTGATAGTGGTAGATGTGGTAGATGTCTAGTCTCCTTTGTGGCTCTAATATGATAGTTTGTAGTGGGGTTGTAGATATCTAGTATCCCGTAAGTCTCTAATCTGATAGTGGTAGTGGGCTGGTAGATGTCTAGTCTCCTTTATGCCTCTAATCTGATAGTTGTAGTGAGCTGGTAGTTGTCTAGTCTCCCTTGTGGCTCTAATCTGATAGTGGTTGTGGGTTGGTAGATGTCTAGTCTCCCTTGTGGCTCTAATCTGATAGTTGTAGTGGGCTGGTAGATGTCTAGTCTCCCTTGTGGCTCTAATCTTATAGTGGTAGTGGGTTGGTAGATGTCTAGTCTCCTTTATAACTCTAATCTTATTATGGTAGTGGGGTGCTAGATGTCTAGTCTCCCTAATGGCTCTAATCTGATAGTGGTAGTGGGGTGGTAGATGTCTAGTCTCCTTTATGGCTCTAATCTGATAGTGGTTTTGTGGTGGTTGATGTCTAGTCTCCTTTATGGCTCTAATCTGATAGTGGTAGATGTGGTAGATGTCTAGTCTCCTTTGTGGCTCTAATATGATGGTGGTAGTGGGGTTGTAGATATCTAGTATCCCGTATGTCTCTAATCTGATAGTGGTAGTGGGCTGGTAGATGTCTAGTCTCCTTTATGCCTCTAATCTGATAGTTGTAGTGAGCTGGTAGTTGTCTAGTCTCCCTTGTGGCTCTAATCTGATAGTGGTTGTGGGTTGGTAGATGTCTAGTCTCCCTTGTGGCTCTAATCTGATAGTTGTAGTGGGCTGGTAGATGTCTAGTCTCCCTTGTGGCTCTAATCTTATAGTGGTAGTGGGTTGGTAGATGTCTAGTCTCCTTTATAACTCTAATCTTATTATGGTAGTGGGGTGCTAGATGTCTAGTCTCCCTAATGGCTCTAATCTGATAGTGGTAGTGGGGTGGTAGATGTCTAGTCTCCTTTATGGCTCTAATCTGATAGTGGTTTTGTGGTGGTTGATGTCTAGTCTCCTTTATGGCTCTAATCTGATAGTGGTAGATGTGGTAGATGTCTAGTCTCCTTTGTGGCTCTAATATGATGGTGGTAGTGGGGTTGTAGATATCTAGTCTCGCGTGTGTCAAAAATCTGATAGTGGTTGTGGGTTGGTAGATGTCTAGTCTCCTTTATAACTCTAATCTGATAGTGGTAGTGGGCTGGTAGATGTCTAGTCTCCCTTGTGGCTCTAATCTGATAGTTGTAGTGGGCTGGTAGATGTCTAGTCTCCCTTGTGGCTCTAATCTTATAGTGGTATTGGGCTGTTAGATGTCTAGTCTCCTTTATAACTCTAATCTGAGAGTGGTAGTGGGGTGGTTGATGTCTAGTCTCCTTTATGGCTCTAATCTGATAGTGGTAGATGTGGTAGATGTCTAGTCTCCCTAATGGCTCTAATCTGATAGTGGTAGTGGGGTGCTAGATGTCTAGTCTCCCTTATGGCTCTAATCTGATAGTGGTAGTGGGCTGGTAGATGTCTCGTCTCCCTTATGGCTCTAATCTGATAGTGTAGTGGGCTGATAGATGTCTAGTCTCCTTTATAACTCTAATCTGATAGTGGTAGTGGGCTGGTAGATGTCTAGTCTCCCTTATGGCTCTAATCTGATAGTGGTAGTGGGGTGCTAGATGTCTAGTCTCCCTAATGGCTCTCATCTGATAGTGGTAGTGGGGTGGTAGATGTCTAGTCTTCTTTATGGCTCTAATCTGATAGTGGTTTTGTGGTGGTTGATGTCTAGTCTCCTTTATGGCTCTAATCTGATAGTGGTAGATATGGTAGATGTCTAGTCTCCCTTGTGGCTCTAATCTGATAGTGGTTGTGGGTTGGTAGATGTCTAGTCTCCCTTGTGGCTCTAATCTGATAGTTGTAGTGGGCGGGTAGATGTCTAGTCTCCCTGAAGGCTCTAATCTGATAGTGGTAGTGGGGTGGTAGATGTCTAGTCTTCTTTATGGCTCTAATCTGATAGTGGTTTTGTGGTGGTTGATGTCTAGTCTCCTTTAGGGCTCTAATCTGATAGTGGTAGATGTGGTAGATGTCTAGTCTCCTTTGTGGCTCTAATCTGATAGTGGTAGTGGGTTGGTAGATGTCTAGTCTCCCTTATGGCTCTAATCTGATAGTTGTAGTGGGCTGGTAGATGTCTAGTCTCCCTAATGGCTCTAATCTGATAGTGGTAGTGGGGTGGTAGATGTCTAGTCTTCTTTATGGCTCTAATCTGATAGTGGTTTTGTGGTGGTTGATGTCTAGTCTCCTTTATAACTCTAATCTGATAGTGGTAGTGGGCTGGTAGATGTCTAGTCTCCCTTATGGCTCTAATATGATAGTGGTAGTGGGGTGCTAGATGTCTAGTCTCCCTAATGGCTCTCATCTGATAGTGGTAGTGGGGTGGTAGATGTCTAGTCTCCTTTATGGCTCTAATCTGATAGTGGTCGTGGGGTGGTAGATGTCTAGTCTCCTTTATGGCTCTAATCTGATAGTGGTAGATGTGGTAGATGTCTAGTCTCCTTTGTGGCTCTAATATGATGGTGGTAGTGGGGTTGTAGATATCTAGTATCCCGTATGACTCTAATCTGATAGTGGTAGTGGGCTGGTAGATGTATAGTCTCCTTTATAACTCTAATCTGATAGTGGTAGTGGGGTGGTAGATGTCTAGTCTCGCGTGTGTCAAAAATCTGATAGTGGTTGTGGGTTGGTAGATGTCTAGTCTCCTTTATAACTCTAATCTGATAGTGGTAGTGGGCTGGTAGATGTCTAGTCTCCCTTGTGGCTCTAATCTGATAGTTGTAGTGGGCTGGTAGATGTCTAGTCTCCCTTGTGGCTCTAATCTGATAGTTGTAGTGGGCTGGTAGATGTCTAGTCTCCTTTATAACTCTAATCTGATAGTGGTAGTGGGGTGGTTGATGTCTTGTCTCCTTTATGGCTCTAATCTGATAGTGGTAGATGTGGTAGATGTCTAGTCTCCTTTGCGGCTCTAATCTGATAGTGGTAGTGGGTTGGTAGATGTCTAGTCTCCTTTATGCCTCTAATCTGATAGTGGTAGTGGGCTGGTAGATGTCTAGTCTCCCTTATGGCTCTAATCTGATAGTGGTAGTTGGGTGCTAGATGTCTAGTCTCCCTTATGGCTCTAATCTGATAGTGGTAGTGGGGTGGTCGATGTCTAGTCTCCCTTATGGCTCTAATCTGATAGTGGTAGTGGGCTGGTAGATGTCTAGTCTCCTTTATAACTCTAATCTGATAGTGGTAGTGGGGTGGTAGATGTCTCGTCTCCCTTATGGCTCTAATCTGATAGTGTAGTGGGCTGATAGATGTCTAGTCTCCCTTATAACTCTAATCTGATAGTGGTAGTGGGCTGGTAGATGTCTAGTCTCCCTTATGGCTCTAATCTGATAGTGGTAGTGGGGTGCTAGATGTCTAGTCTCCCTAATGGCTCTCATCTGATAGTGGTAGTGGGGTGGTAGATGTCTAGTCTTCTTTATGGCTCTAATCTGATAGTGGTTTTGTGGTGGTTGATGTCTAGTCTCCTTTATGGCTCTAATCTGATAGTGGTAGATATGGTAGATGTCTAGTCTCCCTTGTGGCTCTAATCTGATAGTGGTTGTGGGTTGGTAGATGTCTAGTCTCCCTTATGGCTCTAATCTGATAGTGGTAGTGGGCTGGTAGATGTCTAGTCTCCCTGATGGCTCTAATCTGATAGTGGTAGTGGGGTGGTAGATGTCTAGTCTCCTTTATGGCTCTAATCTGATAGTGGTAGTGGGGTGGTAGATGTCTAGTCTCCTTTAGGGCTCTAATCTGATAGTGGTAGATGTGGTAGATGTCTAGTCTCCTTTGTGGCTCTAATCTGATAGTGGTTGTGGGTTGGTAGATGTCTAGTCTCCCTTGTGGCTCTAATCTGATAGTTGTAGTGGGCTGGTAGATGTCTAGTCTCCCTAATGGCTCTAATCTGATAGTGGTAGTGGGGTGGTAGATGTCTAGTCTTCTTTATGGCTCTAATCTGATAGTGGTTTTGTGGTGGTTGATGTCTAGTCTCCTTTATAACTCTAATCTGATAGTGGTAGTGGGCTGGTAGATGTCTAGTCTCCCTTATGGCTCTAATATGATAGTGGTAGTGGGCTGGTAGATGTCTAGTCTCCCTAATGGCTCTCATCTGATAGTGGTAGTGGGGTGGTAGATGTCTAGTCTCCTTTATGGCTCTAATCTGATAGTGGTTTTGTGGTGGTTGATGTCTAGTCTCCTTTATGGCTCTAATCTGATAGTGGTAGATGTGGTAGATGTCTAGTCTCCTTTGTGGCTCTAATATGATGGTGGTAGTGGGGTTGTAGATATCTAGTATCCCGTATGACTCTAATCTGATAGTGGTAGTGGGCTGGTAGATGTATAGTCTCCTTTATAACTCTAATCTGATAGTGGTAGTGGGGTGGTAGATGTCTAGTCTCGCGTGTGTCAAAAATCTGATAGTGGTTGTGGGTTGGTAGATGTCTAGTCTCCTTTATAACTCTAATCTGATAGTGGTAGTGGGCTGGTAGATGTCTAGTCTCCCTTGTGGCTCTAATCTGATAGTTGTAGTGGGCTGGTAGATGTCTAGTCTCCCTTGTGGCTCTAATCTTATAGTGGTATTGGGCTGTTAGATGTCTAGTCTCCTTTATAACTCTAATCTGAGAGTGGTAGTGGGGTGGTTGATGTCTTGTCTCCTTTATGGCTCTAATCTTATAGTGGTAGATGTGGTAGATGTCTAGTCTCCTTTGTGGCTCTAATCTGATAGTGGTAGTGGGTTGGTAGATGTCTAGTCTCCTTTATGCCTCTAATCTGATAGTGGTAGTGGGCTGGTAGATGTCTAGTCTCCCTTATGGCTCTAATCTGATAGTGGTAGTTGGGTGCTAGATGTCTAGTCTCCCTTATGGCTCTAATCTGATAGTGGTAGTGGGGTGGTCGATGTCTAGTCTCCCTTATGGCTCTAATCTGATAGTGGTAGTGGGCTGGTAGATGTCTAGTCTCCTTTATAACTCTAATCTGATAGTGGTAGTGGGGTGGTCGATGTCTAGTCTCCCTTATGGCTCTAATCTGATAGTGGTAGTGGGCTGGTAGATGTCTAGTCTCCCTAATGGCTCTCATCTGATAGTGGTAGTGGGGTGGTAGATGTCTAGTCTTCTTTATGGCTCTAATCTGATAGTGGTTTTGTGGTGGTTGATGTCTAGTCTCCCTAATGGCTCTAATCTGATAGTGGTAGTGGGGTGGTAGATGTCTAGTCTTCTTTATGGCTCTAATCTGATAGTGGTTTTGTGGTGGTTGATGTCTAGTCTCCTTTATGGCTCTAATCTGATAGTGGTAGATATGGTAGATGTCTAGTCTCCTTTGTGGCTCTAATCTGATAGTGGTAGTGGGTTGGTAGATGTCTAGCCTCCTTTATGGCTCTAATCTGATAGTTGTAGTGGGCTGGTAGATGTCTAGTCTCCCTAATGGCTCTAATCTGATAGTGGTAGTGGGGTGGTAGATGTCTAGTCTTCTTTATGGCTCTAATCTGATAGTGGTTTTGTGGTGGTTGATGTCTAGTCTCCTTTATGGCTCTAATCTGATAGTGGTAGATGTGGTAGATGTCTAGTCTCCCTTGTGGCTCTAATCTGATAGTGGTTGTGGGTTGGTAGATGTCTAGTCTCCCTTGTGGCTCTAATCTGATAGTTGTAGTGGGCTGGTAGATGTCTAGTCTCCCTAATGGCTCTAATCTGATAGTAGTAGTGGGGTGGTAGATGTCTAGTCTCCCTTGTGGCTCTAATCTGATAGTAGTAGTGGGGTGGTAGATGTCTAGTCTTCTTTATGGCTCTAATCTGATAGTGGTTTTGTGGTGGTTGATGTCTAGTCTCCTTTATAACTCTAATCTGATAGTGGTAGTGGGCTGGTAGATGTCTAGTCTCCTTTATGGCTCTAATCTGATAGTGGTAGTGGGGTGCTAGATGTCTAGTCTCCCTAATGGCTCTCATCTGATAGTAGTAGTGGGGTGGTAGATGTCTAGTCTTCTTTATGGCTCTAATCTGATAGTGGTTTTGTGGTGGTAGATGTCTAGTCTCCCTAATGGCTCTAATCTGATAGTGGTAGTGGGGTGGTAGATGTCTAGTCTTCTTTATGGCTCTAATCTGATAGTGGTTTTGTGGTGGTTGATGTCTAGTCTCCTTTATGGCTCTAATCTGATAGTGGTAGATGTGGTAGATGTCTAGTCTCCTTTGTGGCTCTAATATGATGGTGGTAGTGGGGTTGTAGATATCTAGTATCCCGTATGACTCTAATCTGATAGTGGCAGTGGGCTGGTAGATGTCTAGTCTCCCTTGTGGCTCTAATCTGATAGTTGTAGTGGGCTGGTAGATGTCTAGTCTCCCTTGTGGCTCTAATCTGATAGTTGTAGTGGGCTGGTAGATGTCTAGTCTCCCTAATGGCTCTAATCTGATAGTGGTAGTGGGGTGGTAGATGTCTAGTCTCCTTTATGCCTCTAATCTGATAGTGGTTTTGTGGTGGTTGATGTCTAGTCTCCTTTATGGCTCTAATCTGATAGTGGTAGATGTGGTAGATGTCTAGTCTCCTTTGTGGCTCTAATCTTATAGTGGTAGTGGGGTTGTAGATATCTAGTATCCCGTATGTCTCTAATCTGATAGTGGTAGTGGGCTGGTAGATGTCTAGTCTCCTTTATGCCTCTAATCTGATAGTTGTAGTGAGCTGGTAGTTGTCTAGTCTCCCTTGTGGCTCTAATCTGATAGTGGTTGTGGGTTGGTAGATGTCTAGTCTCCCTTGTGGCTCTAATCTGATAGTTGTAGTGGGCTGGTAGATGTCTAGTCTCCCTTGTGGCTCTAATCTTATAGTGGTAGTGGGTTGGTAGATGTCTAGTCTCCTTTATAACTCTAATCTTATTATGGTAGTGGGGTGCTAGATGTCTAGTCTCCCTAATGGCTCTAATCTGATAGTGGTAGTGGGGTGGTAGATGTCTAGTCTCCTTTATGGCTCTAATCTGATAGTGGTTTTGTGGTGGTTGATGTCTAGTCTCCTTTATGGCTCTAATCTGATAGTGGTAGATGTGGTAGATGTCTAGTCTCCTTTGTGGCTCTAATATGATGGTGGTAGTGGGGTTGTAGATATCTAGTATCCCGTATGACTCTAATCTGATAGTGGTAGTGGGCTGGTAGATGTATAGTCTCCTTTATAACTCTAATCTGATAGTGGTAGTGGGGTGGTAGATGTCTAGTCTCGCGTGTGTCAAAAATCTGATAGTGGTTGTGGGTTGGTAGATTTCTAGTCTCCTTTATAACTCTAATCTGATAGTGGTAGTGGGCTGGTAGATGTCTAGTCTCCCTTGTGGCTCTAATCTGATAGTTGTAGTGGGCTGGTAGATGTCTAGTCTCCCTTGTGGCTCTAATCTTATAGTGGTATTGGGCTGTTAGATGTCTAGTCTCCTTTATAACTCTAATCTGATAGTGGTTGTGGGTTGGTAGATGTCTAGTCTCCCTAATGGCTCTAATCTGATAGTGGTAGTGGGGTGCTAGATGTCTAGTCTCCCTTATGGCTCTAATCTGATAGTGGTAGTGGGCTGGTAGATGTCTCGTCTCCCTTATGGCTCTAATCTGATAGTGTAGTGGGCTGATAGATGTCTAGTCTCCTTTATAACTCTAATCTGATAGTGGTAGTGGGCTGGTAGATGTCTAGTCTCCCTTATGGCTCTAATCTGATAGTGGTAGTGGGGTGCTAGATGTCTAGTCTCCCTAATGGCTCTCATCTGATAGTGGTAGTGGGGTGGTAGATGTCTAGTCTTCTTTATGGCTCTAATCTGATAGTGGTTTTGTGGTGGTTGATGTCTAGTCTCCTTTATGGCTCTAATCTGATAGTGGTAGATATGGTAGATGTCTAGTCTCCCTTGTGGCTCTAATCTGATAGTGGTTGTGGGTTGGTAGATGTCTAGTCTCCCTTGTGGCTCTAATCTAATAGTTGTAGTGGGCGGGTAGATGTCTAGTCTCCCTGATGGCTCTAATCTGATAGTGGTAGTGGGGTGGTAGATGTCTAGTCTTCTTTATGGCTCTAATCTGATAGTGGTTTTGTGGTGGTTGATGTCTAGTCTCCTTTAGGGCTCTAATCTGATAGTGGTAGATGTGGTAGATGTCTAGTCTCCCTTGTGGCTCTAATCTGATAGTGGTTGTGGGTTGGTAGATGTCTAGTCTCCCTTGTGGCTCTAATCTGATAGTTGTAGTGGGCTGGTAGATGTCTAGTCTCCCTAATGGCTCTAATCTGATAGTGGTAGTGGGGTGGTAGATGTCTAGTCTTCTTTATGGCTCTAATCTGATAGTGGTTTTGTGGTGGTTGATGTCTAGTCTCCTTTATAACTCTAATCTGATAGTGGTAGTGGGCTGGTAGATGTCTAGTCTCCCTTATGGCTCTAATCTGATAGTGGTAGTGGGGTGCTAGATGTCTAGTCTCCCTAATGGCTCTCATCTGATAGTGGTAGTGGGGTGGTAGATGTCTAGTCTCCTTTATGGCTCTAATCTGATAGTGGTTTTGTGGTGGTTGATGTCCAGTCTCCTTTATGGCTCTAATCTGATAGTGGTAGATGTGGTAGATGTCTAGTCTCCTTTGTGGCTCTAATATGATGGTGGTAGTGGGGTTGTAGATATCTAGTATCCCGTATGACTCTAATCTGATAGTGGTAGTGGGCTGGTAGATGTATAGTCTCCTTTATAACTCTAATCTGATAGTGGTAGTCGGGTGGTAAATGTCTAGTCTCACGTGTGTCAAAAATCTGATAGTGGTTGTGGGTTGGTAGATGTCTAGTCTCCTTTATAACTCTAATCTGATAGTGGTAGTGGGCTGGTAGATGTCTAGTCTCCCTTGTGGCTCTAATCTGATAGTTGTAGTGGGCTGGTAGATGTCTAGTCTCCCTTGTGGCTCTAATCTTATAGTGGTATTGGGCTGTTAGATGTCTAGTCTCCTTTATAACTCTAATCTGAGAGTGGTAGTGGGGTGGTTGATGTCTAGTCTCCTTTATGGCTCTAATATTATAGTGGTAGATGTGGTAGATGTCTAGTCTCCTTTGTGGCTCTAATCTGAGAGTGGTAGTGGGTTGGTAGATGTCTAGTCTCCTTTATGCCTCTAATCTGATAGTGGTAGTGGGCTGGTAGATGTCTAGTCTCCCTTATGGCTCTAATCTGATAGTGGTAGTGGGGTGGTAGATGTCTAGTCTCCCTTATGGCTCTAATCTGATAGTGGTTGTGGGTTGGTAGATGTCTAGTCTCCCTTGTGGCTCTAATCTGATAGTTGTAGTGGGCTGGTAGATGTCTAGTCTCCCTAATGGCTCTAATCTGATAGTGGTAGTGGGGTGCTAGATGTCTAGTCTCCTTTATGGCTCTAATCTGATAGTGGTAGTGGGCTGGTAGATGTCTCGTCTCCCTTATGGCTCTAATCTGATAGTGTAGTGGGCTGATAGATGTCTAGTCTCCTTTATAACTCTAATCTGATAGTGGTAGTGGGCTGGTAGATGTCTAGTCTCCCTTATGGCTCTAATCTGATAGTGGTAGTGGGGTGCTAGATGTCTAGTCTCCCTAATGGCTCTCATCTGATAGTGGTAGTGGGGTGGTAGATGTCTAGTCTTCTTTATGGCTCTAATCTGATAGTGGTTTTGTGGTGGTTGATGTCTAGTCTCCCTAATGGCTCCAATCTGATAGTGGTAGTGGGGTGGTAGATGTCTAGTTTTCTTTATCCCTCTAATCTGATAGTGGTTTTGTGGTGGTTGATGTCTAGTCTCCTTTATGGCTCTAATCTGATAGTGGTAGATATGGTAGTTGTCTAGTCTCCCTTGTGGCTCTAATCTGATAGTGGTTGTGGGTTGGTAGATGTCTAGTCTCCCTTGTGGCTCTAATCTGATAGTTGTAGTGGGCTGGTAGATGTCTAGTCTCCCTTGTGGCTCTAATCTTATAGTGGTAGTGGGCTGGTAGATGTCTAGTCTCCCTAATGGCTCTAATCTGATAGTGGTAGTGGGGTGGTAGATGTCTAGTCTCCTTTATGGCTCTAATCTGATAGTGGTTTTGTGGTGGTTGATGTCTAGTCTCCTTTATGGCTCTAATCTGATAGTGGTAGATGTGGTAGATGTCTAGTCTCCTTTGTGGCTCTAATATGATGGTGGTAGTGGGGTTGTAGATATCTAGTATCCCGTATGACTCTAATCTGATAGTGGTAGTGGGCTGGTAGATGTATAGTCTCCTTTATAACTCTAATCTGATAGTGGTAGTCGGGTGGTAAATGTCTAGTCTCGCGTGTGTCAAAAATCTGATAGTGGTTGTGGGTTGGTAGATGTCTAGTCTCCTTTATAACTCTAATCTGATAGTGGTAGTGGGCTGGTAGATGTCTAGTCTCCCTTGTGGCTCTAATCTGATAGTTGTAGTGGGCTGGTAGATGTCTAGTCTCCCTTGTGGCTCTAATCTTATAGTGGTATTGGGCTGTTAGATGTCTAGTCTCCTTTATAACTCTAATCTGAGAGTGGTAGTGGGGTGGTTGATGTCTAGTCTCCTTTATGGCTCTAATATTATAGTGGTAGATGTGGTAGATGTCTAGTCTCCTTTGTGGCTCTAATCTGAGAGTGGTAGTGGGTTGGTAGATGTCTAGTCTCCTTTATGCCTCTAATCTGATAGTGGTAGTGGGCTGGTAGATGTCTAGTCTCCCTTATGGCTCTAATCTGATAGTGGTAGTGGGGTGCTAGATGTCTAGTCTCCCTTATGGCTCTAATCTGATAGTGGTTGTGGGTTGGTAGATGTCTAGTCTCCCTTGTGGCTCTAATCTGATAGTTGTAGTGGGCTGGTAGATGTCTAGTCTCCCTTATGGCTCTAATCTGATAGTGGTAGTGGGGTGCTAGATGTCTAGTCTCCCTTATGGCTCTAATCTGATAGTGGTAGTGGGCTGGTAGATGTCTCGTCTCCCTTATGGCTCTAATCTGATAGTGGTAGTGGGGTGATAGATGTCTAGTCTCCTTTATAACTCTAATCTGATAGTGGTAGTGGGCTGGTAGATGTCTAGTCTCCCTTATGGCTCTAATCTGATAGTGGTAGTGGGGTGCTAGATGTCTAGTCTCCCTAATGGCTCTCATCTGATAGTGGTAGTGGGGTGGTAGATGTCTAGTCTTCTTTATGGCTCTAATCTGATAGTGGTTTTGTGGTGGTTGATGTCTAGTCTCCCTAATGGCTCCAATCTGATAGTGGTAGTGGGGTGGTAGATGTCTAGTCTTCTTTATGGCTCTAATCTGATAGTGGTTTTTTGGTGGTTGATGTCTAGTCTCCTTTATGGCTCTAATCTGATAGTGGTAGATATGGTAGTTGTCTAGTCTCCCTTGTGGCTCTAATCTGATAGTGGTTGTGGGTTGGTAGATGTCTAGTCTCCCTTGTGGCTCTAATCTGATAGTTGTAGTGGGCTGGTAGATGTCTAGTCTCCCTTGTGGCTCTAATCTTATAGTGGTAGTGGGTTGGTAGATGTCTAGTCTCCCTAATGGCTCTAATCTGATAGTGGTAGTGGGGTGGTAGATGTCTAGTCTCCTTTATGGCTCTAATCTGATAGTGGTTTTGTGGTGGTTGATGTCTAGTCTCCTTTATGGCTCTAATCTGATAGTGGTAGATGTGGTAGATGTCTAGTCTCCTTTGTGCCTCTAATATGATGGTGGTAGTGGGGTTGTAGATATCTAGTATCCCGTATGACTCTAATCTGATAGTGGTAGTGGGCTGGTAGATGTCTAGTCTCGCGTGTGTCAAAAATCTGATAGTGGTTGTGGGTTGGTAGATGTCTAGTCTCCTTTATAACTCTAATCTGATAGTGGTAGTGGGCTGGTAGATGTCTAGTCTCCCTTGTGGCTCTAATCTGATAGTTGTAGTGGGCTGGTAGATGTCTAGTCTGCCTTGTGGCTCTAATCTTATAGTGGTAGTGGGTTGGTAGATGTCTAGTCTCCTTTATAACTCTAATCTGATAGTGGTAGTGGGGTGCTAGATGTCTAGTCTCCTTTATAACTCTAATCTGATAGTGGTAGTGGGCTGGTAGATGTCTAGTCTCCCTAATGGCTCTAATCTGATAGTTTTAGTGGGTTGGTAGATGTCTAGTCTCCTTTATAACTCTAATCTGATAGTGGTAGTGGGCTGGTAGATGTCTAGTCTCCCTAATGGCTCTAATCTGATAGTTGTAGTGGGTTGGTAGATGTCTAGTCTCCTTTATAACTCTAATCTGATAGTGGTAGTAGGGTGCTAGATGTCTAGTCTCCTTTATAACTCTAATCTGATAGTGGTAGTGGGCTGGTAGATGTCTAGTCTCCCTAATGGCTCTAATCTGATAGTGGTAGTGGGCTGGTAGATGTCTAGTCTCCCTAATGGCTCTAATCTGATAGTGGTAGTGGGTTGGTAGATGTCTTGTCTTCTTTATGGCTCTAATCTGATAGTGGTTTTGTGGTGGTTGATGTCTAGTCTCCTTTATGGTTCTAATCTGATAGTGGTAGATATGGTAGATGTCTAGTCTCCTTTGTGGCTCTAATATGATGGTGGTAGTGGGGTCGTAGATATCTAGTCTCCCTTATGGCTCTAATCTGATAGTGGTAGTGGGCTGGTAGATGTCTAGTCTCCCTAATGACTCTAATCTGATAGTGGTAGTGGGGTGCTAGATGTCTAGTCTCCTTTATAACTCTAATCTGATAGTGGTAGTGGGGTGGTAGATGTCTAGATGAATATGTATGATGTCTAGATGAATATGTATGAACTTTCCAATTTGTAAGTCGCTCTGGATAAGAGCGTCTGCAAAATGACTTAAATGTAAATGTAACTGTCTCGCTTGTGTCACTAATCTGATAGTGGTTGTGGGTTGGTAGATGTCTAGTCTCCTTTATAACTCTAATCTGATAGTGGTAGTGGGCTGGTAGATGTCTAGTCTCCCTAATGGCTCTAATCTGATAGTGGTTGTGGGTTGGTAGATGTCTAGTCTCCCTTATGGCTCTAATCTGATAGTGGTAGTGGGGTGCTAGATGTCTAGTCTCCCTTATGGCTCTAATCTGATAGTGGTAGTGGGCTGGTAGATGTCTAGTCTCCCTAATGGCTCTAATCTGATAGTGGTAGTGGGGTGGTAGATGTCTAGTCTTCTTTATGGCTCTAATCTGATAGTGGTAGTGGGCTGGTAGATGTCTAGTCTCCCTTATGGCTCTAATCTGATAGTGGTAGTGGGGTGCTAGATGTCTAGTCTCCCTTATGGCTCTAATCTGATAGTGGTAGTGGGGTGCTAGATGTCTAGTCTCCCTAATGGCTCTAATCTGATAGTGGTTTTGTGGTGGTTGATGTCTAGTCTCCTTTATGGCTCTAATCTGATATTGGTAGATATGGTAGATGTCTAGTCTCGCTTGTGTCACTAATCTGATAGTGGTTGTGGGTTGGTAGATGTCTAGTCTCCTTTATAACTCTAATCTGATAGTGGTAGTGGGTTGGTAGATTTCTAGTCTCCCTTATGGCTCTAATCTTATAGTGGTAGTGAGGTGGTCGATGTCTAGTCTCCCTTGTGGCTCTAATCTGATAGTTGTAGTGAGCTGGTAGATGTCTAGTCTCCCTTGTGGCTCTAATCTGATAGTGGTTGTGGGTTGGTAGATGTCTACTCTCCCTTGTGGCTCTAATCTGATAGTTGTAGTGGGCTTGTAGATGTCTAGTCTCCCTTGTGGCTCTAATCGTATAGTGGTAGTGGGTTGGGTAGTTGTCTAGTCTCCTTTATAACTCTAATCTGATAGTGGTAGTGGGGTTGTAGATATCTAGTATCCCTTATGACTCTAATCTGATAGTGGTAGTGGGGTGGTAGATGTCTAGTCGCCTTTATAACTCTAATCTGATAGTGGTAGTGGGCTGGTAGATGTCTAGTCTCCCTAATGGCTCTAATCTGATAGTGGTAGTAGGGTGCTAGATGTCTAGTCTCCCTTGTGGCTCTAATCTGATAGTGGTAGTGGGTTGGTATATTTCTAGTCTCCTTTATAACTCTAATCTGATAGTGGTAGTGGGGTGGTAGATGTCTAGGCTCCCTTGTGTCTCTAATCTGATAGTGGTTTTGTGGTGGTTGATGTCTAGTCTACTTTATGGCTCTAATCTGGTAGTGGTAGATATGGTAGATGTCTAGTCTCCTTTGTGGCTTTAATATGATGGTGGTAGTGGGGTCGTAGATATCTAGTCTCCCTTATGGCTCTAATCTGATTGTGGTAGTGGGTTGGTAGATTTCTAGTCTCCCTTATGGCTCTAATCTTATAGTGGTAGTGGGGTCGTTGATATCTAGTCTCCCTTGTGTCTCTAATCTGATAGTGGTTTTGTTTAGGTTGATGTCTAGTCTTCTTTATGGCTCTAATCTGATAGTGGTAGATGTGGTAGATGTCTAGTCTCCTTTGTGGCTCTAATCTGATAGTGGTAGTGGGTTGGTAGATGTCTAGTCTCCGTTATGGCTCTAATTTGATAGTGGTAGTGGGGTGGTAGATGTCTAGTCTCCCTTGTGGCTCTAATCTGATTGTGGTAGTGGGTTGGTAGATTTCTAGTTTCCCTTATGGCTCTAATCTTATAGTGGTAGTGGGGTCGTTGATATCTAGTCTCCCTTGTGTCTCTAATCTGATATTGGTTTTGTTTAGGTTGATGTCTAGTCTTCTTTATGGCTCTAATCTGATAGTTGTAGATGTGGTAGATGTCTAGTCTCCTTTGTGGCTCTAATCTGATAGTGGTAGTGGGTTGGTAGATGTCTAGTCTCCGTTATGGCTCTAATTTGATAGTGGTAGTGGGGTGGTAGATGTCTAGTCTCCCTTGTGGCTCTAATCTGATAGTGGTTGTGGGTTGGTAGATGTCTAGTCTCCCTTGTGGCTCTAATCTGATAGTTGTAGTGGGCTGGTAGATGTCTAGTCTCCCTTGTGTCTCAAATCTGATAGTGGTTTTGTTGTGGTTGATGTCTAGTCTCCTTTATGGCTCTAATCTGATAGTGGTAGATGTGGTAGATGTCTAGTCTCCTTTATAACTCTAATCTGAGAGTGGTAGTGGGCTGGTAGATGTCTAGTCTCCCTAATGGCTCTAATCTGATAGTGGTTGTAGGTTGGTAGATGTCTAGTCTCCTTATAACTCTAATCTGATAGTGGTAGTGGGGTGGTCGATGTCTAGTCTCCTTTATAACTCTAATCTGATAGTGGTAGTGGGGTGGTAGATCTCTAGTCTCCCTTGTGTCTCTAATCTGATAGTGGTTTTGTGGTGGTTGATTTCTCCTTTATGGCTCTAATCTGATAGTGGTAGATATGGTAAATGTCTAGTCTCCTTTGTGGCTCTAATCTGATAGTGGTAGTGGGTTGGTAGATGTCTAGTCTCCGTTATGGCTCTAATTTGATAGTGGTAGTGGGGTGGTAGATGTCTAGTCTCCCTTGTGGCTCTAATCTGATAGTGGTTGTGGGTTGGTAGATGTCTAGTCT
Source organism: Salvelinus alpinus (assembly GCF_045679555.1). Classification (NCBI taxonomy): domain Eukaryota; kingdom Metazoa; phylum Chordata; class Actinopteri; order Salmoniformes; family Salmonidae; genus Salvelinus; species Salvelinus alpinus. Next base: position 323,116 of record NC_092089.1, on the reverse strand, counting down.
CCCTTTGTGTCTCTAATCTGATAGTGGTTTTGTTTAGGTTGATGTCTAGTCTTCTTTATGGCTCTAATCTGATAGTTGTAGATGTGGTAGATGTCTAGTCTCCTTTGTGGCTCTAATCTGATAGTGGTAGTGGGTTGGTAGATGTCCAGTCTCCGTTATGGCTCTATTTTGATAGTGGTAGTGGGGTGGTAGATGTCTAGTCTCCCTTGTGGCTCTAATCTGATAGTGGTTGTGGGTTGGTAGATGTCTACTCTCCCTTGTGGCTCTAATCTGATAGTTGTAGTGGGCTGGTAGATGTCTAGTTTCCCTTGTGTCTCAAATCTGATAGTGGTTTTGTTGTGGTTGATGTCTAGTCTCCTTTATGGCTCTAATCTTATAGTGGTAGATGTCTAGTCTCCTTTGTGGCTCTAATCTGATAGTGGTAGTGGGGTGGTCGATGTCTAGTCTCCTTTATAACTCTAATCTGAGAGTGGTAGTGGGCTGGTAGATGTCTAGTCTCCCTTGTGGCTCTAATCTGATAGTGGTTGTGGGTTGGTAGATGTCTAGTCTCCCTTGTGGCTCTAATCTGATAGTTGTAGTGGGCTGGTAGATGTCTAGTCTCCCTTGTGTCTCAAATCTGATAGTGGTTTTGTTGTGGTTGATGTCTAGTCTCCTTTATGGCTCTAATCTGATAGTGGTAGATGTCTAGTCTCCTTTGTGTCTCTAATCTGATAGTGGTAGTGGGGTGGTCGATGTCAAGTCTCCTTTATAACTCTAATCTGATAGTGGTAGTGGGGTGGTAGATGTCTAGTCTCCCTTGTGTCTCTAATCTGATAGTGGTTTTGTGGTGGTTGATGTCTCCTTTATGGCTCTAATCTGATAGTGGTAGATATGGTAGATGTCTAGTCTCCTTTGTGGCTCTAATATGATGGCGGTAGTGGGGTCGTAGATATCTAGTCTCCCTTATGGCTCAAATCTGATAGTGGTAGTGGGTTGGTAGATTTCTAGTCTCCCTTATGGCTCTAATCTTATAGTGGTAGTGAGGTGGTCGATGTCTAGTCTCCCTTGTGGCTCTAATCTTATAGTGGTTGTGGGCTGGCAGATGTCTAGGCTCCCTTGTGGCTCTAATCTGATAGTGGTAGTGGGTTGGTAGATGTCTAGTCTCCTTTATAACTCTAATCTGATAGTGGTAGTGGGGTGGTAGATGTCTAGGCTCCCTTGTGTCTCTAATCTGATAGTGGTTTTGTGGTGGTTGATGTCTAGTCTCCTTTATGGCTCTAATCTGATAGTGGTAGATATGGTAGATGTCTAGTCTCCTTTGTGGCTCTAATATGATGGTGGTAGTGGGGTCGTAGATATCTAGTCTCCCTTATGGCTCTAATCTGATTGTGGTAGTGGGTTGGTAGATTTCTAGTCTCCCTTATGGCTCTAATCTTATAGTGGTAGTGGGGTCGTTGATATCTAGTCTCCCTTGTGTCTCTAATCTGATAGTGGTTATGTTTAGGTTGATGTCTAGTCTTCTTTATGGCTCTAATCTGATAGTGGTAGATGTGGTAGATGTCTAGTCTCCTTTGTGGCTCTAATATGATAGTGGTAGAGGGGTGGTAGATGTCTAGTCTCGCTTGTGTCACTAATCTGATAGTGGTTGTGGGTTGGTAGATGTCTAGTCTCCTTTATAACTCTAATCTGATAGTGGTAGTGGGCTGGTAGATGTCTAGTCTCCCTAATGGCTCTAATCTGATAGTGGTTGTGGGTTGGTAGATGTCTAGTCTCCTTTATATCTCTAATCTGATAGTGGTAGTGGGGTGGTCGATGTCTAGTCTCCCTTATGGCTCTAATCTGAGAGTGGTAGTGGGGTGCTAGATGTCTAGTCTCCCTTATGGCTCTAATCTGATAGTGGTAGTGGGCTGGTAGATGTCTAGTCTCCCTAATGGCTCTAATCTGATAGTGGTAGTGGGGTGGTAGATGTCTAGTCTTCTTTATGGCTCTAATCTGATAGTGGTATTGTGGTGGTTGATGTCTAGTCTCCTTTATGGCTCTAATCTGATAGTGGTAGATATGGTAGATGTCTAGTCTCCTTTGTGGCTCTAATATGATGGTGGTAGTGGGGTCGTAGATATCTAGTCTCCCTTATGGCTCTAATCTGATAGTGGTAGTGGGTTGGTAGATTTCTAGTCTCCCTTATGGTTCTAATCTTATAGTGGTAGTGAGGTGGTCGATGTCTAGTCTCCCTTGTGGCTCTAATCTGATAGTGGTTGTGGGTTGGTAGATGTCTAGTCTCCCTTTTGGCTCTAATCTGATAGTTGTAGTGGGCTGGTAGATGTCTAGTCTCCCTTGTGGCTCTAATCTGATAGTGGTAGTGGGGTGCTAGATGTCTAGTCTTGCTTGTGTCACTAATCTGATAGTGGTTGTGGGTTGGTAGATGTCTAGTTTCCTTTATAACTCTAATATGATAGTGGTAGTGGTCTGGTAGATGTCTAGACTCCCTAATGGCTCTAATCTGATAGTGGTTGTGGGTTGGTAGATGTCTAGTCTCCTTTATAACTCTAATCTGATAGTGGCAGTGGGGTGGTCGATGTCTAGTCATCCGTAGGGCTCTAATCTGATAGTGGTAGTGGGCTGGTAGATGTCTAGTCTTCTTTATGGCTCTAATCTGATAGTGGTATTGTGGTGGTTGATGTCTAGTCTCCTTTATGGCTCTAATCTGATAGTGGTAGATATGGTAGATGTCTAGTCTCCTTTGTGGCTCTAATATGATGGTGGTAGTGGGGTCGTAGATATCTATTCTCCCTTATGGCTCTAATCTGATAGTGGTAGTGGGTTGGTAGATTTCTAGTCTCCCTTATGGCTCTAATCTTATAGTGGTAGTGAGGTGGTCGATGTCTAGTCTCCCTTGTGGCTCTAATCTGATAGTGGTAGTGGGCTGGTAGATGTCTAGTCTCCCTAATGGCTCTAATCTGATAGTGGTAGTGGGGTGGTAGACGTCTAGTCTCCTTTATGGCTCTAATCTGATAGTGGTAGATGTCTTGTCTCCTTTGTGGCTCTAATATGATGGTGGTAGTGGGGTTGTAGATATCTAGTATCCCTTATGACTCTAATCTGATAGTGGTAGTGGGGTGGTAGATGTCTAGTCGCCTTTATAACTCTAATCTGATAGTGGTAGTGGGCTGGTAGATGTCTAGTCTCCCTAATGGATCTAATCTGATAGTTGTAGTGGGTTGGTAGATGTCTAATCTCCTTCATAACTCTAATCTGATAGTGGGCTGGTAGATGTCTAGTCTCCCTAATGGCTCTAATCTGATAGTTGTAGTGGGTTGGTAGATGTCTAGTCTCCTTTATGGCTCTAATCTGATAGTGGTACTGGTTTGGTAGATGTCTAGTCTCCTTTATAACTCTAATCTGATAATGGTAGTGGGCTGGTAGATGTCTAGTCTCCCTTGTGGCTCTAATCTGATAGTGGTAGTGGGTTGGTAGATGTCTAGTCTCCTTTATAACTATAATCTGATAGTGGTAGTGGGGTGGTTGATGTCTAGTCTCCTTTATGGCTCTAATCTGATAGTGGTAGATGTGGTAGATGTCTAGTCTCCTTTATGCCTCTAATCTGATAGTGGTAGTGGGCTGGTAGATGTCTAGTCTCCCTTATTGCTCTAATCTGATAGTGGTAGTGGGGTGCTAGATGTCTAGTCTCCTTTATAACTCTAATCTTATAGTGGTAGTGGGGTGCTAGATGTCTAGTCTCCCTTGGCTCTAATCTGAGAGTGGTAGTGGACTGGTTGATGTCTAGTCTCCCTAATGGCTCTAATCTGATAGTGGTAGTGGGGTGGTAGATGTCAAGTCTCCTTTATGGCTCTAATCTGATAGTGGTTTTGTGGTGGTTGATGTCTAGTCTCCTTTATGGCTCTAATCTGATAGTGGTAGATGTGGTAGATGTCTAGTCTCCCTTGTGGCTCTAATCTTATAGTGGTAGTGGGTTGGTAGATGTCTAGTCTCCTTTATAACTCTAATCTTATAGTGGTAGTGGGGTGCTAGATGTCAACTCTCCTTTATGGCTCTAATCTGATAGTGGTTTTGTGGTGGTTGATGTCTAGTCTCCTTTATGGCTCTAATCTGATAGTGGTAGATGTGTTAGATGTCTAGTCTCCTTTGTGGCTCTAATCTGATAGTGGTAGTGAGCTGGTAGATGTCTAGTCTCCTTTATGCCTCTAATCTGATAGTTGTAGTGAGCTGGTAGTTGTCTAGTCTCCCTTGTGGCTCTAATCTGATAGTGGTTGTGGGTTGGTAGATGTCTAGTCTCCCTTGTGGCTCTAATCTGATAGTTGTAGTGGGCTGGTAGATGTCTAGTCTCCCTTGTGGCTCTAATCTTATAGTGGTGGTGGGTTGGTAGATGTCTAGTCTCCTTTATAACTCTAATCTTATAGTGGTAGTGGGTTGGTAGATGTCTAGTCTCCTTTATAACTCTAATCTTATAGTGGTAGTGGGGTGCTAGATGTCAAGTCTCCTTTATGGCTCTAATCTGATAGTGGTTTTGTGGTGGTTGATGTCTAGTCTCCTTTATGGCTCTAATCTGATAGTGGTAGATGTGGTAGATGTCTAGTCTCCTTTGTGGATCTAATATGATGGTGGTAGTGGGGTTGTAGATATCTAGTATCCCTTATGACTCTAATCTGATAGTGGTAGTGGGCTGGTAGATGTCTAGTCTCCCTTGTGGCTCTAATCTTATAGTGGTAGTGGGTTGGTAGATGTCTAGTCTCCTTTATAACTCTAATCTTATAGTGGTAGTGGGGTGCTAGATGTCTAGTCTCCCTTATGGCTCTAATCTGATAGTGGTAGTGGGCTGGTAGATGTCTAGTCTCCCTAATGGCTCTAATCTGATAGTGGTAGTGGGGTGGTAGACGTCTAGTCTCCTTTATGGCTCTAATCTGATAGTGGTAGATGTGGTAGATGTCTAGTCTCCTTTGTGGCTCTAATAAGATGGTGGTAGTGGGGTTGTAGATATCTAGTATCCCTTATGACTCTAATCTGATAGTGGTAGTGGGCTGGTAGATGTCTAGTCTCCTGTATAACTCTAATCTGATAGTGGTAGTGGGGTGGTAGATGTCTAGTCTCGCTTGTGTCACTAATCTGATAGTGGTTGTGGGTTGGTAGAGGTCTAGTCTCCTTTAAAACTCTAATCTGATAGTGGTAGTGGGCTGGTAGATGTCTATTCTCCCTAATGGCTCTAATCTGATAGTGGTTGTGGGTTGGTAGATGTCTAGTCTCCTTTATAACTCTAATCTGATAGTGGTAGTGGGGTGGTCGATGTCTAGTCTCCCTTATGGCTCTAATCTGATAGTGGTAGTGGGGTGCTAGATGTCTAGTCTCCCTTATGGCTCTAATCTGATAGTGGTAGTGGGCTGGTAGATGTCTAGTCTCCCTAATGGCTCTAATCTGATAGTGGTAGTGGGGTGGTAGATGTCTAGTCTCCTTTATGGCTCTAATCTGATAGTGGTAGTGGGTTGGTAGATTTCTAGTCTCCCTTATGGCTCTAATCTTATAGTGGTAGTGAGGTGGTCGATGTCTAGTCTCCCTTGTGGCTCTAATCTGATAGTGGTTGTGGGTTGGTAGATGTCTAGTCTCCCTTGTGGCTCTAATCTGATAGTGGTAGTGGGCTGGTAGATGTCTAGTCTCCCTTGTGGCTCTAATCTTATAGTGGTAGTGGGTTGGTAGATGTCTAGTCTCCTTTATAACTGTAATCTGATAGTGGTAGTGGGGTGCTAGATGTCTAGTCTTGCTTGTGTCACTAATCTGATAGTGGTTGTGGGTTGGTAGATGTCTAGTTTCCTTTATAACTCTAATCTGATAGTGGTAGTGGTCTGGTAGATGTCTAGTCTCCCTAATGGCTCTAATCTGATAGTGGTTGTGGGTTGGTAGATGTCTAGTCTCCTTTATAACTCTAATCTGATAGTGGCAGTGGGGTGGTCGATGTCTAGTCTCCCTTAGGGCTCTAATCTGATAGTGGTAGTGGGCTGGTAGATGTCTAGTCTCCCTAATGGCTCTAATCTGATATTGGTAGTGGGGTGGTAGATGTCTAGTCTTCTTTATGGCTCTAATCTGATAGTGGTATTGTGGTGGTTGATGTCTAGTCTCCTTTATGGCTCTAATCTGATAGTGGTAGATATGGTAGATGTCTAGTCTCCTTTGTGGCTCTAATATGATGGTGGTAGTGGGGTCGTAGATATCTAGTCTCCCTTATGGCTCTAATCTGATAGTGGTAGTGGGTTGGTAGATTTCTAGTCTCCCTTATGGCTCTAATCTTATAGTGGTAGTGAGGTGGTCGATTTCTAGTCTCCCTTATGGCTCTAATCTTATAGTGGTAGTGAGGTGGTCGATGTCTAGTCTCCCTAATGGCTCTAATCTGATAGTAGTAGTAGTGGGGTGGTAGATGTCTAGTCTCCCTTATGGTTCTAATCTTATAGTGGTAGTGAGGTGGTCGATGTCTAGTCTCCCTTGTGGCTCTAATCTGATAGTGGTTGTGGGTTGGTAGATGTCTAGTCTCCCTTGTGGCTCTAATCTGATAGTGGTAGTGGGCTGGTAGATGTCTAGTCTCCCTTGTGGCTCTAATCTTATAGTGGTAGTGGGTTGGTAGATGTCTAGTCTCCTTTATAACTCTAATCTGATAGTGGTAGTGGGGTGCTAGATGTCTAGTCTTGCTTGTGTCACTAATCTGATAGTGGTTGTGGGTTGGTAGATGTCTAGTCTCCTTTATAACTCTAATCTGATAGTGGTAGTGGTCTGGTAGATGTCTAGTCTCCCTTATGGCTCTAATCTGATAGTGGTTTTGGGGTGGTAGATGTCTAGTCTCCTTTATGGCTCTAATCTGATAGTGGTAGTGGGGTGGTAGATGTCTAGTCTCCCTTAGGGCTCTAATCTGATAGTGGTAGTGGGCTGGTAGATGTCTAGTCTCCCTAATGGCTCTAATCTGATAGTGGTAGTGGGGTGGTAGATGTCTAGTCTTCTTTATGGCTCTAATCTGATAGTGGTATTGTGGTGGTTGATGTCTAGTCTCCTTTATGGCTCTAATCTGATAGTGGTAGATATGGTAGATGTCTAGTCTCCTTTGTGGCTCTAATATGATGGTGGTAGTGGGGTCGTAGATATCTAGTCTCCCTTATGGCTCTAATCTGATAGTGGTAGTGGGTTGGTAGATGTCTAGTCTCCCTTATGGCTCTAATCTTATAGTGGTAGTGAGGTGGTCGATGTCTAGTCTCCCTAATGGCTCTAATCTGATAGTGGTAGTGGGGTGGTAGATGTCTAGTCTCCCTAATGGCTCTAATCTGATAGTGGTAGTGGGGTGGTAGATGTCTAGTCTTCTTTATGGCTCTAATCTGATAGTGGTATTGTGGTGGTTGATGTCTAGTCTCCTTTATGGCTCTAATCTGATAGTGGTAGATATGGTAGATGTCTAGTCTCCTTTGTGGCTCTAATATGATGGTGGTAGTGGGGTCGTAGATATCTAGTCTCCCTTATGGCTCTAATCTGATAGTGGTAGTGGGTTGGTAGATTTCTAGTCTCCCTTATGGCTCTAATCTTATAGTGGTAGTGAGGTGGTCGATGTCTAGTCTCCCTTGTGGCTCTAATCTGATAGTGGTAGTGGGCTGGTAGATGTCTAGTCTCCCTAATGGCTCTAATCTGATAGTGGTAGTGGGGTGGTAGACGTCTAGTCTCCTTTATGGCTCTAATCTGATAGTGGTAGTGGGGTTGTAGATATCTAGTATCCCTTATGACTCTAATCTGATAGTGGTAGTGGGGTGGTAGATGTCTAGTCACCTTTATAACTCTAATCTGATAGTGGTAGTGGGCTGGTAGATGTCTAGTCTCCCTAATGGCTCTAATCTGATAGTTGTAGTGGGTTGGTAGATGTCTAATCTCCTTTATAACTCTAATCTGATAGTGGGCTGGTAGATGTCTAGTCTCCCTTGTGGCTCTAATCTGATAGTTGTAGTGGGCTGTTAGATGTCTAGTCTCCCTTGTGGCTCTAATCTTATAGTGGTAGTGGGTTGGTAGATGTCTAGTCTCCTTTATAACTCTAATCTGATAGTGGTAGTGGGGTGGTTGATGTCTAGTCTCCTTTGTGGCTCTAATCTGATAGTGGTAGTGGGTTGGTAGATGTCTAGTCTCCTTTATAACTCTAATCTTATAGTGTTAGTGGGGTGCTAGATGTCAAGTCTCCTTTATGGCTCTAATCTGATAGTGGTTTTGTGGTGGTTGATGTCTAGTCTCCTTTATGGCTCTAATCTGATAGTGGTAGATGTGGTAGATGTCTAGTCTCCTTTGTGGCTCTAATATGATGGTGGTAGTGGGGTTGTAGATATCTAGTATCCCTTATGACTCTAATCTGATAGTGGTAGTGGGCTGGTAGATGTCTAGTCTCCTTTATAACTCTAATCTGATAGTGGTAGTGGGGTGGTAGATGTCTAGTCTCGCTTGTGTCACTAATCTGATAGTGGTTGTGGGTTGGTAGACGTCTAGTCTCCTTTAAAACTCTAATCTGATAGTGGTAGTGGGGTGGTCGATGTCTAGTCTCCCTTATGGCTCTAATCTGATAGTGGTAGTGGGGTGCTAGATGTCTAGTCTCCCTTATGGCTCTAATCTGATAGTGGTAGTGGGCTGGTAGATGTCTAGTCTCCCTAATGGCTCTAATCTGATAGTGGTAGTGGGGTCGTTGATATCTAGTCTCCCTTGTGTCTCTAATCTGATAGTGGTTTTGTTTAGGTTGATGTCTAGTCTTCCTAATGGCTCTAATCTGATAGTGGTAGTGGGGTGGTAGACGTCTAGTCTCCTTTATGGCTCTAATCTGATAGTGGTAGATGTGGTAGATGTCTAGTCTCCTTTGTGGCTCTAATATGATGGTGGTAGTGGGGTTGTAGATATCTAGTATCCCTTATGGCTCTAATCTGATAGTGGTAGTGGGGTGGTAGATGTCTAGTCGCCTTTATAACTCTAATCTGATAGTGGTAGTGGGCTGGTAGATGTCTAGTCTCCCTAATGGCTCTAATCTGATAGTTGTAGTGGGTTGGTAGATGTCTAATCTCCTTTATAACTCTAATCTGATAATGGGCTGGTAGATGTCTAGTCTCCCTAATGGCTCTAATCTGATAGTTGTAGTGGGTTGGTAGATGTCTAGTCTCCTTTATGGCTCTAATCTGATAGTGGTACTGGTTTGGTAGATGTCTAGTCTCCCTTGTGGCTCTAATCTGATAGTGGTAGTGGGCTGTTAGATGTCTAGTCTCCCTTGTGGCTCTAATCTGATAGTGGTAGTGGGTTGATAGATGTCTAGTCTCCTTTATGGCTCTAATCTGATAGTGGTAGATGTGGTAGATGTCTAGTCTCCTTTGTGGCTCTAATCTGATAGTGGTAGTGGGTTGGTAGATGTCTAGTCTCCTTTATGCCTCTAATCTGATAGTGGTAGTGGGCTGGTAGATGTCTAGTCTCCCTTATGGCTCTAATCTGATAGTGGTAGTGGGCTGGTAGATGTCTAGTCTCCCTTGGCTCTAATCTGATAGTGGTAGTGGGCTGGTAGATGTCTAGTCTCCCTAATGGCTCTAATCTGATAGTGGTAGTGGGGTGGTAGATGTCAAGTCTCCTTTATGGCTCTAATCTGATAGTGGTTTTGTGGTGGTTGATGTCTAGTCTCCTTTATGGCTCTAATCTGATAGTGGTAGATGTGGTAGATGTCTAGTCTCCTTTGTGGCTCTAATATGATGGTGGTAGTGGGGTTGTAGATATCTAGTATCCCTTATGACTCTAATCTGATAGTGGTAGTGGGGTGGTAGATGTCTAGTCTCCTTTGTGGCTCTAATCTGATAGTGGTAGTGGGTTGGTAGATGTCTAGTCTCCTTTATGCCTCTAATCTGATAGTGGTAGTGGGCTGGTAGATGTCTAGTCTCCCTTATGGCTCTAATCTGATAGTGGTAGTGGGGTGCTAGATGTCTAGTCTCCCTTATGGCTCTAATCTGATAGTGGTAGTGGGCTGGTAGATGTCTAGTCTCCTTTATAACTCTAATGTTATAGTGGTAGTGGGGTGCTAGATGTCTAGTCTCCCTTGGCTCTAATCTGATAGTGGTAGTGGGCTGGTAGATGTCTAGTCTCCTTAATGGCTCTAATCTGATAGTGGTAGTGGGGTGGTAGATGTCAAGTCTCCTTTATGGCTCTAATCTGATAGTGGTTTTGTGGTGGTTGATGTCTAGTCTCCTTTATGGATCTAATCTGATAGTGGTAGATGTGGTAGATGTCTAGTCTCCCTTGTGGCTCTAATCTTATAGTGGTAGTGGGGTCGTAGATATCTAGTCTCCCTTATGGCTCTAATCTGATAGTGGTAGTGGGTTGGTAGATTTCTAGTCTCCCTTATGGCTCTAATCTTATAGTGGTAGTGAGGTGGTCGATTTCTAGTCTCCCTTATGGCTCTAATCTTATAGTGGTAGTGAGGTGGTCGATGTCTAGTCTCCCTAATGGCTCTAATCTGATAGTAGTAGTAGTGGGGTGGTAGATGTCTAGTCTCCCTTATGGTTCTAATCTTATAGTGGTAGTGAGGTGGTCGATGTCTAGTCTCCCTTGTGGCTCTAATCTGATAGTGGTTGTGGGTTGGTAGATGTCTAGTCTCCCTTGTGGCTCTAATCTGATAGTGGTAGTGGGCTGGTAGATGTCTAGTCTCCCTTGTGGCTCTAATCTTATAGTGGTAGTGGGTTGGTAGATGTCTAGTCTCCTTTATAACTCTAATCTGATAGTGGTAGTGGGGTGCTAGATGTCTAGTCTTGCTTGTGTCACTAATCTGATAGTGGTTGTGGGTTGGTAGATGTCTAGTTTCCTTTATAACTCTAATCTGATAGTGGTAGTGGTCTGGTAGATGTCTAGTCTCCCTAATGGCTCTAATCTGATAGTGGTTTTGGGTTGGTAGATGTCTAGTCTCCTTTATAACTCTAATCTGATAGTGGTAGTGGGGTGGTAGATGTCTAGTCTCCCTTAGGGCTCTAATCTGATAGTGGTAGTGGGCTGGTAGATGTCTAGTCTCCCTAATGGCTCTAATCTGATAGTGGTAGTGGGGTGGTAGATGTCTAGTCTTCTTTATGGCTCTAATCTGATAGTGGTATTGTGGTGGTTGATGTCTAGTCTCCTTTATGGCTCTAATCTGATAGTGGTAGATATGGTAGATGTCTAGTCTCCTTTGTGGCTCTAATATGATGGTGGTAGTGGGGTCGTAGATATCTAGTCTCCCTTATGGCTCTAATCTGATAGTGGTAGTGGGTTGGTAGATTTCTAGTCTCCCTTATGGCTCTAATCTTATAGTGGTAGTGAGGTGGTCGATGTCTAGTCTCCCTAATGGCTCTAATCTGATAGTGGTAGTGGGCTGGTAGATGTCTAGTCTCCCTAATGGCTCTAATCTGATAGTGGAAGTGGGGTGGTAGATGTCTAGTCTCCTTTATGGCTCTAATCTGATAGTGGTATTGTGGTGGTTGATGTCTAGTCTCCTTTATGGCTCTAATCTGATAGTGGTAGATATGGTAGATGTCTAGTCTCCTTTGTGGCTCTAATATGATGGTGGTAGTGGGGTCGTAGATATCTAGTCTCCCTTATGGCTCTAATCTGATAGTGGTAGTGGGTTGGTAGATTTCTAGTCTCCCTTATGGCTCTAATCTTATAGTGGTAGTGAGGTGGTCGATGTCTAGTCTCCCTTGTGGCTCTAATCTGATAGTGGTAGTGGGCTGGTAGATGTCTAGTCTCCCTAATGGCTCTAATCTGATAGTGGTAGTGGGGTGGTAGACGTCTAGTCTCCTTTATGGCTCTAATCTGATAGTGGTAGTGGGGTTGTAGATATCTAGTATCCCTTATGACTCTAATCTGATAGTGGTAGTGGGGTGGTAGATGTCTAGTCACCTTTATAACTCTAATCTGATAGTGGTAGTGGGCTGGTAGATGTCTAGTCTCCCTAATGGCTCTAATCTGATAGTTGTAGTGGGTTGGTAGATGTCTAATCTCCTTCATAACTCTAATCTGATAGTGGGCTGGTAGATGTCTAGTCTCCCTTGTGGCTCTAATCTGATAGTTGTAGTGGGCTGTTAGATGTCTAGTCTCCCTTGTGGCTCTAATCTTATAGTGGTAGTGGGTTGGTAGATGTCTAGTCTCCTTTGTGGCTCTAATCTGATAGTGGTAGTGGTTTGGTAGATGTCTAGTCTCCTTTATAACTCTAATCTTATAGTGTTAGTGGGGTGCTAGATGTCAAGTCTCCTTTATGGCTCTAATCTGATAGTGGTTTTGTGGTGGTTGATGTCTAGTCTCCTTTATGGCTCTAATCTGATAGTGGTAGATGTGGTAGATGTCTAGTCTCCTTTGTGGCTCTAATATGATGGTGGTAGTGGGGTTGTAGATATCTAGTATCCCTTATGACTCTAATCTGATAGTGGTAGTGAGCTGGTAGATGTCTAGTCTCCTTTATAACTCTAATCTGATAGTGGTAGTGGGGTGGTAGATGTCTAGTCTCGCTTGTGTCACTAATCTGATAGTGGTTGTGGGTTGGTAGACGTCTAGTCTCCTTTAAAACTCTAATCTGATAGTGGTAGTGGGGTGGTCGATGTCTAGTCTCCCTTATGGCTCTAATCTGATAGTGGTAGTGGGGTGCTAGATGTCTAGTCTCCCTTATGGCTCTAATCTGATAGTGGTAGTGGGCTGGTAGATGTCTAGTCTCCCTAATGGCTCTAATCTGATAGTGGTAGTGGGGTCGTTGATATCTAGTCTCCCTTGTGTCTCTAATCTGATAGTGGTTTTGTTTAGGTTGATGTCTAGTCTTCTTTATGGCTCTAATCTGATAGTGGTAGATGTCGTAGATGTCTAGTCTCCTTTGTGGCTCTAATCTGATAGTGGTAGTGGGTTGGTAGATGTCTAGTCTCCGTTATGGCTCTAATTTGATAGTGGTAGTGGGGTGGTAGATGTCTAGTCTCCCTTGTGGCTCTAATCTGATAGTGGTAGATATGGTAGATGTCTAGTCTCCTTTGTGGCTCTAATATGATGGTGGTAGTGGGGTCGTAGATATCTAGTCTCCCTTATGGCTCTAATCTGATAGTGGTAGTGGGTTGGTAGATTTCTAGTCTCCCTTATGTTTCTAATCTTATAGTGGTAGTGAGGTGGTCGATGTCTAGTCTCCCTTGTGGCTCTAATCTGATAGTGGTTGTGGGTTGGTAGATGTCTAGTCTCCCTTGTGGCTCTAATCTGATAGTTGTAGTGGGCTGGTAGATGTCTAGTCTCCCTTGTGGCTCTAATCTTATAGTGGTAGTGGGTTGGTAGATGTCTAGTCTCCTTTATAACTCTAATCTGATAGTGGTAGTGGGGAGCTAGATGTCTAGTCTTGCTTGTGTCACTAATCTGATAGTGGTTGTGGGTTGGTAGATGTCTAGTTTCCTTTATAACTCTAATCTGATAGTGGTAGTGGTCTGGTAGATGTCTAGTCTCCCTAATGGCTCTAATCTGATAGTGGTTGTGGGTTGGTAGATGTCTAGTCTCCTTTATAACTCTACTCTGATAGTGGCAGTGGGGTGGTCGATGTCTAGTCTCCCTTAGGGCTCTAATCTGATAGTGGTAGTGCGCTGGTAGATGTCTAGTCTCCCTAATGGCTCTAATCTGATATTGGTAGTGGGGTGGTAGATGTCTAGTCTTCTTTATGGCTCTAATCTGATAGTGGTATTGTGGTGGTTGATGTCTAGTCTCCTTTATGGCTCTAATCTGATAGTGGTAGATATGGTAGATGTCTAGTCTCCTTTGTGGCTCTAATATGATGGTGGTAGTGGGGTCGTAGATATCTAGTCTCCCTTATGGCTCTAATCTGATAGTGGTAGTGGGTTGGTAGATTTCTAGTCTCCCTTATGGCTCTAATCTTATAGTGGTAGTGAGGTGGTCGATGTCTAGTCTCCCTTGTGGCTCTAATCTGATAGTGGTAGTGGGCTGGTAGATGTCTAGTCTCCCTAATGGCTCTAATCTGATAGTGGTAGTGGGGTGGTAGACGTCTAGTCTCCTTTATGGCTCTAATCTGATAGTGGTAGATGTGGTAGATGTCTAGTCTCCTTTGTGGCTCTAATATGATGGTGGTAGTGGGGTTGTAGATATCTAGTATCCCTTATGACTCTAATCTGATAGTGGTAGTGGGGTGGTAGATGTCTAGTCGCCTTTATAACTCTAATCTGATAGTGGTAGTGGGCTGGTAGATGTCTAGTCTCCCTAATGGCTCTAATCTGATAGTTGTAGTGGGTTGGTAGATGTCTAATCTCCTTTATAACTCTAATCTGATAATGGGCTGGTAGATGTCTAGTCTCCCTAATGGCTCTAATCTGATAGTTGTAGTGGGTTGGTAGATGTCTAGTCTCCTTTATGGCTCTAATCTGATAGTGGTACTGGTTTGGTAGATGTCTAGTCTCCCTTGTGGCTCTAATCTGATAGTTGTAGTGGGCTGTTAGATGTCTAGTCTCCCTTGTGGCTCTAATCTGATAGTGGTAGTGGGTTGATAGATGTCTAGTCTCCTTTATGGCTCTAATCTGATAGTGGTAGATGTGGTAGATGTCTAGTCTCCTTTGTGGCTCTAATCTGATAGTGGTAGTGGGTTGGTAGATGTCTAGTCTCCTTTATGCCTCTAATCTGATAGTGGTAGTGGGCTGGTAGATGTCTAGTCTCCCTTATGGCTCTAATCTGATAGTGGTAGTGGGCTGGTAGATGTCTAGTCTCCCTTGGCTCTAATCTGATAGTGGTAGTGGGCTGGTAGATGTCTAGTCTCCCTAATGGCTCTAATCTGATAGTGGTAGTGGGGTGGTAGATGTCAAGTCTCCTTTATGGCTCTAATCTGATAGTGGTTTTGTGGTGGTTGATGTCTAGTCTCCTTTATGGCTCTAATCTGATAGTGGTAGATGTGGTAGATGTCTAGTCTCCTTTGTGGCTCTAATATGATGGTGGTAGTGGGGTTGTAGATATCTAGTATCCCTTATGACTCTAATCTGATAGTGGTAGTGGGGTGGTAGATGTCTAGTCTCCTTTGTGGCTCTAATCTGATAGTGGTAGTGGGTTGGTAGATGTCTAGTCTCCTTTATGCCTCTAATCTGATAGTGGTAGTGGGCTGGTAGATGTCTAGTCTCCCTTATGGCTCTAATCTGATAGTGGTAGTGGGGTGCTAGATGTCTAGTCTCCCTTATGGCTCTAATCTGATAGTGGTAGTGGGGTGGTAGATGTCAAGTCTCCTTTATGGCTCTAATCTGATAGTGGTTTTGTGGTGGTTGATGTCTAGTCTCCTTTATGGATCTAATCTGATAGTGGTAGATGTGGTAGATGTCTAGTCTCCCTTGTGGCTCTAATCTTATAGTGGTAGTGGGTTGGTAGATGTCTAGTCTCCTTTATAACTCTAATCTTATAGTGGTAGTGGGGTGCTAGATGTCAAGTCTCCTTTATGGCTCTAATCTGATAGTGGTTTTGGGGTGGTAGATGTCTAGTCTCCTTTATGGCTCTAATCTGATAGTGGTAGTGGGCTGGTAGATGTCTAGTCTCCTTTATGGCTCTAATCTGATAGTGGGAGTGGGGTGCTAGATGTCTAGTCTCCCTTATGGCTCTAATCTGATAGTGGTAGTGGGCTGGTAGATGTCTAGTCTCCTTTATGGCTCTAATCTTATAGTGGTAGATGTGGTAGATGTCTAGTCTCCCTTGTGGCTCTAATCATATAGTGGTAGTGGGTTGGTAGATGTCTAGTCTCCTTTATAACTCTAATCTTATAGTGGTAGTGGGGTGCTAGATGTCAAGTCTCCTTTATGGCTCTAATCTGATAGTGGTTTTGTGGTGGTTGATGTCTAGTCTCCTTTATGGCTCTAATCTGATAGTGGTAGATGTGGTAGATGTCTAGTCTCCTTTGTGGCTCTAATATGATGGTGGTAGTGGGGTTGTAGATATCTAGTATCCCTTATGACTCTAATCTGATAGTGGTAGTGGGGTGGTAGATGTCTAGTCTACTTTGTGGCTCTAATCTGATAGTGGTAGTGGGCTGGTAGATGTCTAGTCTCCCTAATGGCTCTAATCTGATAGTGGTAGTGGGGTGCTAGATGTCAAGTCTCCTTTATGGCTCTAATCTGATAGTGGTTTTGTGGTGGTTGATGTCTAGTCTCCTTTATGGCTCTAATCTGATAGTGGTAGATGTGGTAGATGTCTAGTCTCCTTTGTGGCTCTAATCTGATAGTGGTAGTGGGTTGGTAGATGTCTAGTCTCCCTTGTGGCTCTAATCTGATAGTTGTAGTGGGCTGGTAGATGTCTAGTCTCCCTTGTGGCTCTAATCTGATAGTGGTTGTGGGTTGGTAGATGTCTAGTCTCCCTTGTGGCTCTAATCTGATAGTTGTAGTGGGCTGGTAGATGTCTAGTCTCCCTTGTGGCTCTAATCTTATAGTGGTAGTGGGTTGGTAGATGTCTAGTCTCCTTTATAACTCTAATCTTATAGTGGTAGTGGGGTGCTAGATGTCAAGTCTCCTTTATGGCTCTAATCTGATAGTGGTTTTGTGGTGGTTGATGTCTAGTCTCCTTTATGGCTCTAATCTGATAGTGGTAGATGTGGTAGATGTCTAGTCTCCTTTGTGGCTCTAATATGATGGTGGTAGTGGGGTTGTAGATATCTAGTATCCCTTATGACTCTAATCTGATAGTGGTAGTGGGCTGGTAGATGTCTAGTCTCCTTTATAACTCTAATCTGATAGTGGTAGTGGGGTGGTAGATGTCTAGTCTCGCTTGTGTCACTAATCTGATAGTGGTTGTGGGTTGGTAGATGTCTAGTCTCCTTTAAAACTCTAATCTGATAGTGGTAGTGGGCTGGTAGATGTCTAGTCTCCCTAATGGCTCTAATCTGATAGTGGTTGTGGGTTGGTAGATGTCTAGTCTCCTTTAAAACTCTAATCTGATAGTGGTAGTGGGCTGGTAGATGTCTAGTCTCCCTAATGGCTCTAATCTGATAGTGGTAGTGGGGTGGTCGATGTCTAGTCTCCCTTATGGCTCTAATCTGATAGTGGTAGTCGGGTGCTAGATGTCTAGTCTCCCTTATGGCTCTAATCTGATAGTGGTAGTGGGCTGGTAGATGTCTAGTCTCCCTAATGGCTCTAATCTGATAGTGGTAGTGGGGTGGTAGATGTCTAGTCTCCTTTATGGCTCTAATCTGATAGTGGTATTGTGGTGGTTGATGTCTAGTCTCCTTTATGGCTCTAATCTGATAGTGGTAGATGTGGTAGATGTCTAGTCTTCTTTGTGGTTCTAATATGATGGTGGTAGTGGGGTTGTAGATATCTAGTATCCCTTATGACTCTAATCTGATAGTGGTAGTGGGGTGGTAGATGTCTAGTCTCCTTTATAACTCTAATCTGATAGTGGTAGTGGGCTGGTAGATGTCTAGTCTCCCTAATGGCTCTAATCTGGTAGTTGTATTGGGTTGGTAGATGTCTAGTCTCCTTTATAACTCTAATCTGATAGTGGTAGTGGGCTGGTAGATGTCTAGTCTCCCTAATGGCTCTAATCTGATAGTTGTAGTGGGTTGGTAGATGTCTAGTCTCCTTTATGGCTCTAATCTGATAGTGGTACTGGGTTGGTAGATGTCTAGTCTCCTTAATAACTCTAATCTGATAATGGTAGTGGGCTGGTAGATGTCTAGGCTCCCTTGTGGCTCTAATCTGATAGTTGTAGTGGGCTGGTAGATGTCTAGTCTCCCTTGTGGCTCTAATCTTATAGTGGTAGTGGGTTGGTAGATGTCTAGTCTCCTTTATAACTCTAATCTGATAGTGGTAGTGGGGTGGTTGATGTCTAGTCTCCTTTATGGCTCTAATCTGATAGTGGTAGATGTGGTAGATGTCTAGTCTCCTTTGTGGCTCTAATCTGATAGTGGTAGTGGGTTGGTAGATGTCTAGTCTCCTTCATGCCTCTAATCTGATAGTGGTAGTGGGCTGGTAGATGTCTAGTCTCCCTTATGGCTCTAATCTGATAGTGGTAGTGGGGTGCTAGATGTCTAGTCTACCTAATGGCTCTAATCTGATAGTGGTAGTGGGGTGGTAGATGTCTAGTCTTCTTTATGGCTCTAATCTGATAGTGGTTTTGTGGTGGTTAATGTCTAGTCTCCCTAATGGCTCTAATCTGATAGTGGTAGTGGGGTGGTAGATGTCTAGTCTTCTTTATGGCTCTAATCTGATAGTGGTTTTGTGGTGGTTGATGTCTAGTCTCCTTTATGGCTCTAATCTGATAGTGGTAGATGTGGTAGATGTCTAGTCTCCTTTGTGGCTCTAATCTGATAGTGGTAGTGGGTTGGTAGATGTCTAGTCTCCCTTGTGGCTCTAATCTGATAGTTGTAGTGGGCTGGTAGATGTCTAGTCTCCCTTGTGGCTCTAATCTGATAGTGGTTGTGGGTTGGTAGATGTCTAGTCTCCCTTGTGGCTCTAATCTGATAGTTGTAGTGGGCTGGTAGATGTCTAGTCTCCCTTGTGGCTCTAATCTTATAGTGGTAGTGGGTTGGTAGATGTCTAGTCTCCTTTATAACTCTAATCTTATAGTGGTAGTGGGGTGCTAGATGTCTAGTCTCCTTTATGGCTCTAATCTGATAGTGGTTTTGTGGTGGTTGATGTCTAGTCTCCTTTATGGCTCTAATCTGATAGTGGTAGATGTGGTAGATGTCTAGTCTCCTTTGTGGCTCTAATATGATGGTGGTAGTGGGGTTGTAGATATCTAGTATCCCTTATGACTCTAATCTGATAGTGGTAGTGGGCTGGTAGATGTCTAGTCTCCTTTATAACTCTAATCTGATAGTGGTAGTGGGGTGGTAGATGTCTAGTCTCGCTTGTGTCACTAATCTGATAGTGGTTGTGGGTTGGTAGATGTCTAGTCTCCTTTAAAACTCTAATCTGATAGTGGTAGTGGGCTGGTAGATGTCTAGTCTCCCTAATGGCTCTAATCTGATAGTGGTTGTGGGTTGGTAGATGTCTAGTCTCCTTTAAAACTCTAATCTGATAGTGGTAGTGGGCTGGTAGATGTCTAGTCTCCCTAATGGCTCTAATCTGATAGTGGTAGTGGGGTGGTCGATGTCTAGTCTCCCTTATGGCTCTAATCTGATAGTGGTAGTCGGGTGCTAGATGTCTAGTCTCCCTTATGGCTCTAATCTGATAGTGGTAGTGGGCTGGTAGATGTCTAGTCTCCCTAATGGCTCTAATCTGATAGTGGTAGTGGGGTGGTAGATGTCTAGTCTCCTTTATGGCTCTAATCTGATAGTGGTATTGTGGTGGTTGATGTCTAGTCTCCTTTATGGCTCTAATCTGATAGTGGTAGATGTGGTAGATGTCTAGTCTTCTTTGTGGTTCTAATATGATGGTGGTAGTGGGGTTGTAGATATCTAGTATCCCTTATGACTCTAATCTGATAGTGGTAGTGGGGTGGTAGATGTCTAGTCTCCTTTATAACTCTAATCTGATAGTGGTAGTGGGCTGGTAGATGTCTAGTCTCCCTAATGGCTCTAATCTGGTAGTTGTATTGGGTTGGTAGATGTCTAGTCTCCTTTATAACTCTAATCTGATAGTGGTAGTGGGCTGGTAGATGTCTAGTCTCCCTAATGGCTCTAATCTGATAGTTGTAGTGGGTTGGTAGATGTCTAGTCTCCTTTATGGCTCTAATCTGATAGTGGTACTGGGTTGGTAGATGTCTAGTCTCCTTAATAACTCTAATCTGATAATGGTAGTGGGCTGGTAGATGTCTAGGCTCCCTTGTGGCTCTAATCTGATAGTTGTAGTGGGCTGGTAGATGTCTAGTCTCCCTTGTGGCTCTAATCTTATAGTGGTAGTGGGTTGGTAGATGTCTAGTCTCCTTTATAACTCTAATCTGATAGTGGTAGTGGGGTGGTTGATGTCTAGTCTCCTTTATGGCTCTAATCTGATAGTGGTAGATGTGGTAGATGTCTAGTCTCCTTTGTGGCTCTAATCTGATAGTGGTAGTGGGTTGGTAGATGTCTAGTCTCCTTCATGCCTCTAATCTGATAGTGGTAGTGGGCTGGTAGATGTCTAGTCTCCCTTATGGCTCTAATCTGATAGTGGTAGTGGGGTGCTAGATGTCTAGTCTACCTAATGGCTCTAATCTGATAGTGGTAGTGGGGTGGTAGATGTCTAGTCTTCTTTATGGCTCTAATCTGATAGTGGTTTTGTGGTGGTTAATGTCTAGTCTCCCTAATGGCTCTAATCTGATAGTGGTAGTGGGGTGGTAGATGTCTAGTCTTCTTTATGGCTCTAATCTGATAGTGGTTTTGTGGTGGTTGATGTCTAGTCTCCTTTATGGCTCTAATCTGATAGTGGTACTGGGTTGGTAGATGTCTAGTCTCCTTTATAACTCTAATCTGATAATGGTAGTGGGTTGGTAGATGTCTAGGCTCCCTTGTGGCTCTAATCTGATAGTTGTAGTGGGCTGGTAGATGTCTAGTCTCCCTTGTGGCTCTAATCTTATAGTGGTAGTGGGTTGGTAGATGTCTAGTCTCCTTTATAACTCTAATCTGATAGTGGTAGTGGGCTGGTAGATGTCTAGTCTCCCTAATGGCTCTAATCTGGTAGTTGTAGTGGGTTGGTAGATGTCTAGTCTCCTTTATAACTCTAATCTGATAGTGGTAGTGGGCTGGTAGATGTCTAGTCTCCCTAATGGCTCTAATCTGATAGTTGTAGTGGGTTGGTAGATGTCTAGTTTCCTTTATAACTCTAATCTGATAGTGGTAGTGGTCTGGTAGATGTCTAGTCTCCTTTATGGCTCTAATCTGATAGTGGTTTTGGGTTGGTAGATGTCTAGTCTCCTTTATAACTCTAATCTGATAGTGGCAGTGGGGTGGTCGATGTCTAGTCTCCCTTATGGCTCTAATCTGATAGTGGTAGTCGGGTGCTAGATGTCTAGTCTCCCTTATGGCTCTAATTTGATAGTGGTAGTGGGCTGGTAGATGTCTAGTCTCCCTAATGGCTCTAATCTGATAGTGGTAGTGGGGTGGTAGATGTCTAGTCTTCTTTATGTCTCTAATCTGATAGTGGTATTGTGGTGGTTGATGTCTAGTCTCCTTTATGGCTCTAATCTGATAGTGGTAGATGTGGTAGATGTCTAGTCTCCTTTGTGGCTCTAATATGATTGTGGTATTGGGGTCGTAGATATCTAGTATCCCTTATGACTCTAATCTGATAGTGGTAGTGGGGTGGTAGATGTCTAGTCTCCGTTATAACTCTAATCTGATAGTGGTAGTGGGCTGGTAGATGTCTAGTCTCCCTAATGGCTCTAATCTGATAGTTGTAGTGGGTTGGTAGATGTCTAGTCTCCTTTATAACTCTAATCTGATAATGGTAGTGGGCTGGTAGATGTCTAGGCTCCCTTGTGGCTCTAATCTGATAGTTGTAGTGGGCTGGTAGATGTCTAGTCTCCCTTGTGGCTCTAATCTTATAGTGGTAGTGGGTTGGTAGATGTCTAGTCTCCTTTATAACTCTAATCTGATAGTGGTATTGTGGTGGTTGATGTCTAGTCTTCTTTATGGCTCTAATCTGATAGTGGTAGATGTGGTAGATGTCTAGTCTTCTTTGTGGCTCTAATATGATGGTGGTAGTGGGGTTGTAGATATCTAGTACCCCTTATGACTCTAATCTGATAGTGGTAGTGGGGTGGTAGATGTCTAGTCTCCTTTATAACTCTAATCTGATAGTGGTAGTGGGCTGGTAGATGTCTAGTCTCCCTAATGGCTCTAATCTGGTAGTTGTAGTGGGTTGGTAGATGTCTAGTCTCCTTTATAACTCTAATCTGATAGTGGTAGTGGGCTGGTAGATGTCTAGTCTCCCTAATGGCTCTAATCTGATAGTTGTAGTGGGTTGGTAGATGTCTAGTCTCCTTTATGGCTCTAATCTGATAGTGGTACTGGGTTGGTAGATGTCTAGTCTCCTTTATAACTCTAATCTGATAATGGTAGTGGGCTGGTAGATGTCTAGGCTCCCTTGTGGCTCTAATCTGATAGTTGTAGTGGGCTGGTAGATGTCTAGTCTCCCTTGTGGCTCTAATCTTATAGTGGTAGTGGGTTGGTAGATGTCTAGTCTCCTTTATAACTCTAATCTGATAGTGGTAGTGGGGTGGTTGATGTCTAGTCTCCTTTATGGCTCTAATCTGATAGTGGTAGATGTGGTAGATGTCTAGTCTCCTTTGTGGCTCTAATCTGATAGTGGTAGTGGGTTGGTAGATGTCTAGTCTCCTTTATAACTCTAATCTGATAGTGGTATTGTGGTGGTTGATGTCTAGTCTTCTTTATGGCTCTAATCTGATAGTGGTAGATGTGGTAGATGTCTAGTCTTCTTTGTGGCTCTAATATGATGGTGGTAGTGGGGTTGTAGATATCTAGTACCCCTTATGACTCTAATCTGATAGTGGTAGTGGGGTGGTAGATGTCTAGTCTCCTTTATAACTCTAATCTGATAGTGGTAGTGGGCTGGTAGATGTCTAGTCTCCCTAATGGCTCTAATCTGGTAGTTGTAGTGGGTTGGTAGATGTCTAGTCTCCTTTATAACTCTAATCTGATAGTGGTAGTGGGCTGGTAGATGTCTAGTCTCCCTAATGGCTCTAATCTGATAGTTGTAGTGGGTTGGTAGATGTCTAGTCTCCTTTATGGCTCTAATCTGATAGTGGTACTGGGTTGGTAGATGTCTAGTCTCCTTTATAACTCTAATCTGATAATGGTAGTGGGCTGGTAGATGTCTAGGCTCCCTTGTGGCTCTAATCTGATAGTTGTAGTGGGCTGGTAGATGTCTAGTCTCCCTTGTGGCTCTAATCTTATAGTGGTAGTTTGTTGGTAGATGTCTAGTCTCCTTTATAACTCTAATCTGATAGTGGTAGTGGGGTGGTTGATGTCTAGTCTCCTTTATGGCTCTAATCTGATAGTGGTAGATGTGGTAGATGTCTAGTCTCCTTTGTGGCTCTAATCTGATAGTGGTAGTGGGTTGGTAGATGTCTAGTCTCCTTCATGCCTCTAATCTGATAGTGGTAGTGGGCTGGTAGATGTCTAGTCTCCCTTATGGCTCTAATCTGATAGTGGTAGTGGGGTGCTAGATGTCTAGTCTACCTAATGGCTCTAATCTGATAGTGGTAGTGGGGTGGTAGATGTCTAGTCTTCTTTATGGCTCTAATCTGATAGTGGTTTTGTGGTGGTTGATGTCTAGTCTCCCTAATGGCTCTAATCTGATAGTGGTAGTGGGGTGGTAGATGTCTAGTCTTCTTTATGGCTCTAATCTGATAGTGGTTTTGTGGTGGTTGATGTCTAGGCTCCTTTATGGCTCTAATATGATGGTGGTAGTGGGGTTTTAGATATCTAGTACCCCTTATGACTCTAATCTGATAGTGGTAGTGGGGTGGTAGCATGTCTAGTCTCCTTTATAACTCTAATCTGATAGTGGTAGTGGGCTGGTAGATGTCTGAGTCTCCCTAATGGCTCTAATCTGGTAGTTGTAGTGGGTTGGTAGATGTCTAGTCTCCTTTATAACTCTAATCTGATAGTGGTAGTGGGCTGGTAGATGTCTAGTCTCCCTAATGGCTCTAATATGATAGTTGTAGTGGGTTGGTAGATGTCTAGTCTCCTTTATGGCTCTAATCTGATAGTGGTACTGGGTTGGTAGATGTCTAGTCTCCTTTATAACTCTAATCTGATAATGGTAGTGGGCTGGTAGATGTCTAGGCTCCCTTGTGGCTCTAATCTGATAGTTGTAGTGGGCTGGTAGATGTCTAGTCTCCCTTGTGGCTCTAATCTTATAGTGGTAGTGGGTTGGTAGATGTCTAGTCTCCTTTATAACTCTAATCTGATAGTGGTAGTGGGGTGGTTGATGTCTAGTCTCCTTTATGGCTCTAATCTGATAGTGGTAGATGTGGTAGATGTCTAGTCTCCTTTGTGGCTCTAATCTGATAGTGGTAGTGGGTTGGTAGATGTCTAGTCTCCTTTGTGGCTCTAATATGATAGTGGTAGTGGGTTGGTAGATGTCTAGTCTCCTTCATGCCTCTAATCTGATAGTGGTAGTGGGCTGGTAGATGTCTAGTCTCCCTTATGGCTCTAATCTGATAGTGGTAGTGGGGTGCTAGATGTCTAGTCTACTAATGGCTCTAATCTGATAGTGGTAGTGGGGTGGTAGATGTCTAGTCTTCTTTATGGCTCTAATCTGATAGTGGTTTTGTGGTGGTTAATGTCTAGTCTCCCTAATGGCTCTAATCTGATAGTGGTAGTGGGGTGGTAGATGTCTAGTCTTCTTTATGGCTCTAATCTGATAGTGGTTTTGTGGTGGTTGATGTCTAGTCTCCTTTATGGCTCTAATCTGATAGTGGTACTGGGTTGGTAGATGTCTAGTCTCCTTTATAACTCTAATCTGATAATGGTAGTGGGTTGGTAGATGTCTAGGCTCCCTTGTGGCTCTAATCTGATAGTTGTAGTGGGCTGGTAGATGTCTAGTCTCCCTTGTGGCTCTAATCTTATAGTGGTAGTGGGTTGGTAGATGTCTAGTCTCCTTTATAACTCTAATCTGATAGTGGTAGTGGGCTGGTAGATGTCTAGTCTCCCTAATGGCTCTAATCTGGTAGTTGTAGTGGGTTGGTAGATGTCTAGTCTCCTTTATAACTCTAATCTGATAGTGGTAGTGGGCTGGTAGATGTCTAGTCTCCCTAATGGCTCTAATCTGATAGTTGTAGTGGGTTGGTAGATGTCTAGTTTCCTTTATAACTCTAATCTGATAGTGGTAGTGGTCTGGTAGATGTCTAGTCTCCCTAATGGCTCTAATCTGATAGTGGTTTTGGGTTGGTAGATGTCTAGTCTCCTTTATAACTCTAATCTGATAGTGGCAGTGGGGTGGTCGATGTCTAGTCTCCCTTATGGCTCTAATCTGATAGTGGTAGTCGGGTGCTAGATGTCTAGTCTCCCTTATGGCTCTAATTTGATAGTGGTAGTGGGCTGGTAGATGTCTAGTCTCCCTAATGGCTCTAATCTGATAGTGGTAGTGGGGTGGTAGATGTCTAGTCTTCTTTATGTCTCTAATCTGATAGTGGTATTGTGGTGGTTGATGTCTAGTCTCCTTTATGGCTCTAATCTGATAGTGGTAGATGTGGTAGATGTCTAGTCTCCTTTGTGGCTCTAATATGATTGTGGTATTGGGGTCGTAGATATCTAGTATCCCTTATGACTCTAATCTGATAGTGGTAGTGGGGTGGTAGATGTCTAGTCTCCGTTATAACTCTAATCTGATAGTGGTAGTGGGCTGGTAGATGTCTAGTCTCCCTAATGGCTCTAATCTGATAGTTGTAGTGGGTTGGTAGATGTCTAGTCTCCTTTATAACTCTAATCTGATAATGGTAGTGGGCTGGTAGATGTCTAGGCTCCCTTGTGGCTCTAATCTGATAGTTGTAGTGGGCTGGTAGATGTCTAGTCTCCCTTGTGGCTCTAATCTTATAGTGGTAGTGGGTTGGTAGATGTCTAGTCTCCTTTATAACTCTAATCTGATAGTGGTATTGTGGTGGTTGATGTCTAGTCTTCTTTATGGCTCTAATCTGATAGTGGTAGATGTGGTAGATGTCTAGTCTTCTTTGTGGCTCTAATATGATGGTGGTAGTGGGGTTGTAGATATCTAGTACCCCTTATGACTCTAATCTGATAGTGGTAGTGGGGTGGTAGATGTCTAGTCTCCTTTATAACTCTAATCTGATAGTGGTAGTGGGCTGGTAGATGTCTAGTCTCCCTAATGGCTCTAATCTGGTAGTTGTAGTGGGTTGGTAGATGTCTAGTCTCCTTTATAACTCTAATCTGATAGTGGTAGTGGGCTGGTAGATGTCTAGTCTCCCTAATGGCTCTAATCTGATAGTTGTAGTGGGTTGGTAGATGTCTAGTCTCCTTTATGGCTCTAATCTGATAGTGGTACTGGGTTGGTAGATGTCTAGTCTCCTTTATAACTCTAATCTGATAATGGTAGTGGGCTGGTAGATGTCTAGGCTCCCTTGTGGCTCTAATCTGATAGTTGTAGTGGGCTGGTAGATGTCTAGTCTCCCTTGTGGCTCTAATCTTATAGTGGTAGTGGGTTGGTAGATGTCTAGTCTCCTTTATAACTCTAATCTGATAGTGGTAGTGGGGTGGTTGATGTCTAGTCTCCTTTATGGCTCTAATCTGATAGTGGTAGATGTGGTAGATGTCTAGTCTCCTTTGTGGCTCTAATCTGATAGTGGTAGTGGGTTGGTAGATGTCTAGTCTCCTTCATGCCTCTAATCTGATAGTGGTAGTGGGCTGGTAGATGTCTAGTCTCCCTTATGGCTCTAATCTGATAGTGGTAGTGGGGTGCTAGATGTCTAGTCTACCTAATGGCTCTAATCTGATAGTGGTAGTGGGGTGGTAGATGTCTAGTCTTCTTTATGGCTCTAATCTGATAGTGGTTTTGTGGTGGTTGATGTCTAGTCTCCCTAATGGCTCTAATCTGATAGTGGTAGTGGGGTGGTAGATGTCTAGTCTTCTTTATGGCTCTAATCTGATAGTGGTTTTGTGGTGGTTGATGTCTAGGCTCCTTTATGGCTCTAATATGATGGTGGTAGTGGGGTTTTAGATATCTAGTATCCCTTATGACTCTAATCTGATAGTGGTAGTGGGCTGGTAGATGTCTAGTCTCCTTTATAACTCTAATCTGATAGTGGTAGTGGGGTGGTAGATGTCTAGTCTCGCTTGTGTCACTAATCTGATAGTGGTTGTGGGTTGGTAGATGTCTAGTCTCCTTTATAACTCTAATCTGATAGTGGTAGTGGGCTGGTAGATGTCTAGTCTCCCTAATGGCTCTAATCTGATAGTTGTAGTGGGTTGGTAGATGTCTAGTTTCCTTTATAACTCTAATCTGATAGTGGTAGTGGTCTGGTAGATGTCTAGTCTCCCTAATGGCTCTAATCTGATAGTGGTTTTGGGTTGGTAGATGTCTAGTCTCCTTTATAACTCTAATCTGATAGTGGTAGTGGGGTGGTAGATGTCTAGTCTCCCTTATGGCTCTAATCTGATAGTGGTAGTGGGGTGCTAGATGTCTAGTCTCCCTTATGGCTCTAATCTGATAGTGGTAGTGGGCTGGTAGATGTCTAGTCTCCCTAATGGCTCTAATCTGATAGTGGTAGTGGGGTGGTAGATGTCTAGTCTTCTTTATGGCTCTAATCTGATAGTGGTGTTGTGGTGGTTGATGTCTAGTCTCCTTTATGGCTCTAATCTGATAGTGGTAGATGTGGTAGATGTCTAGTCTCCTTTGTGGCTCTAATATGATTGTGGTATTGGGGTCGTAGATATCTAGTATCCCTTATGACTCTAATCTGATAGTGGTAGTGGGGTGGTAGATGTCTAGTCTCCGTTATAACTCTAATCTGATAGTGGTAGTGGGCTGGTAGATGTCTAGTCTCCCTAATGGCTCTAATCTGATAGTTGTAGTGGGTTGGTAGATGTCTAGTCTCCTTTATAACTCTAATCTGATAATGGTAGTGGGCTGGTAGATGTCTAGGCTCCCTTGTGGCTCTAATCTGATAGTTGTAGTGGGCTGGTAGATGTCTAGTCTCCCTTGTGGCTCTAATCTTATAGTGGTAGTGGGTTGGTAGATGTCTAGTCTCCTTTATAACTCTAATCTGATAGTGGTATTGTGGTGGTTGATGTCTAGTCTTCTTTATGGCTCTAATCTGATAGTGGTAGATGTGGTAGATGTCTAGTCTTCTTTGTGGCTCTAATATGATGGTGGTAGTGGGGTTGTAGATATCTAGTACCCCTTATGACTCTAATCTGATAGTGG
This sequence comes from Salvelinus alpinus, assembly GCF_045679555.1. Classification (NCBI taxonomy): domain Eukaryota; kingdom Metazoa; phylum Chordata; class Actinopteri; order Salmoniformes; family Salmonidae; genus Salvelinus; species Salvelinus alpinus. Next base: position 295,310 of record NC_092089.1, on the reverse strand, counting down.
TAGTGGGGTGGTAGATGTCTAGTCTCCTTTATAACTCTAATCTGATAGTGGTAGTGGGCTGGTAGATGTCTAGTCTCCCTAATGGCTCTAATCTGGTAGTTGTAGTGGGTTGGTAGATGTCTAGTCTCCTTTATAACTCTAATCTGATAGTGGTAGTGGGCTGGTAGATGTCTAGTCTCCCTAATGGCTCTAATCTGATAGTTGTAGTGGGTTGGTAGATGTCTAGTCTCCTTTATGGCTCTAATCTGATAGTGGTACTGGGTTGGTAGATGTCTAGTCTCCTTTATAACTCTAATCTGATAATGGTAGTGGGCTGGTAGATGTCTAGGCTCCCTTGTGGCTCTAATCTGATAGTTGTAGTGGGCTGGTAGATGTCTAGTCTCCCTTGTGGCTCTAATCTTATAGTGGTAGTGGGTTGGTAGATGTCTAGTCTCCTTTATAACTCTAATCTGATAGTGGTAGTGGGGTGGTTGATGTCTAGTCTCCTTTATGGCTCTAATCTGATAGTGGTAGATGTGGTAGATGTCTAGTCTCCTTTGTGGCTCTAATCTGATAGTGGTAGTGGGTTGGTAGATGTCTAGTCTCCTTCATGCCTCTAATCTGATAGTGGTAGTGGGCTGGTAGATGTCTAGTCTCCCTTATGGCTCTAATCTGATAGTGGTAGTGGGGTGCTAGATGTCTAGTCTACCTAATGGCTCTAATCTGATAGTGGTAGTGGGGTGGTAGATGTCTAGTCTTCTTTATGGCTCTAATCTGATAGTGGTTTTGTGGTGGTTGATGTCTAGTCTCCCTAATGGCTCTAATCTGATAGTGGTAGTGGGGTGGTAGATGTCTAGTCTTCTTTATGGCTCTAATCTGATAGTGGTTTTGTGGTGGTTGATGTCTAGGCTCCTTTATGGCTCTAATCTGATAGTGGTACTGGGTTGGTAGATGTCTAGTCTCCTTTATAACTCTAATCTGATAATGGTAGTGGGCTGGTAGATGTCTAGGCTCCCTTGTGGCTCTAATCTGATAGTTGTAGTGGGCTGGTAGATGTCTAGTCTCCCTTGTGGCTCTAATCTTATAGTGGTAGTGGGTTGGTAGATGTCTAGTCTCCTTTATAACTCTAATCTGATAGTGGTAGTGGGGTGGTTGATGTCTAGTCTCCTTTATGGCTCTAATCTGATAGTGGTAGATGTGGTAGATGTCTAGTCTCCTTTGTGGCTCTAATCTGATAGTGGTAGTGGGTTGGTAGATGTCTAGTCTCCTTCATGCCTCTAATCTGATAGTGGTAGTGGGCTGGTAGATGTCTAGTCTCCCTTATGGCTCTAATCTGATAGTGGTAGTGGGGTGCTAGATGTCTAGTCTACCTAATGGCTCTAATCTGATAGTGGTAGTGGGGTGGTAGATGTCTAGTCTTCTTTATGGCTCTAATCTGATAGTGGTTTTGTGGTGGTTGATGTCTAGTCTCCCTAATGGCTCTAATCTGATAGTGGTAGTGGGGTGGTAGATGTCTAGTCTTCTTTATGGCTCTAATCTGATAGTGGTTTTGTGGTGGTTGATGTCTAGGCTCCTTTATGGCTCTAATATGATGGTGGTAGTGGGGTTTTAGATATCTAGTATCCCTTATGACTCTAATCTGATAGTGGTAGTGGGCTGGTAGATGTCTAGTCTCCTTTATAACTCTAATCTGATAGTGGTAGTGGGGTGGTAGATGTCTAGTCTCGCTTGTGTCACTAATCTGATAGTGGTTGTGGGTTGGTAGATGTCTAGTCTCCTTTATAACTCTAATCTGATAGTGGTAGTGGGCTGGTAGATGTCTAGTCTCCCTAATGGCTCTAATTGGGTAGTTGTAGTGGGTTGGTAGATGTCTAGTCTCCTTTATAACTCTAATCTGATAGTGGTAGTGGGCTGGTAGATGTCTAGTCTCCCTAATGGCTCTAATCTGATAGTTGTAGTGGGTTGGTAGATGTCTAGTTTCCTTTATAACTCTAATCTGAAAGTGGTAGTGGTCTGGTAGATGTCTAGTCTCCCTAATGGCTCTAATCTGATAGTGGTTTTGGGTTGGTAGATGTCTAGTCTCCTTTATAATTCTAATCTGATAGTGGCAGTGGGGTGGTCGATGTCTAGTCTCCCTTATGGCTCTAATCTGATAGTGGTAGTCGGGTGCTAGATGTCTAGTCTCCCTTATGGCTCTAATCTGATAGTGGTAGTGGGCTGGTAGATGTCTAGTCTCCCTAATGGCTCTAATCTGATAGTGGTAGTGGGGTGGTAGATGTCTAGTCTTCTTTATGTCTCTAATCTGATAGTGGTATTGTGGTGGTTGATGTCTAGTCTCCTTTATGGCTCTAATCTGATAGTGGTAGATGTGGTAGATGTCTAGTCTCCTTTGTGGCTCTAATATGATTGTGGTATTGGGGTCGTAGATATCTAGTATCCCTTATGACTCTAATCTGATAGTGGTAGTGGGGTGGTAGATGTCTAGTCTCCGTTATAACTCTAATCTGATAGTGGTAGTGGGCTGGTAGATGTCTAGTCTCCCTAATGGCTCTAATCTGATAGTTGTAGTGGGTTGGTAGATGTCTAGTCTCCTTTATAACTCTAATCTGATAGTGGCAGTGGGGTGGTCGATGTCTAGTCTCCCTTATGGCTCTAATCTGATAGTGGTAGTCGGGTGCTAGATGTCTAGTCTCCCTTATGGCTCTAATCTGATAGTGGTAGTGGGCTGGTAGATGTCTAGTCTCCCTAATGGCTCTAATCTGATAGTGGTAGTGGGGTGGTAGATGTCTAGTCTTCTTTATGTCTCTAATCTGATAGTGGTTTTGTGGTGGTTGATGTCTAGGCTCCTTTATGGCTCTAATATGATGGTGGTAGTGGGGTTTTAGATATCTAGTATCCCTTATGACTCTAATCTGATAGTGGTAGTGGGCTGGTAGATGTCTAGTCTCCTTTATAACTCTAATCTGATAGTGGTAGTGGGGTGGTAGATGTCTAGTCTCGCTTGTGTCACTAATCTGATAGTGGTTGTGGGTTGGTAGATGTCTAGTCTCCTTTATAACTCTAATCTGATAGTGGTAGTGGGCTGGTAGATGTCTAGTCTCCCTAATGGCTCTAATCGGGTAGTTGTAGTGGGTTGGTAGATGTCTAGTCTCCTTTATAACTCTAATCTGATAGTGGTAGTGGGCTGGTAGATGTCTAGTCTCCCTAATGGCTCTAATCTGATAGTTGTAGTGGGTTGGTAGATGTCTAGTTTCCTTTATAACTCTAATCTGAAAGTGGTAGTGGTCTGGTAGATGTCTAGTCTCCCTAATGGCTCTAATCTGATAGTGGTTTTGGGTTGGTAGATGTCTAGTCTCCTTTATAATTCTAATCTGATAGTGGCAGTGGGGTGGTCGATGTCTAGTCTCCCTTATGGCTCTAATCTGATAGTGGTAGTCGGGTGCTAGATGTCTAGTCTCCCTTATGGCTCTAATCTGATAGTGGTAGTGGGCTGGTAGATGTCTAGTCTCCCTAATGGCTCTAATCTGATAGTGGTAGTGGGGTGGTAGATGTCTAGTCTTCTTTATGTCTCTAATCTGATAGTGGTATTGTGGTGGTTGATGTCTAGTCTCCTTTATGGCTCTAATCTGATAGTGGTAGATGTGGTAGATGTCTAGTCTCCTTTGTGGCTCCAATATGATTGTGGTATTGGGGTCGTAGATATCTAGTATCCCTTATGACTCTAATCTGATAGTGGTAGTGGGGTGGTAGATGTCTAGTCTCCGTTATAACTCTAATCTGATAGTGGTAGTGGGCTGGTAGATGTCTAGTCTCCCTAATGGCTCTAATCTGATAGTGGTAGTGGGGTGGTAGATGTCTAGTCTCCTTTATAGCTCTAATCTGATAGTGGCAGTGGGGTGGTCAATGTCTAGTCTCCCTTATGGCTCTAATCTGATAGTGGTAGTCGGGTGCTAGATGTCTAGTCTCCCTTATGGCTCTAATCTGATAGTGGTAGTGGGCTGGTAGATGTCTAGTCTCCCTAATGGCTCTAATCTGATAGTGGTAGTGGGGTGGTAGATGTCTAGTCTTCTTTATGTCTCTAATCTGATAGTGGTATTGTGGTGGTTGATGTCTAGTCTCCTTTATGGCTCTAATCTGATAGTGGTAGATGTGGTAGATGTCTAGTCTCCTTTGTGGCTCTAATATGATTGTGGTATTGGGGTCGTAGATATCTAGTATCCCTTATGACTCTAATCTGATAGTGGTAGTGGGGTGGTAGATGTCTAGTCTCCGTTATAACTCTAATCTGATAGTGGTAGTGGGCTGGTAGATGTCTAGTCTCCCTAATGGCTCTAATCTGATAGTTGTAGTGGGTTGGTAGATGTCTAGTCTCCTTTATAACTCTAATCTGATAGTGGCAGTGGGGTGGTCAATGTCTAGTCTCCCTTATGGCTCTAATCTGATAGTGGTAGTCGGGTGCTAGATGTCTAGTCTCCCTTATGGCTCTAATCTGATAGTGGTAGTGGGCTGGTAGATGTCTAGTCTCCCTAATGGCTCTAATCTGATAGTGGTAGTGGGGTGGTAGATGTCTAGTCTTCTTTATGGCTCTAATCTGATAGTGGAATTGTGGTGGTTGATGTCTAGTCTCCTTTATGGCTCTAATCTGATAGTGGTAGATATGGTAGATGTCTAGTCTCCTTTGTGGCTCTAATCTGATATTGGTAGTGGGTTGGTAGATGTCTAGTCTCCCTTATGGCTCTAATCTGATAGTGGTAGTGGGGTGCTAGATGTCTAGTCTACCTAATGGCTCTAATCTGATAGTGGTAGTGGGGTGGTAGATGTCTAGTCTCCTTTATGGCTCTAATCTGATAGTGGTTTTGTGGTGGTTGATGTCTAGTCTCCCTAATGGCTCTAATCTGATAGTGGTAGTGGGGTGGTAGATGTCTAGTCTTCTTTATGGCTCTAATCTGATAGTGGTTTTGTGGTGGTTGATGTCTAGGCTCCATTATGGCTCTAATCTGATAGTGGTAGTGGGGTGGTAGATGTCTAGTCTCCTTTATAACTCTAATCTGATAGTGGTAGTGGGCTGGTAGATGTCTAGTCTCCCTAATGGCTCTAATCTGATAGTGGTAGTGGGGTGGTAGATGTCTAGTCTCCTTTATGGCTCTAATCTGATAGTGGTATTGTGGTGGTTGATGTCTAGTCTCCTTTATGGCTCTAATCTGATAGTGGTAGATGTGGTAGATGTCTAGTCTTCTTTGTGGTTCTAATATGATGGTGGTAGTGGGGTTGTAGATATCTAGTATCCCTTATGACTCTAATCTGATAGTGGTAGTGGGGTGGTAGATGTCTAGTCTCCTTTATAACTCTAATCTGATAGTGGTAGTGGGCTGGTAGATGTCTAGTCTCCCTAATGGCTCTAATCTGGTAGTTGTATTGGGTTGGTAGATGTCTAGTCTCCTTTATAACTCTAATCTGATAGTGGTAGTGGGCTGGTAGATGTCTAGTCTCCCTAATGGCTCTAATCTGATAGTTGTAGTGGGTTGGTAGATGTCTAGTCTCCTTTATGGCTCTAATCTGATAGTGGTAGTGGGTTGGTAGATGTCTAGTCTCCTTTATAACTCTAATCTGATAGTGGTAGTGGGCTGGTAGATGTCTAGGCTCCCTTGTGGCTCTAATCTGATAGTTGTAGTGGGCTGGTAGATGTCTAGTCTCCCTTGTGGCTCTAATCTTATAGTGGTAGTGGGTTGGTAGATGTCTAGTCTCCTTTATAACTCTAATCTGATAGTGGTAGTGGGGTGGTTGATGTCTAGTCTCCTTTATGGCTCTAATCTGATAGTGGTAGATGTGGTAGATGTCTAGTCTCCTTTGTGGCTCTAATCTGATAGTGGTAGTGGGTTGGTAGATGTCTAGTCTCCTTCATGCCTCTAATCTGATAGTGGTAGTGGGCTGGTAGATGTCTAGTCTCCCTTATGGCTCTAATCTGATAGTGGTAGTGGGGTGCTAGATGTCTAGTCTACCTAATGGCTCTAATCTGATAGTGGTAGTGGGGTGGTAGATGTCTAGTCTTCTTTATGGCTCTAATCTGATAGTGGTTTTGTGGTGGTTAATGTCTAGTCTCCCTAATGGCTCTAATCTGATAGTGGTAGTGGGGTGGTAGATGTCTAGTCTTCTTTATGGCTCTAATCTGATAGTGGTTTTGTGGTGGTTGATGTCTAGTCTCCTTTATGGCTCTAATCTGATAGTGGTACTGGGTTGGTAGATGTCTAGTCTCCTTTATAACTCTAATCTGATAATGGTAGTGGGTTGGTAGATGTCTAGGCTCCCTTGTGGCTCTAATCTGATAGTTGTAGTGGGCTGGTAGATGTCTAGTCTCCCTTGTGGCTCTAATCTTATAGTGGTAGTGGGTTGGTAGATGTCTAGTCTCCTTTATAACTCTAATCTGATAGTGGTAGTGGGCTGGTAGATGTCTAGTCTCCCTAATGGCTCTAATCTGGTAGTTGTAGTGGGTTGGTAGATGTCTAGTCTCCTTTATAACTCTAATCTGATAGTGGTAGTGGGCTGGTAGATGTCTAGTCTCCCTAATGGCTCTAATCTGATAGTTGTAGTGGGTTGGTAGATGTCTAGGCTCCTTTATAACTCTAATCTGATAGTGGTAGTGGTCTGGTAGATGTCTAGTCTCCCTAATGGCTCTAATCTGATAGTGGTTTTGGGTTGGTAGATGTCTAGTCTCCTTTATAACTCTAATCTGATAGTGGCAGTGGGGTGGTAGATGTCTAGTCTCCCTTATGGCTCTAATCTGATAGTGGTAGTCGGGTGCTAGATGTCTAGTCTCCCTAATGGCTCTAATCTGATAGTGGTAGTGGGGTGGTAGATGTCTAGTCTTCTTTATGGCTCTAATCTGATAGTGGTATTGTGGTGGTTGATGTCTAGTCTCCTTTATGGCTCTAATCTGATAGTGGTAGATGTGGTAGATGTCTAGTCTCCTTTGTGGCTCTAATATGATTGTGGTATTGGGGTCGTAGATATCTAGTATCCCTTATGACTCTAATCTGATAGTGGTAGTGGGGTGGTAGATGTCTAGTCTCCGTTATAACTCTAATCTGATAGTGGTAGTGGGCTGGTAGATGTCTAGTCTCCCTAATGGCTCTAATCTGATAGTTGTAGTGGGTTGGTAGATGTCTAGTCTCCTTTATAACTCTAATCTGATAATGGTAGTGGGCTGGTAGATGTCTAGTCTCCCTTGTGGCTCTAATCTTATAGTGGTAGTGGGTTGGTAGATGTCTAGTCTCCTTTATAACTCTAATCTGATAGTGGTATTGTGGTGGTTGATGTCTAGTCTTCTTTATGGCTCTAATCTGATAGTGGTAGATATGGTAGATGTCTAGTCTTCTTTGTGGCTCTAATATGATGGTGGTAGTGGGGTTGTAGATATCTAGTACCCCTTATGACTCTAATCTGATAGTGGTAGTGGGGTGGTAGATGTCTAGTCTCCTTTATAACTCTAATCTGATAGTGGTAGTGGGCTGGTAGATGTCTAGTCTCCCTAATGGCTCTAATCTGGTAGTTGTAGTGGGTTGGTAGATGTCTAGTCTCCTTTATAACTCTAATCTGATAGTGGTAGTGGGCTGGTAGATGTCTAGTCTCCCTAATGGCTCTAATCTGATAGTTGTAGTGGGTTGGTAGATGTCTAGTCTCCTTTATGGCTCTAATCTGATAGTGGTACTGGGTTGGTAGATGTCTAGTCTCCTTTATAACTCTAATCTGATAATGGTAGTGGGCTGGTAGATGTCTAGGCTCCCTTGTGGCTCTAATCTGATAGTTGTAGTGGGCTGGTAGATGTCTAGTCTCCCTTGTGGCTCTAATCTTATAGTGGTAGTGGGTTGGTAGATGTCTAGTCTCCTTTATAACTCTAATCTGATAGTGGTAGTGGGGTGGTTGATGTCTAGTCTCCTTTATGGCTCTAATCTGATAGTGGTAGATGTGGTAGATGTCTAGTCTCCTTTGTGGCTCTAATCTGATAGTGGTAGTGGGTTGGTAGATGTCTAGTCTCCTTTATAACTCTAATCTGATAGTGGTATTGTGGTGGTTGATGTCTAGTCTTCTTTATGGCTCTAATCTGATAGTGGTAGATGTGGTAGATGTCTAGTCTTCTTTGTGGCTCTAATATGATGGTGGTAGTGGGGTTGTAGATATCTAGTACCCCTTATGACTCTAATCTGATAGTGGTAGTGGGGTGGTAGATGTCTAGTCTCCTTTATAACTCTAATCTGATAGTGGTAGTGGGCTGGTAGATGTCTAGTCTCCCTAATGGCTCTAATCTGGTAGTTGTAGTGGGTTGGTAGATGTCTAGTCTCCTTTATAACTCTAATCTGATAGTGGTAGTGGGCTGGTAGATGTCTAGTCTCCCTAATGGCTCTAATCTGATAGTTGTAGTGGGTTGGTAGATGTCTAGTCTCCTTTATGGCTCTAATCTGATAGTGGTACTGGGTTGGTAGATGTCTAGTCTCCTTTATAACTCTAATCTGATAATGGTAGTGGGCTGGTAGATGTCTAGGCTCCCTTGTGGCTCTAATCTGATAGTTGTAGTGGGCTGGTAGATGTCTAGTCTCCCTTGTGGCTCTAATCTTATAGTGGTAGTGGGTTGGTAGATGTCTAGTCTCCTTTATAACTCTAATCTGATAGTGGTAGTGGGGTGGTTGATGTCTAGTCTCCTTTATGGCTCTAATCTGATAGTGGTAGATGTGGTAGATGTCTAGTCTCCTTTGTGGCTCTAATCTGATAGTGGTAGTGGGTTGGTAGATGTCTAGTCTCCTTCATGCCTCTAATCTGATAGTGGTAGTGGGCTGGTAGATGTCTAGTCTCCCTTATGGCTCTAATCTGATAGTGGTAGTGGGGTGCTAGATGTCTAGTCTACCTAATGGCTCTAATCTGATAGTGGTAGTGGGGTGGTAGATGTCTAGTCTTCTTTATGGCTCTAATCTGATAGTGGTTTTGTGGTGGTTGATGTCTAGTCTCCCTAATGGCTCTAATCTGATAGTGGTAGTGGGGTGGTAGATGTCTAGTCTTCTTTATGGCTCTAATCTGATAGTGGTTTTGTGGTGGTTGATGTCTAGGCTCCTTTATGGCTCTAATATGATGGTGGTAGTGGGGTTTTAGATATCTAGTACCCCTTATGACTCTAATCTGATAGTGGTAGTGGGGTGGTAGATGTCTAGTCTCCTTTATAACTCTAATCTGATAGTGGTAGTGGGCTGGTAGATGTCTAGTCTCCCTAATGGCTCTAATCTGGTAGTTGTAGTGGGTTGGTAGATGTCTAGTCTCCTTTATAACTCTAATCTGATAGTGGTAGTGGGCTGGTAGATGTCTAGTCTCCCTAATGGCTCTAATATGATAGTTGTAGTGGGTTGGTAGATGTCTAGTCTCCTTTATGGCTCTAATCTGATAGTGGTACTGGGTTGGTAGATGTCTAGTCTCCTTTATAACTCTAATCTGATAATGGTAGTGGGCTGGTAGATGTCTAGGCTCCCTTGTGGCTCTAATCTGATAGTTGTAGTGGGCTGGTAGATGTCTAGTCTCCCTTGTGGCTCTAATCTTATAGTGGTAGTGGGTTGGTAGATGTCTAGTCTCCTTTATAACTCTAATCTGATAGTGGTAGTGGGGTGGTAGATGTCTAGTCTCCTTTATGGCTCTAATCTGATAGTGGTAGATGTGGTAGATGTCTAGTCTCCTTTGTGGCTCTAATCTGATAGTGGTAGTGGGTTGGTAGATGTCTAGTCTCCTTTGTGGCTCTAATATGATAGTGGTAGTGGGTTGGTAGATGTCTAGTCTCCTTTATGCCTCTAATCTGATAGTGGTAGTGGGCTGGTAGATGTCTAGTCTCCCTTATGGCTCTAATCTGATAGTGGTAGTGGGGTGCTAGATGTCTAGTCTACCTAATGGCTCTAATCTGATAGTGGTAGTGGGGTGGTAGATGTCTAGTCTTCTTTATGGCTCTAATCTGATAGTGGTTTTGTGGTGGTTAATGTCTAGTCTCCCTAATGGCTCTAATCTGATAGTGGTAGTGGGGTGGTAGATGTCTAGTCTTCTTTATGGCTCTAATCTGATAGTGGTTTTGTGGTGGTTGATGTCTAGTCTCCTTTATGGCTCTAATCTGATAGTGGTACTGGGTTGGTAGATGTCTAGTCTCCTTTATAACTCTAATCTGATAATGGTAGTGGGTTGGTAGATGTCTAGGCTCCCTTGTGGCTCTAATCTGATAGTTGTAGTGGGCTGGTAGATGTCTAGTCTCCCTTGTGGCTCTAATCTTATAGTGGTAGTGGGTTGGTAGATGTCTAGTCTCCTTTATAACTCTAATCTGATAGTGGTAGTGGGCTGGTAGATGTCTAGTCTCCCTAATGGCTCTAATCTGGTAGTTGTAGTGGGTTGGTAGATGTCTAGTCTCCTTTATAACTCTAATCTGATAGTGGTAGTGGGCTGGTAGATGTCTAGTCTCCCTAATGGCTCTAATCTGATAGTTGTAGTGGGTTGGTAGATGTCTAGTTTCCTTTATAACTCTAATCTGATAGTGGTAGTGGTCTGGTAGATGTCTAGTCTCCCTAATGGCTCTAATCTGATAGTGGTTTTGGGTTGGTAGATGTCTAGTCTCCTTTATAACTCTAATCTGATAGTGGCAGTGGGGTGGTCGATGTCTAGTCTCCCTTATGGCTCTAATCTGATAGTGGTAGTCGGGTGCTAGATGTCTAGTCTCCCTTATGGCTCTAATTTGATAGTGGTAGTGGGCTGGTAGATGTCTAGTCTCCCTAATGGCTCTAATCTGATAGTGGTAGTGGGGTGGTAGATGTCTAGTCTTCTTTATGTCTCTAATCTGATAGTGGTATTGTGGTGGTTGATGTCTAGTCTCCTTTATGGCTCTAATCTGATAGTGGTAGATGTGGTAGATGTCTAGTCTCCTTTGTGGCTCTAATATGATTGTGGTATTGGGGTCGTAGATATCTAGTATCCCTTATGACTCTAATCTGATAGTGGTAGTGGGGTGGTAGATGTCTAGTCTCCGTTATAACTCTAATCTGATAGTGGTAGTGGGCTGGTAGATGTCTAGTCTCCCTAATGGCTCTAATCTGATAGTTGTAGTGGGTTGGTAGATGTCTAGTCTCCTTTATAACTCTAATCTGATAATGGTAGTGGGCTGGTAGATGTCTAGGCTCCCTTGTGGCTCTAATCTGATAGTTGTAGTGGGCTGGTAGATGTCTAGTCTCCCTTGTGGCTCTAATCTTATAGTGGTAGTGGGTTGGTAGATGTCTAGTCTCCTTTATAACTCTAATCTGATAGTGGTATTGTGGTGGTTGATGTCTAGTCTTCTTTATGGCTCTAATCTGATAGTGGTAGATGTGGTAGATGTCTAGTCTTCTTTGTGGCTCTAATATGATGGTGGTAGTGGGGTTGTAGATATCTAGTACCCCTTATGACTCTAATCTGATAGTGGTAGTGGGGTGGTAGATGTCTAGTCTCCTTTATAACTCTAATCTGATAGTGGTAGTGGGCTGGTAGATGTCTAGTCTCCCTAATGGCTCTAATCTGGTAGTTGTAGTGGGTTGGTAGATGTCTAGTCTCCTTTATAACTCTAATCTGATAGTGGTAGTGGGCTGGTAGATGTCTAGTCTCCCTAATGGCTCTAATCTGATAGTTGTAGTGGGTTGGTAGATGTCTAGTCTCCTTTATGGCTCTAATCTGATAGTGGTACTGGGTTGGTAGATGTCTAGTCTCCTTTATAACTCTAATCTGATAATGGTAGTGGGCTGGTAGATGTCTAGGCTCCCTTGTGGCTCTAATCTGATAGTTGTAGTGGGCTGGTAGATGTCTAGTCTCCCTTGTGGCTCTAATCTTATAGTGGTAGTGGGTTGGTAGATGTCTAGTCTCCTTTATAACTCTAATCTGATAGTGGTAGTGGGGTGGTTGATGTCTAGTCTCCTTTATGGCTCTAATCTGATAGTGGTAGATGTGGTAGATGTCTAGTCTCCTTTGTGGCTCTAATCTGATAGTGGTAGTGGGTTGGTAGATGTCTAGTCTCCTTCATGCCTCTAATCTGATAGTGGTAGTGGGCTGGTAGATGTCTAGTCTCCCTTATGGCTCTAATCTGATAGTGGTAGTGGGGTGCTAGATGTCTAGTCTACCTAATGGCTCTAATCTGATAGTGGTAGTGGGGTGGTAGATGTCTAGTCTTCTTTATGGCTCTAATCTGATAGTGGTTTTGTGGTGGTTGATGTCTAGTCTCCCTAATGGCTCTAATCTGATAGTGGTAGTGGGGTGGTAGATGTCTAGTCTTCTTTATGGCTCTAATCTGATAGTGGTTTTGTGGTGGTTGATGTCTAGGCTCCTTTATGGCTCTAATATGATGGTGGTAGTGGGGTTTTAGATATCTAGTATCCCTTATGACTCTAATCTGATAGTGGTAGTGGGCTGGTAGATGTCTAGTCTCCTTTATAACTCTAATCTGATAGTGGTAGTGGGGTGGTAGATGTCTAGTCTCGCTTGTGTCACTAATCTGATAGTGGTTGTGGGTTGGTAGATGTCTAGTCTCCTTTATAACTCTAATCTGATAGTGGTAGTGGGCTGGTAGATGTCTAGTCTCCCTAATGGCTCTAATTGGGTAGTTGTAGTGGGTTGGTAGATGTCTAGTCTCCTTTATAACTCTAATCTGATAGTGGTAGTGGGCTGGTAGATGTCTAGTCTCCCTAATGGCTCTAATCTGATAGTTGTAGTGGGTTGGTAGATGTCTAGTTTCCTTTATAACTCTAATCTGAAAGTGGTAGTGGTCTGGTAGATGTCTAGTCTCCCTAATGGCTCTAATCTGATAGTGGTTTTGGGTTGGTAGATGTCTAGTCTCCTTTATAATTCTAATCTGATAGTGGCAGTGGGGTGGTCGATGTCTAGTCTCCCTTATGGCTCTAATCTGATAGTGGTAGTCGGGTGCTAGATGTCTAGTCTCCCTTATGGCTCTAATCTGATAGTGGTAGTGGGCTGGTAGATGTCTAGTCTCCCTAATGGCTCTAATCTGATAGTGGTATTGGGGTGGTAGATGTCTAGTCTTCTTTATGTCTCTAATCTGATAGTGGTATTGTGGTGGTTGATGTCTAGTCTCCTTTATGGCTCTAATCTGATAGTGGTAGATGTGGTAGATGTCTAGTCTCCTTTGTGGCTCTAATATGATTGTGGTATTGGGGTCGTAGATATCTAGTATCCCTTATGACTCTAATCTGATAGTGGTAGTGGGGTGGTAGATGTCTAGTCTCCGTTATAACTCTAATCTGATAGTGGTAGTGGGCTGGTAGATGTCTAGTCTCCCTAATGGCTCTAATCTGATAGTTGTAGTGGGTTGGTAGATGTCTAGTCTCCTTTATAACTCTAATCTGATAGTGGCAGTGGGGTGGTCGATGTCTAGTCTCCCTTATGGCTCTAATCTGATAGTGGTAGTCGGGTGCTAGATGTCTAGTCTCCCTTATGGCTCTAATCTGATAGTGGTAGTGGGCTGGTAGATGTCTAGTCTCCCTAATGGCTCTAATCTGATAGTGGTAGTGGGGTGGTAGATGTCTAGTCTTCTTTATGTCTCTAATCTGATAGTGGTTTTGTGGTGGTTGATGTCTAGGCTCCTTTATGGCTCTAATATGATGGTGGTAGTGGGGTTTTAGATATCTAGTATCCCTTATGACTCTAATCTGATAGTGGTAGTGGGCTGGTAGATGTCTAGTCTCCTTTATAACTCTAATCTGATAGTGGTAGTGGGGTGGTAGATGTCTAGTCTCGCTTGTGTCACTAATCTGATAGTGGTTGTGGGTTGGTAGATGTCTAGTCTCCTTTATAACTCTAATCTGATAGTGGTAGTGGGCTGGTAGATGTCTAGTCTCCCTAATGGCTCTAATCGGGTAGTTGTAGTGGGTTGGTAGATGTCTAGTCTCCTTTATAACTCTAATCTGATAGTGGTAGTGGGCTGGTAGATGTCTAGTCTCCCTAATGGCTCTAATCTGATAGTTGTAGTGGGTTGGTAGATGTCTAGTTTCCTTTATAACTCTAATCTGAAAGTGGTAGTGGTCTGGTAGATGTCTAGTCTCCCTAATGGCTCTAATCTGATAGTGGTTTTGGGTTGGTAGATGTCTAGTCTCCTTTATAATTCTAATCTGATAGTGGCAGTGGGGTGGTCGATGTCTAGTCTCCCTTATGGCTCTAATCTGATAGTGGTAGTCGGGTGCTAGATGTCTAGTCTCCCTTATGGCTCTAATCTGATAGTGGTAGTGGGCTGGTAGATGTCTAGTCTCCCTAATGGCTCTAATCTGATAGTGGTAGTGGGGTGGTAGATGTCTAGTCTTCTTTATGTCTCTAATCTGATAGTGGTATTGTGGTGGTTGATGTCTAGTCTCCTTTATGGCTCTAATCTGATAGTGGTAGATGTGGTAGATGTCTAGTCTCCTTTGTGGCTCCAATATGATTGTGGTATTGGGGTCGTAGATATCTAGTATCCCTTATGACTCTAATCTGATAGTGGTAGTGGGGTGGTAGATGTCTAGTCTCCGTTATAACTCTAATCTGATAGTGGTAGTGGGCTGGTAGATGTCTAGTCTCCCTAATGGCTCTAATCTGATAGTTGTAGTGGGTTGGTAGATGTCTAGTCTCCTTTATAACTCTAATCTGATAGTGGCAGTGGGGTGGTCGATGTCTAGTCTCCCTTATGGCTCTAATCTGATAGTGGTAGTCGGGTGCTAGATGTCTAGTCTCCCTTATGGCTCTAATCTGATAGTGGTAGTGGGCTGGTAGATGTCTAGTCTCCCTAATGGCTCTAATCTGATAGTGGTAGTGGGGTGGTAGATGTCTAGTCTTCTTTATGTCTCTAATCTGATAGTGGTATTGTGGTGGTTGATGTCTAGTCTCCTTTATGGCTCTAATCTGATAGTGGTAGATGTGGTAGATGTCTAGTCTCCTTTGTGGCTCTAATATGATTGTGGTATTGGGGTCGTAGATATCTAGTATCCCTTATGACTCTAATCTGATAGTGGTAGTGGGGTGGTAGATGTCTAGTCTCCGTTATAACTCTAATCTGATAGTGGTAGTGGGCTGGTAGATGTCTAGTCTCCCTAATGGCTCTAATCTGATAGTTGTAGTGGGTTGGTAGATGTCTAGTCTCCTTTATAACTCTAATCTGATAGTGGCAGTGGGGTGGTCGATGTCTAGTCTCCCTTATGGCTCTAATCTGATAGTGGTAGTCGGGTGCTAGATGTCTAGTCTCCCTTATGGCTCTAATCTGATAGTGGTAGTGGGCTGGTAGATGTCTAGTCTCCCTAATGGCTCTAATCTGATAGTGGTAGTGGGGTGGTAGATGTCTAGTCTTCTTTATGGCTCTAATCTGATAGTGGAATTGTGGTGGTTGATGTCTAGTCTCCTTTATGGCTCTAATCTGATAGTGGTAGATGTGGTAGATGTCTAGTCTCCTTTGTGGCTCTAATCTGATATTGGTAGTGGGTTGGTAGATGTCTAGTCTCCCTTATGGCTCTAATCTGATAGTGGTAGTGGGGTGCTAGATGTCTAGTCTACCTAATGGCTCTAATCTGATAGTGGTAGTGGGGTGGTAGATGTCTAGTCTCCTTTATGGCTCTAATCTGATAGTGGTTTTGTGGTGGTTGATGTCTAGTCTCCCTAATGGCTCTAATCTGATAGTGGTAGTGGGGTGGTAGATGTCTAGTCTTCTTTATGGCTCTAATCTGATAGTGGTTTTGTGGTGGTTGATGTCTAGGCTCCATTATGGCTCTAATATGATGGTGGTAGTGGGCTGGTAGATGTCTAGTCTCCTTTATAACTCTAATCTGATAGTGGTAGTGGGGTGGTAGATGTCTAGTCTCGCTTGTGTCACTAATCTGATAGTGGTTGTGGGTTGGTAGATGTCTAGTCTCCTTTATAACTCTAATCTGATAGTGGTAGTGGGCTGGTAGATGTCTAGTCTCCCTAATGGCTATAATCTGGTAGTTGTAGTGGGTTGGTAGATGTCTAGTCTCCTTTATGGCTCTAATCTGATAGTGGTACTGGGTTGGTAGATGTCTAGTCTCCTTTATAACTCTAATCTGATAATGGTAGTGGGCTGGTAGATGTCTAGGCTCCCTTGTGGCTCTAATCTGATAGTTGTAGTGGGCTGGTAGATGTCTAGTCTCCCTTGTGGTTCTAATCTTATAGTGGTAGTGGGTTGGTAGATGTCTAGTCTCCTTTATAACTCTAATCTGATAGTGGTAGTGGGGTGGTTGATGTCTAGTCTCCTTTATGGCTCTAATCTGATAGTGGTAGATGTGGTAGATGTCTAGTCTCCTTTGTGGCTCTAATCTGATAGTGGTAGTGGGTTGGTAGATGTCTAGTCTCCTTCATGCCTCTAATCTGATAGTGGTAGTGGGCTGGTAGATGTCTAGTCTCCCTTATGGCTCTAATCTGATAGTGGTAGTGGGGTGCTAGATGTCTAGTCTACCTAATGGCTCTAATCTGATAGTGGTAGTGGGGTGGTAGATGTCTAGTCTTCTTTATGGCTCTAATCTGATAGTGGTTTTGTGGTGGTTGATGTCTAGTCTCCCTAATTGCTCTAATCTGATAGTGGTAGTGGGGTGGTAGATGTCTAGTCTTCTTTATGGCTCTAATCTGATAGTGGTTTTGTGGTGGTTGATGTCTAGTCTCCTTTATGGCTCTAATCTGATAGTGGTACTGGGTTGGTAGATGTCTAGTCTCCTTTATAACTCTAATCTGATAATGGTAGTGGGCTGGTAGATGTCTAGGCTCCCTTGTGGCTCTAATCTCATAGTTGTAGTGGGCTGGTAGATGTCTAGTCTCCCTTGTGGCTCTAATCTTATAGTGGTAGTGGGTTGGTAGATGTCTAGTCTCCTTTATAACTCTAATCTGATAGTGGTAGTGGGGTGGTTGATGTCTAGTCTCCTTTATGGCTCTAATCTGATAGTGGTAGATGTGGTAGATGTCTAGTCTCCTTTGTGGCTCTAATCTGATAGTGGTAGTGGGTTGGTAGATGTCTAGTCTCCTTCATGCCTCTAATCTGATAGTGGTAGTGGGCTGGTAGATGTCCAGTCTCCCTTATGGCTCTAATCTGATAGTGGTAGTGGGGTGCTAGATGTTTAGTCTACCTAATGGCTCTAATCTGATAGTGGTAGTGGGGTGGTAGATGTCTAGTCTTCTTTATGGCTCTAATCTGATAGTGGTTTTGTGGTGGTTGATGTCTAGTCTCCCTAATGGCTCTAATCTGATAGTGGTAGTGGGGTGGTAGATGTCTAGTCTTCTTTATGGCTCTAATCTGATAGTGGTTTTGTGGTGGTTGATGTCTAGGCTCCTTTATGGCTCTAATATGATGGTGGTAGTGGGGTTGTAGATATCTAGTATCCCTTATGACTCTAATCTGATAGTGGTAGTGGGCTGGTAGATGTCTAGTCTCCTTTATAACTCTAATCTGATAGTGGTAGTGGGGTGGTAGATGTCTAGTCTCGCTTGTGTCACTAATCTGATAGTGGTTGTGGGTTGGTAGATGTCTAGTCTCCTTTATAACTCTAATCTGATAGTGGTAGTGGGCTGGTAGATGTCTAGTCTCCCTAATGGCTCTAATCTGATAGTGGTTGTGGGTTGGTAGATGTCTAGTCTCCTTTATAACTCTAATCTGATAGTGGTAGTGGGGTGGTCGATGTCTAGTCTCCCTTATGGCTCTAATCTGATAGTGGTAGTGGGGTGCTAGATGTCTAGTCTCCCTTATGGCTCTAATCTGATAGTGGTAGTGGGCTGGTAGATGTCTATTCTCCCTAATGGCTCTAATCTGATAGTGGTAGTGGGGTGGTAGATGTCTAGTCTTCTTTATGGCTCTAATCTGATAGTGGTATTGTGGTGGTTGATGTCTAGTCTCCTTTATGGCTCTAATCTGATAGTGGTAGATGTGATAGATGTCTAGTCTCCTTTGTGGCTCTAATATGATGGTGGTAGTGGGGTTGTAGATATCTAGTATCCCTTATGACTCTAATCTGATAGTGGTAGTGGGGTGGTAGATATCTAGTCTCCTGTATAACTCTAATCTGATAGTGGTAGTGGGCTGGTAGATGTCTAGTCTCCCTAATGGCTCTAATATGGTTGTTGTAGTGGGTTGGTAGATGTCTAGTCTCCTTTATAACTCTAATCTGATAGTGGTAGTGGGCTGGTAGATGTCTAGTCTCCCTAATGGCTCTAATCTGATAGTTGTAGTGGGTTGGTAGATGTCTAGTCTCCTTTATGGCTCTAATCTGATAGTGGTACTGGGTTGGTAGATGTCTAGTCTCCTTTATAACTCTAATCTGATAATGGTAGTGGGCTGGTAGATGTCTAGGCTCCCTTGTGGCTCTAATCTGATAGTTGTAGTGGGCTGGTAGATGTCTAGTCTCCCTTGTGGCTCTAATCTTATAGTGGTAGTGGGTTGGTAGATGTCTAGTCTCCTTTATAACTCTAATCTGATAGTGGGGTGGTTGATGTCTAGTCTCCTTTATGGCTCTAATCTGATAGTGGTAGATGTGGTAGATGTCTAGTCTCCTTTGTGGCTCTAATCTGATAGTGGTAGTGGGTTGGTAGATGTCTAGTCACCTTCATGCCTATAATCTGATAGTGGTAGTGGGCTGGTAGATGTCTAGTCTCCCTTATGGCTCTAATCTGATAGTGGTAGTGGGGTGCTAGATGTCTAGTCTCCCTAATGGCTCTAATCTGATAGTGGTAGTGGGGTGGTAGATGTCTAGTCTTCTTTATGGCTCTAATCTGATAGTGGTTTTGTGGTCGTTGATGTCTAGTCTCCCTAATGGCTCTAATCTGATAGTGGTAGTGGGGTGGTAGATGTCTAGTCTTCTTTATGGCTCTAATCTGATAGTGGTTTTGTGGTGGTCGATGTCTAGGCTCCTTTATGGCTCTAATATGATGGTGTTAGTGGGGTTGTAGATATCTAGTATCCCTTATGACTCTAATCTGATAGTGGTGGTGGGGTGCTAGATGTCTAGTCTCCCTTATGGCTCTAATCTGATAGTGGTAGTGGGCTGGTAGATGTCTAGTATTCTTTATGGCTCTAATCTGATAGTGGTTTTGTTGTGGTTGATGTCTAGTCTCCTTTATGGCTCTAATATGATGGTGGTAGTGGGGTTGTAGATATCTAGTATCCCTTATGACTCTAATCTGATAGTGGTAGTGGGCTGGTAAATGTCTAGTCTCCTTTATAACTCTAATCTGATAGTGGTAGTGGGGTGGTAGATGTCTAGTCTCGCGTGTGTCACTAATCTGATAGTGGTTGGGGGTTGGTAGATGTCTAGTCTCCCTAATGGCTCTATTCTGATAGTGGTTGTGGGTTGGTAGATGTCTAGTCTCCTTTATAACTCTAATCTGATAGTGGTAGTGGGGTGGTCGATGTCTAGTCTCCCTTATGGCTCTATTCTGATAGTGGTAGTGGGGTGCTAGATGTCTAGTCTCCCTTATGGCTCTATTCTGATAGTGGTAGTGGGCTGGTAGATGTCTAGTCTCCCTAATGGCTCTAATCTGGTTGTTGTAGTGGGTTGGTAGATGTCTAGTCTCCTTTATAACTCTAATCTGATAGTGGTAGTGGGCTGGTAGGGGTCTAGTCTCCCTAATGGCTCTAATCTGATAGTTGTAGTGGGTTGGTAGATGTCTAGTCCCCTTTATAACTCTAATCTGATAATGGTAGTGGGCTGGTAGATGTCTAGGCTCCCTTGTGGCTGTAATCTGATAGTTGTAGTGGGCTGGTAGATGTCTAGTCTCCCTTGTGGCTCTAATCTTAGAGTGGTAGTGGGTTGGTAGATGTCTAGTCTCCTTTATAACTCTAATCTGATAGTGGGGTGGTTGATGTCTAGTCTCCTTTATGGCTCTAATCTGATAGTGGTAGATGTGGTAGATGTCTAGTCTCCTTTGTGGCTCTAATCTGATAGTGGTAGTGGGTTGGTAGATGTCTAGTCTCCTTCATGCCTCTAATCTGATAGTGGTAGTGGGCTGGTAGATGTCTAGTCTCCCTTATGGCTCTAATCTGATAGTGGTAGTGGGGTGCTAGATGTCTAGTCTACCTAATGGCTCTAATCTGATAGTGGTAGTGGGGTGGTAGATGTCTAGTCTTCTTTATGGCTCTAATCTGATAGTGGTTTTGTGGTGGTTGATGTCTAGGCTCCTTTATGGCTCTAATATGATGGTGGTA
Organism: Salvelinus alpinus; assembly: GCF_045679555.1. NCBI lineage: Eukaryota > Metazoa > Chordata > Actinopteri > Salmoniformes > Salmonidae > Salvelinus > Salvelinus alpinus. The sequence continues at coordinate 275,125 of NC_092089.1, read as the reverse complement.
GTGGGGTTGTAGATATCTAGTATCCCTTATGACTCTAATCTGATAGTGGTAGTGGGCTGGTAGATGTCTAGTCTCCTTTATAACTCTAATCTGATAGTGGTAGTGGGGTGGTAGATGTCTAGTCTCGCTTGTGTCACTAATCTGATAGTGGTTGTGGGTTGGTAGATGTCTAGTCTCCTTTATAACTCTAATCTGATAGTGGTAGTGGGCTGGTAGATGTCTAGTCTCCCTAATGGCTCTAATCTGATAGTGGTTGTGGGTTGGTAGATGTCTAGTCTCCTTTATAACTCTAATCTGATAGTGGTAGTGGGGTGGTCGATGTCTAGTCTCCCTTATGGCTCTAATCTGATAGTGGTAGTGGGGTGCTAGATGTCTAGTCTCCCTTATGGCTCTAATCTGATAGTGATAGTGGGCTGGTAGATGTCTATTCTCCCTAATGGCTCTAATCTGATAGTGGTAGTGGGGTGGTAGATATCTAGTCTTCTTTATGGCTCTAATCTGATAGTGGTATTGTGGTGGTTGATGTCTAGTCTCCTTTATGGCTCTAATCTGATAGTGGTAGATGTGATAGATGTCTAGTCTCCTTTGTGGCTCTAATATGATGGTGGTAGTGGGGTTGTAGATATCTAGTATCCCTTATGACTCTAATCTGATAGTGGTAGTGGGGTGGTAGATATCTAGTCTCCTGTATAACTCTAATCTGATAGTGGTAGTGGGCTGGTAGATGTCTAGTCTCCCTAATGGCTCTAATATGGTTGTTGTAGTGGGTTGGTAGATGTCTAGTCTCCTTTATAACTCTAATCTGATAGTGGGGTGGTTGATGTCTAGTCTCCTTTATGGCTCTAATCTGATAGTGGTAGATGTGGTAGATGTCTAGTCTCCTTTGTGGCTCTAATCTGATAGTGGTAGTGGGTTGGTAGATGTCTAGTCTCCTTCATGCCTATAATCTGATAGTGGTAGTGGGCTGGTAGATGTCTAGTCTCCCTTATGGCTCTAATCTGATAGTGGTAGTGGGGTGCTAGATGTCTAGTCTCCCTAATGGCTCTAATCTGATAGTGGTAGTGGGGTGGTAGATGTCTAGTCTTCTTTATGGCTCTAATCTGATAGTGGTTTTGTGGTCGTTGATGTCTAGTCTCCCTAATGGCTCTAATCTGATAGTGGTAGTGGGGTGGTAGATGTCTAGTCTTCTTTATGGCTCTAATCTGATAGTGGTTTTGTGGTGGTCGATGTCTAGGCTCCTTTATGGCTCTAATATGATGGTGGTAGTGGGGTTGTAGATATCTAGAATCCCTTATGACTCTAATCTGATAGTGGTGGTGGGGTGCTAGATGTCTAGTCTCCCTTATGGCTCTAATCTGATAGTGGTAGTGGGCTGGTAGATGTCTAGTATTCTTTATGGCTCTAATCTGATAGTGGTTGGGGGTTGGTAGATGTCTAGTCTCCCTAATGGCTCTATTCTGATAGTGGTTGTGGGTTGGTAGATGTCTAGTCTCCTTTATAACTCTAATCTGATAGTGGTAGTGGGGTGGTCGATGTCTAGTCTCCCTTATGGCTCTATTCTGATAGTGGTAGTGGGGTGCTAGATGTCTAGTCTCCCTTATGGCTCTATTCTGATAGTGGTAGTGGGCTGGTAGATGTCTAGTCTCCCTAATGGCTCTAATCTGGTTGTTGTAGTGGGTTGGTAGATGTCTAGTCTCCTTTATAACTCTAATCTGATAGTGGTAGTGGGCTGGTAGATGTCTAGTCTCCCTAATGGCTCTAATCTGATAGTTGTAGTGGGTTGGTAGATGTCTAGTCTCCTTTATGGCTCTAATCTGATAGTGGTACTGGGTTGGTAGATGTCTAGTCTCCTTTATAACTCTAATCTGATAATGGTAGTGGGCTGGTAGATGTCTAGGCTCCCTTGTGGCTCTAATCTGATAGTTGTAGTGGGCTGGTAGATGTCTAGTCTCCCTTGTGGCTCTAATCTTATAGTGGTTGTGGGTTGGTAGATGTCTAGTCTCGCTTGTGTCACTAATCTGATAGTGGTTGTGGGTTGGTAGATGTCTAGTCTCCTTTATAACTCTAATCTGATAGTGGTAGTGGGCTGGTAGATGTCTAGTCTCCCTAATGGCTCTAATCTGGTTGTTGTAGTGGGTTGGTAGATGTCTAGTCTCCTTTATAACTCTAATCTGATAGTGGTAGTGGGCTGGTAGATGTCTAGTCTCCCTAATGGCTCTAATCTGATAGTTGTAGTGGGTTGGTAGATGTCTAGTCTCCTTTATGGCTCTAATCTGATAGTGGTACTGGGTTGGTAGATGTCTAGTCTCCTTTATAACTCTAATCTGATAATGTTAGTGGGCTGGTAGATGTCTAGGCTCCCTTGTGGCTCTAATCTGATAGTTGTAGTGGGCTGGTAGATGTCTAGTCTCCCTTGTGGCTCTAATCTTATAGTGGTAGTGGGTTGGTAGATGTCTAGTCTCCTTTATAACTCTAATCTGATAGTGGGGTGGTTGATGTCTAGTCTCCTTTATGGCTCTAATCTGATAGTGGTAGATGTGGTAGATGTCTAGTCTCCTTTGTGGCTCTAATCTGATAGTGGTAGTGGGTTGGTAGATGTCTAGTCTCCTTCATGCCTCTAATCTGATAGTGGTAGTGGGCTGGTAGATGTCTAGTCTCCCTTATGGCTCTAATCTGATAGTGGTAGTGGGGTGCTAGATGTCTAGTCTCCCTAATGGCTCTAATCTGATAGTGGTAGTGGGGTGGTAGATGTCTAGTCTTCTTTATGGCTCTAATCTGATAGTGGTTTTGTGGTGGTTGATGTCTAGTCTCCCTAATGGCTCTAATCTGATAGTGGTAGTGGGGTGGTAGATGTCTAGTCTCCTTTATAACTCTAATCTGATAGTGGTAGTGGGGTGGTAGATGTCTAGTCTCGCTTGTGTCACTAATCTGATAGTGGTTGTGGGTTGGTAGATGTCTAGTCTCCTTTATAACTCTAATCTGATAGTGGTAGTGGGCTGGTAGATGTCTAGTCTCCCTAATGGCTCTAATCTGGTTGTTGTAGTGGGTTGGTAGATGTCTAGTCTCCTTTATAACTCTTATCTGATAGTGGTAGTGGGCTGGTAGATGTCTAGTCTCCCTTATGGCTCTAATCTGATAGTGGTAGTGGGGTGCTAGATGTCTAGTCTCCCTTATGGCTCTAATCTGATAGTGATAGTGGGCTGGTAGATGTCTATTCTCCCTAATGGCTCTAATCTGATAGTGGTAGTGGGGTGGTAGATGTCTAGTCTTCTTTATGGCTCTAATCTGATAGTGGTATTGTGGTGGTTGATGTCTAGTCTCCTTTATGGCTCTAATCTGATAGTGGTAGATGTGATAGATGTCTAGTCTCCTTTGTGGCTCTAATATGATGGTGGTAGTGGGGTTGTAGATATCTAGTATCCCTTATGACTCTAATCTGATAGTGGTAGTGGGGTGGTAGATATCTAGTCTCCTGTATAACTCTAATCTGATAGTGGTAGTGGGCTGGTAGATGTCTAGTCTCCCTAATGGCTCTAATATGGTTGTTGTAGTGGGTTGGTAGATGTCTAGTCTCCTTTATAACTCTAATATGATAGTGGTAGTGGGCTGGTAGATGTCTAGTCTCCCTAATGGCTCTAATCTGATAGTTGTAGTGGGTTGGTAGATGTCTAGTCTCCTTTATGGCTCTTATCTGATAGTGGTACTGGGTTGGTAGATGTCTAGTCTCCTTTATAACTCTAATCTGATAATGGTAGTGGGCTGGTAGATGTCTAGGCTCCCTTGTGGCTCTAATCTGATAGTTGTAGTGGGCTGGTAGATGTCTAGTCTCCCTTGTGGCTCTAATTTTATAGTGGTAGTGGGTTGGTAGATGTCTAGTCTCCTTTATAACTCTAATCTGATAGTGGGGTGGTTGATGTCTAGTCTCCTTTATGGCTCTAATCTGATAGTGGTAGATGTGGTAGATGTCTAGTCTCCTTTGTGGCTCTAATCTGATAGTGGTAGTGGGTTGGTAGATGTCTAGTCTCCTTCATGCCTATAATCTGATAGTGGTAGTGGGCTGGTAGATGTCTAGTCTCCCTTATGGCTCTAATCTGATAGTGGTAGTGGGGTGCTAGATGTCTAGTCTCCCTAATGGCTCTAATCTGATAGTGGTAGTGGGGTGGTAGATGTCTAGTCTTCTTTATGGCTCTAATCTGATAGTGGTTTTGTGGTCGTTGATGTGTAGTCTCCCTAATGGCTCTAATCTGATAGTGGTAGTGGGGTGGTAGATGTCTAGTCTTCTTTATGGCTCTAATCTGATAGTGGTTTTGTGGTGGTCGATGTCTAGGCTCCTTTATGGCTCTAATATGATGGTGGTAGTGGGGTTGTAGATATCTAGTATCCCTTATGACTCTAATCTGATAGTGGTGGTGGGGTGCTAGATGTCTAGTCTCCCTTATGGCTCTAATCTGATAGTGGTAGTGGGCTGGTAGATGTTTAGTATTCTTTATGGCTCTAATCTGATAGTGGTTTTGTTGTGGTTGATGTCTAGTCTCCTTTATGGCTCTAATATGATGGTGGTAGTGGGGTTGTAGATATCTAGTATCCCTTATGACTCTAATCTGATAGTGGTAGTGGGCTGGTAAATGTCTAGTCTCCTTTATAACTCTAATCTGATAGTGGTAGTGGGGTGGTAGATGTCTAGTCTCGCGTGTGTCACTAATCTGATAGTGGTTGGGGGTTGGTAGATGTCTAGTCTCCCTAATGGCTCTATTCTGATAGTGGTTGTGGGTTGGTAGATGTCTAGTCTCCTTTATAACTCTAATCTGATAGTGGTAGTGGGGTGGTCGATGTCTAGTCTCCCTTATGGCTCTATTCTGATAGTGGTAGTGGGGTGCTAGATGTCTAGTCTCCCTTATGGCTCTATTCTGATAGTGGTAGTGGGCTGGTAGATGTCTAGTCTCCCTAATGGCTCTAATCTGGTTGTTGTAGTGGGTTGGTAGATGTCTAGTCTCCTTTATAACTCTAATCTGATAGTGGTAGTGGGCTGGTAGATGTCTAGTCTCCCTAATGGCTCTAATCTGATAGTTGTAGTGGGTTGGTAGATGTCTAGTCTCCTTTATGGCTCTAATCTGATAGTGGTACTGGGTTGGTAGATGTCTAGTCTCCTTTATAACTCTAATCTGATAATGGTAGTGGGCTGGTAGATGTCTAGGCTCCCTTGTGGCTCTAATCTGATAGTTGTAGTGGGCTGGTAGATGTCTAGTCTCCCTTGTGGCTCTAATCTTATAGTGGTAGTGGGTTGGTAGATGTCTAGTCTCCTTTATAACTCTAATCTGATAGTGGGGTGGTTGATGTCTAGTCTCCTTTATGGCTCTAATCTGATAGTGGTAGATGTGGTAGATGTCTAGTCTCCTTTGTGGCTCTAATCTGATAGTGGTAGTGGGTTGGTAGATGTCTAGTCTCCTCCATGCCTCTAATCTGATAGTGGTAGTGGGCTGGTAGATGTCTAGTCTCCCTTATGGCTCTAATCTGATAGTGGTAGTGGGGTGCTAGATGTCTAGTCTCCCTAATGGCTCTAATCTGATAGTGGTAGTGGGGTGGTAGATGTCTAGTCTCCTTTATGGCTCTAATCTGATAGTGGTAGTGGGCTGGTAGATGTCTAGTCTCCCTAATGGCTCTAATCTGATAGTGGTAGTGGGGTGGTAGGTGTCTAGTCTTCTTTATGGCTCTAATCTGATAGTGGTTTTGTGGTGGTCGATGTCTAGGCTCCTTTATGGCTCTAATATGATGGTGGTAGTGGGGTTGTAGATATCTAGAATCCCTTATGACTCTAATCTGATAGTGGTGGTGGGGTGCTAGATGTCTAGTCTCCCTTATGGCTCTAATCTGATAGTGGTAGTGGGCTGGTAGATGTCTAGTATTCTTTATGGCTCTAATCTGATAGTGGTTTTGTGGTGGTTGATGTCTAGTCTCCTTTATGGCTCTAATATGATGGTGGTAGTGGGGTTGTAGATATCTAGTATCCCTTATGACTCTAATCTGATAGTGGTAGTGGGCTGGTAAATGTCTAGTCTCCTTTATAACTCTAATCTGATAGTGGTAGTGGGGTGGTAGATGTCTAGTCTCGCGTGTGTCACTAATCTGATAGTGGTTGGGGGTTGGTAGATGTCTAGTCTCCCTAATGGCTCTATTCTGATAGTGGTTGTGGGTTGGTAGATGTCTAGTCTCCTTTATAACTCTAATCTGATAGTGGTAGTGGGGTGGTAGATGTCTAGTCTCCCTAATGGCTCTAATCTGATAGTGGTAGTGGGGTGGTAGATGTCTAGTCTTCTTTATGGCTCTAATCTGATAGTGGTATTGTGGTGGTTGATGTCTAGTCTCCTTTATGGCTCTAATCTGATAGTGGTAGATATGGTAGATATCCAGTCTCCTTTGTGGCTCTAATATGATTGTGGTATTGGGGTGGTTGATGTCTAGTCTCCTTTATGGCTCTAATCTGATAGTGGTAGATGTGGTAGATGTCTAGTCTCCTTTGTGGCTCTAATCTGATAGTGGTAGTGGGTTGGTAGATGTCTAGTCTCCTTCATGCCTATAATCTGATAGTGGTAGTGGGCTGGTAGATGTCTAGTCTCCCTTATGGCTCTAATCTGATAGTGGTAGTGGGGTGCTAGATGTCTAGTCTCCCTAATGGCTCTAATCTGATAGTGGTAGTGGGGTGGTAGATGTCTAGTCTTCTTTATGGCTCTAATCTGATAGTGGTTTTGTGGTCGTTGATGTGTAGTCTCCCTAATGGCTCTAATCTGATAGTGGTAGTGGGGTGGTAGATGTCTAGTCTTCTTTATGGCTCTAATCTGATAGTGGTTTTGTGGTGGTCGATGTCTAGGCTCCTTTATGGCTCTAATATGATGGTGGTAGTGGGGTTGTAGATATCTAGTATCCCTTATGACTCTAATCTGATAGTGGTGGTGGGGTGCTAGATGTCTAGTCTCCCTTATGGCTCTAATCTGATAGTGGTAGTGGGCTGGTAGATGTTTAGTATTCTTTATGGCTCTAATCTGATAGTGGTTTTGTTGTGGTTGATGTCTAGTCTCCTTTATGGCTCTAATATGATGGTGGTAGTGGGGTTGTAGATATCTAGTATCCCTTATGACTCTAATCTGATAGTGGTAGTGGGCTGGTAAATGTCTAGTCTCCTTTATAACTCTAATCTGATAGTGGTAGTGGGGTGGTAGATGTCTAGTCTCGCGTGTGTCACTAATCTGATAGTGGTTGGGGGTTGGTAGATGTCTAGTCTCCCTAATGGCTCTATTCTGATAGTGGTTGTGGGTTGGTAGATGTCTAGTCTCCTTTATAACTCTAATCTGATAGTGGTAGTGGGGTGGTCGATGTCTAGTCTCCCTTATGGCTCTATTCTGATAGTGGTAGTGGGGTGCTAGATGTCTAGTCTCCCTTATGGCTCTAATCTGATAGTGGTAGTGGGCTGGTAGATGTCTAGTCTCCCTAATGGCTCTAATCTGATTGTTGTAGTGGGTTGGTAGATGTCTAGTCTCCTTTATAACTCTAATCTGATAGTGGTAGTGGGCTGGTAGATGTCTAGTCTCCCTAATGGCTCTAATCTGATAGTTGTAGTGGGTTGGTAGATGTCTAGTCTCCTTTATGGCTCTAATCTGATAGTGGTACTGGGTTGGTAGATGTCTAGTCTCCTTTATAACTCTAATCTGATAATGGTAGTGGGCTGGTAGATGTCTAGTCTCCCTTGTGGCTCTAATCTGATAGTTGTAGTGGGCTGGTAGATGTCTAGTCTCCCTTGTGGCTCTAATCTTATAGTGGTAGTGGGTTGGTAGATGTCTAGTCTCCTTTATAACTCTAATCTGATAGTGGTAGTGGGTGGTAGATGTTTAGTATTCTTTATGGCTCTAATCTGATAGTGGTTTTGTTGTGGTTGATGTCTAGTCTCCTTTATGGCTCTAATATGATGGTGGTAGTGGGGTTGTAGATATCTAGTATCCCTTATGACTCTAATCTGATAGTGGTAGTGGGCTGGTAAATGTCTAGTCTCCTTTATAACTCTAATCTGATAGTGGTAGTGGGGTGGTAGATGTCTAGTCTCGCGTGTGTCACTAATCTGATAGTGGTTGGGGGTTGGTAGATGTCTAGTCTCCCTAATGGCTCTATTCTGATAGTGGTTGTGGGTTGGTAGATGTCTAGTCTCCTTTATAACTCTAATCTGATAGTGGTAGTGGGGTGGTCGATGTCTAGTCTCCCTTATGGCTCTATTCTGATAGTGGTAGTGGGGTGCTAGATGTCTAGTCTCCCTTATGGCTCTATTCTGATAGTGGTAGTGGGCTGGTAGATGTCTAGTCTCCCTAATGGCTCTAATCTGGTTGTTGTAGTGGGTTGGTAGATGTCTAGTCTCCTTTATAACTCTAATCTGATAGTGGTAGTGGGCTGGTAGATGTCTAGTCTCCTTTATAACTCTAATCTGATAGTGGGGTGGTTGATGTCTAGTCTCCTTTATGGCTCTAATCTGATAGTGGTAGATGTGGTAGATGTCTAGTCTCCTTTGTGGCTCTAATCTGATAGTGGTAGTGGGTTGGTAGATGTCTAGTCTCCTCCATGCCTCTAATCTGATAGTGGTAGTGGGCTGGTAGATGTCTAGTCTCCCTTATGGCTCTAATCTGATAGTGGTAGTGGGGTGCTAGATGTCTAGTCTCCCTAATGGCTCTAATCTGATAGTGGTAGTGGGGTGGTAGATGTCTAGTCTTCTTTATGGCTCTATTCTGATAGTGGTTTTGTGGTGGTTGATGTCTAGTCTCCCTAATGGCTCTAATCTGATAGTGGTAGTGGGGTGGTAGGTGTCTAGTCTTCTTTATGGCTCTAATCTGATAGTGGTTTTGTGGTGGTCGATGTCTAGGCTCCTTTATGGCTCTAATATGATGGTGGTAGTGGGGTTGTAGATATCTAGAATCCCTTATGACTCTAATCTGATAGTGGTGGTGGGGTGCTAGATGTCTAGTCTCCCTTATGGCTCTAATCTGATAGTGGTAGTGGGCTGGTAGATGTCTAGTATTCTTTATGGCTCTAATCTGATAGTGGTTTTGTGGTGGTTGATGTCTAGTCTCCTTTATGGCTCTAATATGATGGTGGTAGTGGGGTTGTAGATATCTAGTATCCCTTATGACTCTAATCTGATAGTGGTAGTGGGCTGGTAAATGTCTAGTCTCCTTTATAACTCTAATCTGATAGTGGTAGTGGGGTGGTAGATGTCTAGTCTCGCGTGTGTCACTAATCTGATAGTGGTTGGGGGTTGGTAGATGTCTAGTCTCCCTAATGGCTCTATTCTGATAGTGGTTGTGGGTTGGTAGATGTCTAGTCTCCTTTATAACTCTAATCTGATAGTGGTAGTGGGGTGGTAGATGTCTAGTCTCCCTAATGGCTCTAATCTGATAGTGGTAGTGTGGTGGTAGATGTCTAGTCTTCTTTATGGCTCTAATCTGATAGTGGTATTGTGGTGGTTGATGTCTAGTCTCCTTTATGGCTCTAATCTGATAGTGGTAGATATGGTAGATATCCAGTCTCCTTTGTGGCTCTAATATGATTGTGGTATTGGGGTCGTAGATATCTAGTCTCCCTTATGGCTCTAATCTGATAGTGGTAGTGGGTTGGTAGATTTCTAGTCTCCCTTATGGCTCTAATCTTATAGTGGTAGTGAGGTGGTCGATGTCTAGTCTCCCTTGTGGCTCTAATCTGATAGTTGTAGTGGGCTGGTAGATGTCTAGGCTCCCTTTTGGCTCTAATCTGACAGTGGTAGTGGGGTGGTAGATGTCTAGTCTCCTTTATGGCTCTAATCTGATTGTGGTAGATGTCTAGTCTCCTTTGTGGCTCTAATATGATGGTGGTAGTGGGGTTGTAGATATCTAGTATCCCTTATGACTCTAATCTGATAGTGGTAGTGGGGTGGTAGATGTCTAGTCGCCTTTATAACTCTAATCTGATAATGGTAGTGGGCTGGTAGATGTCTAGCCTCCCTTGTGGCTCTAATCTGATAGTTGTAGTGGGCTGGTAGATGTCTAGTCTCCCTTGTGGCTCTAATCTTATAATGGTAGTGGGTTGGTAGATGTCTAGTCTCCTTTATAACTCTAATCTGATAGTGGTAGTGGGGTGGTTGATGTCTAGTCTCCTTTGTGGCTCTAATCTGATAGTGGTAGTGGGTTGGTAGATGTCTAGTCTCCTTTATGCCTCTAATCTGATAGTTGTAGTGGGCTGGTAGATGTCTAGTCTCCCTTGTGGCTCTAATCTTATAGTGGTAGTGGGTTGGTAGATGTCTAGTCTCCTTTATAACTCTAATCTGATAGTGGTAGTGGGGTGGTTGATGTCTCGTCTCCTTTATGGCTCTAATCTGATAGTGGTAGTGGGCTGGTAGATGTTTAGTATTCTTTATGGCTCTAATCTGATAGTGGTTTTGTTGTGGTTGATGTCTAGTCTCCTTTATGGCTCTAATATGATGGTGGTAGTGGGGTTGTAGATATCTAGTATACCTTATGACTCTAATCTGATAGTGGTAGTGGGCTGGTAAATGTCTAGTCTCCTTTATAACTCTAATCTGATAGTGGTAGTGGGGTGGTAGATGTCTAGTCTCGCGTGTGTCACTAATCTGATAGTGGTTGGGGGTTGGTAGATGTCTAGTCTCCCTAATGGCTCTATTCTGATAGTGGTTGTGGGTTGGTAGATGTCTAGTCTCCTTTATAACTCTAATCTGATAGTGGTAGTGGGGTGGTCGATGTCTAGTCTCCCTTATGGCTCTATTCTGATAGTGGTAGTGGGGTGCTAGATGTCTAGTCTCCCTTATGGCTCTATTCTGATAGTGGTAGTGGGCTGGTAGATGTCTAGTCTCCCTAATGGCTCTAATCTGGTTGTTGTAGTGGGTTGGTAGATGTCTAGTCTCCTTTATAACTCTAATCTGATAGTGGTAGTGGGCTGGTAGATGTCTAGTCTCCCTAATGGCTCTAATCTGATAGTTGTAGTGGGTTGGTAGATGTCTAGTCTCCTTTATGGCTCTAATCTGATAGTGGTACTGGGTTGGTAGATGTCTAGTCTCCTTTATAACTCTAATCTGATAATGGTAGTGGGCTGGTAGATGTCTAGGCTCCCTTGTGGCTCTAATCTGATAGTTGTAGTGGGCTGGTAGATGTCTAGTCTCCCTTGTGGCTCTAATCTTATAGTGGTAGTGGGTTGGTAGATGTCTAGTCTCCTTTATAACTCTAATCTGATAGTGGGGTGGTTGATGTCTAGTCTCCTTTATGGCTCTAATCTGATAGTGGTAGATGTGGTAGATGTCTAGTCTCCTTTGTGGCTCTAATCTGATAGTGGTAGTGGGTTGGTAGATGTCTAGTCTCCTCCATGCCTCTAATCTGATAGTGGTAGTGGGCTGGTAAATGTCTAGTCTCCTTTATAACTCTAATCTGATAGTGGTAGTGGGGTGGTAGATGTCTAGTCTCGCGTGTGTCACTAATCTGATAGTGGTTGGGGGTTGGTAGATGTCTAGTCTCCCTAATGGCTCTATTCTGATAGTGGTTGTGGGTTGGTAGATGTCTAGTCTCCTTTATAACTCTAATCTGATAGTGGTAGTGGGGTGGTAGATGTCTAGTCTCCCTAATGGCTCTAATCTGATAGTGGTAGTGTGGTGGTAGATGTCTAGTCTTCTTTATGGCTCTAATCTGATAGTGGTATTGTGGTGGTTGATGTCTAGTCTCCTTTATGGCTCTAATCTGATAGTGGTAGATATGGTAGATATCCAGTCTCCTTTGTGGCTCTAATATGATTGTGGTATTGGGGTCGTAGATATCTAGTCTCCCTTATGGCTCTAATCTGATAGTGGTAGTGGGTTGGTAGATTTCTAGTCTCCCTTATGGCTCTAATCTTATAGTGGTAGTGAGGTGGTCGATGTCTAGTCTCGCGTGTGTCACTAATCTGATAGTGGTTGGGGGTTGGTAGATGTCTAGTCTCCCTAATGGCTCTATTCTGATAGTGGTTGTGGGTTGGTAGATGTCTAGTCTCCTTTATAACTCTAATCTGATAGTGGTAGTGGGGTGGTCGATGTCTAGTCTCCCTTATGGCTCTATTCTGATAGTGGTAGTGGGGTGCTAGATGTCTAGTCTCCCTTATGGCTCTATTCTGATAGTGGTAGTGGGCTGGTAGATGTCTAGTCTCCCTAATGGCTCTAATCTGGTTGTTGTAGTGGGTTGGTAGATGTCTAGTCTCCTTTATAACTCTAATCTGATAGTGGTAGTGGGCTGGTAGATGTCTAGTCTCCTTTATAACTCTAATCTGATAGTGGGGTGGTTGATGTCTAGTCTCCTTTATGGCTCTAATCTGATAGTGGTAGATGTGGTAGATGTCTAGTCTCCTTTGTGGCTCTAATCTGATAGTGGTAGTGGGTTGGTAGATGTCTAGTCTCCTCCATGGCTCTAATCTGATAGTGGTAGTGGGGTGGTAGATGTCTAGTCTCCCTTATGGCTCTAATCTGATAGTGGTAGTGGGGTGCTAGATGTCTAGTCTCCCTAATGGCTCTAATCTGATAGTGGTAGTGGGGTGGTAGATGTCTAGTCTCCTTTATGGCTCTAATCTGATAGTGGTTTTGTGGTGGTTGATGTCTAGTCTCCCTTATGGCTCTAATCTGATAGTGGTAGTGGGGTGGTAGGTGTCTAGTCTTCTTTATGGCTCTAATCTGATAGTGGTTTTGTGGTGGTTGATGTCTAGTCTCCTTTATGGCTCTAATATGATGGTGGTAGTGGGGTTGTAGATATCTAGAATCCCTTATGACTCTAATCTGATAGTGGTGGTGGGGTGCTAGATGTCTAGTCTCCCTTATGGCTCTAATCTGATAGTGGTAGTGGGCTGGTAGATGTCTAGTATTCTTTATGGCTCTAATCTGATAGTGGTTTTGTGGTGGTTGATGTCTAGTCTCCTTTATGGCTCTAATATGATGGTGGTAGTGGGGTTGTAGATATCTAGTATCCCTTATGACTCTAATCTGATAGTGGTAGTGGGCTGGTAAATGTCTAGTCTCCTTTATAACTCTAATCTGATAGTGGTAGTGGGGTGGTAGATGTCTAGTCTCGCGTGTGTCACTAATCTGATAGTGGTTGGGGGTTGGTAGATGTCTAGTCTCCCTAATGGCTCTATTCTGATAGTGGTTGTGGGTTGGTAGATGTCTAGTCTCCTTTATAACTCTAATCTGATAGTGGTAGTGGGGTGGTAGATGTCTAGTCTCCCTAATGGCTCTAATCTGATAGTGGTAGTGTGGTGGTAGATGTCTAGTCTTCTTTATGGCTCTAATCTGATAGTGGTATTGTGGTGGTTGATGTCTAGTCTCCTTTATGGCTCTAATCTGATAGTGGTAGATATGGTAGATATCCAGTCTCCTTTGTGGCTCTAATATGATTGTGGTATTGGGGTCGTAGATATCTAGTCTCCCTTATGGCTCTAATCTGATAGTGGTAGTGGGTTGGTAGATTTCTAGTCTCCCTTATGGCTCTAATCTTATAGTGGTAGTGAGGTGGTCGATGTCTAGTCTCCCTTGTGGCTCTAATCTGATAGTTGTAGTGGGCTGGTAGATGTCTAGGCTCCCTTTTGGCTCTAATCTGACAGTGGTAGTGGGGTGGTAGATGTCTAGTCTCCTTTATGGCTCTAATCTGATTGTGGTAGATGTCTAGTCTCCTTTGTGGCTCTAATATGATGGTGGTAGTGGGGTTGTAGATATCTAGTATCCCTTATGACTCTAATCTGATAGTGGTAGTGGGGTGGTAGATGTCTAGTCGCCTTTATAACTCTAATCTGATAATGGTAGTGGGCTGGTAGATGTCTAGCCTCCCTTGTGGCTCTAATCTGATAGTTGTAGTGGGCTGGTAGATGTCTAGTCTCCCTTGTGGCTCTAATCTTATAATGGTAGTGGGTTGGTAGATGTCTAGTCTCCTTTATAACTCTAATCTGATAGTGGTAGTGGGGTGGTTGATGTCTAGTCTCCTTTGTGGCTCTAATCTGATAGTGGTAGTGGGTTGGTAGATGTCTAGTCTCCTTTATGCCTCTAATCTGATAGTTGTAGTGGGCTGGTAGATGTCTAGTCTCCCTTGTGGCTCTAATCTTATAGTGGTAGTGGGTTGGTAGATGTCTAGTCTCCTTTATAACTCTAATCTGATAGTGGTAGTGGGGTGGTTGATGTCTCGTCTCCTTTATGGCTCTAATCTGATAGTGGTAGTGGGCTGGTAGATGTTTAGTATTCTTTATGGCTCTAATCTGATAGTGGTTTTGTTGTGGTTGATGTCTAGTCTCCTTTATGGCTCTAATATGATGGTGGTAGTGGGGTTGTAGATATCTAGTATACCTTATGACTCTAATCTGATAGTGGTAGTGGGCTGGTAAATGTCTAGTCTCCTTTATAACTCTAATCTGATAGTGGTAGTGGGGTGGTAGATGTCTAGTCTCGCGTGTGTCACTAATCTGATAGTGGTTGGGGGTTGGTAGATGTCTAGTCTCCCTAATGGCTCTATTCTGATAGTGGTTGTGGGTTGGTAGATGTCTAGTCTCCTTTATAACTCTAATCTGATAGTGGTAGTGGGGTGGTCGATGTCTAGTCTCCCTTATGGCTCTATTCTGATAGTGGTAGTGGGGTGCTAGATGTCTAGTCTCCCTTATGGCTCTATTCTGATAGTGGTAGTGGGCTGGTAGATGTCTAGTCTCCCTAATGGCTCTAATCTGGTTGTTGTAGTGGGTTGGTAGATGTCTAGTCTCCTTTATAACTCTAATCTGATAGTGGTAGTGGGCTGGTAGATGTCTAGTCTCCCTAATGGCTCTAATCTGATAGTTGTAGTGGGTTGGTAGATGTCTAGTCTCCTTTATGGCTCTAATCTGATAGTGGTACTGGGTTGGTAGATGTCTAGTCTCCTTTATAACTCTAATCTGATAATGGTAGTGGGCTGGTAGATGTCTAGGCTCCCTTGTGGCTCTAATCTGATAGTTGTAGTGGGCTGGTAGATGTCTAGTCTCCCTTGTGGCTCTAATCTTATAGTGGTAGTGGGTTGGTAGATGTCTAGTCTCCTTTATAACTCTAATCTGATAGTGGGGTGGTTGATGTCTAGTCTCCTTTATGGCTCTAATCTGATAGTGGTAGATGTGGTAGATGTCTAGTCTCCTTTGTGGCTCTAATCTGATAGTGGTAGTGGGTTGGTAGATGTCTAGTCTCCTCCATGCCTCTAATCTGATAGTGGTAGTGGGCTGGTAAATGTCTAGTCTCCTTTATAACTCTAATCTGATAGTGGTAGTGGGGTGGTAGATGTCTAGTCTCGCGTGTGTCACTAATCTGATAGTGGTTGGGGGTTGGTAGATGTCTAGTCTCCCTAATGGCTCTATTCTGATAGTGGTTGTGGGTTGGTAGATGTCTAGTCTCCTTTATAACTCTAATCTGATAGTGGTAGTGGGGTGGTAGATGTCTAGTCTCCCTAATGGCTCTAATCTGATAGTGGTAGTGTGGTGGTAGATGTCTAGTCTTCTTTATGGCTCTAATCTGATAGTGGTATTGTGGTGGTTGATGTCTAGTCTCCTTTATGGCTCTAATCTGATAGTGGTAGATATGGTAGATATCCAGTCTCCTTTGTGGCTCTAATATGATTGTGGTATTGGGGTCGTAGATATCTAGTCTCCCTTATGGCTCTAATCTGATAGTGGTAGTGGGTTGGTAGATTTCTAGTCTCCCTTATGGCTCTAATCTTATAGTGGTAGTGAGGTGGTCGATGTCTAGTCTCCCTTGTGGCTCTAATCTGATAGTTGTAGTGGGCTGGTAGATGTCTAGGCTCCCTTTTGGCTCTAATCTGATAGTGGTAGTGGGGTGGTAGATGTCTAGTCTCCTTTATGGCTCTAATCTGATTGTGGTAGATGTCTAGTCTCCTTTGTGGCTCTAATATGATGGTGGTAGTGGGCTGTTAGATGTCTAGTCTCCGTTATAACTCTAATCTGATAGTGGTAGTGGGCTGGTAGATGTCTAGTCTCCCTAATGGCTCTAATCTGATAGTTGTAGTGGGTTGGTAGATGTCTAGTCTCCTTTATGGCTCTAATCTGATAGTGGTACTGGGTTGGTAGATGTCTAGTCTCCTTTATAACTCTAATCTGATAATGGTAGTGGGCTGGTAGATGTCTTGGCTCCCTTGTGGCTCTAATCCGATAGTTGTAGTGGGCTGGTAGATGTCTAGTCTCCCTTGTGGCTCTAATCTTATAGTGGTAGTGGGTTGGTAGATGTCTAGTCTCCTTTATAACTCTAATCTGATAGTGGTAGTGGGGTGGTTGATGTCTAGTCTCCTTTATGGCTCTAATCTGATAGTGGTAGATGTGGTAGATGTCTAGTCTCCTTTGTGGCTCTAATCTGATAGTGGTTTTGTGGTGGTTGATGTCTAGTCTCCTTTATGGCTCTAATCTGATAGTGGTACTGGGTTGGTAGATGTCTAGTCTCCTTTATAACTCTAATCTGATAATGGTAGTGGGCTGGTAGATGTCTAGGCTCCCTTGTGGCTCTAATCTGATAGTGGTAGTGGGCTGGTAGATGTCTAGTCTCCCTTGTGGCTCTAATCTTATAGTGGTAGTGGGTTGGTAGATGTCTAGTCTCCTTTATGGCTCTAATATGATGGTGGTAGTGGGGTCGTAGATATCTAGTATCCCTTATGACTCTAATCTGATAGTGGTAGTGGGGTGCTAGATGTCTAGTCTCCCTTATGGCTCTAATTTGATAGTGGTAGTGGGCTGGTAGATGTCTAGTCTTCTTTATGGCTCTAATCTGATAGTGGTTTTGTGGTGGTTGATGTCTAGTCTCCTTTATGGCTCTAATATGATGGTGGTAGTGGGGTTGTAGATATCTAGTATCCCTTATGACTATAATCTGATAGTGGTAGTGGGCTGGTAAATGTCTAGTCTCCTTTATAACTCTAATCTGATAGTGGTAGTGGGGTGGTAGATGTCTAGTCTCGCTTGTGTCACTAGTCTCATAGTGGTTGTGGGTTGGTAGATGTTTAGTCTCCCTAATGGCTCTAATCTGATAATGGTTGTGGGTTGGTAGATGTCTAGTCTCCTTTATGGCTCTAATCTGATAGTGGTAGTGGGGTGGTCGATGTCTAGTCTCCCTTATGGCTCTAATCTGATAGTGGTAATGGGTTGGTAGATTTCTAGTCTCCCTTATGGCTCTAATCTGATATTGGTAGTGGGCTGGTAGATGTCTAGTCTCCCTAATGGCTCTAATCTGATAGTGGTAGTGGGGTGGTAGATGTCTTGTCTTCTTTATGGCTCTAATCTGATAGTGGTATTGTGGTGGTTGATGTCTAGTCTCCTTTATGGCTCTAATCTGATAGTGGTAGATATGGTAGATGTAGTCTCCTTTGTGGCTCTAATATGATGGTGGTAGTGGGGTGGTAGATGTCTAGTCTTCTTTATGGCTCTAATCTGATAGTGGTATTGTGGTGGTTGATGTCTAGTCTCCTTTATGGCTCTAATCTGATAGTGGTAGATATGGTAGATATCCAGTCTCCTTTGTGGCTCTAATATGATTGTGGTATTGGGGTCGTAGATATCTAGTCTCCCTTATGGCTCTAATCTGATAGTGGTAATGGGTTGGTAGATTTCTAGTGTCCCTTATGGCTCTAATCTTATAGTGGTAGTGAGGTGGTCGATGTCTAGTCTCCCTTATGGCTCTAATCTGATAGTGGTAATGGGTTGGTAGATTTCTAGTGTCCCTTATGGCTCTAATCTTATAGTGGTAGTGAGGTGGTCGATGTCTAGTCTCCCTTGTGGCTCTAATCTGATAGTGGTAGTGGGCTGGTAGATGTCTAAACTCCCTAATGGCTCTAATCTGATAGTGGTAGTGGGGTGGTAGATGTCTAGTCTCCTTTATGGCTCTAATCTGATAGTGGTATTGTGGTGGTTGATGTCTAGTCTCCTTTATTGCTCTAATATGATAGTGGTAGATGTGGTAGATGTCTAGTCTCCTTTGTGGCTCTAATATGACTGTGGTAGTGGGGTTGTAGATATCTAGTATCCCTTATGACTCTAATCTGATAGTGGTATTGGGGTGGTAGATGTCTAGTCGCCTTTATAACTCTAATCTGATAGTGGTAGTGGGCTGGTAGATGTCTAGTCTCCCTAATGGCTCTAATCTGATAGTTGTAGTGGGTTGGTAGATGTCTAGTCTCCTTTATAACTCTAATCTGATAGTGGTAGTGGGCTGGTAGATGTCTAGTCTCCCTAACGGCTCTAATCTGATAGTGGTAGTGGGGTGGTAGATGTCTAGTCTCCTTTATGGCTCTAATCTGATAGTGGTACTGGGTTGGTAGATGTCTAGTCTCCTTTATAACTCTAATCTGATAGTGGTAGTGGGGTGGTTGATGTCTAGTCTCCTTTATGGCTCTAATCTGATAGTGGTAGATGTGGTAGATGTCTAGTCTCCTTTGTGGCTCTAATATGATGGTGGTAGTGGGGTTGTAGATATCTAGTATCCCTTATGACTCTAATCTGATAGTGGTAGTGGGGTGGTAGATGTCTAGTCGCCTTTATAACTCTAATCTGATAATGGTAGTGGGCTGGTAGATGTCTAGCCTCCCTTGTGGCTCTAATCTGATAGTTGTAGTGGGCTGGTAGATGTCTAGTCTCCCTTGTGGCTCTAATCTTATAATGGTAGTGGGTTGGTAGATGTCTAGTCTCCTTTATAACTCTAATCTGATAGTGGTAGTGGGGTGGTTGATGTCTAGTCTCCTTTGTGGCTCTAATCTGATAGTGGTAGTGGGTTGGTAGATGTCTAGTCTCCTTTATGCCTCTAATCTGATAGTTGTAGTGGGCTGGTAGATGTCTAGTCTCCCTTGTGGCTCTAATCTTATAGTGGTAGTGGGTTGGTAGATGTCTAGTCTCCTTTATAACTCTAATCTGATAGTGGTAGTGGGGTGGTTGATGTCTCGTCTCCTTTATGGCTCTAATCTGATAGTGGTAGTGGGCTGGTAGATGTTTAGTATTCTTTATGGCTCTAATCTGATAGTGGTTTTGTTGTGGTTGATGTCTAGTCTCCTTTATGGCTCTAATATGATGGTGGTAGTGGGGTTGTAGATATCTAGTATCCCTTATGACTCTAATCTGATAGTGGTAGTGGGCTGGTAAATGTCTAGTCTCCTTTATAACTCTAATCTGATAGTGGTAGTGGGGTGGTAGATGTCTAGTCTTGCGTGTGTCACTAATCTGATAGTGGTTGGGGGTTGGTAGATGTCTAGTCTCCCTAATGGCTCTATTCTGATAGTGGTTGTGGGTTGGTAGATGTCTAGTCTCCTTTATAACTCTAATCTGATAGTGGTAGTGGGGTGGTCGATGTCTAGTCTCCCTTATGGCTCTATTCTGATAGTGGTAGTGGGGTGCTAGATGTCTAGTCTCCCTTATGGCTCTATTCTGATAGTGGTAGTGGGCTGGTAGATGTCTAGTCTCCCTAATGGCTCTAATCTGGTTGTTGTAGTGGGTTGGTAGATGTCTAGTCTCCTTTATAACTCTAATCTGATAGTGGTAGTGGGCTGGTAGATGTCTAGTCTCCCTAATGGCTCTAATCTGATAGTTGTAGTGTGTTGGTAGATGTCTAGTCTCCTTTATGGCTCTAATCTGATAGTGGTACTGGGTTGGTAGATGTCTAGTCTCCTTTATAACTCTAATCTGATAATGGTAGTGGGCTGGTAGATGTCTAGGCTCCCTTGTGGCTCTAATCTGATAGTTGTAGTGGGCTGGTAGATGTCTAGTCTCCCTTGTGGCTCTAATCTTATAGTGGTAGTGGGTTGGTAGATGTCTAGTCTCCTTTATAACTCTAATCTGATAGTGGGGTGGTTGATGTCTAGTCTCCTTTATGGCTCTAATCTGATAGTGGTAGATGTGGTAGATGTCTAGTCTCCTTTGTGGCTCTAATCTGATAGTGGTAGTGGGTTGGTAGATGTCTAGTCTCCTCCATGCCTCTAATCTGATAGTGGTAGTGGGCTGGTAGATGTCTAGTCTCCCTTATGGCTCTAATCTGATAGTGGTAGTGGGGTGCTAGATGTCTAGTCTCCCTATTGGCTCTAATCTGATAGTGGTAGTGGGGTGGTAGATGTCTAGTCTTCTTTATGGCTCTATTCTGATAGTGGTTTTGTGGTGGTTGATGTCTAGTCTCCCTAATGGCTCTAATCTGATAGTGGTAGTGGGGTGGTAGGTGTCTAGTCTTCTTTATGGCTCTAATCTGATAGTGGTTTTGTGGTGGTCGATGTCTAGGCTCCTTTATGGCTCTAATATGATGGTGGTAGTGGGGTTGTAGATATCTAGAATCCCTTATGACTCTAATCTGATAGTGGTGGTGGGGTGCTAGATGTCTAGTCTCCCTTATGGCTCTAATCTGATAGTGGTAGTGGGCTGGTAGATGTCTAGTATTCTTTATGGCTCTAATCTGATAGTGGTTTTGTGGTGGTTGATGTCTAGTCTCCTTTATGGCTCTAATATGATGGTGGTAGTGGGGTTGTAGATATCTAGTATCCCTTATGACTCTAATCTGATAGTGGTAGTGGGCTGGTAAATGTCTAGTCTCCTTTATAACTCTAATCTGATAGTGGTAGTGGGGTGGTAGATGTCTAGTCTCGCGTGTGTCACTAATCTGATAGTGGTTGGGGGTTGGTAGATGTCTAGTCTCCCTAATGGCTCTATTCTGATAGTGGTTGTGGGTTGGTAGATGTCTAGTCTCCTTTATAACTCTAATCTGATAGTGGTAGTGGGGTGGTAGATGTCTAGTCTCCCTAATGGCTCTAATCTGATAGTGGTAGTGTGGTGGTAGATGTCTAGTCTTCTTTATGGCTCTAATCTGATAGTGGTATTGTGGTGGTTGATGTCTAGTCTCCTTTATGGCTCTAATCTGATAGTGGTAGATATGGTAGATATCCAGTCTCCTTTGTGGCTCTAATATGATTGTGGTATTGGGGTCGTAGATATCTAGTCTCCCTTATGGCTCTAATCTGATAGTGGTAGTGGGTTGGTAGATTTCTAGTCTCCCTTATGGCTCTAATCTTATAGTGGTAGTGAGGTGGTCGATGTCTAGTCTCCCTTGTGGCTCTAATCTGATAGTTGTAGTGGGCTGGTAGATGTCTAGGCTCCCTTTTGGCTCTAATCTGATAGTGGTAGTGGGGTGGTAGATGTCTAGTCTCCTTTATGGCTCTAATCTGATTGTGGTAGATGTCTAGTCTCCTTTGTGGCTCTAATATGATGGTGGTAGTGGGCTGTTAGATGTCTAGTCTCCGTTATAACTCTAAACTGATAGTGGTAGTGGGCTGGTAGATGTCTAGTCTCCCTAATGGCTCTAATCTGATAGTTGTAGTGGGTTGGTAGATGTCTAGTCTCCTTTATGGCTCTAATCTGATAGTGGTACTGGGTTGGTAGATGTCTAGTCTCCTTTATAACTCTAATCTGATAATGGTAGTGGGCTGGTAGATGTCTAGGCTCCCTTGTGGCTCTAATCCGATAGTTGTAGTGGGCTGGTAGATGTCTAGTCTCCCTTGTGGCTCTAATCTTATAGTGGTAGTGGGTTGGTAGATGTCTAGTCTCCTTTATAACTCTAATCTGATAGTGGTAGTGGGGTGGTTGATGTCTAGTCTCCTTTATGGCTCTAATCTGATAGTGGTAGATGTGGTAGATGTCTAGTCTCCTTTGTGGCTCTAATCTGATAGTGGTTTTGTGGTGGTTGATGTCTAGTCTCCTTTATGGCTCTAATCTGATAGTGGTACTGGGTTGGTAGATGTCTAGTCTCCTTTATAACTCTAATCTGATAATGGTAGTGGGCTGGTAGATGTCTAGGCTCCCTTGTGGCTCTAATCTCATAGTTGTAGTGGGCTGGTAGATGTCTAGTCTCCCTTGTGGCTCTAATCTTATAGTGGTAGTGGGTTGGTAGATGTCTAGTCTCCTTTATGGCTCTAATATGATGGTGGTAGTGGGGTCGTAGATATCTAGTATCCCTTATGACTCTAATCTGATAGTGGTAGTGGGGTGCTAGATGTCTAGTCTCCCTTATGGCTCTAATTTGATAGTGGTAGTGGGCTGGTAGATGTCTAGTCTTCTTTATGGCTCTAATCTGATAGTGGTTTTGTGGTGGTTGATGTCTAGTCTCCTTTATGGCTCTAATATGATGGTGGTAGTGGGGTTGTAGATATCTAGTATCCCTTATGACTATAATCTGATAGTGGTAGTGGGCTGGTAAATGTCTAGTCTCCTTTATAACTCTAATCTGATAGTGGTAGTGGGGTGGTAGATGTCTAGTCTCGCTTGTGTCACTAGTCTCATAGTGGTTGTGGGTTGGTAGATGTTTAGTCTCCCTAATGGCTCTAATCTGATAATGGTTGTGGGTTGGTAGATGTCTAGTCTCCTTTATAACTTTAATCTGATAGTGGTAGTGGGGTGGTCGATGTCTAGTCTCCCTTATGGCTCTAATCTGATAGTGGTAGTGGGGTGCTAGATTTCTAGTCTCCCTTATGGCTCTAATCTGATATTGGTAGTGGGCTGGTAGATGTCTAGTCTCCCTTATGGCTCTAATCTGATAGTGGTAGTGGGGTGGTAGATGTCTAGTCTTCTTTATGGCTCTAATCTGATAGTGGTTTGTGGGTTGGTAGATGTCTAGTCTCCTTTATGGCTCTAATCTGATAGTGGTAGATATGGTAGATGTCCAGTCTCCTTTGTGGCTCTAATATGATGGTGGTAGTGGGGTGGTAGATGTCTAGTCTTCCTTATGGCTCTAATCTGATAGTGGTATTGTGGTGGTTGATGTCTAGTCTCCTTTATGGCTCTAATCTGATAGTGGTAGATATGGTAGATATCCAGTCTCCTTTGTGGCTCTAATATGATTGTGGTATTGGGGTCGTAGATATCTAGTCTCCCTTATGGCTCTAATCTGATAGTGGTAATGGGTTGGTAGATTTCTAGTGTCCCTTATGGCTCTAATCTTATAGTGGTAGTGAGGTGGTCGATGTCTAGTCTCCCTTATGGCTCTAATCTGATAGTGGTAATGGGTTGGTAGATTTCTAGTGTCCCTTATGGCTCTAATCTTATAGTGGTAGTGAGGTGGTCGATGTCTAGTCTCCCTTGTGGCTCTAATCTGATAGTGGTAGTGGGCTGGTAGATGTCTAAACTCCCTAATGGCTCTAATCTGATAGTGGTAGTGGGGTGGTAGATGTCTAGTCTCCTTTATGGCTCTAATCTGATAGTGGTAGTGGGGTGGTAGATGTCTAGTCTCCTTTATTGCTCTAATATGATAGTGGTAGATGTGGTAGATGTCTAGTCTCCTTTGTGGCTCTAATATGACTGTGGTAGTGGGGTTGTAGATATCTAGTATCCCTTATGACTCTAATCTGATAGTGGTATTGGGGTGGTAGATGTCTAGTCGCCTTTATAACTCTAATCTGATAGTGGTAGTGGGCTGGTAGATGTCTAGTCTCCCTAATGGCTCTAATCTGATAGTTGTAGTGGGTTGGTAGATGTCTAGTCTCCTTTATAACTCTAATCTGATAGTGGTAGTGGGCTGGTAGATGTCTAGTCTCCCTAACGGCTCTAATCTGATAGTGGTAGTGGGTTGGTAGATGTCTAGTCTCCTTTATGGCTCTAATCTGATAGTGGTACTGGGGTGGTTGATGTCTAGTCTCCTTTATGGCTCTAATCTGATAGTGGTAGTGGGGTGGTTGATGTCTAGTCTCCTTTATGGCTCTAATCTGATAGTGGTAGATGTGGTAGATGTCTAGTCTCCTTTGTGGCTCTAATATGATGGTGGTAGTGGGGTTGTAGATATCTAGTATCCCTTATGACTCTAATCTGATAGTGGTAGTGGGGTGGTAGATGTCTAGTCGCCTTTATAACTCTAATCTGATAATGGTAGTGGGCTGGTAGATGTCTAGTCTCCCTTGTGGCTCTAATCTGATAGTTGTAGTGGGCTGGTAGATGTCTAGTCTCCCTTGTGGCTCTAATCTTATAATGGTAGTGGGTTGGTAGATGTCTAGTCTCCTTTATAACTCTAATCTGATAGTGGTAGTGGGGTGGTTGATGTCTAGTCTCCTTTGTGGCTCTAATCTGATAGTGGTAGTGGGTTGGTAGATGTCTAGTCTCCCTAATGGCTCTAATCTGATAGTTGTAGTGGGTTGGTAGATGTCTAGTCTCCTTTATAACTCTAATCTGATAGTGGTAGTGGGCTGGTAGATGTCTAGTCTCCCTAACGGCTCTAATCTGATAGTTGTAGTGGGTTGGTAGATGTCTAGTCTCCTTTATGGCTCTAATCTGATAGTGGTACTGGGTTGGTAGATGTCTAGTCTCCTTTATAACTCTAATCTGATAATGGTAGTGGGCTGGTAGATGTCTAGTCTCCCTTGTGGCTCTAATCTGATAGTTGTAGTGGGCTGGTAGATGTCTAGTCTCCCTTGTGGCTCTAATCTTATAGTGGTAGTGGGTTGGTAGATGTCTAGTCTCCTTTATAACTCTAATCTGATAGTGGTAGTGGGGTGGTTGATGTCTAGTCTCCTTTATGGCTCTAATCTGATAGTGGTAGATGTGGTAGATGTCTAGTCTCCTTTGTGGCTCTAATATGATGGTGGTAGTGGGGTTGTAGATATCTAGTATCCCTTATGGCTCTAATCTGATAGTGGTAGTGGGGTGGTAGATGTCTAGTCTCCTTTATAACTCTAATCTGATAATGGTAGTGGGCTGGTAGATGTCTAGTCTCCCTTGTGGCTCTAATCTGATAGTGGTAGTGGGGTGGTTGATGTCTAGTCTCCTTTGTGGCTCTAATCTGATAGTGGTAGTGGGTTGGTAGATGTCTAGTCTCCTTTATGCCTCTAATCTGATAGTGGTAGTGGGCTGGTAGATGTCTAGTCTCCCTTATGGCTCTAATCTGATAGTGGTAGTTGGGTGCTAGATGTCTAAACTCCCTTATGGCTCTAATCTGATAGTGGTAGTGGGCTGGTAGATGTCTAGTCTCCTTTATAACTCTAATCTGATAGTGGTAGTGGGCTGGTAGATGTCTAGTCTCCCTAATGGCTCTAATCTGATAGTGGTAGTGGGGTGGTAGATGTCTAGTCTCCTTTATGGCTCTAATCTGATAGTGGTATTGTGGTGGTTGATGTCTAGTCTCCTTTATGGCTCTAATATGATAGTGGTAGATGTGGTAGATGTCTAGTCTCCTTTGTGGCTCTAATATGATGGTGGTAGTGGGGTTGTAGATATCTAGTATCCCTTATGACTCTAATCTGATAGTGGTATTGGGGTGGTAGATGTCTAGTCGCCTTTATAACTCTAATCTGATAGTGGTAGTGGGCTGGTAGATGTCTAGTCTCCCTAATGGCTCTAATCTGATAGTTGTAGTGGGTTGGTAGATGTCTAGTCTCCTTTATAACTCTAATCTGATAGTGGTAGTGGGCTGGTAGATGTCTAGTCTCCCTAATGGCTCTAATCTGATAGTTGTAGTGGGTTGGTAGATGTCTAGTCTCCTTTATGGCTCTAATCTGATAGTGGTACTGGGTTGGTAGATGTCTAGTCTCCTTTATAACTCTAATCTGATAGTGGTAGTGGGGTGGTTGATGTCTAGTCTCCTTTATGGCTCTAATCTGATAGTGGTAGATGTGGTAGATGTCTAGTCTCCTTTGTGGCTCTAATATGATGGTGGTAGTGGGGTTGTAGATATCTAGTATCCCTTATGACTCTAATCTGATAGTGGTAGTGGGGTGGTAGATGTCTAGTCGCCTTTATAACTCTAATCTGATAATGGTAGTGGGCTGGTAGATGTCTAGTCTCCCTTGTGGCTCTAATCTGATAGTTGTAGTGGGCTGGTAGATGTCTAGTCTCCCTTGTGGCTCTAATCTTATAATGGTAGTGGGTTGGTAGATGTCTAGTCTCCTTTATAACTCTAATCTGATAGTGGTAGTGGGGTGGTTGATGTCTAGTCTCCTTTGTGGCTCTAATCTGATAGTGGTAGTGGGTTGGTAGATGTCTAGTCTCCTTTATGCCTCTAATCTGATAGTTGTAGTGGGCTGGTAGATGTCTAGTCTCCCTTGTGGCTCTAATCTTATAGTGGTAGTGGGTTGGTAGATGTCTAGTCTCCCTTGTGGCTCTAATCTTATAGTGGTAGTGGGTTGGTAGATGTCTAGTCTCCTTTATGCCTCTAATCTGATAGTTGTAGTGGGCTGGTAGATGTCTAGTCTCCCTTGTGGCTCTAATCTTATAGTGGTAGTGGGTTGGTAGATGTCTAGTCTCCTTTATAACTCTAATCTGATAGTGGTAGTGGGGTGGTTGATGTCTCGTCTCCTTTATGGCTCTAATCTGATAGTGGTAGATGTGGTAGATGTCTAGTCTCCTTTGTGGCTCTAATCTGATAGTGGTAGTGGGTTGGTAGATGTCTAGTCTCCTTTATGGCTCTAATATGATGGTGGTAGTGGGGTTGTAGATATCTAGTATCCCTTATGACTCTAATCTGATAGTGGTAGTGGGGTGCTAGATGTCTAGTCTCCCTTATGGCTCTAATTTGATAGTGGTAGTGGGCTGGTAGATGTCTAGTCTTCTTTATGGTTCTAATCTGATAGTGGTTTTGTGGTGGTTGATGTCTAGTCTCCTTTATGGCTCTAATATGATGGTGGTAGTGGGGTTGTAGATATCTAGTATCCCTTATGACTATAATCTGATAGTGGTAGTGGGCTGGTAAATGTCTAGTCTCCTTTATAACTCTAATCTGATAGTGGTAGTGGGGTGGTAGATGTCTAGTCTCGCTTGTGTCACTAATCTGATAGTGGTTGTGGGTTGGTAGATGTCTAGTCTCCCTAATGGCTCTAATCTGATAATGGTTGTGGGTTGGTAGATGTCTAGTCTCCTTTATAACTCTAATCTGATAGTGGTAGTGGGGTGGTCGATGTCTAGTCTCCCTTATGGCTCTAATCTGATAGTGGTAGTGGGTTGGTAGATTTCTAGTCTCCCTTATGGCTCTAATCTTATAGTGGTAGTGAGGTGGTCGATGTCTAGTCTCCCTTGTGGCTCTAATCTGATAGTGGTAGTGGGCTGGTAGATGTCTAGTCTCCCTAATGGCTCTAATCTGATAGTGGTAGTGGGGTGGTAGATGTCTAGTCTCCTTTATGGCTCTAATCTGATAGTGGTAGTGGGCTGGTAGATGTCTAGTCTCCCTAATGGCTCTAATCTGATAGTGGTAGTGGGTTGGTAGATGTCTAGTCTCCTTTATGGCTCTAATATGATGGTGGTAGTGGGGTTGTAGATATCTAGTATCCCTTATGACTCTAATCTGATAGTGGTAGTGGGGTGCTAGATGTCTAGTCTCCCTTATGGCTCTAATTTGATAGTGGTAGTGGGCTGGTAGATGTCTAGTCTTCTTTATGGTTCTAATCTGATAGTGGTTTTGTGGTGGTTGATGTCTAGTCTCCTTTATGGCTCTAATATGATGGTGGTAGTGGGGTTGTAGATATCTAGTATCCCTTATGACTATAATCTGATAGTGGTAGTGGGCTGGTAAATGTCTAGTCTCCTTTATAACTCTAATCTGATAGTGGTAGTGGGGTGGTAGATGTCTAGTCTCGCTTGTGTCACTAATCTGATAGTGGTTGTGGGTTGGTAGATGTCTAGTCTCCCTAATGGCTCTAATCTGATAATGGTTGTGGGTTGGTAGATGTCTAGTCTCCTTTATAACTCTAATCTGATAGTGGTAGTGGGGTGGTCGATGTCTAGTCTCCCTTATGGCTCTAATCTGATAGTGGTAGTGGGTTGGTAGATTTCTAGTCTCCCTTATGGCTCTAATCTTATAGTGGTAGTGAGGTGGTCGATGTCTAGTCTCCCTTGTGGCTCTAATCTGATAGTGGTAGTGGGCTGGTAGATGTCTAGTCTCCCTAATGGCTCTAATCTGATAGTGGTAGTGGGGTGGTAGATGTCTAGTCTCCTTTATGGCTCTAATCTGATAGTGGTATTGTGGTGGTTGATGTCTAGTCTCCTTTATTGCTCTAATCTGATAGTGGTAGATGTGGTAGATGTCTAGTCTCCTTTGTGGCTCTAATATGATGGTGGTAGTGGGGTTGTAGATATGTAGTATCCCTTATGACTCTAATCTGATAGTGGTAGTGGGGTGGTAGATGTCTAGTCACCTTTATAACTCTAATCTGATAATGGTAGTGGGCTGGTAGATGTCTAGTCTCCCTTGTGGCTCTAATCTGATAGTTGTAGTGGGCTGGTAGATGTCTAGTCTCCCTTGTGGCTCTAATCTTATAATGGTAGTGGGTTGGTAGATGTCTAGTCTCCTTTATAACTCTAATCTGATAGTGGTAGTGGGGTGGTTGATGTCTAGTCTCCTTTGTGGCTCTAATCTGATAGTGGTAGTGGGTTGGTAGATGTCTAGTCTCCTTTATGCCTCTAATCTGATAGTTGTAGTGGGCTGGTAGATGTCTAGTCTCCCTTGTGGCTCTAATCTTATAGTGGTAGTGGGTTGGTAGATGTCTCCTTTATAACTCTAATCTGATAGTGGTAGTGGGGTGGTTGATGTCTCGTCTCCTTTATGGCTCTAATCTGATAGTGGTAGATGTGGTAGATGTCTAGTCTCCTTTGTGGCTCTAATCTGATAGTGGTAGTGGGTTGGTAGATGTCTAGTCTCCTTTATGGCTCTAATATGATGGTGGTAGTGGGGTTGTAGATATCTAGTATCCCTTATGACTCTAATCTGATAGTGGTAGTGGGGTGCTAGATGTCTAGTCTCCCTTATGGCTCTAATTTGATAGTGGTAGTGGGCTGGTAGATGTCTAGTCTTCTTTATGGCTCTAATCTGATAGTGGTTTTGTGGTGGTTGATGTCTAGTCTCCTTTATGGCTCTAATATGATGGTGGTAGTGGGGTTGTAGATATCTAGTATCCCTTATGACTATAATCTGATAGTGGTAGTGGGCTGGTAAATGTCTAGTCTCCTTTATAACTCTAATCTGATAGTGGTAGTGGGGTGGTAGATGTCTAGTCTCGCTTGTGTCACTAATCTGATAGTGGTTGTGGGTTGGTAGATGTCTAGTCTCCCTAATGGCTCTAATCTGATAATGGTTGTGGGTTGGTAGATGTCTAGTCTCCTTTATAACTCTAATCTGATAGTGGTAGTGGGGTGGTCGATGTCTAGTCTCCCTTATGGCTCTAATCTGATAGTGGTAGTGGGTTGGTAGATTTCTAGTCTCCCTTATGGCTCTAATCTTATAGTGGTAGTGAGGTGGTCGATGTCTAGTCTCCCTTGTGGCTCTAATCTGATAGTGGTAGTGGGCTGGTAGATGTCTAGTCTCCTTTATGGCTCTAATCTGATAGTGGTATTGTGGTGGTTGATGTCTAGTCTCCTTTATTGCTCTAATCTGATAGTGGTAGATGTGGTAGATGTCTAGTCTCCTTTGTGGCTCTAATATGATGGTGGTAGTGGGGTTGTAGATATGTAGTATCCCTTATGACTCTAATCTGATAGTGGTAGTGGGGTGGTAGATGTCTAGTCTCCCTAATGGCTCTAATCTGATAGTTGTAGTGGGTTGGTAGATGTCTAGTCTCCTTTATAACTCTAATCTGATAGTGGTAGTGGGCTGGTAGATGTCTAGTCTCCCTAACGGCTCTAATCTGATAGTTGTAGTGGGTTGGTAGATGTCTAGTCTCCTTTATGGCTCTAATCTGATAGTGGTACTGGGTTGGTAGATGTCTTGTCTCCTTTATAACTCTAATCTGATAATGGTAGTGGGCTGGTAGATGTCTAGTCTCCCTTGTGGCTCTAATCTGATAGTTGTAGTGGGCTGGTAGATGACTAGTCTCCCTTGTGGCTCTAATCTTATAGTGGTAGTGGGTTGGTAGATGTCTAGTCTCCTTTATAACTCTAATCTGATAGTGGTAGTGGGGTGGTTGATGTCTAGTCTCCTTTATGGCTCTAATCTGATAGTGGTAGATGTGGTAGATGTCTAGTCTCCTTTATGGCTCTAATCTGATAGTGGTAGTGGGGTTGTAGATGTCTAGTCTCCTTTATAACTCTAATCTGATAATGGTAGTGGGCTGGTAGATGTCTAGTCTCCCTTGTGGCTCTAATCTGATAGTTGTAGTGGGTTGGTAGATGTCTAGTCTCCCTTGTGGCTCTAATCTGATAGTGGTAGTGGGTTGGTAGATGTCTAGTCTCCTTTATGCCTCTAATCTGATAGTGGTAGTGGGCTGGTAGATGTCTAGTCTCCCTTATGGCTCTAATCTGATAGTGGTAGTTGGGTGCTAGATGTCTAAACTCCCTTATGGCTCTAATCTGATAGTGGTAGTGGGCTGGTAGATGTCTAGTCTCCTTTATGGCTCTAATCTGATAGTGGTAGTGGGCTGGTAGATGTCTAGTCTCCCTAATGGCTCTAATCTGATAGTGGTAGTGGGGTGCTGGATGTCTAGTCTCCCTTATGGCTCTAATCTGATAGTGGTAGTGGGCTGGTAGATGTCTAGTCTCCTTTATAACTCTAATCTGATAGTGGTAGTGGGGTGGTAGATGTCTAGTCTTCTTTATGGCTCTAATCTGATAGTGGTTTTGTGGTGGTTGATGTCTAGTCTCCTTTATGGCTCTAATACGATAGTGGTAGATGTGGTAGATGTCTAGTCTCCTTTGTGTAACTAATATGATGGTGGTAGTGGGGTTGTAGATATCTAGTATCCCTTATGACTCTAATCTGATAGTGGTAGTGGGGTGGTAGATGTCTAGTCGCCTTTATAACTCTAATCTGATAATGGTAGTGGGCTGGTAGATGTCTAGTCTCCCTTGTGGCTCTAATCTGATAGTTGTAGTGGGCTGGTAGATGTCTAGTCTCCCTTGTGGCTCTAATCTTATAATGGTAGTGGGTTGGTAGATGTCTAGTCTCCTTTATAACTCTAATCTGATAGTGGTAGTGGGGTGGTTGATGTCTAGTCTCCTTTGTGGCTCTAATCTGATAGCGGTAGTGGGTTGGTAGATGTCTAGTCTCCTTTATGCCTCTAATCTGATAGTGGTAGTGGGCTGGTAGATGTCTAGTCTCCCTTATGGCTCTAATCTGATAGTGGTAGTTGGGTGCTAGATGTCTAAACTCCCTTATGGCTCTAATCTGATAGTGGTAGTGGGCTGGTAGATGTCTAGTCTCCTTTATAACTCTAATCTGATAGTGGTAGTGGGCTGGTAGATGTCTAGTCTCCCTTATGGCTCTAATCTGATAGTGGTAGTGGGGTGCTAGATGTCTAGTCTCCCTAATGGCTCTAATCTGATAGTGGTAGTGGGGTGGTAGATGCCTACTCTTCTTTATGGCTCTAATCTGATAGTGGTAGTGGGGTGGTAGATGTCTAGTCTCCCTTATGGCTCTAATCTGATCGTGGTAGTGGGGTGCTGGATGTCTAGTCTCCCTAATGGCTCTAATCTGATTGTGGTAGTGGGGTGGTAGATGTTTAGTCTTCTTTATGGCTCTAATCTGATAGTGGTAGTGGGGTGGTAGATGTCTAGTCTTCTTTATGGCTCTAATCTGATAGTGGTTTTGTGGTGGTTGATGTCTAGTCTCCTTTATGGCTCTAATATGATAGTGGTAGATGTGGTAGATGTCTAGTCTCCTTTGTGTAACTAATATGATGGTGGTAGTGGGGTTGTAGATATCTAGTATCCCTTATGACTCTAATCTGATAGTGGTAGTGGGGTGGTAGATGTCTAGTCGCCTTTATAACTCTAATCTGATAATGGTAGTGGGCTGGTAGATGTCTAGTCTCCCTTGTGGCTCTAATCTGATAGTTGTAGTGGGCTGGTAGATGTCTAGTCTCCCTTGTGGCTCTAATCTTATAATGGTAGTGGGTTGGTAGATGTCTAGTCTCCTTTATAACTCTAATCTGATAGTGGTAGTGGGGTGGTTGATGTCTAGTCTCCTTTGTGGCTCTAATCTGATAGTGGTAGTGGGTTGGTAGATGTCTAGTCTCCTTTATGCCTCTAATCTGATAGTGGTAGTGGGCTGGTAGATGTCTAGTCTCCCTTATGGCTCTAATCTGATAGTGTTAGTGGGTTGCTAGATGTCTAGTCTCCCTAATGGCTCTAATCTGATAGTGGTAGTGGGGTGGTAGATGTCTAGTCTTCTTTATGGCTCTAATCTGATAGTGGTAGTGGGGTGGTAGATGTCTAGTCTTCTTTATGGCTCTAATCTGATAGTGGTTTTGTGGTGGTTGATGTCTAGTCTCCTTTATGGCTCTAATATGATGGTGGTAGTGGGGTTGTAGATGTCTAGTCTCCTTTATAACTCTAATCTGATAGTGGTAGTGGGGTGGTAGATGTCTAGTCTCCCTTATGGCTCTAATCTGATAGTTGTAGTGGGTTGGTAGATGTCTAGTCTCCTTTATAACTCTAATCTGATAGTGGTAGTGGGCTGGTAGATGTCTAGTCTCCCTTGTGGCTCTAATCTTATAGTGGTAGTGGGTTGGTAGATGTCTAGTCTCCTTTATAACTCTAATCTGATAGTGGTAGTGGGCTGGTAGATGTCTAGTCTCCCTAATGGCTCTAATCTGATAGTTGTAGTGGGTTGGTAGATGTCTAGTCTCCTTTATAACTCTAATCTGATAGTGGTAGTGGGCTGGTAGATGTCTAGTCTCCCTAACGGCTCTAATCTGATAGTTGTAGTGGGTTGGTAGATGTCTAGTCTCCTTTATGGCTCTAATCTGATAATGGTAGTGGGCTGGTAGATGTCTAGTCTCCCTTGTGGCTCTAATCTGATAGTTGTAGTGGGCTGGTATATGTCTAGTCTCCCTTATGGCTCTAATCTGATAGTGGTAGTGGGGTGCTAGATGTCTAGTCTCCCTTATGGCTCTAATCTGATAGTGGTAGTGGGCTGGTAGATGTCTAGTCTCCTTTATAACTCTAATCTGATAGTGGTAGTGGGCTGGTAGATGTCTAGTCTCCCTTATGGCTCTAATCTGATAGTGGTAGTGGGGTGCTAGATGTCTAAACTCCCTTATGGCTCTAATCTGATAGTGGTAGTGGGCTGGTAGATGTCTAGTCTCCTTTATAACTCTAATCTGATAGTGGTAGTGGGCTGGTAGATGTCTAGTCTCCCTTATGGCTCTAATCTGATAGTGGTAGTGGGGTGGTAGATGTCTAGTCTCCCTTATGGCTCTAATCTGATAGTTGTAGTGGGTTGGTAGATGTCTAGTCTCCTTTATAACTCTAATCTGATAGTGGTAGTGGGCTGGTAGATGTCTAGTCTCCCTTGTGGCTCTAATCTTATAGTGGTAGTGGGTTGGTAGATGTCTAGTCTCCTTTATAACTCTAATCTGATAGTGGTAGTGGGCTGGTAGATGTCAAGTCTCCTTTGTGGCTCTAATCTGATAGTGGTAGTGGGCTGGTAGATGTCTAGTCTCCCTAATGGCTCTAATCTGATAGTTGTAGTGGGTTGGTAGATGTCTAGTCTCCTTTATGGCTCTAATCTGATAGTGGTACTGGGTTGGTAGATGTCTAGTCTCCTTTATAACTCTAATCTGATAATGGTAGTGGGCTGGTAGATGTCTAGTCTCCCTTGTGGCTCTAATCTGATAGTGGTAGTGGGCTGGTAGATGTCTAGTCTCCCTTATGGCTCTAATCTGATAGTGGTAGTGGGGTGCTAGATGTCTAAACTCCCTTATGGCTCTAATCTGATAGTGGTAATGGGCTGGTAGATGTCTAGTCTCCTTTATAACTCTAATCTGATAGTGGTAGTGGGCTGGTAGATGTCTAGTCTCCCTTATGGCTCTAATCTGATAGTGGTAGTGGGGTGCTAGATGTCTAGTCTCCCTAATGGCTCTAATCTGATAGTGGTAGTGGGGTGGTAGATGTCTAGTCTTCTTTATGGCTCTAATCTGATAGTGGTTTTGTGGTGGTTGATGTCTAGTCTCCCTAATGGCTCTAATCTGATAGTGGTAGTGGGGTGGTAGATGTCTAGTCTTCTTTATGGCTCTAATCTGATAGTGGTTTTGTGGTGGTTGATGTCTAGTCTCCTTTATGGCTCTAATATGATGGTGGTAATGGGGTTGTAGATGTCTAGTCTCCTTTATAACTCTAATCTGATAGTGGTAGTGGGGTGGTTGATGTCTAGTCTCGCTTGTGTCAGTAATCTGATAGTGGTAGTGGGTTGGTAGATTTCTAGTCTCCCTTATGGCTCTAATCTGATAGTGGTAGTGGGCTGGTAGATGTCTAGTCTCCCTAATGGCTCTAATCTGATAGTTGTAGTGGGTTGGTAGATGTCTAGTCTCCTTTATAACTCTAATCTGATAGTGGTAGTGGGCTGGTAGATGTCTAATCTCCCTAATGGCTCTAATCTGATAGTTGTAGTGGGTTGGTAGATGTCTAGTCTCCTTTATGGCTCTAATCTGATAGTGGTACTGGGTTGGTAGATGTCTAGTCTCCTTTATAACTCTAATCTGATAATGGTAGTGGGCTGGTAGATGTCTAGTCTCCCTTGTGGCTCTAATCTGATAGTTGTAGTGGGCTGGTAGATGTCTAGTCTCCCTTGTGGCTCTAATCTTATAGTGGTAGTGGGTTGGTAGATGTCTAGTCTCCTTTATAACTCTAATCTGATAGTGGTAGTGGGGTGGTTGATGTCTAGTCTCCTTTATGGCTCTAATCTGATAGTGGTAGATGTGGTAGATGTCTAGTCTCCTTTGTGGCTCTAATCTGATAGTGGTAGTGGGGTGCTAGATGTCTAGTCTCCCTAATGGCTCTAATCTGATAGTTGTAGTGGGTTGGTAGATGTCTAGTCTCCTTTATAACTCAAATCTGATAGTGGTAGTGGGCTGGTAGATGTCTAGTCTCCCTTATGGCTCTAATCTGATAGTGGTAGTGGGGTGCTAGATGTCTAGTCTTCTTTATGGCTCTAATCTGATAGTGTTTTTTTGGTGGTTGATGTCTAGTCTCCTTTATGGCTCTAATCTGATAGTGGTAGATATGGTAGATGTCTAGTCTCCCTTGTGGCTCTAATCTGATAGTGGTTGTGGGTTGGTAGATGTCTAGTCTCCCTTGTGGCTCTAATCTGATAGTTGTAGTGGGCTGGTAGATGTCTAGTCTCCCTTGTGGCTCTAATCTTATAGTGGTAGTGGGTTGGTAGATGTCTAGTCTCCTTTATAACTCTAATCTTATAGTGGTAGTGGGGTGCTAGATGTCTAGTCTCCCTTATGGCTCTAATCTGATAGTGGTAGTGGGCTGGTAGATGTCTAGTCTCCTTTATAACTCTAATCTGATAGTGGTAGTGGGGTGGTAGATGTCTAGTCTCGCTTGTGTCACTAATCTGATAGTGGTTGTGGGTTGGTAGATGTCTAGTCTCCCTAATGGCTCAAATCTGATAGTGGTTGTGGGTTGGTAGATGTCTAGTCTCCTTTATAACTCTAATCTGATAGTGGTAGTGGGGTGGTCGATGTCTAGTCTCCCTTATGGCTCTAATCTGATAGTGGTAGTGGGTTGGTAGATGTCTAGTCTCCTTGATGGCTCTAATCTGATAGTGGTAGTGGGCTGGTAGATGTCTAGTCTCCTTTATGGCTCTAATCTGATAGTGGTAGTGGGGTGGTAGATTTCTAGTCTCCCTTATGGCTCTAATCTTATAGTGGTAGTGAGGTGGTCGATGTCTAGTCTCCCTTGTGGCTCTAATCTGATAGTGGTAGTGGGCGGTTAGATGTCGAGTCTCCCTAATGGCTCTAATCTGATAGTGGTAGTGGGGTGGTAGATGTCTAGTCTCCTTTATGGCTCTAATCTGATAGTGGTATTGTGGTGGTTGATGTCTAGTCTCCTTTATTGCTCTAATCTGATAGTGTTAGATGTGGTAGATGTCTAGTCTCCTTTGTGGCTCTAATATGATGGTGGTAGTGGGGTTGTAGATATCTAGTATCCCTTATGACTCTAATCTGATAGTGGTAGTGGGGTGGTAGATGTTTAGTCGCCTTTATAACTCTAATCTGATAGTGGTAGTGGGCTGGTAGATGTCTAGTCTCCCTAATGGCTCTAATCTGATAGTTGTAGTGGGTTGGTAGATGTCTAGTCTCCCTTGTGGCTCTAATCTTATAGTGGTAGTGGGTTGGTAGATGTCTAGTCTCCTTTATAACTCTAATCTGATAGTGGTAGTGGGGTGGTTGATGTCTAGTCTCCTTTATGGCTCTAATCTGATAGTGGTAGATGTGGTAGATGTCTAGTCTCCTTTGTGGCTCTAATCTGATAGTGGTAGTGGGGTGCTAGATGTCTAGTCTCCCTAATGGCTCTAATCTGATAGTTGTAGTGGGTTGGTAGATGTCTAGTCTCCTTTATAACTCTAATCTGATAGTGGTAGTGGGCTGGTAGATGTCTAGTCTCCCTAATGGCTCTAATCTGATAGTGGTAGTGGGGTGCTAGATGTCTAGTCTCCCTTATGGCTCTATTCTGATAGTGGTAGTGGGCTGGTAGATGTCTAGTTTCCTTTATAAC
This sequence comes from Salvelinus alpinus, assembly GCF_045679555.1. Lineage (NCBI taxonomy): Eukaryota > Metazoa > Chordata > Actinopteri > Salmoniformes > Salmonidae > Salvelinus > Salvelinus alpinus. The sequence goes on along the minus strand of NC_092089.1, from coordinate 238,663 downwards.
TCTAATCTGATAGTGGTAGTGGGCTGGTAGATGTCTAGTCTCCCTTATGGCTCTAATCTGATAGTGGTAGTGGGGTGCTAGATGTCTAGTCTTCTTTATGGCTCTAATCTGATAGTGTTTTTTTGGTGGTTGATGTCTAGTCTCCTTTATGGCTCTAATCTGATAGTGGTAGATATGGTAGATGTCTAGTCTCCCTTGTGGCTCTAATCTGATAGTGGTTGTGGGTTGGTAGATGTCTAGTCTCCCTTGTGGCTCTAATCTGATAGTTGTAGTGGGCTGGTAGATGTCTAGTCTCCCTTGTGGCTCTAATCTTATAGTGGTAGTGGGTTGGTAGATGTCTAGTCTCCTTTATAACTCTAATCTTATAGTGGTAGTGGGGTGCTAGATGTCTAGTCTCCCTTATGGCTCTAATCTGATAGTGGTAGTGGGCTGGTAGATGTCTAGTCTCCTTTATAACTCTAATCTGATAGTGGTAGTGGGGTGGTAGATGTCTAGTCTCGCTTGTGTCACTAATCTGATAGTGGTTGTGGGTTGGTAGATGTCTAGTCTCCCTAATGGCTCAAATCTGATAGTGGTTGTGGGTTGGTAGATGTCTAGTCTCCTTTATAACTCTAATCTGATAGTGGTAGTGGGGTGGTCGATGTCTAGTCTCCCTTATGGCTCTATTCTGATAGTGGTAGTGGGCTGGTAGATGTCTAGTCTCCTTGTGGCTCTAATCTGATAGTGGTAGTGGGCTGGTAGATGTCTAGTCTCCCTAATGGCTGTAATCTGATAGTGGTAGTGGGTTGGTAGATTTCTAGTCTTCCTTATGGCTCTAATCTTATAGTGGTAGTGAGGTGGTCGATGTCTAGTCTCCCTTGTGGCTCTAATCTGATAGTGGTAGTGGGCGGTTAGATGTCGAGTCTCCCTAATGGCTCTAATCTGATAGTGGTAGTGGGGTGGTAGATGTCTAGTCTCCTTTATGGCTCTAATCTGATAGTGGTATTGTGGTGGTTGATGTCTAGTCTCCTTTATGGCTCTAATCTGATGGTGGTAGGTGTGGTAGATGTCTAGTCTCCTTTGTGGCTCTAATATGATGGTGGTAGTGGGGTTGTAGATATCTAGTATCCCTTATGACTCTAATCTGATAGTGGTAGTGGGGTGGTAGATGTTTAGTCGCCTTTATAACTCTAATCTGATAGTGGTAGTGGGCTGGTAGATGTCTAGTCTCCCTAATGGCTCTAATCTGATAGTTGTAGTGGGTTGGTAGATGTCTAGTCTCCTTTATAACTCTAATCTGATAGTGGTAGTGGGCTGGTAGATGTCTAGTCTCCCTAACGGCTCTAATCTGATAGTTGTAGTGGGTTGGTAGATGTCTAGTCTCCTTTATGGCTCTAATCTGATAATCGTAGTGGGCTGGTAGATGTCTAGTCTCCCTTGTGGCTCTAATCTGATAGTTGTAGTGGGCTGGTATATGTCTAGTCTCCCTTATGGCTCTAATCTGATAGTGGTAGTGGGGTGCTAGATGTCTAAACTCCCTTATGGCTCTAATCTGATAGTGGTAGTGGGCTGGTAGATGTCTAGTCTCCTTTATAACTCTAATCTGATAGTGGTAGTGGGCTGGTAGATGTCTAGTCTCCCTTATGGCTCTAATCTGATAGTGGTAGTGGGGTGCTAGATGTCTAAACTCCCTTATGGCTCTAATCTGATAGTGGTAGTGGGCTGGTAGATGTCTAGTCTCCTTTATAACTCTAATCTGATAGTGGTAGTGGGCTGGTAGATGTCTAGTCTCCCTAATGGCTCTAATCTGATAGTGGTAGTGGGGTGGTAGATGTCTAGTCTTCTTTATGGCTCTAATCTGATAGTGGTTTTGTGGTGGTTGATGTCTAGTCTCCCTAATGGCTCTAATCTGATAGTGGTAGTGTGGTGGTAGATGTCTAGTCTTCTTTATGGCTCTAATCTGATAGTGGTTTTGTGGTGGTTGATGTCTAGGCTCCTTTATGGCTCTAATATGATGGTGGTAGTGGGGTTGTAGATGTCTAGTCTCCTTTATAACTCTAATCTGATAGTGGTAGTGGGGTGGTAGATGTCTAGTCTCGCTTGTGTCAGTAATCTGATAGTGGTAGTGGGTTGGTAGATTTGTAGTCTCCCTAATGGCTCTAATCTGATAGTTGTAGTGGGTTGGTAGATGTCTAGTCTCCTTTATAACTCTAATCTGATAGTGGTAGTGGGCTGGTAAATGTCTAGTCTCCCTTATGGCTCTAATCTGATAGTGGTAGTGGGCTGGTAGATGTCTAGTCTCCCTTATGGCTCTAATCTGATAGTGGTAGTGGGGTGCTAGATGTCTAGTCTCCCTAATGGCTCTAATCTGATAGTGGTAGTGGGGTGGTAGATGTCTAGTCTTCTTTATGGCTCTAATCTGATAGTGGTTTTGTGGTGGTTGATGTCTAGTCTCCTTTATTGCTCTAATCTGATAGTGGTAGATGTGGTAGATGTCTAGTCTCCTTTGTGGCTCTAATATGATGGTGGTAGTGGGGTTGTAGATATCTAGTATCCTTTATGACTCTATTCTGATAGTGGTAGTGGGCTGGTAGATGTCTAGTCTCCTTTGTGGCTCTAATCTGATAGTGGTAGTGGGCTGGTAGATGTCTAGTCTCCCTAATGGCTGTAATCTGATAGTGGTAGTGGGTTGGTAGATTTCTAGTCTTCCTTATGGCTCTAATCTTATAGTGGTAGTGAGGTGGTCGATGTCTAGTCTCCCTTGTGGCTCTAATCTGATAGTGGTAGTGGGCGGTTAGATGTCGAGTCTCCCTAATGGCTCTAATCTGATAGTGGTAGTGGGGTGGTAGATGTCTAGTCTCCTTTATGGCTCTAATCTGATAGTGGTTTTGTGGTGGTTGATGTCTAGTCTCCTTTATTGCTCTAATCTGATAGTGGTAGATGTGGTAGATGTCTAGTCTCCTTTGTGGCTCTAATATGATGGTGGTAGTGGGGTTGTAGATATCTAGTATCCCTTATGACTCTAATCTGATAGTGGTAGTGGGGTGGTAGATGTCTAGTCGCCTTTATAACTCTAATCTGATAGTGGTAGTGGGCTGGTAGATGTCTAGTCTCCCTAATGGCTCTAATCTGATAGTTGTAGTGGGCTGGTAGATGTCTAGTCTCCCTAACGGCTCTAATCTGATAGTTGTAGTGGGTTGGTAGATGTCTAGTCTCCTTTATGGCTCTAATCTGATAATGGTAGTGGGCTGGTAGATGTCTAGTCTCCCTTGTGGCTCTAATCTGATAGTTGTAGTGGGCTGGTATATGTCTAGTCTCCCTTATGGCTCTAATCTGATAGTGGTAGTGGGGTGCTAGATGTCTAAACTCCCTTATGGCTCTAATCTGATAGTGGTAGTGGGCTGATAAATGTCTAGTCTCCTTTATAACTCTAATCTGATAGTGGTAGTGGGCTGGTAGATGTCTAGTCTCCCTTATGGCTCTAATCTGATAGTGGTAGTGGGGTGCTAGATGTCTAGTCTCCCTAATGGCTCTAATCTGATAGTGGTAGTGGGGTGGTAGATGTCTAGTCTTCTTTATGGCTCTAATCTGATAGTGGTTTTGTGGTGGTTGATGTCTAGTCTCCTTTATGGCTCTAATATGATGGTGGTAGTGGGGTTGTAGATGTCTAGTCTCCTTTATAACTCTAATCTGATAGTGGTAGTGGGGTGGTAGATGTCTAGTCTCGCTTGTGGGTTGGTAGGGTTGGTAGTGGGTTGGTAGATGTCTAGTCTCCTTTATAACTCTAATCTGATAGTGGTAGTGGGCTGGTAGATGTCTAGTCTCCCTTATGGCTCTAATCTGATAGTGGTAGTGGGCTGGTAGATGTCTAGTCTCCTTTATAACTCTAATCTGATAGTGGTAGTGGGCTGGTAGATGTCTAGTCTCCCTTATGGCTCTAATCTGATAGTGGTAGTGGGGTGCTAGATGTCTAGTATCCCTAATGGCTCTAATCTGATAGTGGTAGTGGGGTGGTAGATGTCTAGTCTTCTTTATGGCTCTAATCTGATAGTGGTTTTGTGGTGGTTGATGTCTAGTCTCCCTAATGGCTCTAATCTGATAGTGGTAGTGGGGTGGTAGATGTCTAGTCTTCTTTATGGCTCTAATCTGATAGTGGTTTTGTGGTGGTTGATGTCTAGTCTCCTTTATGGCTCTAATCTGATAGTGGTAGATATGGTAGATGTCTAGTCTCCCTTGTGGCTCTAATCTGATAGTGGTTGGGGGTTGGTAGATGTCTAGTCTCCCTTGTGGCTCTAATCTGATAGTGGTAGTGGGCTGGTAGATGTCTAGTCTCCTTTATAACTCTAATCGGATAGTGGTAGTGGGGTGGTTGATGTCTAGTCTCCTTTATGGCTCTAATCTGATAGTGGTAGATGTGGTAGATGTCTAGTCTCCTTTGTGGCTCTAATATGATGGTGGTAGTGGGGTTGTAGATATCTAGTATCCCTTATGACTCTAATCTGATAGTGGTAGTGGGGTGGTAGATGTCTAGTCGCCTTTATAACTCTAATCTGATAGTGGTAGTGGGCTGGTAGATGTCTAGTCTCCCTTATGGCTCTAATCTGATAGTGGTAGTGGGGTGCTAGATGTCTAGTCTCCCTAATGGCTCTAATCTGATAGTGGTAGTGGGGTGGTAGATGTCTAGTCTTCTTTATGGCTCTAATCTGATAGTGGTTTTGTGGTGGTTGATGTCTAGTCTCCTTTATGGCTCTAATATGATGGTGGTAGTGGGGTTGTAGATGTCTAGTCTTCTTTATAACTCTAATCTGATAGTGGTAGTGGGGTGGTAGATGTCTAGTCTCGCTTGTGGGTTGGTAGGGTTGGTAGTGGGTTGGTAGATGTCTAGTCTCCTTTATAACTCTAATCTGATAGTGGTAGTGGGCTGGTAGATGTCTAGTCTCCCTTATGGCTCTAATCTGATAGTGGTAGTGGGCTGGTAGATGTCTAGTCTCCTTTATAACTCTAATCTGATAGTGGTAGTGGGCTGGTAGATGTCTAGTCTCCCTTATGGCTCTAATCTGATAGTGGTAGTGGGGTGCTAGATGTCTAGTATCCCTAATGGCTCTAATCTGATAGTGGTAGGGGGTGGTAGATGTCTAGTCTTCTTTATGGCTCTAATCTGATAGTGGTTTTGTGGTGGTTGATGTCTAGTCTCCCTAATGGCTCTAATCTGATAGTGGTAGTGGGGTGGTAGATGTCTAGTCTTCTTTATGGCTCTAATCTGATAGTGGTTTTGTGGTGGTTGATGTCTAGTCTCCTTTATGGCTCTAATCTGATAGTGGTAGATATGGTAGATGTCTAGTCTCCCTTGTGGCTCTAATCTGATAGTGGTTGGGGGTTGGTAGATGTCTAGTCTCCCTTGTGGCTCTAATCTGATAGTGGTAGTGGGTTGGTAGATGTCTAGTCTCCTTTATAACTCTAATCTTATAGTGGTAGTGGGGTGCTAGATGTCTAGTCTCCCTTATGGCTCTAATCTGATAGTGGTAGTGGGCTGGTAGATGTCTAGTCTCCTTTATAACTCTAATCGGATAGTGGTAGTGGGGTGGTTGATGTCTAGTCTCCTTTATGGCTCTAATCTGATAGTGGTAGATGTGGTAGATGTCTAGTCTCCTTTGTGGCTCTAATATGATGGTGGTAGTGGGGTTGTAGATATCTAGTATCCCTTATGACTCTAATCTGATAGTGGTAGTGGGGTGGTAGATGTCTAGTCGCCTTTATAACTCTAATCTGATAGTGGTAGTGGGCTGGTAGATGTCTAGTCTCCCTAATGGCTCTAATCTGATAGTTGTAGTGGGTTGGTAGATGTCTAGTCTCCTTTATAACTCTAATCTGATAGTGGTAGTGGGCTGGTAGATGTCTAGTCTCCCTAATGGCTCTAATCTGATAGTTGTAGTGGGTTGGAAGATATCTAGTCTCCTTTATGGCTCTAATCTGATAGTGGTACTGGGTTGGTAGATGTCTAGTCTCCTTTATAACTCAAATCTGATAATGGTAGTGGGCTGGTAGATGTCTAGTCTTGCTTGTGTCACTAATCTGATAGTGGTTGTGGGTTGGTAGATGTCTAGTCTCCCTAATGGGTCTAATCTGATAGTGGTTGTGGGTTGGTAGATGTCTAGTCTCCTTTATAACTCTAATCTGATAGTGGTAGTGGGCTGGTAGATGTCTAGTCTCCCTAATGGCTCTAATCTGATAGTTGTAGTGGGTTGGTAGATGTCTAGTCTCCTTTATAACTCTAATCTGATAGTGGTAGTGGGCTGGTAGATGTCTAGTCTCCCTAATGGCTCTAATCTGATAGTTGTAGTGGGTTGGAAGATATCTAGTCTCCTTTATGGCTCTAATCTGATAGTGGTACTGGGTTGGTAGATGTCTAGTCTCCTTTATAACTCTAATCGGATAGTGGTAGTGGGGTGGTAGATGTCTAGTCTTGCTTGTGTCACTAATCTGATAGTGGTTGTGGGTTGGTAGATGTCTAGTCTCCCTAATGGGTCTAATCTGATAGTGGTTGTGGGTTGGTAGATGTCTAGTCTCCTTTATAACTCTAATCTGATAGTGGTAGTGGGGTGGTCGATGTCTAGTCTCCCTTATGGCTCTAATCTGATAGTGGTAGTGGGGTGCTAGATGTCTAGTCTCCCTTATGGCTCTATTCTGATAGTGGTAGTGGGCTGGTAGATGTCTAGTCTCCCTTGTGGCTCTAATCTGATAGTGGTAGTGGGCTGGTAGATGTCTAGTCTCCCTAATGGCTCTAATCTGATAGTGGTAGTGGGTTGGTAGATTTCTAGTCTCCCTTATGGCTCTAATCTTATAGTGGTAGTGAGGTGGACGATGTCTAGTCTCCCTGGTGGCTCTAATCTGATAGTGGTAGTGGGCTGGTAGATGTCTAGTCTCCCTAATGGCTCTAATCTGATAGTGGTAGTGGGGTGGTAGATGTCTAGTCTCCTTTATGGCTCTAATCTGATAGTGGTATTGTGGTTGTTGATGTCTAGTCTCCTTTATTGCTCTAATCTGATAGTGGTAGATGTGGTAGATGTCTAGTCTCCTTTGTGGCTCTAATATGATGGTGGTAGTGGGGTTGTAGATATCTAGTATCCCTTATGACTCTAATCTGATAGTGGTAGTGGGGTGGTAGATGTCTAGTCGCCTTTATAACTCTAATCTGATAGTGGTAGTGGGCTGGTAGATGTCTAGTCTCCCTAACGGCTCTAATCTGATAGTTGTAGTGGGTTGGTAGATGTCTAGTCTCCTTTATGGCTCTAATCTGATAGTGGTACTGGGTTGGTAGATGTCTAGTCTCCTTTATAACTCTAATCTGATAATGGTAGTGGGCTGGTAGATGTCTAGTCTCCCTTGTGGCTCTAATCTGATAGTTGTAGTGGGCTGGTAGATGTCTAGTCTCCCTTGTGGCTCTAATTTTATAGTGGTAGTGGGTTGGTAGATGTCTAGTCTCCTTTATAACTCTAATCTGATAGTGGTAGTGGGGTGGTTGATGTCTAGTCTCCTTTGTGGCTCTAATCTGATAGTGGTAGATGTGGTAGATGTCTAGTCTCCTTTGTGGCTCTAATATGATGGTGGTAGTGGGGTTGTAGATATCTAGTATCCCTTATGACTCTAATCTGATAGTGGTAGTGGGGTGGTAGATGTCTAGTCGCCTTTATAACTCTAATCTGATAGTGGTAGTGGGCTGGTAGATGTCTAGTCTCCCTAATGGCTCTAATCTGATAGTTGTAGTGGGTTGGTAGATGTCTAGTCTCCTTTATAACTCTAATCTGATAGTGGTAGTGTGCTGGTAGATGCCTAGTCTCCCTAATGGCTCTAATCTGATAGTTGTAGTGGGTTGGTAGATGTCTAGTCTCCTTTATGGCTCTAATCTGATAGTGGTACTGGGTTGGTAGATGTCTAGTCTCCTTTATAACTCTAATCTGATAATGGTAGTGGGCTGGTAGATGTCTAGTCTCCCTTATGGCTCTAATCTGATAGTGGTAGTGGGGTGCTAGATGTCTAGTCTCCTTTATAACTCTAATCTGATAGTGGTAGTGGGCTGGTAGATGTCTAGTCTCCCTTATGGCTCTAATCTGATAGTGGTAGTGGGGTGCTAGATGTCTAGTCTCCCTAATGGCTCTAATCTGATAGTGGTAGTGGGCTGGTAGATGTCTAGTCTTCTTTATGGCTCTAATCTGATAGTGGTTTTGTGGTGGTTGATGTCTAGTCTCCCTAATGGCTCTAATCTGATAGTGGTAGTGGGGTGGTAGATGTCTAGTCTTCTTTATGGCTCTAATCTGATAGTGGTTTTGTGGTGGTTGATGTCTAGTCTCCTTTATGGCTCTAATATGATGGTGGTAATGGGGTTGTAGATGTCTAGTCTCCTTTATAACTCTAATCTGATAGTGGTAGTGGGGTGGTAGATGTCTAGTCTCGATTGTGTCAGTAATCTGATAGTGGTAGTGGGTTGGTAGATTTCTAGTCTCCCTTATGGCTCTAATCTGATAGTGGTAGTGGGCTGGTAGATGTCTAGTCTCCCTAATGGCTCTAATCTGATAGTTGTAGTGGGTTGGTAGATGTCTAGTCTCCTTTATAACTCTAATCTGATAGTGGTAGTGGGCTGGTAGATGTCTAGTCTCCCTAATGGCTCTAATCTGATAGTTGTAGTGGGTTGGTAGATGTCTAGTCTCCTTTATGGCTCTAATCTGATAGTGGTACTGGGTTGGTAGATGTCTAGTCTCCTTTATAACTCTAATCTGATAATGGTAGTGGGCTGGTAGATGTCTAGTCTCCCTTGTGGCTCTAATCTTATAGTGGTAGTGGGTTGGTAGATGTCTAGTCTCCTTTATAACTCTAATCTGATAGTGGTAGTGGGGTGGTTGATGTCTAGTCTCCTTTATGGCTCTAATCTGATAGTGGTAGATGTGGTAGATGTCTAGTCTCCTTTGTGGCTCTAATCTGATAGTGGTAGTGGGTTGGTAGATGTCTAGTCTCCTTTATGCCTCTAATCTGATAGTGGTAGTGGGCTGGTAGATGTATAGTCTCCCTTATGGCTCTAATCTGATAGTGGTAGTGGGGTGCTAGATGTCTAGTCTCCCTTATGGCTCTAATCTGATAGTGGTAGTGGGCTGGTAGATGTCTAGTCTCCTTTATAACTCTAATCTGATAGTGGTAGTGGGCTGGTAGATGTCTAGTCTCCCTTATGGCTCTAATCTGATAGTGGTAGTGGGGTGCTAGATGTCTAGTCTCCCTAATGGCTCTAATCTGATAGTGGTAGTGGGGTGGTAGATGTCTAGTCTTCTTTATGGCTCTAATCTGATAGTGGTTTTGTGGTGGTTGATGTCTAGTCTCCCTAATGGCTCTAATCTGATAGTGGTAGTGGGGTGGTAGATGTCTAGTCTTCTTTATGGCTCTAATCTGATAGTGGTTTTGTGGTGGTTGATGTCTAGTCTCCTTTATGGCTCTAATCTGATAGTAGTAGATATGGTAGATGTCTAGTCTCCCTTGTGGCTCTAATCTGATAGTGGTTGTGGGTTGGTAGATGTCTAGTCTCCCTTGTGGCTCTAATCTGATAGTTGTAGTGGGCTGGTAGATGTCTAGTCTCCCTTGTGGCTCTAATCTTATAGTGGTAGTGGGTTGGTAGATGTCTAGTCTCCTTTATAACTCTAATCTTATAGTGGTAGTGGGGTGCTAGATGTCTAGTCTCCCTTATGGCTCTAATCTGATAGTGGTAGTGGGCTGGTAGATGTCTAGTCTCCTTTATAACTCTAATGTTATAGTGGTAGTGGGCTGGTAGATGTCTAGTCTCCCTTATGGCTCTAATCTGATAGTGGTAGTGGGGTGCTAGATGTCTAGTATCCCTAATGGCTCTAATCTGATAGTGGTAGTGGGGTGGTAGATGTCTAGTCTTCTTTATGGCTCTAATCTGATAGTGGTTTTGTGGTGGTTGATGTCTAGTCTCCTTTATGGCTCTAATCTGAGAGTGGTAGATGTGGTAGATGTCTAGTCTCCTTTGTGGCTCTAATATGATGGTGGTAGTGGGGTTGTAGATATCTAGTATCCCGTATGACTCTAATATGATAGTGGTAGTGGGTTTGGTAGATGTCTAGTCTCCTTTATGCCTCTAATCTGATAGTTGTAGTGAGCTGGTAGTTGTCTAGTCTCCCTTGTGGCTCTAATCTGATAGTGGTTGTGGGTTGGTAGATGTCTGGTCTCCCTAATGGCTCTAATCTGATAGTGGTAGTGGGGTGGTAGATGTCTAGTATTCTTTATGGCTCTAATCTGATAGTGGTTTTGTGGTGGTTGATGTCTAGTCTCCTTTATGGCTCTAATCTGATAGTGGTAGATATGGTAGATGTCTAGTCTCCCTTGTGGCTCTAATCTGATAGTGGTTGTGGGTTGGTAGATGTCTAGTCTCCCTTGTGGCTCTAATCTGATAGTTGTAGTGGGCTGCTAGATGTCTAGTCTCCCTTATGGCTCTAATCTGATAGTGGTAGTGGGCTGGTAGATGTCTAGTCTCCTTTATAACTCTAATCTGATAGTGGTAGTGGGGTGCTAGATGTCTAGTCTCCCTTATGGCTCTAATCTGATAGTGGTTGTGTGTTGGTAGATGTCTAGTCTCCTTTATAACTCTAATCTGATAGTGGTAGTGGGGTGGTCGATGTCTAGTCTCCCTTATGGCTCTAATCTGATAGTGGTAGTGGGGTGCTAGATGTCTAGTCTCCCTTATGGCTCTATTCTGATAGTGGTAGTGGGCTGGTAGATGTCTAGTCTCCCTTGTGGCTCTAATCTGATAGTGGTTGTGGGTTGGTAGATGTCTAGTCTCCCTAATGGCTCTAATCTGATAGTGGTAGTGGGCTGGTAGATGTCTAGTCTCCTTTATAACTCTAATCTGATAGTGGTAGTGGGGTGGTAGATGTCTAGTCTCGCTTGTGTCACTAATCTGATAGTGGTTGTGGGTTGGTAGATGTCTAGTCTCCCTAATGGCTCTAATCTGATAGTGGTTGTGTGTTGGTAGATGTCTAGTCTCCTTTATAACTCTAATCTGATAGTGGTAGTGGGGTGGTCGATGTCTAGCCTCCCTTATGGCTCTAATCTGATAGTGGTAGATGTGGTAGATGTCTAGTCTCCTTTGTGGCTCTAATCTGATAGTGGTAGTGGGTTGGTAGATGTCTAGTCTCCTTTATGCCTCTAATCTGATAGTGGTAGTGGGCTGGTAGATGTCTAGTCTCCCTTATGGCTCTAATCTGATAGTGGTAGTGGGGTGCTAGATGTCTAGTATCCCTAATGGCTCTAATCTGATAGTGGTAGTGGGCTGGTAGATGTCTAGTCTCCTTTATAACTCTAATCTGATAGTGGTAGTGGGCTGGTAGATGTCTAGTCTCCCTTATGGCTCTAATCTGATAGTGGTAGTGGGGTGCTAGATGTCTAGTATCCCTAATGGCTCTAATCTGATAGTGGTAGTGGGGTGGTAGATGTCTAGTCTCCTTTATAACTCTAATCTGATAGTGGTAGTGGGGTGGTAGATGTCTAGTCTCCCTTGTGGCTCTAATCTGATAGTTGTAGTGGGCTGGTAGATGTCTAGTCTCCCTTGTGGCTCTAATCTTATAGTGGTAGTGGGTTGGTAGATGTCTAGTCTCCTTTATAACTCTAATCTTATAGTGGTAGTGGGGTGCTAGATGTCTAGTCTCCCTTATGGCTCTAATCTGATAGTGGTAGTGGGCTGGTAGATGTCTAGTCTCCTTTGTGGCTCTAATATGATGGTGGTAGTGGGGTTGTAGATATCTAGTATCCCTTATGACTATAATCTGATAGTGGTAGTGGGGTGGTAGATGTCTAGTCGCCTTTATAACTCTAATCTGATGGTGGTAGTGGGGTTGTAGATGTCTAGTCTCCCTAATGGCTCTAATCTGATAGTTGTAGTGGGTTGGTAGATTTCTAGTCTCCTTTATAACTCTAATCTGATAGTGGTAGTGGGCTGGTAGATGTCTAGTCTCCCTAATGGCTCTAATCTGATAGTTGTAGTGGGTTGGTAGATGTCTAGTCTCCTTTATGGCTCTAATCTGATAGTGGTACTGGGTTGGTAGATGTCTAGTCTCCTTTATAACTCTAATCTGATAATGGTAGTGGGCTGGTAGATGTCTAGTCTCCCTTGTGGCTCTAATCTGATAGTTGTAGTGGGCTGGTAGATGTCTAGTCTCCCTTGTGGCTCTAATCTTATAGTGGTAGTGGGTTGGTAGATGTCTAGTCTCCTTTATAACTCTAATCTGATAGTGGTAGTGGGGTGGTAGATGTCTAGTCTCCTTTATGGCTCTAATCTGATAGTGGTATTGGGGTGGTTGATGTCTAGTCTCCTTTATTGCTCTAATCTGATAGTGGTAGATGTGGTAGATGTCTAGTCTCCTTTGTGGCTCTAATCTGATAGTGGTAGTGGGTTGGTAGATGTCTAGTCTCCCTTATGACTCTAATCTGATAGTGGTAGTGGGGTGGTAGATGTCTAGTCGCCTTTATAACTCTAATCTGATAGTGGTAGTGGGCTGGTAGATGTCTAGTCTCCCTAATGGCTCTAATCTGATAGTTGTAGTGGGTTGGTAGATGTCTAGTCTCCTTTATAACTCTAATCTGATAGTGGTAGTGGGCTGGTAGATGTCTAGTCTCCCTAACGGCTCTAATCTGATAGTTGTAGTGGGTTGGTAGATGTTTAGTCTCCTTTATGGCTCTAATCTGATAGTGGTACTGGGTTGGTAGATGTCTAGTCTCCTTTATAACTCTAATCTGATAATGGTAGTGGGCTGGTAGATGTCTAGTCTCCTTTGTGGCTCTAATCTGATAGTTGTAGTGGGCTGGTAGATGTCTAGTCTCCCTTGTGGCTCTAATCTTATAGTGGTAGTGGGTTGGTAGATGTCTAGTCTCCTTTATAACTCTAATCTGATAGTGGTAGTGGGGTGGTTGATGTCTAGTCTCCTTTATGGCTCTAATCTGATAGTGGTAGATGTGGTAGATGTCTAGTCTCCTTTGTGGCTCTAATATGATGGTGGTAGTGGGGTTGTAGATATCTAGTATCCCTTATGACTCTAATCTGATAGTGGTAGTGGGGTGGTAGATGTCTAGTCGCCTTTATAACTCTAATCTGATAGTGGTAGTGGGCTGGTAGATGTCTAGTCTCCCTAATGGCTCTAATCTGATAGTTGTAGTGGGTTGGTAGATGTCTAGTCTCCTTTATAACTCTAATCTGATAGTGGTAGTGGGCTGGTAGATGTCTAGTCTCCCTAATGGCTCTAATCTGATAGTTGTAGTGGGTTGGTAGATGTCTAGTCTCCTTTATGGCTCTAATCTGATAGTGGTACTGGGTTGGTAGATGTCTAGTCTCCTTTATAACTCTAATCTGATAGTGGTAGTGGGGTGGTTGATGTCTAGTCTCCTTTATGGCTCTAATCTGATAGTGGTAGATGTGGTAGATGTCTAGTCTCCTTTGTGGCTCTAATATGATGGTGGTAGTGGGGTTGTAGATATCTAGTATCCCTTATGACTCTAATCTGATAGTGGTAGTGGGGTGGTAGATGTCTAGTCGCCTTTATAACTCTAATCTGATAGTGGTAGTGGGCTGGTAGATGTCTAGTCTCCCTAATGGCTCTAATCTGATAGTTGTAGTGGGTTGGTAGATGTCTAGTCTCCTTTATGGCTCTAATCTGATAGTGGTAGTGGGTTGGTAGATGTCTAGTCTCCTTTATAACTCTAATCTGATAATGGTAGTGGGCTGGTAGATGTCTAGTCTCCCTTGTGGCTCTAATCTGATAGTTGTAGTGGGCTGGTAGATGTCTAGTCTCCCTTGTGGCTCTAATCTTATAGTGGTAGTGGGTTGGTAGATGTCTAGTCTCCTTTATAACTCTAATCTGATAGTGGTAGTGGGGTGGTTGATGTCTAGTCTCCTTTGTGGCTCTAATCTGATAGTGGTAGTGGGTTGGTAGATGTCTAGTCTCCTTTATGCCTCTAATCTGATAGTGGTAGTGGGCTGGTAGATGTCTAGTCTCCTTTATGCCTCTAATCTGATAGTGGTAGTGGGCTGGTAGATGTCTAGTCTCCCTTATGGCTCTAATCTGATAGTGGTAGTGGGGTGCTAGATGTCTAGTCTCCCTAATGGCTCTAATCTGATAGTGGTAGTGGGGTGGTAGATGTCTAGTCTTCTTTATGGCTCTAATCTGATAGTGGTTTTGTGGTGGTTGATGTCTAGTCTCCCTAATGGCTCTAATCTGATAGTGGTAGTGGGGTGGTAGATGTCTAGTCTTCTTTATGGCTCTAATCTGATAGTGGTTTTGTGGTGGTTGATGTCTAGTCTCCTTTATGGCTCTAATCTGATAGTGGTAGTGGGGTGCTAGATGTCTAGTCTCCCTTATGGCTCTAATCTGATAGTGGTAGTGGGCTGGTAGATGTCTAGTCTCCTTTATAACTCTAATCTGATAGTGGTAGTGGGCTGGTAGATGTCTAGTCTCCCTTGTGGCTCTAATCTGATAGTAGTTGTGGGTTGGTAGATGTCTAGTCTCCCTTGTGGCTCTAATCTGATAGTTGTAGTGGGCTGGTAGATGTCTAGTCTCCCTTGTGGCTCTAATCTTATAGTGGTAGTGGGTTGGTAGATGTCTAGTCTCCTTTATAACTCTAATCTTATAGTGGTAGTGGGGTGCTAGATGTCTAGTCTCCCTTATGGCTCTAATCTGATAGTGGTAGTGGGGTGCTAGATGTCTAGTTTCCCTAATGGCTCTAATCTGATAGTGGTAGTGGGTTGGTAGATGTCTAGTCTCCTTTATAACTCTAATCTGATAATGGTAGTGGGCTGGTAGATGTCTAGTCTCCCTTGTGGCTCTAATCTGATAGTTGTAGTGGGCTGGTAGATGTCTAGTCTCCCTTGTGGCTCTAATCTTATAGTGGTAGTGGGTTGGTAGATGTCTAGTCTCCTTTATAACTCTAATCTGATAGTGGTAGTGGGGTGGTAGATGTCTAGTCTCCTTTATGGCTCTAATCTGATAGTGGTATTGTGGTGGTTGATGTCTAGTCTCCTTTATTGCTCTAATCTGATAGTGGTAGATGTGGTAGATGTCTAGTCTCCTTTGTGGCTCTAATATGATGGTGGTAGTGGGGTTGTAGATATCTAGTATCCCTTATGACTCTAATCTGATAGTGGTAGTGGGGTGGTAGATGTCTAGTCGCCTTTATAACTCTAATCTGATAGTGGTAGTGGGCTGGTAGATGTCTAGTCTCCCTATTGGCTCTAATCTGATAGTTGTAGTGGGTTGGTAGATGTCTAGTCTCCTTTATAACTCTAATCTGATAGTGGTAGTGGGCTGGTAGATGTCTAGTCTCCCTAACGGCTCTAATCTGATAGTTGTAGTGGGTTGGTAGATGTCTAGTCTCCTTTATGGCTCTAATCTGATAGTGGTACTGGGTTGGTAGATGTCTAGTCTCCTTTATAACTCTAATCTGATAATGGTAGTGGGCTGGTAGATGTCTAGTCTCCTTTGTGGCTCTAATCTGATAGTTGTAGTGGGCTGGTAGATGTCTAGTCTCCCTTGTGGCTCTAATCTTATAGTGGTAGTGGGTTGGTAGATGTCTAGTCTCCTTTATAACTCTAATCTGATAGTGGTAGTGGGGTGGTTGATGTCTAGTCTCCTTTATGGCTCTAATCTGATAGTGGTAGATGTGGTAGATGTCTAGTCTCCTTTGTGGCTCTAATATGATGGTGGTAGTGGGGTTGTAGATATCTAGTATCCCTTATGACTCTAATCTGATAGTGGTAGTGGGGTGGTAGATGTCTAGTCGCCTTTATAACTCTAATCTGATAGTGGTAGTGGGCTGGTAGATGTCTAGTCTCCCTAATGGCTCTAATCTGATAGTTGTAGTGGGTTGGTAGATGTCTAGTCTCCTTTATAACTCTAATCTGATAGTGGTAGTGGGCTGGTAGATGTCTAGTCTCCCTAATGGCTCTAATCTGATAGTTGTAGTGGGTTGGTAGATGTCTAGTCTCCTTTATGGCTCTAATCTGATAGTGGTACTGGGTTGGTAGATGTCTAGTCTCCTTTATAACTCTAATCTGATAGTGGTAGTGGGGTGGTTGATGTCTAGTCTCCTTTATGGCTCTAATCTGATAGTGGTAGATGTGGTAGATGTCTAGTCTCCTTTGTGGCTCTAATATGATGGTGGTAGTGGGGTTGTAGATATCTAGTATCCCTTATGACTCTAATCTGATAGTGGTAGTGGGGTGGTAGATGTCTAGTCGCCTTTATAACTCTAATCTGATAGTGGTAGTGGGCTGGTAGATGTCTAGTCTCCCTAATGGCTCTAATCTGATAGTTGTAGTGGGTTGGTAGATGTCTAGTCTCCTTTATGGCTCTAATCTGATAGTGGTACTGGGTTGGTAGATGTCTAGTCTCCTTTATAACTCTAATCTGATAATGGTAGTGGGCTGGTAGATGTCTAGTCTCCCTTGTGGCTCTAATCTGATAGTTGTAGTGGGCTGGTAGATGTCTAGTCTCCCTTGTGGCTCTAATCTTATAGTGGTAGTGGGTTGGTAGATGTCTAGTCTCCTTTATAACTCTAATCTGATAGTGGTAGTGGGGTGGTTGATGTCTAGTCTCCTTTGTGGCTCTAATCTGATAGTGGTAGTGGGTTGGTAGATGTCTAGTCTCCTTTATGCCTCTAATCTGATAGTGGTAGTGGGCTGGTAGATGTCTAGTCTCCTTTATGCCTCTAATCTGATAGTGGTAGTGGGCTGGTAGATGTCTAGTCTCCCTTATGGCTCTAATCTGATAGTGGTAGTGGGGTGCTAGATGTCTAGTCTCCCTAATGGCTCTAATCTGATAGTGGTAGTGGGGTGGTAGATGTCTAGTCTTCTTTATGGCTCTAATCTGATAGTGGTTTTGTGGTGGTTGATGTCTAGTCTCCCTAATGGCTCTAATCTGATAGTGGTAGTGGGGTGCTAGATGTCTAGTCTCCCTTATGGCTCTAATCTGATAGTGGTAGTGGGCTGGTAGATGTCTAGTCTCCTTTATAACTCTAATCTGATAGTGGTAGTGGGCTGGTAGATGTCTAGTCTCCCTTGTGGCTCTAATCTGATAGTAGTTGTGGGTTGGTAGATGTCTAGTCTCCCTTGTGGCTCTAATCTGATAGTTGTAGTGGGCTGGTAGATGTCTAGTCTCCCTTGTGGCTCTAATCTTATAGTGGTAGTGGGTTGGTAGATGTCTAGTCTCCTTTATAACTCTAATCTTATAGTGGTAGTGGGGTGCTAGATGTCTAGTCTCCCTTATGGCTCTAATCTGATAGTGGTAGTGGGGTGCTAGATGTCTAGTTTCCCTAATGGCTCTAATCTGATAGTGGTAGTGGGGTGGTAGATGTCTAGTCTTCTTTATGGCTCTAATCTGATAGTGGTTTTGTGGTGGTTGATGTCTAGTCTCCTTTATGGCTCTAATCTGATAGTGGTAGTGGGGTGCTAGATGTCTAGTCTCCCTTATGGCTCTAATCTGATAGTGGTAGTGGGCTGGTAGATGTCTAGTCTCCTTTATAACTCTAATCTGATAGTGGTAGTGGGCTGGTAGATGTCTAGTCTCCCTTGTGGCTCTAATCTGATAGTGGTTGTGGGTTGGTAGATGTCTAGTCTCCCTTGTGGCTCTAATCTGATAGTTGTAGTGGGCTGGTAGATGTCTAGTCTCCCTTGTGGCTCTAATCTTATAGTGGTAGTGGGTTGGTAGATGTCTAGTCTCCTTTATAACTCTAATCTTATAGTGGTAGTGGGGTGCTAGATGTCTAGTCTCCCTTATGGCTCTAATCTGATAGTGGTAGTGGGCTGGTAGATGTCTAGTCTCCTTTATAACTCTAATCTGATAGTGGTAGTGGGCTGGTAGATGTCTAGTCTCCCTTATGGCTCTAATCTGATAGTGGTAGTGGGGTGCTAGATGTCTAGTCTTCTTTATGGCTCTAATCTGATAGTGGTTTTGTGGTGGTTGATGTCTAGTCTCCCTAATGGCTCTAATCTGATAGTGGTAGTGGGGTGGTAGATGTCTAGTCTTCTTTATGGCTCTAATCTGATAGTGGTTTTGTGGTGGTTGATGTCTAGTCTCCTTTATGGCTCTAATTTGATAGTGGTAGATGTGGTAGATGTCTAGTCTCCTTTGTGGCTCTAATATGATGGTGGTAGTGGGGTTGTAGATATCTAGTATCCCGTATGACTCTAATATGATAGTGGTAGTGGGCTGGTAGATGTCTAGTCTCCTTTATGCCTCTAATCTGATAGTTGTAGTGACCTGGTAGTTGTCTAGTCTCCCTTGTGGCTCTAATCTGATAGTGGTTGTGGGTTGGTAGATGTCTAGTCTCCCTAATGGCTCTAATCTGATAGTGGTAGTGGGGTGGTAGATGTCTAGTCTTCTTTATGGCTCTAATCTGATAGTGGTTTTGTGGTGGTTGATGTCTAGTCTCCCTAATGGCTCTAATCTGATAGTGGTAGTGGGGTGGTAGATGTCTAGTCTTCTTTATGGCTCTAATCTGATAGTGGTTTTGTGGTGGTTGATGTCTAGTCTCCTTTATGTCTCTAATCTGATAGTGGTAGATATGGTAGATGTCTAGTCTCCCTTGTGGCTCTAATCTGATAGTGGTTGTGGGTTGGTAGATGTCTAGTCTCCCTTGTGGCTCTAATCTGATAGTTGTAGTGGGCTGGTAGATGTCTAGTCTCCCTTGTTGCTCTAATCTTATAGTGGTAGTGGGCTGGTAGATGTCTAGTCTCCTTTATAACTCTAATCTGATAGTGGTAGTGGGCTGGTAGATGTCTAGTCTCGCTTGTGTCACTAATCTGATAGTGGTTGTGGGTTGGTAGATGTCTAGTCTCCCTAATGGCTCTAATCTGATAGTGGTTGTGTGTTGGTAGATGTCTAGTCTCCTTTATAACTCTAATCTGATAGTGGT
Organism: Salvelinus alpinus; assembly: GCF_045679555.1. Taxonomy (NCBI): domain Eukaryota; kingdom Metazoa; phylum Chordata; class Actinopteri; order Salmoniformes; family Salmonidae; genus Salvelinus; species Salvelinus alpinus. The sequence goes on along the minus strand of NC_092089.1, from coordinate 219,727 downwards.
AGTGGGGTGGTCGATGTCTAGTCTCCCTTATGGCTCTAATCTGATAGTGCTAGTGGGGTGCTAGATGTCTAGTCTCCTTTATGGCTCTAATCTGATAGTGGTTTTGTGGTGGTAGATGTCTAGTCTCCTTTATGGCTCTAATCTGATAGTGGTAGTGGGGTGCTAGATGTCTAGTCTCCCTTATGGCTCTAATCTGATAGTGGTAGTGGGCTGGTAGATGTCTAGTCTCCTTTATAACTCTAATCTGATAGTGGTAGTGGGCTGGTAGATGTCTAGTCTCCCTTGTGGCTCTAATCTGATAGTGGTTGTGGGTTGGTAGATGTCTAGTCTCCCTTGTGGCTCTAATCTGATAGTTGTAGTGGGCTGGTAGATGTCTAGTCTCCCTTGTGGCTCTAATCTTATAGTGGTAGTGGGTTGGTAGATGTCTAGTCTCCTTTATAACTCTAATCTTATAGTGGTAGTGGGGTGCTAGATGTCTAGTCTCCCTTATGGCTCTAATCTGATAGTGGTAGTGGGCTGGTAGATGTCTAGTCTCCTTTATAACTCTAATCTGATAGTGGTAGTGGGTTGGTAGATGTCTAGTCTCCCTTATGGCTCTAATCTGATAGTGGTAGTGGGGTGCTAGATGTCTAGTCTCCCTAATGGCTCTAATCTGATAGTGGTAGTGGGGTGGTAGATGTCTAGTCTTCTTTATGGCTCTAATCTGATAGTGGTTTTGTGGTGGTTGATGTCTAGTCTCCCTAATGGCTCTAATCTGATAGTGGTAGTGGGGTGGTAGATGTCTAGTCTTCTTTATGGCTCTAATCTGATAGTGGTTTTGTGGTGGTTGATGTCTAGTCTCCTTTATGGCTCTAATCTGATAGTGGTAGTGGGGTGCTAGATGTCTAGTCTCCCTTATGGCTCTAATCTGATAGTGGTAGTGGGCTGGTAGATGTCTAGTCTCCTTTATAACTCCAATCTGATAGTGGTAGTGGGCTGGTAGATGTCTAGTCTCCCTTGTGGCTCTAATCTGATAGTGGTTGTGGGTTGGTAGATGTCTAGTCTCCCTTGTGGCTCTAATCTGATAGTTGTAGTGGGCTGGTAGATGTCTAGTCTCCCTTGTGGCTCTAATCTTATAGTGGTAGTGGGTTGGTAGATGTCTAGTCTCCTTTATAACTCTAATCTTATAGTGGTAGTGGGGTGCTAGATGTCTAGTCTCCCTTATGGCTCTAATCTGATAGTGGTAGTGGGCTGGTAGATGTCTAGTCTCCTTTATAACTCTAATCTGATAGTGGTAGTGGGCTGGTAGATGTCTAGTCTCCCTTATGGCTCTAATCTGATAGTGGTAGTGGGGTGCTAGATGTCTAGTCTTCTTTATGGCTCTAATCTGATAGTGGTTTTGTGGTGGTTGATGTCTAGTCTCCCTAATGGCTCTAATCTGATAGTGGTAGTGGGGTGGTAGATGTCTAGTCTTCTTTATGGCTCTAATCTGATAGTGGTTTTGTGGTGGTTGATGTCTAGTCTCCTTTATGGCTCTAATTTGATAGTGGTAGATGTGGTAGATGTCTAGTCTCCTTTGTGGCACTAATATGATGGTGGTAGTGGGGTTGTAGATATCTAGTATCCCGTATGACTCTAATATGATAGTGGTAGTGGGCTGGTAGATGTCTAGTCTCCTTTATGCCTCTAATCTGATAGTTGTAGTGACCTGGTAGTTGTCTAGTCTCCCTTGTGGCTCTAATCTGATAGTGGTTGTGGGTTGGTAGATGTCTAGTCTCCCTAATGGCTCTAATCTGATAGTGGTAGTGGGGTGGTAGATGTCTAGTCTTCTTTATGGCTCTAATCTGATAGTGGTTTTGTGGTGGTTGATGTCTAGTCTCCCTAATGGCTCTAATCTGATAGTGGTAGTGGGGTGGTAGATGTCTAGTCTTCTTTATGGCTCTAATCTGATAGTGGTTTTGTGGTGGTTGATGTCTAGTCTCCTTTATGTCTCTAATCTGATAGTGGTAGATATGGTAGATGTCTAGTCTCCCTTGTGGCTCTAATCTGATAGTGGTTGTGGGGTGGTAGATGTCTAGTCTCCTTTATGGCTCTAATCTGATAGTTGTAGTGGGCTGGTAGATGTCTAGTCTCCCTTGTTGCTCTAATCTTATAGTGGTAGTGGGCTGGTAGATGTCTAGTCTCCTTTATAACTCTAATCTGATAGTGGTAGTGGGCTGGTAGATGTCTAGTCTCGCTTGTGTCACTAATCTGATAGTGGTTGTGGGTTGGTAGATGTCTAGTCTCCCTAATGGCTCTAATCTGATAGTGGTTGTGTGTTGGTAGATGTCTAGTCTCCTTTATAACTCTAATCTGATAGTGGTAGTGGGGTGGTCGATGTCTAGTCTCCCTTATGGCTCTAATCTGATAGTGCTAGTGGGGTGGTAGATGTCTAGTCTCCCTTATGGCTCTAATCTGATAGTGGTTTTGTGGTGGTTGATGTCTAGTCTCCTTTATGGCTCTAATCTGATAGTGGTAGTGGGGTGCTAGATGTCTAGTCTCCCTTATGGCTCTAATCTGATAGTGGTAGTGGGCTGGTAGATGTCTAGTCTCCTTTATAACTCTAATCTGATAGTGGTAGTGGGCTGGTAGATGTCTAGTCTCCCTTGTGGCTCTAATCTGATAGTGGTTGTGGGTTGGTAGATGTCTAGTCTCCCTTGTGGCTCTAATCTGATAGTTGTAGTGGGCTGGTAGATGTCTAGTCTCCCTTGTGGCTCTAATCTTATAGTGGTAGTGGGTTGGTAGATGTCTAGTCTCCTTTATAACTCTAATCTTATAGTGGTAGTGGGGTGCTAGATGTCTAGTCTTCTTTATGGCTCTAATCTGATAGTGGTTTTGTGGTGGTTGATGTCTAGTCTCCCTAATGGCTCTAATCTGATAGTGGTAGTGGGGTGGTAGATGTCTAGTCTTCTTTATGGCTCTAATCTGATAGTGGTTTTGTGGTGGTTGATGTCTAGTCTCCTTTATGGCTCTAATCTGATAGTGGTAGTGGGGTGCTAGATGTCGAGTCTCCCTTATGGCTCTAATCTGATAGTGGTAGTGGGCTGGTAGATGTCTAGTCTCCTTTATAACTCTAATCTGATAGTGGTAGTGGGCTGGTAGATGTCTAGTCTCCCTTGTGGCTCTAATCTGATAGTGGTTGTGGGTTGGTAGATGTCTAGTCTCCCTTGTGGCTCTAATCTGATAGTTGTAGTGGGCTGGTAGATGTCTAGTCTCCCTTGTGGCTCTAATCTTATAGTGGTAGTGGGTTGGTAGATGTCTAGTCTCCTTTATAACTCTAATCTTATAGTGGTAGTGGGGTGCTAGATGTCTAGTCTCCCTTATGGCTCTAATCTGATAGTGGTAGTGGGCTGGTAGATGTCTAGTCTCCTTTATAACTCTAATCTGATAGTGGTAGTGGGCTGGTAGATGTCTAGTCTCCCTTATGGCTCTAATCTGATAGTGGTAGTGGGGTGCTAGATGTCTAGTCTTCTTTATGGCTCTAATCTGATAGTGGTTTTGTGGTGGTTGATGTCTAGTCTCCTTAATGGCTCTAATCTGATAGTGGTAGATGTGGTAGATGTCTAGTCTCCTTTGTGGCTCTAATATGATGGTGGTAGTGGGGTTGTAGATATCTAGTATCCCGTATGACTCTAATATGATAGTGGTAGTGGGCTGGTAGATGTCTAGTCTCCTTTATGCCTCTAATCTGATAGTTGTAGTGAGCTGGTAGTTGTCTAGTCTCCCTTGTGGCTCTAATCTGATAGTGGTTGTGGGTTGGTAGATGTCTAGTCTCCCTAATGGCTCTAATCTGATAGTGGTAGTGGGGTGGTAGATGTCTAGTCTTCTTTATGGCTCTAATCTGATAGTGGTTTTGTGGTGGTTGATGTCTAGTCTCCCTAATGGCTCTAATCTGATAGTGGTAGTGGGGTGGTAGATGTCTAGTCTTCTTTATGGCTCTAATCTGATAGTGGTTTTGTGGTGGTTGATGTCTAGTCTCCTTTATGTCTCTAATCTGATAGTGGTAGATATGGTAGATGTCTAGTCTCCCTTGTGGCTCTAATCTGATAGTGGTTGTGGGTTGGTAGATGTCTAGTCTCCCTTGTGGCTCTAATCTCATAGTTGTAGTGGGCTGGTAGATGTCTAGTCTCCCTTGTGGCTCTAATCTTATAGTGGTAGTGGGCTGGTAGATGTCTAGTCTCCTTTATAACTCTAATCTGATAGTGGTAGTGGGCTGGTAGATGTCTAGTCTCGCTTGTGTCACTAATCTGATAGTGGTTGTGGGTTGGTAGATGTCTAGTCTCCCTAATGGCTCTAATCTGATAGTGGTTGTGTGTTGGTAGATGTCTAGTCTCCTTTATAACTCTAATCTGATAGTGGTAGTGGGGTGGTCGATGTCTAGTCTCCCTTATGGCTCTAATCTGATAGTGGTAGTGGGGTGCTAGATGTCTAGTCTCCCTTATGGCTCTATTCTGATAGTGGTAGTGGGCTGGTAGGTGTCTAGTCTCCCTTGTGGCTCTAATCTGATAGTGGTTGTGGGTTGGTAGATGTCTAGTCTCCCTAATGGCTCTAATCTGATAGTGGTAGTGGGCTGGTAGATGTCTAGTCTCCCTTATGGCTCTAATTTGATAGTGGTAGTGGGGTGCTAGATGTCTAGTATCCCTAATGGCTCTAATCTGATAGTGGTAGTGGGGTGGTAGATGTCTAGTCTTCTTTATGGCTCTAATCTGATAGTGGTTTTGTGGTGGTTGATGTCTAGTCTCCATAATGGCTCTAATCTGATAGTGGTAGTGGGGTGGTAGATGTCTAGTCTTCTTTATTGCTCTAATCTGATAGTGGTTTTGTGGTGGTTGATGTCTAGTCTCCTTTATGGCTCTAATCTGATAGTGGTAGATATGGTAGATGTCTAGTCTCCCTTGTGGCTCTAATCTGATAGTGGTTGTGGGTTGGTAGATGTCTAGTCTCCCTTGTGGCTCTAATCTGATAGTGGTAGTGGGTTGGTAGATGTCTAGTCTCCCTTGTGGCTCTAATCTTATAGTGGTAGTGGGTTGGTAGATGCCTAGTCTCCTTTATAACTCTAATCTTATAGTGGTAGTGGGGTGCTAGATGTCTAGTCTCCCTTATGGCTCTAATCTGATAGTGGTAGTGGGCTGGTAGATGTCTAGTCTTCTTTATAACTCTAATCTGATAGTGGTAGTGGGCTGGTAGATGTCTAGTCTCCCTTATGGCTCTAATCTGATAGTGGTAGTGGGGTGCTAGATGTCTAGTATCCCTAATGGCTCTAATCTGATAGTGGTAGTGGGGTGGTAGATGTCTAGTCTTCTTTATGGCTCTAATCTGATAGTGGTTTTGTGGTGGTTGATGTCTAGTCTCCCTAATGGCTCTAATCTGATAGTGGTAATGGGGTGGTAGATGTGTAGTCTTCTTTATGGCTCTAATCTGATAGTGGTTTTGTGGTGGTTGATGTCTAGTCTCCTTTATGGCTCTAATCTGATAGTGGTAGATGTGGTAGATGTCTAGTCTCCTTTGTGGCTCTAATATGATGGTGGTAGTGGGGTTGTAGATATCTAGTATCCCGTATGACTCTAATATGATAGTGGTAGTGGGCTGGTAGATGTCTAGTCTCCTTTATGCCTCTAATCTGATAGTTGTAGTGAGCTGGTAGTTGTCTAGTCTCCCTTGTGGCTGTAATCTGATAGTGGTTGTGGGGTGGTAGATGTGTAGTCTTCTTTATGGCTCTAATCTGATAGTGGTTTTGTGGTGGTTGATGTCTAGTCTCCTTTATGGCTCTAATCTGATAGTGGTAGATATGGTAGATGTCTAGTCTCCCTTGTGGCTCTAATCTGATAGTGGTTGCGGGCTGGTAGATGTCTAGTCTCCTTTATGCCTCTAATCTGATAGTGGTAGTGGGCTGGTAGATGTCTAGTCTCCCTTATGGCTCTAATCTGATAGTGGTAGTGGGGTGCTAGATGTCCAAACTCCCTTATGGCTCTAATCTGATAGTGGTAGTGGGCTGGTAGATGTCTAGTCTCCTTTATAACTCTAATCTGATAGTGGTAGTGGGCTGGTAGATTTCTAGTCTCCCTTATGGCTCTAATCTGATAGTGGTAGTGGGGTGCTAGATGTCTAGTCTCCCTAATGGCTCTAATCTGATAGTGGTAGTGGGGTGGTAGATGTCTAGTCTTCTTTATGGCTCTAATCTGATAGTGGTTTTGTGGTGGTTGATGTCTAGTCTCCCTAATGGCTCTAATCTGATAGTGGTAGTGGGGTGGTAGATGTCTAGTCTTCTTTATGGCTCTAATCTGATAGTGGTTTTGTGGTGGTTGATGTCTAGTCTCCTTTATGGCTCTAATATGATGGTGGTAATGGGGTTGTAGATGTCTAGTCTCCTTTATAACTCTAATCTGATAGTGGTAGTGGGGTGGTAGATGTCTAGTCTCGCTTGTGTCAGTAATCTGATAGTGGTAGTGGGTTGGTAGATTTCAAGTCTCCCTTATGGCTCCAATCTGATAGTGGTAGTGGGCTGGTAGATGTCTGTCTCCCTAATGGCTCTAATCTGATAGTTGTAGTGGGTTGGTAGATGTCTAGTCTCCTTTATAACTCTAATCTGATAGTGGTAGTGGGCTGGTAGATGTCTAGTCTCCCTAATGGCTCTAATCTGATAGTTGTAGTGGGTTGGTAGATGTCTAGTCTCCTTTATGGCTCTAATCTGATAGTGGTACTGGGTTGGTAGATGTCTAGTGTCCTTTATAACTCTAATCTGATAATGGTAGTGGGCTGGTAGATGTCTAGTCTCCCTTGTGGCTCTAATCTGATAGTTGTAGTGGGCTGGTAGATGTCTAGTCTCCCTTGTGGCTCTAATCTTATAGTGGTAGTGGGTTGGTAGATGTCTAGTCTCCTTTATAACTCTAATCTGATAGTGGTAGTGGGGTGGTTGATGTCTAGTCTCCTTTATGGCTCTAATCTGATAGTGGTAGATGTGGTAGATGTCTAGTCTCCTTTGTGGCTCTAATCTGATAGTGGTAGTGGGTTGGTAGATGTCTAGTCTCCTTTATGCCTCTAATCTGATAGTGGTAGTGGGCTGGTAGATGTCTAGTCTCCCTTATGGCTCTAATCTGATAGTGGTAGTGGGGTGCTAGATGTCTAGTCTCCCTTATGGCTCTAATCTGATAGTGGTAGTGGGCTGGTAGATGTCTAGTCTCCTTTATAACTCTAATCTGATAGTGGTAGTGGGCTGGTAGATGTCTAGTCTCCCTTATGGCTCTAATCTGATAGTGGTAGTGTGGTGCTAGATGTCTAGTCTCCCTTATGGCTCTAATCTGATAGTGGTTTTGTGGTGGTTGATGTCTAGTCTCCCTAATGGCTCTAATCTGATAGTGGTAGTGGGGTGGTAGATGTCTAGTCTTCTTTATGGCTCTAATCTGATAGTGGTTTTGTGGTGGTTGATGTCTAGTCTCCTTTATGGCTCTAATCTGATAGTGGTAGATGTGGTAGATGTCTAGTCTCCTTTGTGGCTCTAATATGATGGTGGTAGTGGGGTTGTAGATATCTAGTATCCCGTATGACTCTAATCTGATAGTGGTAGTGGGCTGGTAGATGTCTAGTCTCCTTTATGCCTCTAATCTGATAGTTGTAGTGAGCTGGTAGTTGTCTAGTCTCCCTTGTGGCTCTAATCTGATAGTGGTTGTGGGTTGGTAGATGTCTAGTCTCCCTTGTGGCTCTAATCTGATAGTGGGAGTGGGGTGGTAGATGTCTAGTCTTCTTTATGGCTCTAATCTGATAGTGGTAGTGGGGTGGTAGATGTCTAGTCTCCCTAATGGCTCTAATCTGATAGTGGTAGTGGGGTGGTAGATGTCTAGTCTTCTTTATGGCTCTAATCTGATAGTGGTTTTGTGGTGGTTGATGTCTAGTCTCCTTTTTGGCTCTAATCTGATAGTGGTAGATATGGTAGATGTCTAGTCTCCCTTGTGGCTCTAATCTGATAGTGGTTGTGGGTTGGTAGATGTCTAGTCTCCTTTATAACTCTAATCTGATAGTGGTAGTGGGGTGGTTGATGTCTAGTCTCCTTTATGGCTCTAATCTGATAGTGGTAGATGTGGTAGATGTCTAGTCTCCTTTGTGGCTCTAATCTGATAGTGGTAGTGGGTTGGTAGATGTCTAGTCTCCTTTATGCCTCTAATCTGATAGTGGTAGTGGGCTGGTAGATGTCTAGTCTCCCTTGTGGCTCTAATCTGATAGTTGTAGTGGGCTGGTAGATGTCTAGTCTCCCTTGTGGCTCTAATCTTATAGTGGTAGTGGGTTGGTAGATGTCTAGTCTCCTTTATAACTCTAATCTGATAGTGGTAGTGGGCTGGTAGATGTCTAGTCTCCTTTATGGCTCTAATCTGATAGTGGTAGATGTGGTAGATGTCTAGTCTCCTTTGTGGCTCTAATCTGATAGTGGTAGTGGGTTGGTAGATGTCTAGTCTCCTTTAGGCCTCTAATCTGATAGTGGTAGTGGGCTGGTAGATGTCTAGTCTCCCTTATGGCTCTAATCTGATAGTGGTAGTGGGGTGCTAGATGTCTAGTCTCCCTTATGGCTCTAATCTGATAGTGGTAGTGGGCTGGTAGATGTCTAGTCTCCTTTATAACTCTAATCTGATAGTGGTAGTGGGCTGGTAGATGTCTAGTCTCCCTTATGGCTCTAATCTGATAGTGGTAGTGGGGTGCTAGATGTCTAGTATCCCTAATGGCTCTAATCTGATAGTGGTTTTGTGGTGGTTGATGTCTAGTCTCCCTAATGGCTCTAATCTGATAGTGGTAGTGGGGTGGTAGATGTCTAGTCTTCTTTATGGCTCTAATCTGATAGTGGTTTTGTGGTGGTTGATGTCTAGTCTCCTTTATGGCTCTAATCTGATAGTGGTAGATGTGGTAGATGTCTAGTCTCCTTTGTGGCTCTAATATGATGGTGGTAGTGGGGTTGTAGATATCTAGTATCCCGTATGACTCTAATATGATAGTGGTAGTGGGCTGGTAGATGTCTAGTCTCCTTTATGCCTCTAATCTGATAGTTGTAGTGAGCTGTTAGTTGTCTAGTGTCCCTTGTGGCTCTAATCTGATAGTGGTTGTGGGTTGGTAGATGTCTAGTCTCCCTAATGGCTCTAATCTGATAGTGGTAGTGGGGTGGTAGATGTCTAGTCTTCTTTATGGCTATAATCTGATAGTGGTTTTGTGGTGGTTGATGTCTAGTCTCCCTAATGGCTCTAATCTGATAGTGGTTGTGTGTTTTGAGATGTCTAGTCTCCTTTATAACTCTAATCTGATAGTGGTAGTGGGGTGGTCGATGTCTAGTCTCCCTTATGGCTCTAATCTGATAGTGGTAGTGGGGTGCTAGATGTCTAGTCTCCCTTATGGATCTATTCTGATAGTGGTAGTGGGCTGGTAGATGTCTAGTCTCCCTTGTGGCTCTAATCTGATAGTGGTAGTGGGCTGGTAGATGTCTAGTCTCCCTAATGGCTCTAATCTGATAGTGGTAGTGGGTTGGTAGATTTCTAGTCTCCCTTATGGCTCTAATCTTATAGTGGTAGTGAGGTGGTCGATGTCTAGTCTCCCTTGTGGCTCTAATCTGATAGTGGTAGTGGGCTGGTAGATGTCTAGTCTCCTTTATAACTCTAATCTGATAGTGGTAGTGGGCTGGTAGATGTCTAGTCTCCCTTATGGCTCTAATCTGATAGTGGTAGTGGGGTGCTAGATGTCTAGTCTCCCTAATGGCTCTAATCTGATAGTGGTAGTGGGGTGGTAGATGTCTAGTCTTCTTTATGGCTCTAATCTGATAGTGGTTTTGTGGTGGTTGATGTCTAGACTCCCTAATGGCTCTAATCTGATAGTGGTAGTGGGGTGGTAGATGTCTAGTCTTCTTTATGGCTCTAATCTGATAGTGGTTTTGTGGTGGTTGATGTCTAGTCTCCCTAATGGCTCTAATCTGATAGTGGTAGTGGGGTGGTAGATGTCTAGTCTTCTTTATGGCTCTAATCTGATAGTGGTTTTGTGGTGGTTGATGTCTAGTCTCCTTTATGGCTCTAATCTGATAGTGGTAGATATGGTAGATGTCTAGTCTCCCTTGTGGCTCTAATCTGATAGTGGTTGTGGGTTGGTAGATGTCTAGTCTCCTTTATAACTCTAATCTGATAGTGGTAGTGGGGTGGTTGATGTCTAGTCTCCTTTATGGCTCTAATCTGATAGTGGTAGATGTGGTAGATGTCTAGTCTCCTTTGTGGCTCTAATCTGATAGTGGTAGTGGGTTGGTAGATGTCTAGTCTCCTTTATGCCTCTAATCTGATAGTGGTAGTGGGCTGGTAGATGTCTAGTCTCCCTTATGGCTCTAATCTGATAGTGGTAGTGGGCTGGTAGATGTCTAGTCTCCCTTGTGGCTCTAATCTTATAGTGGTAGTGGGTTGGTAGATGTCTAGTCTCCTTTATAACTCTAATCTGATAGTGGTAGTGGGGTGGTTGATGTCTAGTCTCCTTTATGGCTCTAATCTGATAGTGGTAGATGTGGTAGATGTCTAGTCTCCTTTGCGGCTCTAATCTGATAGTGGTAGTGGGTTGGTAGATGTCTAGTCTCCTTTAGGCCTCTAATCTGATAGTGGTAGTGGGCTGGTAGATGTCTAGTCTCCCTTATGGCTCTAATCTGATAGTGGTAGTGGGGTGCTAGATGTCTAGTCTCCCTTATGGCTCTAATCTGATAGTGGTAGTGGGCTGGTAGATGTCTAGTCTCCTTTATAACTCTAATCTGATAGTGGTAGTGGGCTGGTAGATGTCTAGTCTCCCTTATGGCTCTAATCTGATAGTGGTAGTGGGGTGCTAGATGTCTAGTATCCCTAATGGCTCTAATCTGATAGTGGTTTTGTGGTGGTTGATGTCTAGTCTCCCTAATGGCTCTAATCTGATAGTGGTAGTGGGGTGGTAGATGTCTAGTCTTCTTTATGGCTCTAATCTGATAGTGGTTTTGTGGTGGTTGATGTCTAGTCTCCTTTATGGCTCTAATCTGATAGTGGTAGATGTGGTAGATGTCTAGTCTCCTTTGTGGCTCTAATATGATGGTGGTAGTGGGGTTGTAGATATCTAGTATCCCGTATGACTCTAATATGATAGTGGTAGTGGGCTGGTAGATGTCTAGTCTCCTTTATGCCTCTAATCTGATAGTTGTAGTGAGCTGTTAGTTGTCTAGTGTCCCTTGTGGCTCTAATCTGATAGTGGTTGTGGGTTGGTAGATGTCTAGTCTCCCTAATGGCTCTAATCTGATAGTGGTAGTGGGGTGGTAGATGTCTAGTCTTCTTTATGGCTATAATCTGATAGTGGTTTTGTGGTGGTTGATGTCTAGTCTCCCTAATGGCTCTAATCTGATAGTGGTTGTGTGTTTTGAGATGTCTAGTCTCCTTTATAACTCTAATCTGATAGTGGTAGTGGGGTGGTCGATGTCTAGTCTCCCTTATGGCTCTAATCTGATAGTGGTAGTGGGGTGCTAGATGTCTAGTCTCCCTTATGGATCTATTCTGATAGTGGTAGTGGGCTGGTAGATGTCTAGTCTCCCTTGTGGCTCTAATCTGATAGTGGTAGTGGGCTGGTAGATGTCTAGTCTCCCTAATGGCTCTAATCTGATAGTGGTAGTGGGTTGGTAGATTTCTAGTCTCCCTTATGGCTCTAATCTTATAGTGGTAGTGAGGTGGTCGATGTCTAGTCTCCCTTGTGGCTCTAATCTGATAGTGGTAGTGGGCTGGTAGATGTCTAGTCTCCTTTATAACTCTAATCTGATAGTGGTAGTGGGCTGGTAGATGTCTAGTCTCCCTTATGGCTCTAATCTGATAGTGGTAGTGGGGTGCTAGATGTCTAGTCTCCCTAATGGCTCTAATCTGATAGTGGTAGTGGGGTGGTAGATGTCTAGTCTTCTTTATGGCTCTAATCTGATAGTGGTTTTGTGGTGGTTGATGTCTAGACTCCCTAATGGCTCTAATCTGATAGTGGTAGTGGGGTGGTAGATGTCTAGTCTTCTTTATGGTTCTAATCTGATAGTGGTTTTGTGGTGGTTGATGTCTAGTCTCCTTTATGGCTCTAATATGATGGTGGTAATGGGGTTGTAGATGTCTAGTCTCCTTTATAACTCTAATCTGATAGTGGTAGTGGGGTGGTAGATGTCTAGTCTCGCTTGTGTCAGTAATCTGATAGTGGTAGTGGGTTGGTAGATTTCTAGTCTCCCTTATGGCTCTAATCTGATAGTGGTAGTGGGCTGGTATATGTCTGTCTCCCTAATGGCTCTAATCTGATAGTTGTAGTGGGTTGGTAGATGTCTAGTCTCCTTTATAACTCTAATCTGATAGTGGTAGTGGGCTGGTAGATGTCTAGTCTCCCTAATGGCTCTAATCTGATAGTTGTAGTGGGTTGGTAGATGTCTAGTCTCCTTTATGGCTCTAATCTGATAGTGGTACTGGGTTGGTAGATGTCTAGTCTCCTTTATAACTCTAATCTGATAATGGTAGTGGGCTGGTAGATGTCTAGTCTCCCTTGTGGCTCTAATCTGATAGTTGTAGTGGGCTGGTAGATGTCTAGTCTCCTTTGTGGCTCTAATCTTATAGTGGTAGTGGGTTGGTAGATGTCTAGTCTCCTTTATAACTCTAATCTGATAGTGGTAGTGGGGTGGTTGATGTCTAGTCTCCTTTATGGCTCTAATCTGATAGTGGTAGATGTGGTAGATGTCTAGTCTCCTTTGTGGCTCTAATCTGATAGTGGTAGTGGGTTGGTAGATGTCTAGTCTCCTTTATGCCTCTAATCTGATAGTGGTAGTGGGCTGGTAGATGTCTAGTCTCCCTTATGGCTCTAATCTGATAGTGGTAGTGGGGTGCTAGATGTCTAGTCTCCTTTATAACTCTAATCTGATAGTGGTAGTGGGCTGGTAGATGTCTAGTCTCCCTTATGGCTCTAATCTGATAGTGGTAGTGGGGTGCTAGATGTCTAGTATCCCTAATGGCTCTAATCTGATAGTGGTTTTGTGGTGGTTGATGTCTAGTCTCCCTAATGGCTCTAATCTGATAGTGGTAGTGGGGTGGTAGATGTCTAGTCTTCTTTATGGCTCTAATCTGATAGTGGTTTTGTGGTGGTTGATGTCTAGTCTCCTTTATGCCTCTAATCTGATAGTGGTAGTGGGCTGGTAGATGTCTAGTCTCCCTTATGGCTCTAATCTGATAGTGGTAGTGGGGTGCTAGATGTCTAGTCTCCCTTATGGCTCTAATCTGATAGTGGTTTTGTGGTGGTTGATGTCTAGTCTCCCTAATGGCTCTAATCTGATAGTGGTAGTGGGGTGGTAGATGTCTAGTCTTCTTTATGGCTCTAATCTGATAGTGGTTTTGTGGTGGTTGATGTCTAGTCTCCTTTATGGCTCTAATCTGATAGTGGTAGATGTGGTAGATGTCTAGTCTCCTTTGTGGCTCTAATATGATGGTGGTAGTGGGGTTGTAGATATCTAGTATCCCGTATGACTCTAATATGATAGTGGTAGTGGGCTGGTAGATGTCTAGTCTCCTTTATGCCTCTAATCTGATAGTTGTAGTGAGCTGGTAGTTGTCTAGTCTCCCTTGTGGCTCTAATCTGATAGTGGTTGTGGGTTGGTAGATGTCTAGTCTCCCTAATGGCTCTAATCTGATAGTGGTAGTGGGGTGGTAGATGTCTAGTCTTCTTTATGGCTCTAATCTGATAGTGGTTTTGTGGTGGTTGATGTCTAGTCTCCCTAATGGCTCTAATCTGATAGTGGTAGTGGGGTGGTAGATGTCTAGTCTCCTTTATGGCTCTAATCTGATAGTGGTTTCGTGGTGGTTGATGTCTAGTCTCCTTTATGGCTCTAATCTGATAGTGGTAGATATGGTAGATGTCTAGTCTCCCTTGTGGCTCTAATCTGATAGTGGTTGTGGGTTGGTAGATGTCTAGTCTCCTTTATAACTCTAATCTGATAGTGGTAGTGGGGTGGTTGATGTCTAGTCTCCTTTATGGCTCTAATCTGATAGTGGTAGATGTGGTAGATGTCTAGTCTCCTTTGTGGCTCTAATCTGATAGTGGTAGTGGGTTGGTAGATGTCTAGTCTCCCTTGTGGCTCTAATCTGATAGTTGTAGTGGGCTGGTAGATGTCTAGTCTCCCTTGTGGCTCTAATCTTATAGTGGTAGTGAGGTGGTCGATGTCTAGTCTCCCTTGTGGCTCTAATCTGATAGTGGTAGTGGGCTGGTAGATGTCTAGTCTCCTTTATAACTCTAATCTGATAGTGGTAGTGGGCTGGTAGATGTCTAGTCTCCCTTATGGCTCTAATCTGATAGTGGTAGTGGGGTGCTAGATGTCTAGTCTCCCTAATGGCTCTAATCTGATAGTGGTAGTGGGGTGGTAGATGTCTAGTCTTCTTTATGGTTCTAATCTGATAGTGGTTTTGTGGTGGTTGATGTCTAGTCTCCTTTATGGCTCTAATATGATGGTGGTAATGGGGTTGTAGATGTCTAGTCTCCTTTATAACTCTAATCTGATAGTGGTAGTGGGGTGGTAGATGTCTAGTCTCGCTTGTGTCAGTAATCTGATAGTGGTAGTGGGTTGGTAGATGTCTAGTCTCCCTTATGGCTCTAATCTGATAGTGGTAGTGGGGTGCTAGATGTCTAGTCTCCTTTATAACTCTAATCTGATAGTGGTAGTGGGCTGGTAGATGTCTAGTCTCCTTTATAACTCTAATCTGATAGTGGTAGTGGGCTGGTAGATGTCTAGTCTCCCTTATGGCTCTAATCTGATAGTGGTAGTGGGGTGCTAGATGTCTAGTCTCCCTAATGGCTCTAATCTGATAGTGGTAGTGGGGTGGTAGATGTCTAGTCTCCTTTATAACTCTAATCTGATAGTGGTAGTGGGCTGGTAGATGTCTAGTCTCCCTTATGGCTCTAATCTGATAGTGGTAGTGGGGTGCTAGATGTCTAGTATCCCTAATGGCTCTAATCTGATAGTGGTTTTGTGGTGGTTGATGTCTAGTCTCCCTAATGGCTCTAATCTGATAGTGGTAGTGGGGTGGTAGATGTCTAGTCTTCTTTATGGCTCTAATCTGATAGTGGTTTTGTGGTGGTTGATGTCTAGTCTCCTTTATGCCTCTAATCTGATAGTGGTAGTGGGCTGGTAGATGTCTAGTCTCCCTTATGGCTCTAATCTGATAGTGGTAGTGGGGTGCTAGATGTCTAGTCTCCCTTATGGCTCTAATCTGATAGTGGTTTTGTGGTGGTTGATGTCTAGTCTCCCTAATGGCTCTAATCTGATAGTGGTAGTGGGGTGGTAGATGTCTAGTCTTCTTTATGGCTCTAATCTGATAGTGGTTTTGTGGTGGTTGATGTCTAGTCTCCTTTATGGCTCTAATCTGATAGTGGTAGATGTGGTAGATGTCTAGTCTCCTTTGTGGCTCTAATATGATGGTGGTAGTGGGGTTGTAGATATCTAGTATCCCGTATGACTCTAATATGATAGTGGTAGTGGGCTGGTAGATGTCTAGTCTCCTTTATGCCTCTAATCTGATAGTTGTAGTGAGCTGGTAGTTGTCTAGTCTCCCTTGTGGCTCTAATCTGATAGTGGTTGTGGGTTGGTAGATGTCTAGTCTCCCTAATGGCTCTAATCTGATAGTCGTAGTGGGGTGGTAGATGTCTAGTCTTCTTTATGGCTCTAATCTGATAGTGGTTTTGTGGTGGTTGATGTCTAGTCTCCCTAATGGCTCTAATCTGATAGTGGTAGTGGGGTGGTAGATGTCTAGTCTTCTTTATGGCTCTAATCTGATAGTGGTTTCGTGGTGGTTGATGTCTAGTCTCCTTTATGGCTCTAATCTGATAGTGGTAGATATGGTAGATGTCTAGTCTCCCTTGTGGCTCTAATCTGATAGTGGTTGTGGGTTGGTAGATGTCTAGTCTCCTTTATAACTCTAATCTGATAGTGGTAGTGGGGTGGTTGATGTCTAGTCTCCTTTATGGCTCTAATCTGATAGTGGTAGATGTGGTAGATGTCTAGTCTCCTTTGTGGCTCTAATCTGATAGTGGTAGTGGGTTGGTAGATGTCTAGTCTCCTTTATGCCTCTAATCTGATAGTGGTAGTGGGCTGGTAGATGTCTAGTCTCCCTTGTGGCTCTAATCTGATAGTTGTAGTGGGCTGGTAGATGTCTAGTCTCCCTTGTGGCTCTAATCTTATAGTGGTAGTGAGGTGGTCGATGTCTAGTCTCCCTTGTGGCTCTAATCTGATAGTGGTAGTGGGCTGGTAGATGTCTAGTCTCCTTTATAACTCTAATCTGATAGTGGTAGTGGGCTGGTAGATGTCTAGTCTCCCTTATGGCTCTAATCTGATAGTGGTAGTGGGGTGCTAGATGTCTAGTCTCCCTAATGGCTCTAATCTGATAGTGGTAGTGGGGTGGTAGATGTCTAGTCTTCTTTATGGCTCTAATCTGATAGTGGTTTTGTGGTGGTTGATGTCTAGACTCCCTAATGGCTCTAATCTGATAGTGGTAGTGGGGTGGTAGATGTCTAGTCTTCTTTATGGTTCTAATCTGATAGTGGTTTTGTGGTGGTTGATGTCTAGTCTCCTTTATGGCTCTAATATGATGGTGGTAATGGGGTTGTAGATGTCTAGTCTCCTTTATAACTCTAATCTGATAGTGGTAGTGGGGTGGTAGATGTCTAGTCTCGCTTGTGTCAGTAATCTGATAGTGGTAGTGGGTTGGTAGATGTCTAGTCTCCCTTATGGCTCTAATCTGATAGTGGTAGTGGGGTGCTAGATGTCTAGTCTCCTTTATAACTCTAATCTGATAGTGGTAGTGGGCTGGTAGATGTCTAGTCTCCTTTATAACTCTAATCTGACAGTGGTAGTGGGCTGGTAGATGTCTAGTCTCCCTTATGGCTCTAATCTGATAGTGGTAGTGGGGTGCTAGATGTCTAGTCTCCCTAATGGCTCTAATCTGATAGTGGTAGTGGGGTGGTAGATGTCTAGTCTTCTTTATGGCTCTAATCTGATAGTGGTTTTGTGGTGGTTGATGTCTAGACTCCCTAATGGCTCTAATCTGATAGTGGTAGTGGGGTGGTAGATGTCTAGTCTTCTTTATGGTTCTAATCTGATAGTGGTTTTGTGGTGGTTGATGTCTAGTCTCCTTTATGGCTCTAATATGATGGTGGTAATGGGGTTGTAGATGTCTAGTCTCCTTTATAACTCTAATCTGATAGTGGTAGTGGGGTGGTAGATGTCTAGTCTCGCTTGTGTCAGTAATCTGATAGTGGTAGTGGGTTGGTAGATTTCTAGTCTCCCTTATGGCTCTAATCTGATAGTGGTAGTGGGCTGGTAGATGTCTGTCTCCCTAATGGCTCTAATCTGATAGTTGTAGTGGGTTGGTAGATGTCTAGTCTCCTTTATAACTCTAATCTGATAGTGGTAGTGGGCTGGTAGATGTCTAGTCTCCCTAATGGCTCTAATCTGATAGTTGTAGTGGGTTGGTAGATGTCTAGTCTCCTTTATGGCTCTAATATGATAGTGGTACTGGGTTGGTAGATGTCTAGTGTCCTTTATAACTCTAATCTGATAATGGTAGTGGGCTGGTAGATGTCTAGTCTCCCTTGTGGCTCTAATCTGATAGTTGTAGTGGGCTGGTAGATGTCTAGTCTCCTTTGTGGCTCTAATCTTATAGTGGTAGTGGGTTGGTAGATGTCTAGTCTCCTTTATAACTCTAATCTGATAGTGGTAGTGGGGTGGTTGATGTCTAGTCTCCTTTATGGCTCTAATCTGATAGTGGTAGATGTGGTAGATGTCTAGTCTCCTTTGTGGCTCTAATCTGATAGTGGTAGTGGGTTGGTAGATGTCTAGTCTCCTTTATGCCTCTAATCTGATAGTGGTAGTGGGCTGGTAGATGTCTAGTCTCCCTTATGGCTCTAATCTGATAGTGGTAGTGGGGTGCTAGATGTCTAGTATCCCTAATGGCTCTAATCTGATAGTGGTAGTGGGGTGGTAGATGTCTAGTCTTCTTTATGGCTCTAATCTGATAGTGGTTTTGTGGTGGTTGATGTCTAGTCTCCCTAATGGCTCTAATCTGATAGTGGTAGTGGGGTGGTAGATGTCTAGTCTTCTTTATGGCTCTAATCTGATAGTGGTTTTGTGGTAGTTGATGTCTAGTCTCCTTTATGGCTCTAATCTGATAGTGGTAGATATGGTAGATGTCTAATCTCCCTTGTGGCTCTAATCTGATAGTGGTTGTGGGTTGGTAGATGTCTAGTCTCCCTTGTGGCTCTAATCTGATAGTTGTAGTGGGCTGGTAGATGTCTAGTCTCCCTTATGGCTCTAATCTTATAGTGGTAGTGGGTTGGTAGATGTCTAGTCTCCTTTATAACTCTAATCTTATAGTGGTAGTGGGGTGCTAGATGTCTAGTATCCCTAATGGCTCTAATCTGATAGTGGTAGTGGGGTGGTAGATGTCTAGTCTTCTTTATGGCTCTAATCTGATAGTGGTTTTGTGGTGGTTGATGTCTAGTCTCCCTAATGGCTCTAATCTGATAGTGGTAGTGGGGTGGTAGATGTCTAGTCTTCTTTATGGCTCTAATCTGATAGTGGTTTTGTGGTGGTTGATGTCTAGTCTCCTTTGTGACTCTAATCTGAGAGTGGTAGATGTGGTAGATGTCTAGTCTCCTTTGTGGCTCTAATATGATGGTGGTAGTGGGGTTGTAGATATCTAGTATCCCGTATGACTCTAATATGATAGTGGTAGTGGGCTGGTAGATGTCTAGTCTCCTTTATGCCTCTAATCTGATAGTTGTAGTGAGCTGGTAGTTGTCTAGTCTCCCTTGTGGCTCTAATCTGATAGTGGTTGTGGGTTGGTAGATGTCTAGTCTCCCTTGTGGCTCTATTCTGATAGTGGTAGTGGGGTGGTAGATGTCTAGTCCTCTTTATGGCTCTAATCTGATAGTGGTTTTGTGGTGGTTGATGTCTAGTCTCCCTAATGGATCTAATCTGATAGTGGTAGTGGGGTGGTAGATGTCTAGTCTTCTTTATGGCTCTAATCTGATAGTGGTTTTGTGGTGGTTGATGTCTAGTCTCATTTATGGCTCTAATCTGATAGTGGTAGATATGGTAGATGTCTAGTCTCCCTTGTGGCTCTAATCTGATAGTGGTTGTGGGTTGGTAGATGTCTAGTCTCCCTTGTGGCTCTAATCTGATAGTTGTAGTGGGCTGGTAGATGTCTAGTCTCCCTTGTGGCTCTAATCTTATAGTGGTAGTGGGTTGGTAGATGTCTAGTCTCCTTTATAACTCTAATCTTATAGTGGTAGTGGGCTGCTAGATGTCTAGTCTCCCTTATGGCTCTAATCTGATAGTGGTAGTGGGCTGGTAGATGTCTAGTCTCCTTTATAACTCTAATCTGATAGTGGTAGTGGGGTGGTCGATGTCTAGTCTCCCTTATGGCTCTAATCTGATAGTGGTAGTGGGGTGCTAGATGTCTAGTCTCCCTTATGGCTCTAATCTGGTAGTGGTAGTAGGCTGGTAGATGTCTAGTCTCCCTTGTGGCTCTAATCTGATAGTGGTAGTGGGCTGGTAGATGTCTAGTCTCCCTAATGGCTCTAATCTGATAGTTGTAGTGGGCTGGTAGATGTCTAGTCTCCCTTGTGGCTCTAATCTTATAGTGGTAGTGGGTTGGTAGATGTCTAGTCTCCTTTATAACTCTAATCTGATAGTGGTAGTGGGGTGGTTGATGTCTAGTCTCCTTTATGGCTCTAATCTGATAGTGGTAGATGTGGTAGATGTCTAGTCTCCTTTGTGGCTCTAATCTGATAGTGGTAGTGGGTTGGTAGATGTCTAGTCTCCTTTATGCCTCTAATCTGATAGTGGTAGTGGGCTGGTAGATGTCTAGTCTCCCTTATGGCTCTAATCTGATAGTGGTAGTGGGGTGCTAGATGTCTAGTCTCCCTTATGGCTCTAATCTGATAGTGGTAGTGGGCTGGTAGATGTCTAGTCTCCTTTATAACTCTAATCTGATAGTGGTAGTGGGCTGGTAGATGTCTAGTCTCCCTTATGGCTCTAATCTGATAGTGGTAGTGGGGTGCTAGATGTCTAGTATCCCTAATGGCTCTAATCTGATAGTGGTTTTGTGGTGGTTGATGTCTAGTCTCCCTAATGGCTCTAATCTGATAGTGGTAGTGGGGTGGTAGATGTCTAGTCTTCTTTATGGCTCTAATCTGATAGTGGTTTTGTGGTGGTTGATGTCTAGTCTCCTTTATGGCTCTAATCTGATAGTGGTAGATGTGGTAGATGTCTAGTCTCCTTTGTGGCTCTAATATGATGGTGGTAGTGGGGTTGTAGATATCTAGTATCCCGTATGACTCTAATATGATAGTGGTAGTGGGCTGGTAGATGTCTAGTCTCCTTTATGCCTCTAATCTGATAGTTGTAGTGAGCTGTTAGTTGTCTAGTGTCCCTTGTGGCTCTAATCTGATAGTGGTTGTGGGTTGGTAGATGTCTAGTCTCCCTAATGGCTCTAATCTGATAGTGGTAGTGGGGTGGTAGATGTCTAGTCTTCTTTATGGCTATAATCTGATAGTGGTTTTGTGGTGGTTGATGTCTAGTCTCCCTAATGGCTCTAATCTGATAGTGGTTGTGGGTTGGTAGATGTCTAGTCTCCCTTGTGGCTCTAATCTGATAGTTGTAGTGGGCTGGTAGATGTCTAGTCTCCCTTGTGGCTCTAATCTTATAGTGGTAGTGGGTTGGTAGATGTCTAGTCTCCTTTATAACTCTAATCTTATAATGGTAGTGGGCTGCTAGATGTCTAGTCTCCCTTATGGCTCTAATCTGATAGTGGTAGTGGGGTGGTAGATGTCTAGTCTCCTTTATAACTCTAATCTGATAGTGGTAGTGGGCTGCTAGATGTCTAGTCTCGCTTGTGTCACTAATCTGATAGTGGTTGTGGGTTGGTAGATGTCTAGTCTCCCTAATGGCTCTAATCTGATAGTGGTTGTGTGTTTTGAGATGTCTAGTCTCCTTTATAACTCTAATCTGATAGTGGTAGTGGGGTGGTCGATGTCTAGTCTCCCTTATGGCTCTAATCTGATAGTGGTAGTGGGGTGCTAGATGTCTAGTCTCCCTTATGGATCTATTCTGATAGTGGTAGTGGGCTGGTAGATGTCTAGTCTCCCTTGTGGCTCTAATCTGATAGTGGTAGTGGGCTGGTAGATGTCTAGTCTCCCTAATGGCTCTAATCTGATAGTGGTAGTGGGTTGGTAGATTTCTAGTCTCCCTTATGGCTCTAATCTTATAGTGGTAGTGAGGTGGTCGATGTCTAGTCTCCCTTGTGGCTCTAATCTGATAGTGGTAGTGGGCTGGTAGCTGTCTAGTCTCCTTTATAACTCTAATCTGATAGTGGTAGTGGGCTGGTAGATGTCTAGTCTCCCTTATGGCTCTAATCTGATAGTGGTAGTGGGGTGCTAGATGTCTAGTCTCCCTAATGGCTCTAATCTGATAGTGGTAGTGGGGTGGTAGATGTCTAGTCTTCTTTATGGCTCTAATCTGATAGTGGTTTTGTGGTGTTTGATGTCTAGACTCCCTAATGGCTCTAATCTGATAGTGGTAGTGGGGTGGTAGATGTCTAGTCTTCTTTATGGTTCTAATCTGATAGTGGTTTTGTGGTGGTTGATGTCTAGTCTCCTTTATGGCTCTAATATGATGGTGGTAATGGGGTTGTAGATGTCTAGTCTCCTTTATAACTCTAATCTGATAGTGGTAGTGGGGTGGTAGATGTCTAGTCTCGCTTGTGTCAGTAATCTGATAGTGGTAGTGGGTTGGTAGATTTCTAGTCTCCCTTATGGCTCTAATCTGATAGTGGTAGTGGGCTGGTAGATGTCTGTCTCCCTAATGGCTCTAATCTGATAGTTGTAGTGGGTTGGTAGATGTCTAGTCTCCTTTATAACTCTAATCTGATAGTGGTTGTGGGTTGGTAGATGTCTAGTCTCCCTTGTGGCTCTAATCTGATAGTTGTAGTGGGCTGGTAGATGTCTAGTCTCCCTTGTGGCTCTAATCTTATAGTGGTAGTGGGTTGGTAGATGTCTAGTCTCCTTTATAACTCTAATCTTATAATGGTAGTGGGCTGCTAGATGTCTAGTCTCCCTTATGGCTCTAATCTGATAGTGGTAGTGGGGTGGTAGATGTCTAGTCTCCTTTATAACTCTAATCTGATAGTGGTAGTGGGCTGCTAGATGTCTAGTCTCGCTTGTGTCACTAATCTGATAGTGGTTGTGGGTTGGTAGATGTCTAGTCTCCCTAATGGCTCTAATCTGATAGTGGTTGTGTGTTTTGAGATGTCTAGTCTCCTTTATAACTCTAATCTGATAGTGGTAGTGGGGTGGTCGATGTCTAGTCTCCCTTATGGCTCTAATCTGATAGTGGTAGTGGGGTGCTAGATGTCTAGTCTCCCTTATGGATCTATTCTGATAGTGGTAGTGGGCTGGTAGATGTCTAGTCTCCCTTGTGGCTCTAATCTGATAGTGGTAGTGGGCTGGTAGATGTCTAGTCTCCCTAATGGCTCTAATCTGATAGTGGTAGTGGGTTGGTAGATTTCTAGTCTCCCTTATGGCTCTAATCTTATAGTGGTAGTGAGGTGGTCGATGTCTAGTCTCCCTTGTGGCTCTAATCTGATAGTGGTAGTGGGCTGGTAGATGTCTAGTCTCCTTTATAACTCTAATCTGATAGTGGTAGTGGGCTGGTAGATGTCTAGTCTCCCTTATGGCTCTAATCTGATAGTGGTAGTGGGGTGCTAGATGTCTAGTCTCCCTAATGGCTCTAATCTGATAGTGGTAGTGGGGTGGTAGATGTCTAGTCTTCTTTATGGCTCTAATCTGATAGTGGTTTTGTGGTGTTTGATGTCTAGACTCCCTAATGGCTCTAATCTGATAGTGGTAGTGGGGGTGGTAGATGTCTAGTCTTCTTTATGGTTCTAATCTGATAGTGGTTTTGTGGTGGTTGATGTCTAGTCTCCTTTATGGCTCTAATATGATGGTGGTAATGGGGTTGTAGATGTCTAGTCTCCTTTATAACTCTAATCTGATAGTGGTAGTGGGGTGGTAGATGTCTAGTCTCGCTTGTGTCAGTAATCTGATAGTGGTAGTGGGTTGGTAGATTTCTAGTCTCCCTTATGGCTCTAATCTGATAGTGGTAGTGGGCTGGTAGATGTCTGTCTCCCTAATGGCTCTAATCTGATAGTTGTAGTGGGTTGGTAGATGTCTAGTCTCCTTTATAACTCTAATCTGATAGTGGTAGTGGGCTGGTAGATGTCTAGTCTCCCTAATGGCTCTAATCTGATAGTTGTAGTGGGTTGGTAGATGTCTAGTCTCCTTTATGGCTCTAATCTGATAGTGGTACTGGGTTGGTAGATGTCTAGTCTCCTTTATAACTCTAATCTGATAATGGTAGTGGGCTGGTAGATGTCTAGTCTCCCTTGTGGCTCTAATCTGATAGTTGTAGTGGGCTGGTAGATGTCTAGTCTCCTTTGTGGCTCTAATCTTATAGTGGTAGTGGGTTGGTAGATGTCTAGTCTCCTTTATGCCTCTAATCTGATAGTGGTAGTGGGCTGGTAGATGTCTAGTCTCCCTTATGGCTCTAATCTGATAGTGGTAGTGGGGTGCTAGATGTCTAGTCTCCTTTATAACTCTAATCTGATAGTGGTAGTGGGCTGGTAGATGTCTAGTCTCCCTTATGGCTCTAATCTGATAGTGGTAGTGGGGTGCTAGATGTCTAGTATCCCTATTGGCTCTAATCTGATAGTGGTAGTGGGGTGGTAGATGTCTAGTCTTCTTTATGGCTCTAATCTGATAGTGGTTTTGTGGTGGTTGATGTCTAGTCTCCCTAATGGCTCTAATCTGATAGTGGTAGTGGGGTGGTAGATGTCTAGTCTTCTTTATGGCTCTAATCTGATAGTGGTTTTGTGGTGGTTGATGTCTAGTCTCCTTTATGGCTCTAATCTGATAGTGGTAGATATGGTAGATGTCTAATCTCCCTTGTGGCTCTAATCTGATAGTGGTTGTGGGTTGGTAGATGTCTAGTCTCCCTTGTGGCTCTAATCTGATAGTTGTAGTGGGCTGGTAGATGTCTAGTCTCCCTTATGGCTCTAATCTTATAGTGGTAGTGGGTTGGTAGATGTCTAGTCTCCTTTATAACTCTAATCTTATAGTGGTAGTGGGGTGCTAGATCTCTAGTCTCCCTAATGGCTCTAATCTGATAGTGGTAGTGGGGTGGTAGATGTCTAGTCTTCTTTATGGCTCTAATCTGATAGTGGTTTTGTGGTGGTTGATGTCTAGTCTCCCTAATGGCTCTAATCTGATAGTGGTAGTGGGGTGGTAGATGTCTAGTCTTCTTTATGGCTCTAATCTGATAGTGGTTTTGTGGTAGTTGATGTCTAGTCTCCTTTGTGGCTCTAATCTGAGAGTGGTAGATGTGGTAGATGTCTAGTCTCCTTTGTGGCTCTAATATGATGGTGGTAGTGGGGTTGTAGATGTCTAGTCTCCCTTATGGCTCTAATCTGATAGTGGTAGTGGGCTGGTAGATGTCTAGTCTCCTTTATGCCTCTAATCTGATAGTTGTAGTGGGCTGGTAGTTGTCTAGTCTCCCTTGTGGCTCTAATCTGATAGTGGTTGTGGGTTGGTAGATGTCTAGTCTCCCTTGTGGCTCTAATCTGATAGTGGTAGTGGGGTGGTAGATGTCTAGTCTTCTTTATGGCTCTAATCTGATAGTGGTTTTGTGGTGGTTGATGTCTAGTCTCCCTAATGGCTCTAATCTGATAGTGGTAGTGGGGTGGTAGATGTCTAGTCTTCTTTATGGCTCTAATCTGATAGTGGTTTTGTGGTGGTTGATGTCTAGTCTCCTTTATGGCTCTAATCTGATAGTGGTAGATATGGTAGATGTCTAGTCTCCCTTGTGGCTCTAATCTGATAGTGGTTGTGGGTTGGTAGATGTCTAGTCTCCCTTGTGGCTCTAATCTGATAGTTGTAGTGGGCTGGTAGATGTCTAGTCTCCCTTGTGGCTCTAATCTTATAGTGGTAGTGGGTTGGTAGATGTCTAGTCTCCTTTATAACTCTAATCTGATAGTGGTAGTGGGCTGCTAGATGTCTAGTCTCCCTTATGGCTCTAATCTGATAGTGGTAGTGGGCTGGTAGATGTCTAGTCTCCTTTATAACTCTAATCTGATAGTGGTAGTGGGGTGGTCGATGTCTAGTCTCCCTTATGGCTCTAATCTGATAGTGGTAGTGGGGTGCTAGATGTCTAGTCTCCCTTATGGCTCTATTCTGGTAGTGGTAGTAGGCTGGTAGATGTCTAGTCTCCCTTGTGGCTCTAATCTGATAGTGGTAGTGGGCTGGTAGATGTCTAGTCTCCCTAATGGCTCTAATCTGATAGTGGTAGTGGGTTGGTAGATTTCTAGTCTCCCTTATGGCTCTAATCTTATAGTGGTAGTGAGGTGGTCGATGTCTAGTCTCCCTTGTGGCTCTAATCTGATAGTGGTAGTGGGCTGGTAGATGTCTAGTCTCCCTAATGGCTCTAATCTGATAGTGGTAGTGGGGTGGTAGATGTCTAGTCTCCTTTATGGCTCTAATCTGATAGTGGTATTGTGGTGGTTGATGTCTAGTCTCCTTTATGGCTCTAATCTGATATTGGTAGATGTGGTATATGTCTAGTCTCCTTTATGGCTCTAATCTGATAGTGGTACTGGGTTGGTAGATGTCTAGTCTCCTTTATAACTCTAATCTTAATATGGTAGTGGGCTGGTAGATGTCTAGTCTCCCTTGTGGCTCTAATATGATAGTTGTAGTGGGCTGGTAGATGTCTAGTCTCCCTTGTGGCTCTAATCTTATAGTGGTTGTGGGTTGGTAGATGTCTAGTCTCCTTTATAACTCTAATCTGATAGTGGTAGTGGGGTGGTTGATGTCTAGTCTCCTTTATGGCTCTAATCTTATAGTGGTAGATGTGGTAGATGTCTAGTCTCCATTGTGGCTCTAATCTGATAGTGGTAGTGGGTTGGTAGATGTCTAGTCTCCCTAATGGCTCTAATCTGATAGTGGTAGTGGGGTGGTAGATGTCTAGTCTCCTTTATGGCTCTAATCTGATAGTGGTAGTGGGCTGGTAGATGTCTAGTCTCCCTTATGGCTCTAATCTTATAGTGGTAGTGAGGTGGTCGATGTCTAGTCTCCCTTGTGGCTCTAATATGATAGTGGTAGTGGGCTGGTAGATGTCTAGTCTCCATAATGGCTCTAATCTGATAGTGGTAGTGGGGTGGTAGATGTCTAGTCTCCTTTATGGCTCTAATCTGATAGTGGTATTGTGGTGGTTGATGTCTAGTCTCCTTTATGGCTCTAATCTGATATTGGTAGATGTGGTATATGTCTAGTCTCCTTTGTGGCTCTAATATGATGGTGGTAGTGGGGTTGTAGATATCTAGTATGCCTTATGACTCTAATCTGATAGTGGTAGTGGGGTGGTAGATGTCTAGTCTTCTTTATGGCTCTAATCTGATAGTGGTTTTGTGGTGGTTGATGTCTAGTCTCCTTTATGGCTCTAATCTGATAGTGGTAGATATGGTAGATGTCTAGTCTCCCTTGTGGCTCTAATCTGATAGTGGTTGTGGGTTGGTAGATGTCTAGTCTCCCTTGTGGCTCTAATCTGATAGTGGTAGTGGGCTGGTAGATGTCTAGTCTCCCTAATGGCTCTAATCTGATAGTTGTAGTGGGTTGGTAGATGTCTAGTCTCCTTTATGGCTCTAATCTGATAGTGGTACTGGGTTGGTAGATGTCTAGTCTCCTTTATAACTCTAATCTTAATATGGTAGTGGGCTGGTAGATGTCTAGTCTCCCTTGTGGCTCTAATATGATAGTTGTAGTGGGCTGGTAGATGTCTAGTCTCCCTTGTGGCTCTAATCTTATAGTGGTTGTGGGTTGGTAGATGTCTAGTCTCCTTTATAACTCTAATCTGATAGTGGTAGTGGGGTGGTTGATGTCTAGTCTCCTTTATGGCTCTAATCTTATAGTGGTAGATGTGGTAGATGTCTAGTCTCCTTTGTGGCTCTAATCTGATAGTGGTAGTGGGTTGGTAGATGTCTAGTCTCCTTTATGCCTCTAATCTGATAGTGGTAGTGGGGTGGTCGATGTCTAGTCTCCCTTATGGCTCTAATCTGATAGTGGTAGTGGGGTGCTAGATGTCTAGTCTCCCTTATGGCTCTATTCTGATAGTGGTAGTGGGCTGGTAGATGTCTAGTCTCCCTTGTGGCTCTAATCTGATAGTGGTAGTGGGCTGGTAGATGTCTAGTCTCCCTTATGGCTCTATTCTGATAGTGGTAGTGGGCTGGTAGATGTCTAGTCTCCCTAATGGCTCTAATCTGATAGTGGTAGTGGGGTGGTAGATGTCTAGTCTCCTTTATGGCTCTAATCTGATAGTGGTTTTGTGGTGGTTGATGTCTAGTCTCCTTTATGGCTCTAATCTGATAGTGGTAGATGTGGTAGATGTCTAGTCTCCTTTGTGGCTCTAATATGATGGTGGTAGTGGGGTTGTAGATATCTAGTATCCCTTATGACTCTAATCTGATAGTGGTAGTGGGGTGGTAGATGTCTAGTCGCCTTTATAACTCTAATCTGATAGTGGTAGTGGGCTGGTAGATGTCTAGTCTCCCTAATGGCTCTAATCTGATAGTTGTAGTGGGTTGGTAGATGTCTAGTCTCCTTTATAACTCTAATCTGATAATGGTAGTGGGCTGGTAGATGTCTAGTCTCCCTTGTGGCTCTAATCTGATAGTTGTAGTGGGCTGGTAGATGTCTAGTCTCCCTTGTGGCTCTAATCTTATAGTGGTAGTGGGTTGGTAGATGTCTAGTCTCCTTTATAACTCTAATCTGATAGTGGTAGTGGGGTGGTTGATGTCTAGTCTCCTTTATGGCTCTAATCTGATAGTGGTAGATGTGGTAGATGTCTAGTCTCCTTTGTGGCTCTAATATGATGGTGGTAGTGGGGTTGTAGATATCTAGTATCCCTTATGACTCTAATCTGATAGTGGTAGTGGGGTGGTAGATGTCTAGTCGCCTTTATAACTCTAATCTGATAGTGGTAGTGGGGTGGTTGATGTCTAGTCTCCTTTATGGCTCTAATCTGATAGTGGTAGATGTGGTAGATGTCTAGTCTCCTTTGTGGCTCTAATATGATGGTGGTAGTGGGGTTGTAGATATCTAGTATTCCTTATGACTCTAATCTGATAGTGGTAGTGGGGTGGTAGATGTCTAGTCGCCTTTAAATCTCTAATCTGATAGTGGTAGTGGGCTGGTAGATGTCTAGTCTCCCTAATGGCTCTAATCTGATAGTTGTAGTGGGTTGGTAGATGTCTAGTCTCCTTTATGGCTCTAATCTGATAGTGGTACTGGGTTGGTAGATGTCTAGTCTCCTTTATAACTCTAATCTGATAATGGTAGTGGGCTGGTAGATGACTAGTCTCCCTTGTGGCTCTAATTTTATAGTGGTAGTGGGTTGGTAGATGTCTAGTCTCCTTTATAACTCTAATCTGATAGTGGTAGTGGGGTGGTTGATGTCTAGTCTCCTTTGTGGCTCTAATCTGATAGTGGTAGTGGGTTGGTAGATGTCTAGTCTCCTATATGCCTCTAATCTGATAGTGGTAGTGGGCTGGTAGATGTCTAGTCTCCCTTATGGCTCTAATCTGATAGTGGTAGTGGGGTGCTAGATGTCTAAACTCCCTTATGGCTCTAATCTGATAGTGGTAGTGGGCTGGTAGATGTCTAGTCTCATTTATAACTCTAATCTGATAGTGGTAGTGGGCTGGTAGATGTCTAATCTCCCTAATGGCTCGATTCTGATAGTTGTAGTGGGTTGGTAGATGTCTAGTCTCCTTTATGGCTCTAATCTGATAGTGGTACTGGGTTGGTAGATGTCTAGTCTCCTTTATAACTCTAATCTGATAATGGTAGTGGGCTGGTAGATGTCTAGTCTCCCTTGTGGCTCTAATCTGATTGTTGTAGTGGGCTGGTAGATGTCTAGTCTCCTTTATAACTCTAATCTGATAGTGGTAGTGGGGTGGTTGATGTCTAGTCTCCTTTATGGCTCTAATCTGATAGTGGTAGATGTGGTAGATGTCTAGTCTCCTTTGTGGCTCTAATCTGATAGTGGTAGTGGGTTGGTAGATGTCTAGTCTCCTTTATGCCTCTAATCTGATAGTGGTAGTGGGCTGGTAGATGTCTAGTCTCCCTTATGGCTCTAATCTGATAGTGGTAGTGGGGTGCTAGATGTCTAGTCTCCCTTATGGCTCTAATCTGATAGTGGTAGTGGGCTGGTAGATGTCTAGTCTCCTTTATAACTCTAATCTGATAGTGGTAGTGGGCTGGTAGATGTCTAGTCTCCCTTATGGCTCTAATCTGATAGTGGTAGTGGGGTGCTAGATGTCTAGTATCCCTAATGGCTCTAATCTGATAGTGGTAGTGGGGTGGTAGATGTCTAGTCTTCTTTATGGCTCTAATCTGATAGTGGTTTTGTGGTGGTTGATGTCTAGTCTCCCTTATGGCTCTAATCTGATAGTGGTAGTGGGGTGGTAGATGTCTAGTCTTCTTTATGGCTCTAATCTGATAGTGGTTTTGTGGTGGTTGATGTCTAGTCTCCTTTATGGCTCTAATCTGATAGTGGTAGATATGGTAGATGTCTAGTCTCCCTTGTGGCTCTAATCTGATAGTGGTTGTGGGTTGGTAGATGTCTAGTTTCCCTTGTGGCTCTAATCTGATAGTTGTAGTGGGCTGGTAGATGTCTAGTCTCCCTTGTGGATCTAATCTTATAGTGGTAGTTGGTTGGTAGATGTCTAGTCTCCTTTATAACTCTAATCTTATAGTGGTAGTGGGGTGCTAGATGTCTAGTCTCCCTTATGGCTCTAATCTGATAGTGGTAGTGGGCTGGTAGATGTCTAGTCTCCTTTATAACTCTAATCTGATAGTGGTAGTGGGCTGGTAGATGTCTAGTCTCCCTTATGGCTCTAATCTGATAGTGGTAGTGGGGTGCTAGATGTCTAGTCTCCCTAATGGCTCTAATCTGATAGTGGTAGTGGGGTGGTAGATGTCTCGTCTTCTTTATGGCTCTAATCTGATAGTGGTTTTGTGGTGGTTGATGTCTATTCTCCCTAATGGCTCTAATCTGATAGTGGTAGTGGGGTGGTAGATGTCTAGTCTTCTTTATGGCTCTAATATGATAGTGGTTTTGTGGTGGTTGATGTCTAGTCTCCTTTATGGCTCTAATCTGACAGTGGTAGATGTGGTAGATGTCTAGTCTCCTTTGTGGCTCTAATATGATGGTGGTAGTGGGGTTGCAGATATCTAGTATCCCGTATGACTCTAATATGATAGTGGTAGTGGGCTGGTAGATGTCTAGTCTCCTTTATGCCTCTAATCTGATAGTTGTAGTGAATTGGTAGTTGTCTATTCTCCCTTGTGGCTCTAATCTGAAAGTGGTTCTGGATTGGTAGATGTCTAGTCTTCTTTATGGCTCTAATCTGATAGTGGTTTTGTGGTGGTTGATGTCTAGTCTCCTTTATGGCTCTAATCTGATAGTGGTAGATATGGTAGATGTCTAGTCTCCCTTGTGGCTCTAATCTGATAGTGGTAGTGGGGTGGTAGATGTCTAGTCTTTTTTATGGCTCTAATCTGATAGTGGTTTTGTGGTGGTTGATGTCTAGTCTCCTTTATGGCTCTAATCTGATAGTGGTAGATATGGTAGATGTCTAGTCTCCCTTGTGGCTCTAATCTGATAGTGGTTGTGGGTTGGTAGATGTCTAGTTTCCCTTGTGGCTCTAATCTGATAGTTGTAGTGGGCTGGTAGATGTCTAGTCTCCCTTGTGGCTCTAATCTTATAGTGGTAGTGGGTTGGTAGATGTCTAGTCTCCTTTATAACTCTAATCTTATAGTGGTAGTGGGGTGCTAGATGTCTAGTCTCCCTTATGGCTCTAATCTGATAATGGTAGTGGGCTGGTAGATGTCTAGTCTCCTTTATGGCTCTAATCTGATAGTGGTAGTGGGCTGGTAGATGTCTAGTCTCCCTTATGGCTCTAATCTGATAGTGGTAGTGGGGTGCTAGATGTCTAGTATCCCTAATGGCTCTAATCTGATAGTGGTAGTGGGCTGGTAGATGTCTAGTCTTCTTTATGGCTCTAATCTGATAGTGGTTTTGTGGTGGTTGATGTCTAGTCTCCCTAATGGCTGTAATCTGATAGTGGTAGTGGGGTGGTAGATGTCTAGTCTTCTTTATGGCTCTAATCTGATAGTGGTTTTGTGGTGGTTGATGTCTAGTCTCCTTTATGGCTCTAATCTGATAGTGGTAGATGTGGTAGATGTCTAGTCTCCTTTGTGGCTCTAATATGATGGTGGTAGTGGGGTTGTAGATATCTAGTATCCCGTATGACTCTAATATGATAGTGGTAGTGGGCTGGTAGATGTCTAGTCTCCTTTATGCCTCTAATCTGATAGTTGTAGTGAGCTGGTAGTTGTCTAGTCTCCCTTGTGGCTCTAATCTGATAGTGGTTGTGGGTTGGTAGATGTCTAGTCTCCCTTGTGGCTCTAATCTGATAGTTGTAGTGGGCTGGTAGATGTCTAGTCTCCCTTGTGGCTCTAATCTTATAGTGGTAGTGGGTTGGTAGATGTCTAGTATCCTTTATAACTCTAATCTTATAGTGGTAGTGGGGTGCTAGATGTCTAGTCTCCCTTATGGCTCTAATCTGATAGTGGTAGTGGGCTGGTAGATGTCTAGTCTCCTTTATAACTCTAATATGATAGTGGTAGTGGGCTGGTAGATGTCTAGTCTCCCTAATGGCTCTAATCTGATATTGGTAGTGGGGTGGTAGATGTCTAGTCTTCTTTATGGCTCTAATCTGATAGTGGTTTTGTGGTGGTTGATGTCTAGTCTCCCTAATGGCTCTAATCTGATAGTGGTAGTGGGGTGGTAGATGTCTAGTCTTCTTTATGGCTCTAATCTGATAGTGGTTTTGTGGTGGTTGATGTCTAGTCTCCTTTATGGCTCTAATATGATGGTGGTAGTGGGGTTGTAGATGTCTAGTCTCCTTTATAACTCTAATCTGATAGTGGTAGTGGGGTGGTTGATGTCTAGTCTCCTTTATGGCTCTAATCTGATAGTGGTAGATGTGGTAGATGTCTAGTCTCCTTTGTGGCTCTAATCTGATAGTGGTAGTGGGCTGGTAGATGTCTAGTCTCCCTAATGGCTCTAATCTGATAGTTGTAGTGGGTTGGTAGATGTCTAGTCTCCTTTATAACTCTAATCTGATAGTGATAGTGGGCTGGTAGATGTCTAGTCTCCCTAATGGCTCTAATCTGATAGTTGTAGTGGGTTGGTAGATGTCTAGTCTCCTTTATGGCTCTAATCTGATAGTGGTACTGGGTTGGTAGATGTCTAGTCTCCTTTATAACTCTAATCTGATAATGGTAGTGGGCTGGTAGATGTCTAGTCTCCCTTGTGGCTCTAATCTGATAGTTGTAGTGGGCTGGTAGATGTCTAGTCTCCCTTGTGGCTCTAATCTTATAGTGGTAGTGGGTTGGTAGATGTCTAGTCTCCTTTATAACTCTAATCTGATAGTGGTAGTGGGGTGGTTGATGTCTAGTCTCCTTTATGGCTCTAATCTGATAGTTGTAGATGTGGTAGATGTCTAGTCTCCTTTGTGGCTCTAATCTGATAGTGGTAGTGGGCTGGTAGATGTCTAGTCTCCTTTGTGGCTCTAATCTGATAGTGGTAGTGGGCTGGTAGATGTCTAGTCTCCTTTATAACTCTAATCTGATAGTGGTAGTGGGGTGCTAGATGTCTAGTCTCCCTTATGGCTCTAATCTGATAGTGGTAGTGGGCTGGTAGATGTCTAGTCTCCTTTATAACTCTAATCTGATAGTGGTAGTGGGCTGGTAGATGTCTAGTCTCCCTTATGGCTCTAATCTGATAGTGGTAGTGGGGTGCTAGATGTCTAGTATCCCTAATGGCTCTAATCTGATAGTGGTAGTGGGATGGTAGATGTCTAGTCTTCTTTATGGCTCTAATCTGATAGTGGTTTTGTGGTGGTTGATGTCTAGTCTCCCTTATGGCTCTAATCTGATAGTGGTAGTGGGGTGGTAGATGTCTAGTCTTCTTTATGGCTCTAATCTGATAGTGGTTTTGTGGTGGTTGATGTCTAGTCTCCTTTATGGCTCTAATCTGATAGTGGTAGATATGGTAGATGTCTAGTCTCCCTTGTGGCTCTAATCTGATAGTGGTTGTGGGTTGGTAGATGTTTAGTTTGCCTTGTGGCTCTAATCTGATAGTTGTAGTGGGCTGGTAGATGTCTAGTCTCCCTTGTGGATCTAATCTTATAGTGGTAGTGGGTTGGTAGATGTCTAGTCTCCTTTATAACTCTAATCTTATAGTGGTAGTGGGGTGCTAGATGTCTAGTCTCCCTTATGGCTCTAATCTGATAGTGGTAGTGGGCTGGTAGATGTCTAGTCTCCTTTATAACTCTAATCTGATAGTGGTAGTGGGCTGGTAGATGTCTAGTCTCCCTTATGGCTCTAATCTGATAATGGTAGTGGGGTGCTAGATGTCTAGTATCCCTAATGGCTCTAATCTGATAGTGGTAGTGGGGTGGTAGATGTCTAGTCTTCTTTATGGCTCTAATCTGATAGTGGTTTTGTGGTGGTTGATGTCTAGTCTCCCTAATGGCTCTAATCTGATTGTGGTAGTGGGGTGGTAGATGTCTAGTCTTCTTTATGGCTCTAATATGATAGTGGTTTTGTGGTGGTTGATGTCTAGTCTCCTTTATGGCTCTAATCTGATAGTGGTAGATGTGGTAGATGTCTAGTCTCCTTTGTGGCTCTAATATGATGGTGGTAGTGGGGTTGTAGATATCTAGTATCCCGTATGACTCTAATATGATAGTGGTAGTGGGTTGGTAGATGTCTAGTCTCCTTTATAACTCTAATCTGATAGTGATAGTGGGCTGGTAGATGTCTAGTCTCCCTAATGGCTCTAATCTGATAGTTGTAGTGGGTTGGTAGATGTCTAGTCTCCTTTATGGCTCTAATCTGATAGTGGTACTGGGTTGGTAGATGTCTAGTCTCCTTTATAACTCTAATCTGATAATGGTAGTGGGCTGGTAGATGTCTAGTCTCCCTTGTGGCTCTAATCTGATAGTTGTAGTGGGCTGGTAGATGTCTAGTCTCCCTTGTGGCTCTAATCTTATAGTGGTAGTGGGTTGGTAGATGTCTAGTCTCCTTTATAACTCTAATCTGATAGTGGTAGTGGGGTGGTTGATGTCTAGTCTCCTTTATGGCTCTAATCTGATAGTTGTAGATGTGGTAGATGTCTAGTCTCCTTTGTGGCTCTAATCTGATAGTGGTAGTGGGTTGGTAGATGTCTAGTCTCCTTTGTGGCTCTAATCTGATAGTGGTAGTGGGCTGGTAGATGTCTAGTCTCCTTTATAACTCTAATCTGATAGTGGTAGTGGGGTGCTAGATGTCTAGTCTCCCTTATGGCTCTAATCTGATAGTGGTAGTGGGCTGGTAGATGTCTAGTCTCCCTTATGGCTCTAATCTGATAGTGGTAGTGGGGTGCTAGATGTCTAGTATCCCTAATGGCTCTAATCTGATAGTGGTAGTGGGATGGTAGATGTCTAGTCTCCTTTATGGCTCTAATCTGATAGTGGTTTTGTGGTGGTTGATGTCTAGTCTCCCTTATGGCTCTAATCTGATAGTGGTAGTGGGGTGGTAGATGTCTAGTCTTCTTTATGGCTCTAATCTGATAGTGGTTTTGTGGTGGTTGATGTCTAGTCTCCTTTATGGCTCTAATCTGATAGTGGTAGATATGGTAGATGTCTAGTCTCCCTTGTGGCTCTAATCTGATAGTGGTTGTGGGTTGGTAGATGTCTAGTTTGCCTTGTGGCTCTAATCTGATAGTTGTAGTGGGCTGGTAGATGTCTAGTCTCCCTTGTGGCTCTAATCTTATAGTGGTAGTGGGTTGGTAGATGTCTAGTCTCCTTTATAACTCTAATCTTATAGTGGTAGTGGGGTGCTAGATGTCTAGTCTCCCTTATGGCTCTAATCTGATAGTGGTAGTGGGCTGGTAGATGTCCTGTCTCCTTTATAACTCTAATCTGATAGTGGTAGTGGGCTGGTAGATGTCTAGTCTCCCTTATGGCTCTAATCTGATAATGGTAGTGGGGTGCTAGATGTCTAGTATCCCTAATGGCTCTAATCTGATAGTGGTAGTGGGGTGGTAGATGTCTAGTCTTCTTTATGGCTCTAATCTGATAGTGGTTTTGTGGTGGTTGATGTCTAGTCTCCCTAATGGCTCTAATCTGATAGTGGTAGTGGGGTGGTAGATGTCTAGTCTTCTTTATGGCTCTAATATGATAGTGGTTTTGTGGTGGTTGATGTCTAGTCTCCTTTATGGCTCTAATCTGACAGTGGTAGATGTGGTAGATGTCTAGTCTCCTTTGTGGCTCTAATATGATGGTGGTAGTGGGGTTGTAGATATCTAGTATCCCGTATGACTCTAATATGATAGTGGTAGTGGGCTGGTAGATGTCTAGTCTCCTTTATGCCTCTAATCTGATAGTTGTAGTGAATTGGTAGTTGTCTAGTCTCCCTTGTGGCTCTAATCTGAAAGTGGTTGTGGATTGGTAGATGTCTAGTCTCCTTTATGGCTCTAATCTGATAGTGGTAGATATGGTAGATGTCTAGTCTCCCTTGTGGCTCTAATCTGATAGTGGTAGTGGGGTGGTAGATGTCTAGTCTTTTTTATGGCTCTAATCTGATAGTGGTTTTGTGGTGGTTGATGTCTAGTCTCCTTTATGGCTCTAATCTGATAGTCGTAGATATGGTAGATGTCTAGTCTCCCTTGTGGCTCTAATCTGACAGTGGTTGTGGGTTGGTAGATGTCTAGTTTCCCTTGTGGCTCTAATCTGATAGTTGTAGTGGGCTGGTAGATGTCTAGTCTCCCTTGTGGCTCTAATCTTATAGTGGTAGTGGGTTGGTAGATGTCTAGTCTCCTTTATAACTCTAATCTTATAGTGGTAGTGGGGTGCTAGATGTCTAGTCTCCCTTATGGCTCTAATCTGATAATGGTAGTGGGGTGGTAGATGTCTAGTCGCCTTTATAACTCTAATCTGATAGTGGTAGTGGGCTGGTAGATGTCTAGTGTCCTTTATAACTCTAATCTGGTAGTGGGGTGCTAGATGTCTAGTCTCCCTTATGGCTCTAATCTGATAGTGGTAGTGGGCTGGTAGATGTCTAGTCTCCTTTATAACTCTAATCTGATAGTGGTAGTGGGCTGGTAGATGTCTAGTCTCCCTTATGGCTCTAATCTGATAGTGGTAGTGGGGTGCTAGATGTCTAGTATCCCTAATGGCTCTAATCTGATAGTGGTAGTGGGATGGTAGATGTCTAGTCTTCTTTATGGCTCTAATCTGATAGTGGTTTTGTGGTGGTTGATGTCTAGTCTCCCTTATGGCTCTAATCTGATAGTGGTAGTGGGGTGGTAGATGTCTAGTCTTCCTTATGGCTCTAATCTGATAGTGGTTTTGTGGTGGTTGATGTCTAGTCTCCTTTATTGCTCTAATCTGATAGTGGTAGATATGGTAGATGTCTAGTCTCCCTTGTGGCTCTAATCTGATAGTGGTTGTGGGTTGGTAGATGTCTAGTTTCCCTTGTGGCTCTAATCTGATAGTTGTAGTGGGCTGGTAGATGTCTAGTCTCCCTTGTGGCTCTAATCTTATAGTGGTAGTGGGTTGGTAGATGTCTAGTCTCCTTTATAACTCTAATCTTATAGTGGTAGTGGGGTGCTAGATGTCTAGTCTCCCTTGTGGCTCTAATCTGATAGTGGTAGTGGGGTGGTAGATGTCTAGTCTTTTTTATGGCTCTAATCTGATAGTGGTTTTGTGGTGGTTGATGTCTAGTCTCCTTTATGGCTCTAATCTGATAGTGGTAGATATGGTAGATGTCTAGTCTCCCTTGTGGCTCTAATCTGACAGTGGTTGTGGGTTGGTAGATGTCTAGTTTCCCTTGTGGCTCTAATCTGATAGTTGTAGTGGGCTGGTAGATGTCTAGTCTCCCTTGTGGCTCTAATCTTATAGTGGTAGTGGGTTGGTAGATGTCTAGTCTCCTTTATAACTCTAATCTGATAGTGGTAGTGGGGTGCTAGATGTCTAGTCTCCCTTATGGCTCTAATCTGATAATGGTAGTGGGGTGGTAGATGTCTAGTCGCCTTTATAACTCTAATCTGATAGTGGTAGTGGGCTGGTAGATGTCTAGTGTCCTTTATAACTCTAATCTGATAGTGGTAGTGGGGTGCTAGATGTCTAGTCTCCCTTATGGCTCTAATCTGATAGTGGTAGTGGGCTGGTAGATGTCTAGTCTCCTTTATAACTCTAATCTGATAGTGGTAGTGGGCTGGTAGATGTCTAGTCTCCCTTATGGCTCTAATCTGATAGTGGTAGTGGGGTGCTAGATGTCTAGTCTCCCTTATGGCTCTAATCTGATAGTGGTAGTGGGATGGTAGATGTCTAGTCTTCTTTATGGCTCTAATCTGATAGTGGTTTTGTGGTGGTTGATGTCTAGTCTCCCTTATGGCTCTAATCTGATAGTGGTAGTGGGGTGGTAGATGTCTAGTCTTCTTTATGGCTCTAATCTGATAGTGGTTTTGTGGTGGTTGATGTCTAGTCTCCTTTATTGCTCTAATCTGATAGTGGTAGATATGGTAGATGTCTAGTCTCCCTTGTGGCTCTAATCTGATAGTGGTTGTGGGTTGGTAGATGTCTAGTTTGCCTTGTGGCTCTAATCTGATAGTTGTAGTGGGCTGGTAGATGTCTAGTCTCCCTTGTGGATCTAATCTTATAGTGGTAGTGGGTTGGTAGATGTCTAGTCTCCTTTATAACTCTAATCTTATAGTGGTAGTGGGGTGCTAGATGTCTAGTCTCCCTTATGGCTCTAATCTGATAGTGGTAGTGGGCTGGTAGATGTCTAGTCTCCTTTATAACTCTAATCTGATAGTGGTAGTGGGCTGGTAGATGTCTAGTCTCCCTTATGGCTCTAATCTGATAATGGTAGTGGGGTGCTAGATGTCTAGTATCCCTAATGGCTCTAATCTGATAGTGGTAGTGGGGTGGTAGATGTCTAGTCTTCTTTATGGCTCTAATCTGATAGTGGTTTTGTGGTGGTTGATGTCTAGTCTCCCTAATGGCTCTAATCTGATTGTGGTAGTGGGGTGGTAGATGTCTAGTCTTCTTTATGGCTCTAATATGATAGTGGTTTTGTGGTGGTTGATGTCTAGTCTCCTTTATGGCTCTAATCTGACAGTGGTAGATGTGGTAGATGTCTAGTCTCCTTTGTGGCTCTAATATGATGGTGGTAGTGGGGTTGTAGATATCTAGTATCTCGTATGACTCTAATATGATAGTGGTAGTGGGCTGGTAGATGTCTAGTCTCCTTTATGCCTCTAATCTGATAGTTGTAGTGAATTGGTAGTTGTCTAGTCTCCCTTGTGGCTCTAATCTGAAAGTGGTTGTGGATTGGTAGATGTCTAGTCTTCTTTATGGCTCTAATCTGATAGTGGTTTTGTGGTGGTTGATGTCTAGTCTCCTTTATGGCTCTAATCTGATAGTGGTAGATATGGTAGATGTCTAGTCTCCCTTGTGGCTCTAATCTGATAGTGGTAGTGGGCTGGTAGATGTCTAGTCTCCTTTATAACTCTAATCTGATAGTGGTAGTGGGGTGGTTGATGTCTAGTCTCCCTAATGGCTCTAATCTGATAGTGGTAGTGGGGTGGTAGATGTCTAGTCTTCTTTATGGCTCTAATCTGATAGTGGTTTTGTGGTGGTTGATGTCTAGTCTCCTTTATTGCTCTAATATGATGGTGGTAGTGGGGTTGTAGATGTCTAGTCTCCTTTATAACTCTAATCTGATAGTGGTAGTGGGGTGGTTGATGTCTAGTCTCCTTTATGGCTCTAATCTGATAGTGGTAGATGTGGTAGATGTCTAGTCTCCTTTGTGGCTCTAATCTGATAGTGGTAGTGGGCTGGTAGATGTCTAGTCTCCCTAATGGCTCTAATCTGATAGTTGTAGTGGGTTGGTAGATGTCTAGTCTCCTTTATAACTCTAATCTGATAGTGGTAGTGGTTTGGTAGATGTCTAGTCTCCCTAATGGCTCTAATCTGATAGTTGTAGTGGGTTGGTAGATGTCTAGTCTCCTTTATGGCTCTAATCTGATAGTGGTACTGGGTTGGTAGATGTCTAGTCTCCTTTATAACTCTAATCTGATAATGGTAGTGGGCTGGTAGATGTCTAGTCTCCCTTGTGGCTCTAATCTGATAGTTGTAGTGGGCTGGTAGATGTCTAGTCTCCCTTGTGGCTCTAATCTTATAGTGGTAGTGGGTTGGTAGATGTCTAGTCTCCTTTATAACTCTAATCTGATAGTGGTAGTGGGGTGGTTGATGTCTAGTCTCCTTTATGGCTCTAATCTGATAGTGGTAGATGTGGTAGATGTCTAGTCTCCTTTGTGGCTCTAATCTGATAGTGGTAGTGGGCTGGTAGATGTCTAGTCTCCCTTATGGCTCTAATCTGATAGTGGTAGTGGGGTGCTAGATGTCTAGTCTCCCTTATGGCTCTAATCTGATAGTGGTAGTGGGCTGGTAGATGTCTAGTCTCCTTTATAACTCTAATCTGATAGTGGTAGTGGGCTGGTAGATGTCTAGTCTCCCTTATGGCTCTAATCTGATAGTGGTAGTGGGGTGCTAGATGTCTAGTCTCCTTTATAACTCTAATCTGATAGTGGTAGTGGGCTGGTAGATGTCTAGTCTCCCTTATGGCTCTAATCTGATAGTGGTAGTGGGCTGGTAGATGTCTAGTCTCCTTTATGGCTCTAATCTGATAGTGGTAGTGGGCTGGTAGATGTCTAGTCTCCTTTATAACTCTAATCTGATAGTGGTAGTGGGCTGGTAGATGTCTAGTCTCCCTTATGGCTCTAATCTGATAGTGGTAGTGGGGTGCTAGATGTCTAGTATCCCTAATGGCTCTAATCTGATAGTGGTAGTGGGCTGGTAGATGTCTAGTCTCCCTTATGGCTCTAATCTGATAGTGGTAGTGGGGTGCTAGATGTCTAGTCTCCCTTATGGCTCTAATCTGATAGTGGTAGTGGGCTGGTAGATGTCTAGTCTCCTTTATAACTCTAATCTGATAGTGGTAGTGGGGTGGTTGATGTCTAGTCTCCTTTATGGCTCTAATCTGATAGTGGTAGATGTGGTAGATGTCTAGTCTCCTTTGTGGCTCTAATCTGATAGTGGTAGTGGGCTGGTAGATGTCTAGTCTCCCTTATGGCTCTAATCTGATAGTGGTAGTGGGGTGCTAGATGTCTAGTCTCCCTTATGGCTCTAATCTGATAGTGGTAGTGGGCTGGTAGATGTCTAGTCTCCTTTATAACTCTAATCTGATAGTGGTAGTGGGGTGGTTGATGTCTAGTCTCCCTAATGGCTCTAATCTGATAGTGGTAGTGGGGTGGTAGATGTCTAGTCTTCTTTATGGCTCTAATCTGATAGTGGTTTTGTGGTGGTTGATGTCTAGTCTCCTTTATTGCTCTAATATGATGGTGGTAGTGGGGTTGTAGATGTCTAGTCTCCTTTATAACTCTAATCTGATAGTGGTAGTGGGGTGGTTGATGTCTAGTCTCCTTTATGGCTCTAATCTGATAGTGGTAGATGTGGTAGATGTCTAGTCTCCTTTGTGGCTCTAATCTGATAGTGGTAGTGGGCTGGTAGATGTCTAGTCTCCCTAATGGCTCTAATCTGATAGTTGTAGTGGGTTGGTAGATGTCTAGTCTCCTTTATAACTCTAATCTGATAGTGGTAGTGGTTTGGTAGATGTCTAGTCTCCCTAATGGCTCTAATCTGATAGTTGTAGTGGGTTGGTAGATGTCTAGTCTCCTTTATGGCTCTAATCTGATAGTGGTACTGGGTTGGTAGATGTCTAGTCTCCTTTATAACTCTAATCTGATAATGGTAGTGGGCTGGTAGATGTCTAGTCTCCCTTGTGGCTCTAATCTGATAGTTGTAGTGGGCTGGTAGATGTCTAGTCTCCCTTGTGGCTCTAATCTTATAGTGGTAGTGGGTTGGTAGATGTCTAGTCTCCTTTATAACTCTAATCTGATAGTGGTAGTGGGGTGGTTGATGTCTAGTCTCCTTTATGGCTCTAATCTGATAGTGGTAGATGTGGTAGATGTCTAGTCTCCTTTGTGGCTCTAATCTGATAGTGGTAGTGGGCTGGTAGATGTCTAGTCTCCCTTATGGCTCTAATCTGATAGTGGTAGTGGGGTGCTAGATGTCTAGTCTCCCTTATGGCTCTAATCTGATAGTGGTAGTGGGCTGGTAGATGTCTAGTCTCCTTTATAACTCTAATCTGATAGTGGTAGTGGGCTGGTAGATGTCTAGTCTCCCTTATGGCTCTAATCTGATAGTGGTAGTGGGGTGCTAGATGTCTAGTCTCCCTTATGGCTCTAATCTGATAGTGGTAGTGGGCTGGTAGATGTCTAGTCTCCCTTATGGCTCTAATCTGATAGTGGTAGTGGGGTGCTAGATGTCTAGTCTCCCTTATGGCTCTAATCTGATAGTGGTAGTGGGCTGGTAGATGTCTAGTCTCCTTTATAACTCTAATCTGATAGTGGTAGTGGGGTGGTTGATGTCTAGTCTCCTTTATGGCTCTAATCTGATAGTGGTAGATGTGGTAGATGTCTAGTCTCCTTTGTGGCTCTAATCTGATAGTGGTAGTGGGCTGGTAGATGTCTAGTCTCCCTTATGGCTCTAATCTGATAGTGGTAGTGGGGTGCTAGATGTCTAGTCTCCCTTATGGCTCTAATCTGATAGTGGTAGTGGGCTGGTAGATGTCTAGTCTCCTTTATAACTCTAATCTGATAGTGGTAGTGGGGTGGTTGATGTCTAGTCTCCCTAATGGCTCTAATCTGATAGTGGTAGTGGGGTGGTAGATGTCTAGTCTTCTTTATGGCTCTAATCTGATAGTGGTTTTGTGGTGGTTGATGTCTAGTCTCCTTTATTGCTCTAATATGATGGTGGTAGTGGGGTTGTAGATGTCTAGTCTCCTTTATAACTCTAATCTGATAGTGGTAGTGGGGTGGTTGATGTCTAGTCTCCTTTATGGCTCTAATCTGATAGTGGTAGATGTGGTAGATGTCTAGTCTCCTTTGTGGCTCTAATCTGATAGTGGTAGTGGGCTGGTAGATGTCTAGTCTCCCTAATGGCTCTAATCTGATAGTTGTAGTGGGTTGGTAGATGTCTAGTCTCCTTTATAACTCTAATCTGATAGTGGTAGTGGTTTGGTAGATGTCTAGTCTCCCTAATGGCTCTAATCTGATAGTTGTAGTGGGTTGGTAGATGTCTAGTCTCCTTTATGGCTCTAATCTGATAGTGGTACTGGGTTGGTAGATGTCTAGTCTCCTTTATAACTCTAATCTGATAATGGTAGTGGGCTGGTAGATGTCTAGTCTCCCTTGTGGCTCTAATCTGATAGTTGTAGTGGGCTGGTAGATGTCTAGTCTCCCTTGTGGCTCTAATCTTATAGTGGTAGTGGGTTGGTAGATGTCTAGTCTCCTTTATAACTCTAATCTGATAGTGGTAGTGGGGTGGTTGATGTCTAGTCTCCTTTATGGCTCTAATCTGATAGTGGTAGATGTGGTAGATGTCTAGTCTCCTTTGTGGCTTTAATCTGATAGTGGTAGTGGGCTGGTAGATGTCTAGTCTCCCTTATGGCTCTAATCTGATAGTGGTAGTGGGGTGCTAGATGTCTAGTCTCCCTTATGGCTCTAATCTGATAGTGGTAGTG
The DNA here is from genome assembly GCF_045679555.1 of Salvelinus alpinus. Taxonomy (NCBI): domain Eukaryota; kingdom Metazoa; phylum Chordata; class Actinopteri; order Salmoniformes; family Salmonidae; genus Salvelinus; species Salvelinus alpinus. The sequence goes on along the minus strand of NC_092089.1, from coordinate 176,827 downwards.
GGCTGGTAGATGTCTAGTCTCCTTTATAACTCTAATCTGATAGTGGTAGTGGGCTGGTAGATGTCTAGTCTCCCTTATGGCTCTAATCTGATAGTGGTAGTGGGGTGCTAGATGTCTAGTCTCCTTTATAACTCTAATCTGATAGTGGTAGTGGGCTGGTAGATGTCTAGTCTCCCTTATGGCTCTAATCTGATAGTGGTAGTGGGCTGGTAGATGTCTAGTCTCCTTTATGGCTCTAATCTGATAGTGGTAGTGGGCTGGTAAATGTCTAGTCTCCTTTATAACTCTAATCTGATAGTGGTAGTGGGCTGGTAGATGTCTAGTCTCCCTTATGATTCTAATCTGATAGTGGTAGTGGGGTGCTAGATGTCTAGTATCCCTAATGGCTCTAATCTGATAGTGGTAGTGGGATGGTAGATGTCTAGTCTTCTTTATGGCTCTAATCTGATAGTGGTTTTGTGGTGGTTGATGTCTAGTCTCCCTTATGGCTCTAATCTGATAGTGGTAGTGGGGTGGTAGATGTCTAGTCTTCTTTATGGCTCTAATCTGATAGTGGTTTTGTGGTGGTTGATGTCTAGTCTCCTTTATTGCTCTAATCTGATAGTGGTAGATATGGTAGATGTCTAGTCTCCCTTGTGGCTCTAATCTGATAGTGGTTGTGGGTTGGTAGATGTCTAGTTTGCCTTGTGGCTCTAATCTGATAGTTGTAGTGGGCTGGTAGATGTCTAGTCTCCCTTGTGGATCTAATCTTATAGTGGTAGTGGGTTGGTAGATGTCTAGTCTCCTTTATAACTCTAATCTTATAGTGGTAGTGGGGTGCTAGATGTCTAGTCTCCCTTATGGCTCTAATCTGATAGTGGTAGTGGGCTGGTAGATGTCTAGTCTCCTTTATAACTCTAATCTGATAGTGGTAGTGGGCTGGTAGATGTCTAGTCTCCCTTATGGCTCTAATCTGATAATGGTAGTGGGGTGCTAGATGTCTAGTATCCCTAATGGCTCTAATCTGATAGTGGTAGTGGGGTGGTAGATGTCTAGTCTTCTTTATGGCTCTAATCTGATAGTGGTTTTGTGGTGGTTGTGTCTAGTCTCCCTAATGGCTCTAATCTGATTGTGGTAGTGGGGTGGTAGATGTCTAGTCTTCTTTATGGCTCTAATATGATAGTGGTTTTGTGGTGGTTGATGTCTAGTCTCCTTTATGGCTCTAATCTGACAGTGGTAGATGTGGTAGATGTCTAGTCTCCTTTGTGGCTCTAATATGATGGTGGTAGTGGGGTTGTAGATATCTAGTATCTCGTATGACTCTAATATGATAGTGGTAGTGGGCTGGTAGATGTCTAGTCTCCTTTATGCCTCTAATCTGATAGTTGTAGTGAATTGGTAGTTGTCTAGTCTCCCTTGTGGCTCTAATCTGAAAGTGGTTGTGGATTGGTAGATGTCTAGTCTTCTTTATGGCTCTAATCTGATAGTGGTTTTGTGGTGGTTGATGTCTAGTCTCCTTTATGGCTCTAATCTGATAGTGGTAGATATGGTAGATGTCTAGTCTCCCTTGTGGCTCTAATCTGATAGTGGTAGTGGGCTGGTAGATGTCTAGTCTCCTTTATAACTCTAATATGATAGTGGTAGTGGGCTGGTAGATGTCTAGTCTCCCTAATGGCTCTAATCTGATATTGGTAGTGGGGTGGTAGATGTCTAGTCTTCTTTATGGCTCTAATCTGATAGTGGTTTTGTGGTGGTTGATGTCTAGTCTCCCTAATGGCTCTAATCTGATAGTGGTAGTGGGGTGGTAGATGTCTAGTCTTCTTTATGGCTCTAATCTGATAGTGGTTTTGTGGTGGTTGATGTCTAGTCTCCTTTATTGCTCTAATATGATGGTGGTAGTGGGGTTGTAGATGTCTAGTCTCCTTTATAAATCTAATCTGATAGTGGTAGTGGGGTGGTTGATGTCTAGTCTCCTTTATGGCTCTAATCTGATAGTGGTAGATGTGGTAGATGTCTAGTCTCCGTTGTGGCTCTAATCTGATAGTGGTAGTGGGCTGGTAGATGTCTAGTCTCCCTAATGGCTCTAATCTGATAGTTGTAGTGGGTTGGTAGATGTCTAGTCTCCTTTATAACTCTAATCTGATAGTGGTAGTGGTTTGGTAGATGTCTAGTCTCCCTAATGGCTCTAATCTGATAGTTGTAGTGGGTTGGTAGATGTCTAGTCTCCTTTATGGCTCTAATCTGATAGTGGTACTGGGTTGGTAGATGTCTAGTCTCCTTTATAACTCTAATCTGATAATGGTAGTGGGCTGGTAGATGTCTAGTCTCCCTTGTGGCTCTAATCTGATAGTTGTAGTGGGCTGGTAGATGTCTAGTCTCCCTTGTGGCTCTAATCTTATAGTGGTAGTGGGTTGGTAGATGTCTAGTCTCCTTTATAACTCTAATCTGATAGTGGTAGTGGGGTGGTTGATGTCTAGTCTCCTTTATGGCTCTAATCTGATAGTGGTAGATGTGGTAGATGTCTAGTCTCCTTTGTGGCTCTAATCTGATAGTGGTAGTGGGCTGGTAGATGTCTAGTCTCCCTTATGGCTCTAATCTGATAGTGGTAGTGGGGTGCTAGATGTCTAGTCTCCCTTATGGCTCTAATCTGATAGTGGTAGTGGGCTGGTAGATGTCTAGTCTCCTTTATAACTCTAATCTGATAGTGGTAGTGGGCTGGTAGATGTCTAGTCTCCCTTATGGCTCTAATCTGATAGTGGTAGTGGGGTGCTAGATGTCTAGTCTCCCTAATGGCTCTAATCTGATAGTGGTAGTGGGATGGTAGATGTCTAGTCTTCTTTATGGCTCTAATCTGATAGTGGTTTTGTGGTGGTTGATGTCTAGTCTCCCTTATGGCTCTAATCTGATAGTGGTAGTGGGGTGGTAGATGTCTAGTCTTCTTTATGGCTCTAATCTGATAGTGGTTTTGTGGTGGTTGACGTCTAGTCTCCTTTATGGCTCTAATCTGATAGTGGTAGATGTGGTAGATGTCTAGTCTCCTTTGTGGCTCTAATATGATGGTGGTAGTGGGGTTGTAGATATCTAGTATCCCGTATGACTCTAATATGATAGTGGTAGTGGGCTGGTAGATGTCTAGTCTCATTTATGCCTCTAATCTGATAGTTGTAGTGAATTGGTAGTTGTCTAGTCTCCCTTGTGGCTCTAATCTGAAAGTGGTTGTGGATTGGTAGATGTCTAGTCTTCTTTATGGCTCTAATCTGATAGTGGTTTTGTGGTGGTTGATGTCTAGTCTCCTTTATGGCTCTAATCTGATAGTGGTAGATATGGTAGATGTCTAGTCTCCCTTGTGGCTCTAATCTGATAGTGGTAGTGGGGTGCTAGATGTCTAGTATCCCTAATGGCTCTAATCTGATAGTGGTAGTGGGATGGTAGATGTCTAGTCTTCTTTATGGCTCTAATCTGATAGTGGTAGATATGGTAGATGTCTAGTCTCCCTTGTGGCTCTAATCTGATAGTGGTTGTGGGGTGGTAGATGTCTAGTCTTCTTTATGGCTCTAATCTGATAGTGGTTTTGTGGTGGTTGATGTCTAGTCTCCTTTATGGCTCTAATCTGATAGTGGTAGATATGGTAGATGTCTAGTCTCCCTTGTGGCTCTAATCTGATAGTGGTAGTGGGGTGGTAGATGTCTAGTCTCCTTTATGGCTCTAATCTGATAGTGGTAGATATGGTAGATATGGTAGATGTCTAGTCTCCCTTGTGGCTCTAATCTGATAGTGGTTGTGGGTTGGTAGATGTCTAGTTTCCCTTGTGGCTCTAATCTGATAGTTGTAGTGGGCTGGTAGATGTCTAGTCTCCCTTGTGGCTCTAATCTGATAGTGGTAGTGGGCTGGTAGATGTCTAGTCTCCCTAATGGCTCTAATCTGATAGTTGTAGTGGGTTGGTAGATGTCTAGTCTCCTTTATAACTCTAATCTGATAGTGGTAGTGGGCTGGTAGATGTCTAGTCTCCCTAATGGCTCTAATCTGATAGTTGTAGTGGGTTGGTAGATGTCTAGTCTCCTTTATGGCTCTAATCTGATAGTGGTAGTGGGCTGGTAGATGTCTAGTCTCCCTTGTGGCTCTAATCTGATAGTTGTAGTGGGCTGGTAGATGTCTAGTCTCCCTTGTGGCTCTAATCTTATAGTGGTAGTGGGTTGGTAGATGTCTAGTCTCCTTTATAACTCTAATCTGATAGTGGTAATGGGGTGGTTGATGTCTAGTCTCCTTTATGGCTCTAATCTGATAGTGGTAGATGTGGTAGATGTCTAGTCTCCTTTGTGGCTCTAATCTGATAGTGGTAGTGGGTTGGTAGATGTCTAGTCTCCTTTATGCCTCTAATCTGATAGTGGTAGTGGGCTGGTAGATGTCTAGTCTCCCTTATGGCTCTAATCTGATAGTGGTAGTGGGCTGGTAGATGTCTAGTCTCCCTTATGGCTCTAATCTGATAGTGGTAGTGGGCTGGTAGATGTCTAGTCTCCTTTATAACTCTAATCTGATAGTGGTAGTGGGCTGGTAGATGTCTAGTCTCCCTTATGGCTCTAATCTGATAGTGGTAGTGGGGTGCTAGATGTCTAGTATCCCTAATGGCTCTAATCTGATAGTGGTAGTGGGGTGGTAGATGTCTAGTCTTCTTTATGGCTCTAATCTGATAGTGGTTTTGTGGTGGTTGATGTCTAGTCTCCTTTATGGCTCTAATCTGATAGTGGTAGATATGGTAGATGTCTAGTCTCCCTTGTGGCTCTAATCTGATAGTGGTTGTGGGTTGGTAGATGTCTAGTTTCCCTTGTGGCTCTAATCTGATAGTTGTAGTGGGCTGGTAGATGTCTAGTCTCCCTTGTGGCTCTAATATTATAGTGGTAGTGGGTTGGTAGATGTCTAGTCTCCTTTATAACTCTAATCTTATAGTGGTAGTGGGGTGCTAGATGTCTAGTCTCCCTTATGGCTCTAATCTGATAGTGGTAGTGGGCTGGTAGATGTCTAGTCTCCTTTATAACTCTAATCTGATAGTGGTATTGGGCTGGTAGATGTCTAGTATCCCTAATGGCTCTAATCTGATAGTGGTAGTGGGGTGGTAGATGTCTAGTCTTCTTTATGGCTCTAATCTGATAGTGGTTTTGTGGTGGTTGATGTCTAGTCTCCCTAATGGCTCTAATCTGATAGTGGTAGTGGGGTGGTAGATGTCTAGTCTTCTTTATAACTCTAATCTGATAGTGGTAGTGGGCTGGTAGATGTCTAGTCTCCCTTATGGCTCTAATCTGATAGTGGTAGTGGGGTGCTAGATGTCTAGTATCCCTAATGGCTCTAATCTGATAGTGGTAGTGGGGTGGTAGATGTCTAGCCTTCTTTATGGCTCTAATCTGATAGTGGTTTTGTGGTGGTTGATGTCTAGTCTCCTTTATGGCTCTAATCTGATAGTGGTAGATATGGTAGATGTCTAGTCTCCCTTGTGGCTCTAATCTGATAGTGGTTGTGGGTTGGTAGATGTCTAGTTTGCCTTGTGGCTCTAATCTGATAGTTGTAGTGGGCTGGTAGATGTCTAGTCTCCCTTGTGGATCTAATCTTATAGTGGTAGTGGGTTGGTAGATGTCTAGTCTCCTTTATAACTCTAATCTTATAGTGGTAGTGGGGTGCTAGTTGTCTAGTCTCCCTTATGGCTCTAATCTGATAGTGGTAGTGGGCTGGTAGATGTCTAGTCTCCTTTATAACTCTAATCTGATAGTGGTAGTGGGCTGGTAGATGTCTAGTCTCCCTTATGGCTCTAATCTGATAGTGGTAGTGGGGTGCTAGATGTCTAGTATCCCTAATGGCTCTAATCTGATAGTGGTAGTGGGGTGGTAGATGTCTAGTCTTCTTTATGGCTCTAATCTGATAGTGGTTTTGTGGTGGTTGATGTCTAGTCTCCCTAATGGCTCTAATCTGATAGTGATAGTGGGGTGGTAGATGTCTAGTCTTCTTTATGGCTCTAATCTGATAGTGGTTTTGTGGTGGCTGATGTCTAGTCTCCTTTATGGCTCTAATCTGATAGTGGTAGATGTGGTAGATGTCTAGTCTCCTTTGTGGCTCTAATATGATGGTGGTAGTGGGGTTGTAGATATCTAGTATCCCGTATGACTCTAATATGATAGTGGTAGTGGGCTGGTAGATGTCTAGTCTCCTTTATGCCTCTAATCTGATAGTTGTAGTGAATTGGTAGTTGTCTAGTCTCCCTTGTGGCTCTAATCTGAAAGTGGTTGTGGATTGGTAGATGTCTAGTCTTATTTATGGCTCTAATCTGATAGTGGTTTTGTGGTGGTTGATGTCTAGTCTCCTTTATGGCTCTAATCTGATAGTGGTAGATATGGTAGATGTCTAGTCTCCCTTGTGGCTCTAATCTGATAGTGGTAGTGGGGTGGTAGATGTCTAGTCTTCTTTATGGCTCTAATCTGATAGTGGTTTTGTGGTGGTTGATGTCTAGTCTCCTTTATGGCTCTAATCTGATAGTGGTAGATATGGTAGATGTCTAGTCTCCCTTGTGGCTCTAATCTGATAGTGGTAGTGGGGTGGTAGATGTCTAGTCTTCTTTATGGCTCTAATCTGATAGTGGTTTTGTGGTGGTTGATGTCTAGTCTCCTTTATGGCTCTAATCTGATAGTGGTAGATATGGTAGATGTCTAGTCTCCCTTGTGGCTCTAATCTGATAGTGGTAGTGGGGTGGTAGATGTCTAGTCTCCTTTATGGCTCTAATCTGATAGTGGTAGATATGGTAGATGTCTAGTCTCCTTTATGGCTCTAATCTGATAGTGGTAGATATGGTAGATGTCTAGTCTCCCTTGTGGCTCTAATCTGATAGTGGTTGTGGGTTGGTAGATGTCTAGTTTCCCTTGTGGCTCTAATCTGATAGTTGTAGTGGGCTGGTAGATGTCTAGTCTCCCTTGTGGCTCTAATCTTATAGTGGTAGTGGGGTGCTAGATGTCTAGTCTCCCTTATGGCTCTAATCTGATAGTGGTAGTGGGCTGGTAGATGTCTAGTCTCCTTTATAACTCTAATCTGATAGTGGTAGTGGGGTGGTAGATGTCTAGTCTTCTTTATGGCTCTAATCTGATAGTGGTTTTGTGGTGGTTGATGTCTAGTCTCCCTAATGGCTCTAATCTGATAGTGGTAGTGGGGTGGTAGATGTCTAGTCTTCTTTATAACTCTAATCTGATAGTGGTAGTGGGCTGGTTGATGTCTAGTCTCCCTAATGGCTCTAATCTGATAGTGGTAGTGGGGTGCTAGATGTCTAGTATCCCTAATGGCTCTAATCTGATAGTGGTAGTGGGGTGGTAGATGTCTAGTCTTCTTTATGGCTCTAATCTGATAGTGGTTTTGTGGTGGTTGATGTCTAGTCTCCCTAATGGCTCTAATCTGATAGTGGTAGTGGGGTGGTAGATGTCTAGTCTTCTTTATGGCTCTAATCTGATAGTGGTTTTGTGGTGGTTGATGTCTAGTCTCCTTTATGGCTCTAATCTGATAGTGGTAGATGTGGTAGATGTCTAGTCTCCTTTGTGGCTCTAATATGATGGTGGTAGTGGGGTTGTAGATATCTAGTATCCCGTATGACTCTAATATGATAGTGGTAGTGGGCTGGTAGATGTCTAGTCTCCTTTATGCCTATAATCTGATAGTTGTAGTGAGCTGGTAGTTGTCTAGTCTCCCTTGTGGCTCTAATCTGATAGTGGTTGTGGGTTGGTAGATGTCTAGTCTCCCTTGTGGCTCTAATCTGATAGTTGTAGTGGGCTGGTAGATGTCTAGTCTCCCTTGTGGCTCTAATCTTATAGTGGTAGTGGGGTGCTAGATGTCTAGTCTCCTTTATGGCTCTAATATGATAGTGGTAGTGGGCTGGTAGATGTCTAGTCTCCTTTATAACTCTAATATGATAGTGGTAGTGGGCTGGTAGATGTCTAGTCTCCCTAATGGCTCTAATCTGATAGTTGTAGTGGGTTGGTACATTTTACATTTAAGTCATTTAGCAGACGCTCTTATCCAGAGCGACTTACAAATTGGAAAGTTCATACATATTCATCATGGTCCCCCCGTGGGGAATGAACCCACAACCCTGGCGTTGCAAGCGCCATGCTCTACCAACTGAGCCACACGGGACCGGTAGATGGTAGATGGTAGATGTCTAGTCTACTTTATGGCTCTAATCTGATAGTGGTACTGGGTTGGTAGATGTCTAGTCTCCTTTATGCCTCTAATCTGATAGTGGTAGTGGGCTGGTAGATGTCTAGTCTCCCTTATGGCTCTAATCTGATAGTGGTAGTGGGGTGCTAGATGTCTAGTCTCCCTTATGGCTCTAATCTGATAGTGGTAGTGGGCTGGTAGATGTCTAGTCTTCTTTATGGCTCTAATCTGATAGTGTTAGATATGGTAGATGTCTAGTCTCCCTTGTGGCTCTAATCTGATAGTGGTTGTGGGTTGGTAGATGTCTAGTCTCCCTTGTGGCTCTAATCTGATAGTTGTAGTGGCCTGGTAGATGTCTAGTCTCCCTTGTGGCTCTAATCTTATAGTGGTAGTGGGTTGGTAGATGTCTAGTCTCCTTTATAACTCTAATCTTATAGTGGTAGTGGGGTGCTAGATGTCTAGTCTCCCTTATGGCTCTAATCTGATAGTGGTAGTGGGGTGGTAGATGTCTAGTCTCGCTTGTGTCAGTAATCTGATAGTGGTTGTGGGTTGGTAGATGTCTAGTCTCCTTTATAACTCTAATCTGATAGTGGTAGTGGGCTGGTAGATGTCTAGTCTCCCTAATGGCTCGAATCTGATAGTGGTAGTCGGTTGGTAGATTTCTAGTCTCCCTTATGGCTCTAATCTTATAGTGGTAGTGAGGTGGTCGATGTCTAGTCTCCCTAATGGCTCTAATCTGATAGTATTAGTGGGTTGGTAGATGTCTAGTCTCCTTTATAACTCTAATCTGATAGTGGTAGTGGGCTTGTAGATGTCTAGTCTCCCTAATGGCTCTAATCTGATAGTTGTAGTGGGCTGGTAGATGTCTAGTCTCCCTTGTGGCTCTAATCTTATAGTGGTACTGGGTTGGTCGATGTCTAGTCTCCTTTATAACTCTAATCTGATAATGGTAGTGGGCTGGTAGATGTCTAGTCTCCCTTGTGGCTCTAATCTGATAGTTGTAGTGGGCTGGTAGATGTCTAGTCTCCCTTGTGGCTCTAATCTTATAGTGGTTGTGGGTTGGTAGATGTCTAGTCTCCTTTATAACTCTAATCTGATAGTGGTAGTGGGTTGGTAGATGTCTAGTATCCCTTATGGCTCTAATCTGATAGTGGTAGTGGGGTGCTAGATGTCTAGTCTCCCTTATGGCTCTAATCTGATAGTGGTAGTGGGCTGGTAGATGTCTAGTCTCCTTTATGCCTCTAATCTGATAGTTGTAGTGAGCTGGTAGTTGTCTAGTCTCCCTTTTGGCTCTAATCTGATAGTGGTTGTGGGTTGGTAGATGTCTAGTCTCCCTTATGGCTCTAATCTGATAGTTGTAGTGGGCTGGTAGATGTCTAGTCTCCCTTGTGGCTCTAATCTTATAGTGGTAGTGGGTTGGTAGATGTCTAGTCTCCTTTATAACTCTAATCTTATAGTGGTAGTGGGGTGCTAGATGTCTAGTCTCCCTTATGGCTCTAATCTGATAGTGGTAGTGGGCTGGTAGATGTCTAGTCTCCTTTATAACTCTAATCTGATAGTGGTAGTGGGCTGGTAGATGTCTAGTCTCCCTAATGGCTCTAATCTGATAGTTGTAGTGGGTTGGTAGATGTCTAGTCTCCTTTATGGCTCTAATCTGATAGTGGTAGTGGGCTGGTAGATGTTTAGTCTCCCTTATGGCTCTAATCTGATAGTGGTAGTGGGGTGCTAGATGTCTAGTCTCCCTTATGGCTCTAATCTGATAGTGGTAGTGGGCTGGTAGATGTCTAGTCTCCTTTATAACTCTAATCTGATAGTGGTAGTGGGCTGGTAGATGTCTAGTCTCCCTTATGGCTCTAATCTGATAGTGGTAGTGGGGTGCTAGATGTCTAGTATCCCTTATGGCTCTAATCTGATAGTGGTAGTGGGCTGGTAGATATCTATTCTCCTTTATAACTCTAATCTGATAGTGGTTGTGGGTTGGTAGATGTCTAGTCTCCCTTGTGGCTCTAATCTGATAGTGGTAGATGTGGTAGATGTCTAGTCTCCTTTGTGGCTCTAATATGATGGTGGTAGTGGGGTTGTAGATGTCTAGTCTCCTTTATGCCTCTAATCTGATAGTTGTAGTGAGCTGGTAGTTGTCTAGTCTCCCTTGTGGCTCTAATCTGGTAGTTGTAGTGGGCTGGTAGATGTCTAGTCTCCCTTGTGGCTCTAATCTTATAGTGGTAGTGGGTTGGTAGATGTCTAGTCTCCTTTATAACTCTAATCTTATAGTGGTAGTGGGGTGCTAGATGTCTAGTCTCCCTTATGGCTCTAACCTGATAGTGGTAGTGGGCTGGTAGATGTCTAGTCTCCCTAATGGCTCTAATCTGATAGTGGTTTTGTGGTGGTAGATGTCTAGTCTCCTTTATGGCTCTAATCTGATAGTGGTAGATGTGGTAGATGTCTAGTCTCCTTTGTGGCTCTAATATGATGGTGGTAGTGGGGTTGTAGATATCTAGTATCCCGTATGACTCTAATATGATAGTGGTAGTGGGCTGGTAGATGTCTAGTCTCCTTTGTGGCTCTAATATGATGGTGGTAGTGGGGTTGTAGATATCTAGTATCCCGTATGACTCTAATATGATAGTGGTAGTGGGCTGGTAGATGTCTAGTCTCGCTTGTGTCACTAATCTGATAGTGGTTGTGGGTTGGTAGATGTCTAGTCTCCTTTATAACTCTAATCTGATAGTGGTAGTGGGGTGGTAGATGTCTAGTCGTCTTTATGGCTCTAATCTGATAGTGGTTTTGTGGTGGTTGATGTCTTGTCTCCCTAATGGCTCTAATCTGATAGTGGTAGTGGGGTGGTAGATGTCTAGTCTTCTTTATGGCTCTAATCTGAAAGTGGTTTTGTGGTGGTTGATGTCTAGTCTCCTTTATGGCTCTAATCTGATAGTGGTAGATATGGTAGATGTCTAGTCTCCCTTGTGGCTCTAATCTGATAGTGGTAGTGGGTTGGTAGATGTCTAGTCTCCTTTATAACTCTAATCTTATAGTGGTAGTGGGGTGCTAGATGTCTAGTATCCCTTATGGCTCTAATCTGATAGTGGTAGTGGGCTGGTAGATGTCTAGTCTCCTTTATAACTCTAATCTGATAGTGGTAGTGGGCTGGTAGATGTCTAGTCTCCCTTGTGGCTCTAATCTGATAGTTGTAGTTGGCTGGTAGATGTCTAGTCTCCCTTGTGGCTCTAATCTTATAGTGGTAGTGGGCTGGTAGATGTCTAGTCTCCCTAATGGCTCTAATCTGATAGTGGTAGTGGGTTGGTAGATGTCTAGTCTTCTTTATGGCTCTAATCTGATAGTGGTTTTGTGGTGGTTGATGTCTAGTCTCCTTTATGGTTCTAATCTGATAGTGGTAGATATGGTAGAGGTCTAGTCTCCTTTGTGGCTCTAATATGATGGTGGTAGTGGGGTTGTAGATATCTGGTATCCCGTATGACTCTAATATGATAGTGGTAGTGGGCTGGTAGATGTCTAGTCTCCTTTATGCCTCTAATCTGATAGTTGTAGTGAGCTGGTAGTTGTCTAGTCTCCCTTGTGGCTCTAATCTGATAGTGGTTGTGGGTTGGTAGATGTCTAGTCTCCCTTGTGGCTCTAATCTGATAGTTGTAGTGGGCTGGTAGATGTCTAGTCTCCCTTGTGGCTCTAATCTTATAGTGGTAGTGGGTTGGTAGATGTCTAGTCTCCTTTATAACTCTAATCTTATAATGGTAGTGGGGTGCTAGATGTCTAGTCTCCATTATGGCTCTAATCTGATAGTGGTAGTGGGCTGGTAGATGTCTAGTCTCCTTTATAACTCTAATCTGATAGTGGTAGTGGGCTGGTAGATGTCTAGTCTCCCTAATGGCTCTAATCTGATAGTTGTAGTGGGTTGGTAGATGTCTAGTCTCCTTTATGGCTCTAATCTGATAGTGGTAGTGGGTTGGTAGATGTCTAGTCTCCTTTATAACTCTAATCTGATAATGGTAGTGGGCTGCTAGATGTCTAGTCTCCCTTGTGGCTCTAGTCTGATAGTTGTAGTGGGCTGGTAGATGTCTAGTCTCCCTTGTGGCTCTAATCTTATAGTGGTAGTGGGTTGGTAGATGTCTAGTCTCCTTTATAACTCTAATCTGATAGTGGTAGTGGGGTGGTTGATGTCTAGTCTCCTTTATGGCTCTAATCTGATAGTGGTAGTGGGGTGCTAGATGTCTAGTCTCCTTTATGCCTCTAATCTGATAGTGGTAGTGGGCTGGTAGATGTCTAGTCTCCCTTATGGCTCTAATCTGATAGTGGTAGTGGGGTGCTAGATGTCTAGTCTCCTTTATGGCTCTAATCTGATAGTGGTAGTGGGCTGGTAGATGTTTAGTCTCCTTTATAACTCTAATCTGATAGTGGTAGTGGGCTGGTAGATGTCTAGTCTCCCTTATGGCTCTAATCTGATAGTGGTAGTGGGGTGCTAGATGTCTAGTCTCCCTAATGGCTCTAATCTGATAGTGGTAGTGGGATGGTAGATGTCTAGTCTTCTTTATGGCTCTAATCTGATAGTGGTTTTGTGGTGGTTGATGTCTAGTCTCCCTAATGGCTCTAATCTGATAGTGGTAGTGGGGTGGTAGATGTCTAGTCTTCTTTATGGCTCTAATCTGATAGTGGTTTTGTGGTGGTTGATGTCTAGTCTCCTTTATGGCTCTAATCTGATAGTGGCAGATATGGTAGATGTCTAGTCTCCCTTGTGGCTCTAATCTGATAGTGGTTGTGGGTGGGTAGATGTCTAGTCTCCCTTGTGGCTCTAATCTGATAGTTGTAGTGGGCTGGTAGATGTCTAGTCTCCCTTGTGGCTCTAATCTGATAGTGGTAGTGGGGTGCTAGATGTCTAGTCTCCCTAATGGCTCTAATCTGATAGTGGTAGATGTGGTAGATGTCTAGTCTCCTTTGTGGCTCTAATATGATAGTGGTTGTGGGTTGGTAGATGTCTAGTCTCGCTTGTGTCACTAATCTGATAGTGGTTGTGGGTTGGTAGATGTCTAGTCTCCTTTATAACTCTAATCTGATAGTGGTAGTGGGCTGGTAGATGTCTAGTCTCCCTTGTGGCTCTAATCTGATAGTTGTAGTTGGCTGGTAGATGTCTAGTCTCCCTTGTGGCTCTAATCTTATAGTGGTAGTGGGCTGGTAGATGTCTAGTCTCCCTAATGGCTCTAATCTGATAGTGGTAGTGGGTTGGTAGATGTCTAGTCTTCTTTATGGCTCTAATCTGATAGTGGTTTTGTGGTGGTTGATGTCTAGTCTCCTTTATGGTTCTAATCTGATAGTGGTAGATATGGTAGATGTCTAGTCTCCTTTGTGGCTCTAATATGATGGTGGTAGTGGGGTTGTAGATATCTGGTATCCCGTATGACTCTAATATGATAGTGGTAGTGGGCTGGTAGATGTCTAGTCTCCTTTATGCCTCTAATCTGATAGTTGTAGTGAGCTGGTAGTTGTCTAGTCTCCCTTGTGGCTCTAATCTGATAGTGGTTGTGGGTTGGTAGATGTCTAGTCTCCCTTGTGGCTCTAATCTGATAGTTGTAGTGGGCTGGTAGATGTCTAGTCTCCCTTGTGGCTCTAATCTTATAGTGGTAGTGGGTTGGTAGATGTCTAGTCTCCTTTATAACTCTAATCTTATAATGGTAGTGGGGTGCTAGATGTCTAGTCTCCCTTATGGCTCTAATCTGATAGTGGTAGTGGGCTGGTAGATGTCTAGTCTCCTTTATAACTCTAATCTGATAGTGGTAGTGGGCTGGTAGATGTCTAGTCTCCCTAATGGCTCTAATCTGATAGTTGTAGTGGGTTGGTAGATGTCTAGTCTCCTTTATGGCTCTAATCTGATAGTGGTACTGGGTTGGTAGATGTCTAGTCTCCTTTATAACTCTAATCTGATAATGGTAGTGGGGTGCTAGATGTCTAGTCTCCCTTGTGGCTCTAGTCTGATAGTTGTAGTGGGCTGGTAGATGTCTAGTCTCCCTTGTGGCTCTAATCTTATAGTGGTAGTGGGTTGGTAGATGTCTAGTCTCCTTTATAACTCTAATCTGATAGTGGTAGTGGGGTGGTTGATGTCTAGTCTCCTTTATGGCTCTAATCTGATAGTGGTAGTGGGGTGCTAGATGTCTAGTCTCCTTTATGCCTCTAATCTGATAGTGGTAGTGGGCTGGTAGATGTCTAGTCTCCCTTATGGCTCTAATCTGATAGTGGTAGTGGGGTGCTAGATGTCTAGTCTCCTTTATGGCTCTAATCTGATAGTGGTAGTGGGCTGGTAGATGTTTAGTCTGCTTTATAACTCTAATCTGATAGTGGTAGTGGGCTGGTAGATGTCTAGTCTCCCTTATGGCTCTAATCTGATAGTGGTAGTGGGGTGCTAGATGTCTAGTCTCCCTAATGGCTCTAATCTGATAGTGGTAGTGGGATGGTAGATGTCTAGTCTTCTTTATGGCTCTAATCTGATAGTGGTTTTGTGGTGGTTGATGTCTAGTCTCCCTAATGGCTCTAATCTGATAGTGGTAGTGGGGTGGTAGATGTCTAGTCTTCTTTATGGCTCTAATCTGATAGTGGTTTTGTGGTGGTTGATGTCTAGTCTCCCTTGTGGCTCTAATCTGATAGTGGTTGTGGGTGGGTAGATGTCTAGTCTCCCTTGTGGCTCTAATCTGATAGTTGTAGTGGGCTGGTAGATGTCTAGTCTCCCTTGTGGCTCTAATCTTATAGTGGTAGTGGGGTGCTAGATGTCTAGTCTCCTTTGTGGCTCTAATATGATAGTGGTTGTGGGTTGGTAGATGTCTAGTCTCCCTTGTGGCTCTAATCTGATAGTTGTAGTGGGCTGGTAGATGTCTAGTCTCCCTAATGGCTCTAATCTGATAGTGGTAGTGGGGTGGTAGATGTCTAGTCTCCTTTATGGCTCTAATCTGATAGTGGTTTTGTGGTGGTTGATGTCTAGTTTCCTTTATGGCTCTAATCTGATTGTAGTGGGCTGGTAGATGTCTAGTCTCCTTTGTGGCTCTAATATGATGGTGGTAGTGGGCTGGTAGATGTCTAGTCTCCTTTATGCCTCTAATCTGATAGTTGTAGTGAGCTGGTAGTTGTCTAGTCTCCCTTGTGGCTTTAATCTGATAGTGGTTGTGGGTTGGTAGATGTCTAGTCTCCCTTGTGGCTCTAATCTGATAGTGGTAGATGTGGTAGTTGTCTAGTCTCCCTTGTGGCTCTAATCTGGTAGTTGTAGTGGGCTGGTAGATGTCTAGTCTTCTTTATGGCTCTAATCTGATAGTGGTTTTGTGGTGGTTGATGTCTAGTCTCCCTAATGGCTCTAATCTGATAGTGGTAGTGGGGTGGTAGATGTCTAGTCTTCTTTATGGCTCTAACCTGATAGTGGTAGTGGGCTGGTAGATGTCTAGTCTCCCTAATGGCTCTAATCTGATAGTGGTAGTGGGGTGGTAGATGTCTAGTCTCCTTTATGGCTCTAATCTGATAGTGGTTTTGTGGTGGTTGATGTCTAGTCTCCTTTATGGCTCTAATCTGATAGTGGTAGATGTGGTAGATGTCTAGTCTCCTTTGTGGCTCTAATATGATGGTGGTAGTGGGGTTGTAAATATCTAGTATCCCGTATGACTCTAATATGATAGTTGTAGTGGGCTGGTAGATGTCTAGTCTCGCTTGTGTCACTAATCTGATAGTGGTTGTGGGTTGGTAGATGTCTAGTCTCCTTTATAACTCTAATCTGATAGTGGTAGTGGGCTGGTAGATGTCTAGTCTCCCTTGTGGCTCTAATCTGATAGTTGTAGTTGGCTGGTAGATGTCTAGTCTCCCTTGTGGCTCTAATCTTATAGTGGTAGTGGGCTGGTAGATGTCTAGTCTCCCTAATGGCTCTAATCTGATAGTGGTAGTGGGTTGGTAGATGTCTAGTCTTCTTTATGGCTCTAATCTGATAGTGGTTTTGTGGTGGTTGATGTCTAGTCTCCTTTATGGTTCTAATCTGATAGTGGTAGATATGGTAGATGTCTAGTCTCCTTTGTGGCTCTAATATGATGGTGGTAGTGGGGTCGTAGATATCTAGTCTCCCTTATGGCTCTAATCTGATAGTGGTAGTGGGTTGGTAGATTTCTAGTCTCCCTTATGGCTCTAATCTTATAGTGGTAGTGAGGTGGTCGATGTCTAGTCTCCCTTGTGGCTCTAATCTGATAGTTGTAGTGAGCTGGTAGATGTCTAGTCTCCCTTGTGGCTCTAATCTGATAGTGGTTGTGGGTTGGTAGATGTCTAGTCTCCCTTATGGCTCTAATCTGATAGTGGTAGTGGGTTGTTAGATGTCTAGTCTCCTTTATAACTCTAATCTGATAGTGGTAGTGGGGTGCTAGATGTCTAGTCTCCCTTATGGCTCTAATCTGATAGTGGTAGTGGGCTGGTAGATGTCTAGTCTCCTTTATGGCTCTAATCTGATAGTGGTTTTGTGGTGGTTGATGTCTAGTCTCCTTTATGGCTCTAATCTGATAGTGGTAGATGTGGTAGATGTCTAGTCTCCTTTGTGGCTCTAATATGATGGTGGTAGTGGGGTTGTAGATATCTAGTCTCCCTTATGGCTCTAATCTGATAGTGGTAGTGGGCTGGTAGATGTCTAGTCTCCTTTATGGCTCTAATCTGATAGTGGTTTTGTGGTGGTTGATGTCTAGTCTCCTTTATGGCTCTAATCTGATAGTGGTAGATGTGGTAGATGTCTAGTCTCCTTTGTGGCTCTAATATGATGGTGGTAGTGGGGTTGTAGATATCTAGTATCCCTTATGACTCTAATCTGATAGTGGTAGTGGGGTGGTAGATGTCTAGTCGCCTTTATAACTCTAATCTGATAGTGGTAGTGGGCTGGTAGATGTCTAGTCTCCCTAATGGCTCTAATCGTATAGTGGTAGTGGGTTGGTAGATGTCTAGTCTCCTTTATAACTCTAATCTGATAATGGTAGTGGGGTGGTTGATGTCAAGTCTCCTTTATGGCTCTAATCTGATAGTGGTAGATGTGGTAGATGTCTAGTCTCCTTTGTGGCTCTAATCTGATAGTGGTAGTGGGTTGGTAGATGTCTAGTCTCCTTTATGCCTCTAATCTGATAGTGGTAGTGGGCTGGTAGATGTCTAGTCTCCCTTATGGCTCTAATCTGATAGTGGTAGTGGGGTGCTAGATGTCTAGTCTTCTTTATGGCTCTAATCTGATAGTGGTTTTGTGGTGGTTGATGTCTAGTCTCCTTTATGGCTCTAATCTGATAGTGGCAGATATGGTAGATGTCTAGTCTCCCTTGTGGCTCTAATCTGATAGTGGTTGTGGGTGGGTAGATGTCTAGTCTCCCTTGTGGCTCTAATCTGATAGTTGTAGTGGGCTGGTAGATGTCTAGTCTCCCTTGTGGCTCTAATCTTATAGTGGTAGTGGGGTGCTAGATGTCTAGTCTCCCTAATGGCTCTAATCTGATAGTGGTAGTGGGGTGCTAGATGTCTAGTCTCCCTAATGGCTCTAATCTGATAGTGGTAGATGTGGTAGATGTCTAGTCTCCTTTGTGGCTCTAATATGATAGTGGTTGTGGGTTGGTAGATGTCTAGTCTCCCTTGTGGCTCTAATCTGATAGTTGTAGTGGGCTGGTAGATGTCTAGTCTCCCTAATGGCTCTAATCTGATAGTGGTAGTGGGGTGGTAGATGTCTAGTCTCCTTTATGGCTCTAATCTGATAGTGGTTTTGTGGTGGTTGATGTCTAGTCTCCCTTGTGGCTCTAATCTGATAGTTGTAGTGGGCTGGTAGATGTCTAGTCTCCTTTATGGCTCTAATATGATAGTGGTTGTGGGTTGGTAGATGTCTAGTCTCCCTTGTGGCTCTAATCTGATAGTGGTAGTGGGGTCGTAGATATCTAGTCTCCCTTGTGGCTTTAATCTGATAGTGGTTGTGGGTTGGTAGATGTCTAGTCTCCCTTGTGGCTCTAATCTGATAGTGGTAGATGTGGTAGATGTCTAGTCTCCTTTGTGGCTCTAATATGATGGTGGTAGTGGGGTTGTAGATGTCTAGTCTCCTTTATGCCTCTAATCTGATAGTTGTAGTGAGCTGGTAGTTGTCTAGTCTCCCTTGTGGCTCTAATCTGGTAGTTGTAGTGGGCTGGTAGATGTCTAGTCTCCCTTGTGGCTCTAATCTTATAGTGGTAGTGGGTTGGTAGATGTCTAGTCTCCTTTATAACTCTAATCTTATAGTGGTAGTGGGGTGCTAGATGTCTAGTCTCCCTTATGGCTCTAACCTGATAGTGGTAGTGGGCTGGTAGATGTCTAGTCTCCCTAATGGCTCTAATCTGATAGTGGTAGTGGGGTGGTAGATGTCTAGTCTCCTTTATGGCTCTAATCTGATAGTGGTTTTGTGGTGGTTGATGTCTAGTCTCCTTTATGGCTCTAATCTGATAGTGGTAGATGTGGTAGATGTCTAGTCTCCTTTGTGGCTCTAATATGATGGTGGTAGTGGGGTTGTAGATATCTAGTATCCCGTATGACTCTAATATGATAGTGGTAGTGGGCTGGTAGATGTCTAGTCTCGCTTGTGTCACTAATCTGATAGTGGTTGTGGGTTGGTAGATGTCTAGTCTCCTTTATAACTCTAATCTGATAGTGGTAGTGGGCTGGTAGATGTCTAGTCTCCCTTGTGGCTCTAATCTGATAGTTGTAGTTGGCTGGTAGATGTCTAGTCTCCCTTGTGGCTCTAATCTTATAGTGGTAGTGGGCTGGTAGATGTCTAGTCTCCCTAATGGCTCTAATCTGATAGTGGTAGTGGGTTGGTAGATGTCTAGTCTTCTTTATGGCTCTAATCTGATAGTGGTTTTGTGGTGGTTGATGTCTAGTCTCCTTTATGGTTCTAATCTGATAGTGGTAGATATGGTAGATGTCTAGGCTCCTTTGTGGCTCTAATATGATGGTGGTAGTGGGGTCGTAGATATCTAGTCTCCCTTATGGCTCTAATCTTATAGTGGTAGTGAGGTGGTCGATGTCTAGTCTCCCTTGTGGCTCTAATCTGATAGTTGTAGTGAGCTGGTAGATGTCTAGTCTCCCTTGTGGCTCTAATCTGACAGTGGTTGTGGGTTGGTAGATGTCTAGTCTCCCTTGTGGCTCTAATCTGATAGTTGTAGTGGGCTGGTAGATGTCTAGTCTCCCTTATGGCTCTAATCTGATAGTGGTAGTGGGTTGTTAGATGTCTAGTCTCCTTTATAACTCTAATCTGATAGTGGTAGTGGGGTGCTAGATGTCTAGTCTCCCTTATGGCTCTAATCTGATAGTGGTAGTGGGCTGGTAGATGTCTAGTCTCCTTTATGGCTCTAATCTGATAGTGGTTTTGTGGTGGTTGATGTCTAGTCTCCTTTATGGCTCTAATCTGATAGTGGTAGATGTGGTAGATGTCTAGTCTCCTTTGTGGCTCTAATATGATGGTGGTAGTGGGGTTGTAGATATCTAGTATCCCTTATGACTCTAATCTGATAGTGGTAGTGGGCTGGTAGATGTCTAGTCTCCCTAATGGCTCTAATCTTATAGTGGTAGTGGGTTGGTAGATGTCTAGTCTCCTTTATAACTCTAATCTGATAATGGTAGTGGGGTGGTTGATGTCAAGTCTCCTTTATGGCTCTAATCTGATAGTGGTAGATGTGGTAGATGTCTAGTCTCCTTTGTGGCTCTAATCTGATAGTGGTAGTGGGTTGGTAGATGTCTAGTCTCCTTTATGCCTCTAATCTGATAGTGGTAGTGGAATGGTAGATGTCTAGTCTCCCTTTTGGCTCTAATCTGATAGTGGTAGTGGGGTGCTAGATGTCTAGTCTCCCTTATGGCTCTAATCTGATAGTGGTAGTGGGCTGGTAGATGTCTAGTCTCCTTTATAACTCTAATCTGATAGTGGTAATGGGCTGGTAGATGTCTAGTCTCCCTTATGGCTCTAATCTGATAGTGGTAGTGGGGTGCTAGATGTCTAGTCTCCCTAATGGCTCTAATCTGATAGTGGTAGTGGGGTGGTAGATGTCTAGTCTTCTTTATGGCTCTAATCTGATAGTGGTTTTGTGGTGGTTGATGTCTAGTCTCCCTAATGGCTCTAATCTGATAGTGGTAGTGGGGTGGTAGATGTCTAGTCTTCTTTATGGCTCTAATCTGATAGTGGTTTTGTGGTGGTTGATGTCTAGTCTCCCTTATGGCTCTATTCTGATAGTGGTAGATATGGTAGATGTCTAGTCTCCCTTGTGGCTCTAATCTGATAGTGGTTTTTGGTTGGTAGATGTCTAGTCTCCCTTGTGGCTCTAATCTGATAGTTGTAGTGGGCTGGTAGATGTCTAGTCTCCTTTATAACTCTAATCTTATAGTGGTAGCGGGGTGGTAGATGTCTAGTCTCCCTTATGGCTCTAATCTGATAGTGGCAGTGGGCTGGTAGATGTCTAGTCTCCCTAATGGCTCTAATCTGATAGTGGTAGTGGGCTGGTAGATGTCTAGTCTCCTTTATGGCTCTAATCTGATAGTTGTAGTGACCTGGTAGTTGTCTAGTCTCCCTTGTGGCTCTAATCTGATAGTGGTTGTGGGTTGGTAGATGTCTAGTCTCCCTTGTGGCTCTAATCTGATAGTTGTAGTGGGCTGGTAGATGTCTAGTCTCCCTTGTGGCTCTAATCTTATAGTGGTAGTGGGTTGGTATATGTCTAGTCTCCTTTAAAACTATAATTTTATAGTGGTAGTGGGATGCTAGATGTCTAGTCTCCCTAATGGCTCTAATCTGATAGTGGTAGTGGGGTGGTAGATGTCTAGTCTCCTTTATGGCTCTAATCTGATAGTGGTTTTGTGGTGGTTGATGTCTAGTTTCCTTTATGGCTCTAATCTGATAGTGGTAGATGTGGTAGATGTCTAGTCTCCTTTGTGGCTCTAATATGATGGTGGTAGTGGGGTTGTAGATATCTAGTCTCCTTTATGCCTCTAATCTGATAGTGGTAGGGAGCTGGTAGTTGTCTAGTCTCCCTTGTGGCTCTAATCTGATAGTGGTTGTGGGTTGGTAGATGTCTAGTCTCCCTTATGGCTCTAATCTGATAGTGGTAGTGGGGTGGTAGATGTCTAGTCGCCTTTATAACTCTAATCTGATAGTGGTAGTGGGCTGGTAGATGTCTAGTCCCCCTAATCACTCTAATCTGATAGTTGTAGTGGGTTGGTAGATGTCTAGTCTCCTTTATAACTCTAATCTGATAATGGTAGTGGGCTGGTAGATGTCTAGTCTCCCTTGTGGCTCTAATCTGATAGTGGTAGTGGGCTGGTAGATGTCTAGTCTCCCTAATGGCTCTAATCTTATAGTGGTAGTGGGTTGGTAGATGTCTAGTCTCCTTTATAACTCTAATCTGATAATGGTAGTGGGGTGGTTGATGTCAAGTCTCCTTTATGGCTCTAATCTGATAGTGGTAGATGTGGTAGATGTCTAGTCTCCTTTGTGGCTCTAATCTGATAGTGGTAGTGGGTTGGTAGATGTCTAGTCTCCTTTATGCCTCTAATCTGATAGTGGTAGTGGAATGGTAGATGTCTAGTCTCCCTTTTGGCTCTAATCTGATAGTGGTAGTGGGGTGCTAGATGTCTAGTCTCCCTTATGGCTCTAATCTGATAGTGGTAGTGGGCTGGTAGATGTCTAGTCTCCTTTATAACTCTAATCTGATAGTGGTAGTGGGCTGGTAGATGTCTAGTCTCCCTTATGGCTCTAATCTGATAGTGGTAGTGGGGTGCTAGATGTCTAGTCTCCCTAATGGCTCTAATCTGATAGTGGTAGTGGGGTGGTAGATGTCTAGTCTTCTTTATGGCTCTAATCTGATAGTGGTTTTGTGGTGGTTGATGTCTAGTCTCCCTAATGGCTCTAATCTGATAGTGGTAGTGGGGTGGTAGATGTCTAGTCTTCTTTATGGCTCTAATCTGATAGTGGTTTTGTGGTGGTTGATGTCTAGTCTCCCTTATGGCTCTATTCTGATAGTGGTAGATATGGTAGATGTCTAGTCTCCCTTGTGGCTCTAATCTGATAGTGGTTTTTGGTTGGTAGATGTCTAGTCTCCCTTGTGGCTCTAATCTGATAGTTGTAGTGGGCTGGTAGATGTCTAGTCTCCTTTATAACTCTAATCTTATAGTGGTAGCGGGGTGCTAGATGTCTAGTCTCCCTTATGGCTCTAATCTGATAGTGGTAGTGGGCTGGTAGATGTCTAGTCTCCCTAATGGCTCTAATCTGATAGTGGTAGTGGGCTGGTAGATGTCTAGTCTCCTTTATGCCTCTAATCTGATAGTTGTAGTGAGCTGGTAGTTGTCTAGTCTCCCTTGTGGCTCTAATCTGATAGTGGTTGTGGGTTGGTAGATGTCTAGTCTCCCTTGTGGCTCTAATCTGATAGTTGTAGTGGGCTGGTAGATGTCTAGTCTCCCTTGTGGCTCTAATCTTATAGTGGTAGTGGGTTGGTATATGTCTAGTCTCCTTTATAACTCTAATTTTATAGTGGTAGTGGGGTGCTAGATGTCTAGTCTCCCTAATGGCTCTAATCTGATAGTGGTAGTGGGGTGGTAGATGTCTAGTCTCCTTTATGGCTCTAATCTGATAGTGGTTTTGTGGTGGTTGATGTCTAGTTTCCTTTATGGCTCTAATCTGATAGTGGTAGATGTGGTAGATGTCTAGTCTCCTTTGTGGCTCTAATATGATGGTGGTAGTGGGGTTGTAGATATCTAGTCTCCTTTATGCCTCTAATCTGATAGTGGTAGTGAGCTGGTAGTTGTCTAGTCTCCCTTGTGGCTCTAATCTGATAGTGGTTGTGGGTTGGTAGATGTCTAGTCTCCCTTATGGCTCTAATCTGATAGTGGTAATGGGGTGGTAGATGTCTAGTCGCCTTTATAACTCTAATCTGATAGTGGTAGTGGGCTGGTAGATGTCTAGTCCCCCTAATCACTCTAATCTGATAGTTGTAGTGGGTTGGTAGATGTCTAGTCTCCTTTATAACTCTAATCTGATAATGGTAGTGGGCTGGTAGATGTCTAGTCTCCCTTGTGGCTCTAATCTGATAGTTGTAGTGGGCTGGTAGATGTCTAGTCTCCTTTATGGCTCTAATCTGATAGTGGTTTTGTGGTGGTTGATGTCTAGTCTCCTTTATGGCTCTAATCTGATAGTGGTAGATGTGGTAGATGTCTAGTCTCCTTTGTGGCTCTAATATGATGGTGGTAGTGGGGTTGTAGATATCTAGTATCCCGTATGACTCTAATCTGATAGTGGTAGTGGGCTGGTAGATGTCTAGTCTCCTTTATAACTCTAATCTGATAGTGGTAGTGGGGTGGTAGATGTCTAGTCTCGCTTGTGTCACTAATCTGATAGTGGTTGTGGGTTGGTAGATGTCTAGTCTCCTTTATAACTCTAATCTGATAGTGGTAGTGGGCTGGTAGATGTCTAGTCTCCCTTGTGGCTCTAATCTGATAGTTGTAGTGGGCTGGTAGATGTCTAGTCTCCCTTGTGGCTCTAATCTTATAGTGGTAGTGGGCTGGTAGATGTCTAGTCTCCTTTATAACTCTAATCTGAGAGTGGTAGTGGGCTGGTAGATGTCTAGTCTCCCTAATGGCTCTAATCTGAAAGTGGTTGTGGGTTGGTAGATGTCTAGTCTCCTTTATAACTCTCATCTGATAGTGGTAGTGGGGTGCTCGATGTCTAGTCTCCCTTATGGCTCTAATCTGATAGTGGTAGTGGGCTGGTAGATGTCTAGTCTCCCTAATGGCTCTAATCTGATAGTGGTAGTGGGGTGGTAGATGTCTAGTCTTCTTTATGGCTCTAATCTGATAGTGGTTTTGTGGTGGTTGATGTCTAGTCTCCTTTATGGTTCTAATCTGATAGTGGTGGATATGGTAGATGTCTAGTCTCCTTTGTGGCTCTAATATGATGGTGGTAGTGGGGTCGTAGATATCTAGTCTCCCTTATGGCTCTAATCTGATAGTGGTAGTGGGTTGGTAGATTTCTAGTCTCCCTTATGGCTCTAATCCTATAGTGGTAGTGAGGTGGTCAATTTCTAGTCTCCCTTGTGGCTCTAATCTGATAGTTGTAGTGAGCTGGTAGATGTCTAGTCTCCCTTGTGGCTCCAATCTGACAGTGGTTGTGGGTTGGTAGATGTCTAGTCTCCCTTGTGGCTCTAATCTGATAGTTGTAGTGGGCTGGTAGATGTCTAGTCTCCCTTATGGCTCTAATCTGATAGCGGTAGTGGGTTGGTAGCTGTCTAGTCTCCTTTATAACTCTAATCTGATAGTGGTAGTTGGGTGCTAGATTTCTAGTCTCCCTTATGGCTCTAATCTGATAATGGTAGTGGGGTGGTAGATGTCTAGTCGCCTTTATAACTCTAATCTGATAGTGGTAGTGGGCTGGTAGATGTCTAGTCTCCCTAATGGCTCTAATTTGATAGTTGTAGTGGGTTGGTAGATGTCTAGTCTCCTTTATAACTCTAATCTGATAATGGTAGTGGGCTGGTAGATGTCTAGTCTCCCTTGTGGCTCTAATCTGATAGTTGTAGTGGGCTGGTAGATGTCTAGTCTCCCTTGTGGCTCTAATCTGATAGTGGTAGTGGGGTGGTTGATGTCTAGTCTCCTTTATGGCTCTAATCTGATAGTGGTAGATGTGGTAGATGTCTAGTCTCCTTTGTGGCTCTAATCTAAAGTGGTAGTGGGTTGGTAGATGTCTAGTCTCCTTTATGCCTCTAATCTGATAGTGGTAGTGGGCTGGTAGTTGTCTAGTCTCCCTTGTGGCTCTAATCTGATAGTGGTTGTGGGTTGGTAGATGTCTAGTCTCCCTTGTGGCTCTAATCTGATAGTTGTAGTGGGCTGGTAGATGTCTAGTCTCCCTTGTGGCTCTAATCTTATAGTGGTAGTGGGTTGGTATATGTCTAGTCTCCTTTATAACTCTAATTTTATAGTGGTAGTGGGGTGCTAGATGTCTAGTCTCCCTAATGGCTCTAATCTGATAGTGGTAGTGGGGTGGTAGATGTCTAGTCTCCTTTATGGCTCTAATCTGATAGTGGTTTTGTGGTGGTTGATGTCTAGTTTCCTTTATGGCTCTAATCTGATAGTGGTAGATGTGGTAGATGTCTAGTCTCCTTTGTGGCTCTAATATGATGGTGGTAGTGGGGTTGTAGATATCTAGTCTCCTTTATGCCTCTAATCTGATAGTGGTAGTGAGCTGGTAGTTGTCTAGTCTCCCTTGTGGCTCTAATCAGATAGTGGTTGTGGGTTGGTAGATGTCTAGTCTCCCTTATGGCTCTAATCTGATAGTGGTAGTGGGGTGGTAGATGTGTAGTCGCCTTTATAACTCTAATCTGATAGTGGTAGTGGGCTGGTAGATGTCTAGTCCCCCTAATCACTCTAATCTGATAGTTGTAGTGGGTTGGTAGATGTCTAGTCTCCTTTATAACTCTAATCTGATAATGGTAGTGGGCTGGTAGATGTCTAGTCTCCCTTGTGGCTCTAATCTGATAGTTGTAGTGGGCTGGTAGATGTCTAGTCTCCCTTGTGGCTCTAATCTTATAGTGGTAGTGGGCTGGTAGATGTCTAGTCTCCTTTATAACTCTAATCTGAGAGTGGTAGTGGGCTGGTAGATGTCTAGTCTCCCTAATGGCTCTAATCTGATAGTGGTAGTGGGTTGGTAGATGTCTAGTCTCCTTTATAACTCTAATCTGATAGTGGTAGTGGGGTGCTCGATGTCTAGTCTCCCTTGTGGCTCTAATCTGATAGTTGTAGTGGGCTGGTAGATGTCTAGTCTCCCTTGTGGCTCTAATCTTATAGTGGTAGTGGGCTGGTAGATGTCTAGTCTCCTTTATAACTCTAATCTGAGAGTGGTAGTGGGCTGGTAGATGTCTAGTCTCCCTAATGGCTCTAATCTGATAGTGGTTGTGGGTTGGTAGATGTCTAGTCTCCTTTATAACTCTAATCTGATAGTGGTAGTGGGGTGCTCGATGTCTAGTCTCCCTTATGGCTCTAATCTGATAGTGGTAGTGGGGTGCTAGATGTCTAGTCTCCCTTATGGCTCTAATCTGATAGTGGTAGTGGGCTGGTAGATGTCTAGTCTCCCTAATGGCTCTAATCTGATAGTGGTAGTGGGTTGGTAGATGTCTAGTCTTCTTTATGGCTCTAATCTGATAGTGGTTTTGTGGTGGTTGATGTCTAGTCTCCTTTATGGTTCTAATCTGATAGTGGTAGATATGGTAGATGTCTAGTCTCCTTTGTGGCTCTAATATGATGGTGGTAGTGGGGTCGTAGATATCTAGTCTCCCTTATGGCTCTAATCTGATAGTGGTAGTGGGTTGGTAGATTTCTAGTCTCCCTTATGGCTCTAATCTTATAGTGGTAGTGAGGTGGTCGATGTCTAGTCTCCCTTGTGGCTCTAATCTGATAGTTGTAGTGAGCTGGTAGATGTCTAGTCTCCCTTGTGGCTCTAATCTGACAGTGGTTGTGGGTTGGTAGATGTCTAGTCTCCCTAGTGGCTCTAATCTGATAGTTGTAGTGGGCTGGTAGATGTCTAGTCTCCTTTATGGCTCTAATCTGATAGTGGTTTTGTGGTGGTTGATGTCTAGTCTCCTTTATGGCTCTAATCTGATAGTGGTAGATGTGGTAGATGTCTAGTCTCCTTTGTGGCTCTAATATGATGGTGGTAGTGGGGTGCTAGATGTCTAGTCTCCCTTATGGCTCTAATCTGATAGTGGTAGTGGGCTGGTAGATGTCTAGTCTCCCTAATGGCTCTAATCTGATAGTGGTAGTGGGTTGGTAGATGTCTAGTCTTCTTTATGGCTCTAATCTGATAGTGGTTTTGTGGTGGTTGATGTCTAGTCTCCTTTATGGTTCTAATCTGATAGTGGTAGATATGGTAGATGTCTAGTCTCCTTTGTGGCTCTAATATGATGGTGGTAGTGGGGTCGTAGATATCTAGTCTCCCTTATGGCTCTAATCTGATAGTGGTAGTGGGTTGATAGATTTCTAGTCTCCCTTATGGCTCTAATCCTATAGTGGTAGTGAGGTGGTCGATGTCTAGTCTCCCTTGTGGCTCTAATCTGATAGTTGTAGTGAGCTGGTAGATGTCTAGTCTCCCTTGTGGCTCTAATCTGACAGTGGTTGTGGGTTGGTAGATGTCTAGTCTCCCTTGTGGCTCTAATCTGATAGTTGTAGTGGGCTGGTAGATGTCTAGTCTCCCTTATGGCTCTAATCTGATAGCGGTAGTGGGTTGGTAGCTGTCTAGTCTCCTTTATAACTCTAATCTGATAGTGGTAGTTGGGTGCTAGATTTCTAGTCTCCCTTATGGCTCTAATCTGATAGTGGTAGTGGGGTGGTAGATGTCTAGTCGCCTTTATAACTCTAATCTGATAGTGGTAGTGGGCTGGTAGATGTCTAGTCTCCCTAATGGCTCTAATCTGATAGTTGTAGTGGGTTGGTAGATGTCTAGTCTCCTTTATAACTCTAATCTGATAATGGTAGTGGGCTGGTAGATGTCTAGTCTCCCTTGTGGCTCTAATCTGATAGTTGTAGTGGGCTGGTAGATGTCTAGTCTCCCTTGTGGCTCTAATCTTATAGTGGTAGTGGGTTGGTAGATGTCTAGTCTCCTTTATAACTCTAATCTGATAGTGGTAGTGGGGTGGTTGATGTCTAGTCTCCTTTATGGCTCTAATCTGATAGTGGTAGATGTGGTAGATGTCTAGTCTCCTTTGTGGCTCTAATCTGATAGTGGTAGTGGGTTGGTAGATTTCTAGTCTCCCTTATGGCTCTAATCCTATAGTGGTAGTGAGGTGGTCGATGTCTAGTCTCCCTTGTGGCTCTAATCTGATAGTTGTAGTGAGCTGGTAGATGTCTAGTCTCCCTTGTGGCTCTAATCTGACAGTGGTTGTGGGGTGGTAGATGTCTAGTCTCCCTTGTGGCTCTAATCTGATAGTTGTAGTGGGCTGGTAGATGTCTAGTCTCCCTTATGGCTCTAATCTGATAGCGGTAGTGGGTTGGTAGCTGTCTAGTCTCCTTTATAACTCTAATCTGATAGTGGTAGTTGGGTGCTAGATTTCTAGTCTCCCTTATGGCTCTAATCTGATAATGGTAGTGGGGTGGTAGATGTCTAGTCGCCTTTATAACTCTAATCTGATAGTGGTAGTGGGCTGGTAGATGTCTAGTCTCCCTAATGGCTCTAATCTGATAGTTGTAGTGGGTTGGTAGATGTCTAGTCTCCTTTATAACTCTAATCTGATAATGGTAGTGGGCTGGTAGATGTCTAGTCTCCCTTGTGGCTCTAATCTGATAGTTGTAGTGGGCTGGTAGATGTCTAGTCTCCCTAATGGCTCTAATCTGATAGTGGTAGTGGGTTGGTAGATGTCTAGTCTTCTTTATGGCTCTAATCTGATAGTGGTAGTGGGGTGGTTGATGTCTAGTCTCCTTTATGGCTCTAATCTGATGGTGGTAGATGTGGTAGATGTCTAGTCTCCTTTGTGGCTCTAATCTAAAGTGGTAGTGGGTTGGTAGATGTCTAGTCTCCTTTATGCCTCTAATCTGATAGTGGTAGTGGGCTGGTAGATGTCTAGACTCCCTTATGGCTCTAATCTGATAGTGGTAGTGGGGTGCTAGATGTCTAGTCTCCCTTATGGCTCTAATCTGATAGTGGTAGTGGGCTGGTAGATGTCTAGTCTCCCTAATGGCTCTAATCTGATAGTGGTAGTGGGTTGGTAGATGTCTAGTCTTCTTTATGGCTCTAATCTGATAGTGGTTTTGTGGTGGTTGATGTCTAGTCTCCTTTATGGTTCTAATCTGATAGTGGTAGATATGGTAGATATCTAGACTCTCTATGTCCCCTATCCTCCAGGCCGGCTCGGTCCTCCCCTCCTGCTCCGTGGCTCGACGACTCATTGCGAGCTCACAGAACAGGGCTCCGGGCAGCCGAGCGGAAATGGAGGAAAACTCGCCTCCCTGCGGACCTGGCATCCTTTCACTCCCTCCTCTCTACATTCTCCTCTTCTGTCTCTGCTGCTAAAGCCAATTTCTACCACTCTAAATTCCAAGCATCTGCCTCTAACCCTAGGAAGCTCTTTGCCACCTTCTCCTCCCTCCTGAATCCTCCTCCCCCTCCTCCCCCCTCCTCCCTCTCTGCTGATGACTTCGTCAACCATTTTGAAAAGAAGGTCGACGACATCCGATCCTCGTTTGCTAAGTCAAACGACACCGCTGGTTCTGCTCACACTGCCCTACCCTGTGCTTTGACCTCTTTCTCCCCTCTCTCTCCAGATGAAATCTCGCGTCTTGTGACGGCCGGCCGCCCAACAACCTGCCCGCTTGACCCTATCCCCTCCTCTCTTCTCCAGACCATTTCCGGAGACCTTCTCCCTTACCTCACCTCGCTCATCAACTCATCCTTGACCGCTGGCTACGTCCCTTCCGTCTTCAAGAGAGCGAGAGTTGCACCCCTTCTGAAAAAACCTACACTCGATCCCTCCGATGTCAACAACTACAGACCAGTATCCCTTCTTTCTTTTCTCTCCAAAACTCTTGAACGTGCCGTCCTTGGCCAGCTCTCCTGCTATCTCTCTCAGAATGACCTTCTTGATCCAAATCAGTCAGGTTTCAAGACTAGTCATTCAACTGAGACTGCTCTTCTCTGTGTCACGGAGGCGCTCCGCACTGCTAAAGCTAACTCTCTCTCCTCTGCTCTCATCCTTCTAGACCTATCGGCTGCCTTTGATACTGTGAACCATCAGATCCTCCTCTCCACCCTCTCCGAGCTGGGCATCTCCGGCGCGGCCCACGCTTGGATTGCGTCCTACCTGACAGGTCGCTCCTACCAGGTGGCGTGGCGAGAATCTGTCTCCGCACCACGTGCTCTCACCACTGGTGTCCCCCAGGGCTCTGTTCTAGGCCCTCTCCTATTCTCGCTATACACCAAGTCACTTGGCTCTGTCATATCCTCACATGGTCTCTCCTATCATTGCTATGCAGACGACACACAATTAATCTTCTCCTTCCCCCCCTCTGATAACCAGGTGGTGAATCGCATCTCTGCATGTCTGGCAGACATATCAGTGTGGATGACGGATCACCACCTCAAGCTGAACCTCGGCAAGACGGAGCTGCTCTTCCTCCCGGGGAAGGACTGCCCGTTCCATGATCTCGCCATCACGGTTGACAACTCCATTGTGTCCTCCTCCCAGAGTGCTAAGAACCTTGGCGTGATCCTGGACAACACCCTGTCGTTCTCAACTAACATCAAGGCGGTGACCCGTTCCTGTAGGTTCATGCTCTACAACATTCGCAGAGTACGACCCTGCCTCACGCAGGAAGCGGCGCAGGTCCTAATCCAGGCACTTGTCATCTCCCGTCTGGATTACTGCAACTCGCTGTTGGCTGGGCTCCCTGCCTGTGCCATTAAACCCCTACAACTCATCCAGAACGCCGCAGCCCGTCTGGTGTTCAACTTTCCCAAGTTCTCTCACGTCACCCCGCTCCTCCGCTCTCTCCACTGGCTTCCAGTTGAAGCTCGCATCCGTTACAAGACCATGGTGCTTGCCTACGGAGCTGTGAGGGGAACGGCACCTCCGTACCTTCAGGCTCTGATCAGGCCCTACACCCAAACAAGGGCACTGCGTTCATCCACCTCTGGCCTGCTCGCCTCCCTACCTCTGAGGAAGTACAGTTCCCGCTCAGCCCAGTCAAAACTGTTCGCTGCTCTGGCACCCCAATGGTGGAACAAACTCCCTCACGACGCCAGGTCAGCGGAGTCAATCACCACCTTCCGGAGACACCTGAAACCCCACCTCTTTAAGGAATACCTAGGATAGGATAAAGTAATCCTTCTAACCCCCCCCCCCCCCCCCCTTAAAAGAGTTAGATGCACTATTGTAAAGTGGTTGTTCCACTGGATATCATAAGGTGAATGCACCAATTTGTAAGTTGCTCTGGATAAGAGCGTCTGCTAAATGACTTAAATGTAAATGTAAATGTAGATGTCTAGTCTCCTTTGTGGCTCTAATATGATGGTGGTAGTGGGGTCGTAGATATCTAGTCTCCCTTATGGCTCTAATCTGATAGTGGTAGTGGGTTGGTAGATTTCTAGTCTCCCTTATGGCTCTAATCTTATAGTGGTAGTGAGGTGGTCGATGTGTAGTCTCCCTTGTGGCTCTAATCTGATAGTTGTAGTGGGCTGGTAGATGTCTAGTCTCCTTTATGGCTCTAATCTGATAGTGGTTTTGTGGTGGTTGATGTCTAGTCTCCTTTATGGCTCTAATCTGATAGTGGTAGATGTCTAGTCTCCTTTGTGGCTCTAATATGATGGTGGTAGTGGGGTGCTCGATGTCTAGTCTCCCTTATGGCTCTAATCTGATAGTGGTAGTGGGGTGCTAGATGTCTAGTCTCCCTTATGGCTCTAATCTGATAGTGGTAGTGGGCTGGTAGATGTCTAGTCTCCCTAATGGCTCTAATCTGATAGTGGTAGTGGGTTGGTAGATGTCTAGTCTTCTTTATGGCTCTAATCTGATAGTGGTTTTGTGGTGGTTGATGTCTAGTCTCCTTTATGGTTCTAATCTGATAGTGGTAGATATGGTAGATGTCTAGTCTCCTTTGTGGCTCTAATATGATGGTGGTAGTGGGGTCGTAGATATCTAGTCTCCCTTATGGCTCTAATCTGATAGTGGTAGTGGGTTGATAGATTTCTAGTCTCCCTTATGGCTCTAATCCTATAGTGGTAGTGAGGTGGTCGATGTCTAGTCTCCCTTGTGGCTCTAATCTGATAGTTGTAGTGAGCTGGTAGATGTCTAGTCTCCCTTGTGGCTCTAATCTGACAGTGGTTGTGGGTTGGTAGATGTCTAGTCTCCCTTGTGGCTCTAATCTGATAGTTTTAGTGGGCTGGTAGATGTCTAGTCTCCCTTATGGCTCTAATCTGATAGCGGTAGTGGGTTGGTAGCTGTCTAGTCTCCTTTATAACTCTAATCTGATAGTGGTAGTTGGGTGCTAGATTTCTAGTCTCCCTTATGGCTCTAATCTGATAATGGTAGTGGGGTGGTAGATGTCTAGTCGCCTTTATAACTCTAATCTGATAGTGGTAGTGGGCTGGTAGATGTCTAGTCTCCCTAATGGCTCTAATCTGATAGTTGTAGTGGGTTGGTAGATGTCTAGTCTCCTTTATAACTCTAATCTGATAATGGTAGTGGGCTGGTAGATGTCTAGTCTCCCTTGTGGCTCTAATCTGATAGTTGTAGTGGGCTGGTAGATGTCTAGTCTCCCTTGTGGCTCTAATCTTATAGTGGTAGTGGGTTGGTAGATGTCTAGTCTCCTTTATAACTCTAATCTGATAGTGGTAGTGGGGTGGTTGATGTCTAGTCTCCTTTATGGCTCTAATCTGATAGTGGTTAGATGTGGTAGATGTCTAGTCTCCTTTGTGGCTCTAATCTGATAGTGGTAGTGGGTTGGTAGATTTCTAGTCTCCCTTATGGCTCTAATCCTATAGTGGTAGTGAGGTGGTCGATGTCTAGTCTCCCTTGTGGCTCTAATCTGATAGTTGTAGTGAGCTGGTAGATGTCTAGTCTCCCTTGTGGCTCTAATCTGACAGTGGTTGTGGGGTGGTAGATGTCTAGTCTCCCTTGTGGCTCTAATCTGATAGTTGTAGTGGGCTGGTAGATGTCTAGTCTCCCTTATGGCTCTAATCTGATAGCGGTAGTGGGTTGGTAGCTGTCTAGTCTCCTTTATAACTCTAATCTGATAGTGGTAGTTGGGTGCTAGATTTCTAGTCTCCCTTATGGCTCTAATCTGATAATGGTAGTGGGGTGGTAGATGTCTAGTCGCCTTTATAACTCTAATCTGATAGTGGTAGTGGGCTGGTAGATGTCTAGTCTCCCTAATGGCTCTAATCTGATAGTTGTAGTGGGTTGGTACATTACATTTACATTACATTTAAGTCATTTAGCAGACGCTCTTATCCAGAGCGACTTACAAATTGGTGCATTCACCTTATGACATCCAGTGGAACAGCCACTTTACAATAGTGCATCTAGATCTTTTAAGGGGGGGGGGGGGGGGGCAGAAGGATTGCTTTATCCTAGGTATTCCTTGAAGAGGTGGGGTTTCAGGTGTCTCCGGAAGGTGGTGATTGACTCCGCTGTCCTGGCGTCGTGAGGGAGTTTGTTCCACCATTGGGGTGCCAGAGCAGCGAACAGTTTTGACTGGGCTGAGCGGGAACTGTACTTCCTCAGTGGTAGGGAGGCGAGCAGGCCAGAGGTGGATGAACGCAGTGCCCTTGTTTGGGTGTAGGGCCTGATCAGAGCCTGAAGGTACTGAGGTGCCGTTCCCCTCACAGCTCCGTAGGCAAGCACCATGGTCTTGTAGATGTCTAGTCTCCTTTATAACTCTAATCTGATAATGGTAGTGGGCTGGTAGATGTCTAGTCTCCCTTGTGGCTCTAATCTGATAGTTGTAGTGGGCTGGTAGATGTCTAGTCTCCCTAATGGCTCTAATCTGATAGTGGTAGTGGGTTGGTAGATGTCTAGTCTTCTTTATGGCTCTAATCTGATAGTGGTAGTGGGGTGGTTGATGTCTAGTCTCCTTTATGGCTCTAATCTGATGGTGGTAGATGTGGTAGATGTCTAGTCTCCTTTGTGGCTCTAATCTAAAGTGGTAGTGGGTTGGTAGATGTCTAGTCTCCTTTATGCCTCTAATCTGATAGTGGTAGTGGGCTGGTAGATGTCTAGTCTCCCTTATGGCTCTAATCTGATAGTGGTAGTGGGGTGCTAGATGTCTAGTCTCCCTTATGGCTCTAATCTGATAGTGGTAGTGGGCTGGTAGATGTCTAGTCTCCCTAATGGCTCTAATCTGATAGTGGTAGTGGGTTGGTAGATGTCTAGTCTTCTTTATGGCTCTAATCTGATAGTGGTTTTGTGGTGGTTGATGTCTAGTCTCCTTTATGGTTCTAATCTGATAGTGGTAGATATGGTAGATGTCTAGTCTCCTTTGTGGCTCTAATATGATGGTGGTAGTGGGGTCGTAGATATCTAGTCTCCCTTATGGCTCTAATCTGATAGTGGTAGTGGGTTGGTAGATTTCTAGTCTCCCTTATGGCTCTAATCTTATAGTGGTAGTGAGGTGGTCGATGTCTAGTCTCCCTTGTGGCTCTAATCTGATAGTTGTAGTGAGCTGGTAGATGTCTAGTCTCCCTTGTGGCTCTAATCTGACAGTGGTTGTGGGTTGGTAGATGTCTAGTCTCCCTTGTGGCTCTAATCTGATAGTTGTAGTGGGCTGGTAGATGTCTAGTCTCCTTTATGGCTCTAATCTGATAGTGGTTTTGTGGTGGTTGATGTCTAGTCTCCTTTATGGCTCTAATCTGATAGTGGTAGATGTGGTAGATGTCTAGTCTCCTTTGTGGCTCTAATATGATGGTGGTAGTGGGGTTGTAGATATCTAGTATCCCGTATGACTCTAATCTGATAGTGGTAGTGGGCTGGTAGATGTCTAGTCTCCTTTATAACTCTAATCTGATAGTGGTAGTGGGGTGGTAGATGTCTAGTCTCGCTTGTGTCACTAATCTGATAGTGGTTGTGGGTTGGTAGATGTCTAGTCTCCCTTGTGGCTCTAATCTTATAGTGGTAGTGGGCTGGTAGATGTCTAGTCTCCTTTATAACTCTAATCTGAGAGTGGTAGTGGGCTGGTAGATGTCTAGTCTCCCTAATGGCTCTAATCTGATAGTGGTTGTGGGTTGGTAGATGTCTAGTCTCCTTTATAACTCTAATCTGATAGTGGTAGTGGGGTGCTCGATGTCTAGTCTCCCTTATGGCTCTAATCTGATAGTGGTAGTGGGGTGCTAGATGTCTAGTCTCCCTTATGGCTCTAATCTGATAGTGGTAGTGGGCTGGTAGATGTCTAGTCTCCCTAATGGCTCTAATCTGATAGTGGTAGTGGGTTGGTAGATGTCTAGTCTTCTTTATGGCTCTAATCTGATAGTGGTTTTGTGGTGGTTGATGTCTAGTCTCCTTTATGGTTCTAATCTGATAGTGGTAGGCTCTAATCTGATAGTGGTAGTGGGGTGCTAGATGTCTAGTCTCCCTTATGGCTCTAATCTGATAGTGGTAGTGGGCTGGTAGATGTCTAGTCTCCCTAATGGCTCTAATCTGATAGTGGTAGTGGGTTGGTAGATGTCTAGTCTTCTTTATGGCTCTAATCTGATAGTGGTTTTGTGGTGGTTGATGTCTAGTCTCCTTTGTGGCTCTAATATGATGGTGGTAGTGGGGTCGTAGATATCTAGTCTCCCATATGGCTCTAATCTGATAGTGGTAGTGGGTTGGTAGATTTCTAGTCTCCCTTATGGCTCTAATCTTATAGTGGTAGTGAGGTGGTCGATGTCTAGTCTCCCTTATGGCTCTAATCTGATAGTGGTAGTGGGGTGCTAGATGTCTAGTCTCCCTTATGGCTCTAATCTGATAGTGGTAGTGGGCTGGTAGATGTCTAGTCTCCCTAATGGCTCTAATCTGATAGTGGTAGTGGGTTGGTAGATGTCTAGTCTTCTTTATGGCTCTAATCTGATAGTGGTTTTGTGGTGGTTGATTTCTAGTCTCCTTTGTGGCTCTAATGTGATGGTGGTAGTGGGGTCGTAGATATCTAGTCTCCCTTATGGCTCTAATCTGATAGTGGTAGTGGGTTGGTAGATGTCTAGTCTCCCTCATGGCTCTAATCTGATAGTGGTTGTGGGTTGGTAGATGTCTAGTCTCCTTTATAACTCTAATCTGATAGTGGTAGTGGGGTGCTCGATGTCTAGTCTCCCTTATGGCTCTAATCTGATAGTGGTAGTGGGGTGCTAGATGTCTAGTCTCCCTTATGGCTCTAATCTGATAGTGGTAGTGGGCTGGTAGATGTCTAGTCTCCCTAATGGCTCTAATCTGATAGTGGTAGTGGGTTGGTAGATGTCTAGTCTTCTTTATGGCTCTAATCTGATAGTGGTTTTGTGGTGGTTGATGTCTAGTCTCCTTTATGGTTCTAATCTGATAGTGGTAGGCTCTAATCTGATAGTGGTAGTCCGGTGCTAGATGTCTAGTCTCCCTTATGGCTCTAATCGGATAGTGGTAGTGGGCTGGTAGATGTCTAGTCTCCCTAATGGCTCTAATCTGATAGTGGTAGTGGGTTGGTAGATGTCTAGTCTTCTTTATGGCTCTAATCTGATAGTGGTTTTGTGGTGGTTGATGTCTAGTCTCCTTTGTGGCTCTAATATGATGGTGGTAGTGGGGTCGTAGATATCTAGTCTCCCTTATGGCTCTAATCTGATAGTGGTAGTGGGTTGGTAGATTTCTAGTCTCCCTTATGGCTCTAATCTTATAGTGGTAGTGAGGTGGTCGATGTCTAGTCTCCCTTGTGGCTCTAATCTGATAGTTGTAGTGAGCTGGTAGATGTCTAGTCTCCCTTTTGGCTCTAATCTGATAGTGGTTGTGGGTTGGTAGATGTCTAGTCTCCCTTGTGGCTCTAATCTGATAGTTGTAGTGGGCTGGTAGATGTCTAGTCTCCTTTATGGCTCTAATCTGATAGTGGTTTTGTGGTGGTTGATGTCTAGTCTCCTTTATGGCTCTAATCTGATAGTGGTAGATGTGGTAGATGTCTAGTCTCCTTTGTGGCTCTAATATGATGGTGGTAGTGGGGTTGTAGATATCTAGTATCCCGTATGACTCTAATCTGATAGTGGTAGTGGGCTGGTAGATGTCTAGTCTCCTTTATAACTCTAATCTGATAGTGGTAGTGGGGTGGTAGATGTCTAGTCTCGCTTGTGTCACTAATCTGATAGTGGTTGTGGGTTGGTAGATGTCTAGTCTCCCTTGTGGCTCTAATCTTATAGTGGTAGTGGGCTGGTAGATGTCTAGTCTCCTTTATAACTCTAATCTGAGAGTGGTAGTGGGCTGGTAGATGTCTAGTCTCCCTAATGGCTCTAATCTGATAGTGGTTGTGGGATGGTAGATGTCTAGTCTCCTTTATAACTCTAATCTGATAGTGGTAGTGGGGTGCTCGATGTCTAGTCTCCCTTATGGCTCTAATCTGATAGTGGTAGTGGGGTGCTAGATGTCTAGTCTCCCTTATGGCTCTAATCTGATAGTGGTAGTGGGCTGGTAGATGTCTAGTCTCCCTAATGGCTCTAATCTGATAGTGGTAGTGGGTTGGTAGATGTCTAGTCTTCTTTATGGCTCTAATCTGATAGTGGTTTTGTGGTGGTTGATGTCTAGTCTCCTTTATGGTTCTAATCTGATAGTGGTAGGCTCTAATCTGATAGTGGTAGTGGGGTGCTAGATGTCTAGTCTCCCTTATGGCTCTAATCTGATAGTGGTAGTGGGCTGGTAGATGTCTAGTCTCCCTAATGGCTCTAATCTGATAGTGGTAGTGGGTTGGTAGATGTCTAGTCTTCTTTATGGCTCTAATCTGATAGTGGTTTTGTGGTGGTTGATGTCTAGTCTCCTTTGTGGCTCTAATATGATGGTGGTAGTGGGGTCGTAGATATCTAGTCTCCCATATGGCTCTAATCTGATAGTGGTAGTGGGTTGGTAGATTTCTAGTCTCCCTTATGGCTCTAATCTTATAGTGGTAGTGAGGTGGTCGATGTCTAGTCTCCCTTATGGCTCTAATCTGATAGTGGTAGTGGGGTGCTAGATGTCTAGTCTCCCTTATGGCTCTAATCTGATAGTGGTAGTGGGCTGGTAGATGTCTAGTCTCCCTAATGGCTCTAATCTGATAGTGGTAGTGGGTTGGTAGATGTCTAGTCTTCTTTATGGCTCTAATCTGATAGTGGTTTTGTGGTGGTTGATTTCTAGTCTCCTTTGTGGCTCTAATGTGATGGTGGTAGTGGGGTCGTAGATATCTAGTCTCCCTTATGGCTCTAATCTGATAGTGGTAGTGGGTTGGTAGATGTCTAGTCTCCCTAATGGCTCTAATCTGATAGTGGTAGTGGGTTGGTAGATGTCTAGTCTCCTTTATAACTCTAATCTGATAGTGGTAGTGGGGTGCTCGATGTCTAGTCTCCCTTATGGCTCTAATCTGATAGTGGTAGTGGGGTGCTAGATGTCTAGTCTCCCTTATGGCTCTAATCTGATAGTGGTAGTGGGCTGGTAGATGTCTAGTCTCCCTAATGGCTCTAATCTGATAGTGGTAGTGGGTTGGTAGATGTCTAGTCTTCTTTATGGCTCTAATCTGATAGTGGTTTTGTGGTGGTTGATGTCTAGTCTCCTTTATGGTTCTAATCTGATAGTGGTAGGCTCTAATCTGATAGTGGTAGTGGGGTGCTAGATGTCTAGTCTCCCTTATGGCTCTAATCGGATAGTGGTAGTGGGCTGGTAGATGTCTAGTCTCCCTAATGGCTCTAATCTGATAGTGGTAGTGGGGTGGTAGATGTCTAGTCTTCTTTATGGCTCT
Organism: Salvelinus alpinus; assembly: GCF_045679555.1. Lineage (NCBI taxonomy): Eukaryota > Metazoa > Chordata > Actinopteri > Salmoniformes > Salmonidae > Salvelinus > Salvelinus alpinus. Next base: position 138,253 of record NC_092089.1, on the reverse strand, counting down.
AATCTGATAGTGGTTTTGTGGTGGTTGATGTCTAGTCTCCTTTGTGGCTCTAATATGATGGTGGTAGTGGGGTCGTAGATATCTAGTCTCCCTTATGGCTCTAATCTGATAGTGGTAGTGGGTTGGTAGATTTCTAGTCTCCCTTATGGCTCTAATCTTATAGTGGTAGTGAGGTGGTCGATGTCTAGTCTCCCTTTTGGCTCTAATCTGACAGTGGTTGTGGGTTGGTAGATGTCTAGTCTCCCTTGTGGCTCTAATCTGATAGTTGTAGTGGGCTGGTAGATGTCTAGTCTCCTTTATGGCTCTAATCTGATAGTGGTTTTGTGGTGGTTGATGTCTAGTCTCCTTTATGGCTCTAATCTGATAGTGGTAGATGTGGTAGATGTCTAGTCTCCTTTGTGGCTCTAATATGATGGTGGTAGTGGGGTTGTAGATATCTAGTATCCCGTATGACTCTAATCTGATAGTGGTAGTGGGCTGGTAGATGTCTAGTCTCCTTTATAACTCTAATCTGATAGTGGTAGTGGGGTGGTAGATGTCTAGTCTCGCTTGTGTCACTAATCTGATAGTGGTTGTGGGTTGGTAGATGTCTAGTCTCCTTTATAACTCTAATCTGATAGTGGTAGTGGGCTGGTAGATGTCTAGTCTCCCTTGTGGCTCTAATCTGATAGTTGTAGTGGGCTGGTAGATGTCTAGTCTCCCTTGTGGCTCTAATCTTATAGTGGTAGTGGGCTGGTAGATGTCTAGTCTCTTTATAACTCTAATCTGAGAGTGGTAGTGGGCTGGTAGATGTCTAGTCTCCCTAATGGCTCTAATCTGATAGTGGTTGTGGGTTGGTAGATGTCTAGTCTCCTTTATAACTCTAATCTGATAGTGGTAGTGGGGTGCTCGATGTCTAGTCTCCCTTATGGCTCTAATCTGATAGTGGTAGTGGGGTGCTAGATGTCTAGTCTCCCTTATGGCTCTAATCTGATAGTGGTAGTGGGCTGGTAGATGTCTAGTCTCCCTAATGGCTCTAATCTGATAGTGGTAGTGGGTTGGTAGATGTCTAGTCTTCTTTATGGCTCTAATCTGATAGTGGTTTTGTGGTGGTTGATGTCTAGTCTCCTTTATGGTTCTAATCTGATAGTGGTAGGCTCTAATCTGATAGTGGTAGTGGGGTGCTAGATGTCTAGTCTCCCTTATGGCTCTAATCTGATAGTGGTAGTGGGCTGGTAGATGTCTAGTCTCCCTAATGGCTCTAATCTGATAGTGGTAGTGGGTTGGTAGATGTCTAGTCTTCTTTATGGCTCTAATCTGATAGTGGTTTTGTGGTGGTTGATGTCTAGTCTCCTTTGTGGCTCTAATATGATGGTGGTAGTGGGGTCGTAGATATCTAGTCTCCCATATGGCTCTAATCTGATAGTGGTAGTGGGTTGGTAGATTTCTAGTCTCCCTTATGGCTCTAATCTTATAGTGGTAGTGAGGTGGTCGATGTCTAGTCTCCCTTATGGCTCTAATCTGATAGTGGTAGTGGGGTGCTAGATGTCTAGTCTCCCTTATGGCTCTAATCTGATAGTGGTAGTGGGCTGGTAGATGTCTAGTCTCCCTAATGGCTCTAATCTGATAGTGGTAGTGGGTTGGTAGATGTCTAGTCTTCTTTATGGCTCTAATCTGATAGTGGTTTTGTGGTGGTTGATTTCTAGTCTCCTTTGTGGCTCTAATGTGATGGTGGTAGTGGGGTCGTAGATATCTAGTCTCCCTTATGGCTCTAATCTGATAGTGGTAGTGGGTTGGTAGATGTCTAGTCTCCCTAATGGCTCTAATCTGATAGTGGTTGTGGGTTGGTAGATGTCTAGTCTCCTTTATAACTCTAATCTGATAGTGGTAGTGGGGTGCTCGATGTCTAGTCTCCCTTATGGCTCTAATCTGATAGTGGTAGTGGGGTGCTAGATGTCTAGTCTCCCTTATGGCTCTAATCTGATAGTGGTAGTGGGCTGGTAGATGTCTAGTCTCCCTAATGGCTCTAATCTGATAGTGGTAGTGGGTTGGTAGATGTCTAGTCTTCTTTATGGCTCTAATCTGATAGTGGTTTTGTGGTGGTTGATGTCTAGTCTCCTTTATGGTTCTAATCTGATAGTGGTAGGCTCTAATCTGATAGTGGTAGTGGGGTGCTAGATGTCTAGTCTCCCTTATGGCTCTAATCTGATAGTGGTAGTGGGCTGGTAGATGTCTAGTCTCCCTAATGGCTCTAATCTGATAGTGGTAGTGGGTTGGTAGATGTCTAGTCTTCTTTATGGCTCTAATCTGATAGTGGTTTTGTGGTGGTTGATGTCTAGTCTCCTTTGTGGCTCTAATATGATGGTGGTAGTGGGGTCGTAGATATCTAGTCTCCCTTATGGCTCTAATCTGATAGTGGTAGTGGGTTGGTAGATTTCTAGTCTCCCTTATGGCTCTAATCTTATAGTGGTAGTGAGGTGGTCGATGTCTAGTCTCCCTTGTGGCTCTAATCTGATAGTTGTAGTGAGCTGGTAGATGTCTAGTCTCCCTTGTGGCTCTAATCTGACAGTGGTTGTGGTTTGGTAGATGTCTAGTCTCCCTTGTGGCTCTAATCTGATAGTTGTAGTGGGCTGGTAGATGTCTAGTCTCCCTTATGGCTCTAATCTGATAGCGGTAGTGGGTTGGTAGATGTCTAGTCTCCTTTATAACTCTAATCTGATAGTGGTAGTTGGGTGCTAGATTTCTAGTCTCCCTTATGGCTCTAATCTGATAGTGGTAGTGGGGTGGTTGATGTCTTGTCTCCTTTATGGCTCTAATCTGATAGTGGTAGATGTGGTAGATGTCTAGTCTCCTTTGTGGCTCTAATCTAAAGTGGTAGTGGGTTGGTAGATGTCTAGTCTCCTTTATGCCTCTAATCTGATAGTGGTAGTGGGCTGGTAGATGTCTAGTCTCCCTTATGGCTCTAATCTGATAGTGGTAGTGGGGTGCTAGATGTCTAGTCTCCCTTATGGCTCTAATCTGATAGTGGTAGTGGGCTGGTAGATGTCTAGTCTCCCTAATGGCTCTAATCTGATAGTGGTAGTGGGTTGGTAGATGTCTAGTCTTCTTTATGGCTCTAATCTGATAGTGGTTTTGTGGTGGTTGATGTCTAGTCTCCTTTATGGTTCTAATCTGATAGTGGTAGATATGGTAGATGTCTAGTCTCCTTTGTGGCGCTAATATGATGGTGGTAGTGGGGTCGTAGATATCTAGTCTCCCTTATGGCTCTAATCTGATAGTGGTAGTGTGTTGGTAGATTTCTAGTCTCCCCTATGGCTCTAATCTTATAGTGGTAGTGAGGTGGTCGATGTCTAGTCTCCCTTTTGTCTCTAATCTGATAGTTGTAGTGAGCTGGTAGATGTCTAGTCTCCCTTATGGCTCTAATCTGATAGTGGTAGTGGGCTGGTAGATGTCTAGTCTCCCTAATGGCTCTAATCTGATAGTGGTAGTGGGTTGGTAGATGTCTAGTCTTCTTTATGGCTCTAATCTGATAGTGGTAGTGGGGTGGTAGATGTCTAGTCTCCTTTATGGCTCTAATCTGATAGTGGTAGTGGGGTGGTAGATGTCTAGTCTCCCATATGGCTCTAATCTGATAGTGGTAGTGGGTTGGTAGATTTCTAGTCTCCCTTATGGCTCTAATCTTATAGTGGTAGTGAGGTGGTCGATGTCTAGTCTCCCTTATGGCTCTAATCTGATAGTGGTAGTGGGGTGCTAGATGTCTAGTCTCCCTTATGGCTCTAATCTGATAGTGGTAGTGGGCTGGTAGATGTCTAGTCTCCCTAATGGCTCTAATCTGATAGTGGTAGTGGGTTGGTAGATGTCTAGTCTTCTTTATGGCTCTAATCTGATAGTGGTTTTGTGGTGGTTGATTTCTAGTCTCCTTTGTGGCTCTAATGTGATGGTGGTAGTGGGGTCGTAGATATCTAGTCTCCCTTATGGCTCTAATCTGATAGTGGTAGTGGGCTGGTAGATGTCTAGTCTCCCTAATGGCTCTAATCTGATAGTGGTTGTGGGTTGGTAGATGTCTAGTCTCCTTTATAACTCTAATCTGATAGTGGTAGTGGGGTGCTCGATGTCTAGTCTCCCTTATGGCTCTAATCTGATAGTGGTAGTGGGGTGCTAGATGTCTAGTCTCCCTTATGGCTCTAATCTGATAGTGGTAGTGGGCTGGTAGATGTCTAGTCTCCCTAATGGCTCTAATCTGATAGTGGTAGTGGGTTGGTAGATGTCTAGTCTTCTTTATGGCTCTAATCTGATAGTGGTTTTGTGGTGGTTGATGTCTAGTCTCCTTTATGGTTCTAATCTGATAGTGGTAGGCTCTAATCTGATAGTGGTAGTGGGGTGCTAGATGTCTAGTCTCCCTTATGGCTCTAATCTGATAGTGGTAGTGGGCTGGTAGATGTCTAGTCTCCCTAATGGCTCTAATCTGATAGTGGTAGTGGGTTGGTAGATGTCTAGTCTTCTTTATGGCTCTAATCTGATAGTGGTTTTGTGGTGGTTGATGTCTAGTCTCCTTTGTGGCTCTAATATGATGGTGGTAGTGGGGTCGTAGATATCTAGTCTCCCTTATGGCTCTAATCTGATAGTGGTAGTGGGTTGGTAGATTTCTAGTCTCCCTTATGGCTCTAATCTTATAGTGGTAGTGAGGTGGTCGATGTCTAGTCTCCCTTGTGGCTCTAATCTGATAGTTGTAGTGAGCTGGTAGATGTCTAGTCTCCCTTGTGGCTCTAATCTGACAGTGGTTGTGGTTTGGTAGATGTCTAGTCTCCCTTGTGGCTCTAATCTGATAGTTGTAGTGGGCTGGTAGATGTCTAGTCTCCCTTATGGCTCTAATCTGATAGCGGTAGTGGGTTGGTAGATGTCTAGTCTCCTTTATAACTCTAATCTGATAGTGGTAGTTGGGTGCTAGATTTCTAGTCTCCCTTATGGCTCTAATCTGATAGTGGTAGTGGGGTGGTTGATGTCTTGTCTCCTTTATGGCTCTAATCTGATAGTGGTAGATGTGGTAGATGTCTAGTCTCCTTTGTGGCTCTAATCTAAAGTGGTAGTGGGTTGGTAGATGTCTAGTCTCCTTTATGCCTCTAATCTGATAGTGGTAGTGGGCTGGTAGATGTCTAGTCTCCCTTATGGCTCTAATCTGATAGTGGTAGTGGGGTGCTAGATGTCTAGTCTCCCTTATGGCTCTAATCTGATAGTGGTAGTGGGCTGGTAGATGTCTAGTCTCCCTAATGGCTCTAATCTGATAGTGGTAGTGGGTTGGTAGATGTCTAGTCTTCTTTATGGCTCTAATCTGATAGTGGTTTTGTGGTGGTTGATGTCTAGTCTCCTTTATGGTTCTAATCTGATAGTGGTAGATATGGTAGATGTCTAGTCTCCTTTGTGGATCTAATATGATGGTGGTAGTGGGGTCGTAGATATCTAGTCTCCCTTATGGCTCTAATCTGATAGTGGTAGTGTGTTGGTAGATTTCTAGTCTCCCCTATGGCTCTAATCTTATAGTGGTAGTGAGGTGGTCGATGTCTAGTCTCCCTTTTGTCTCTAATCTGATAGTTGTAGTGAGCTGGTAGATGTCTAGTCTCCCTTATGGCTCTAATCTGATAGTGGTAGTGGGTTGGTAGATGTCTAGTCTCCTTTATAACTCTGATCTGATAGTGGTAGTGGGGTGCTAGATGTCTAGTCTCCTTTATGGCTCTAATCTGATAGTGGTAGTGGGCTGGTAGATGTCTAGTCTCCCTAATGGCTCTAATCTGATAGTGGTAGTGGGTTGGTAGATGTCTAGTCTTCTTTATGGCTCTAATCTGATAGTGGTTTTGTGGTGGTTGATGTCTAGTCTCCTTTATGGCTCTAATCTGATAGTGGTAGATGTGGTAGATGTCTAGTCTCCTTTGTGGCTCTAATATGATGGTGGTAGTGGGGTTGTAGATATCTAGTATCCCTTATGACTCTAATCTGATAGTGGTAGTGGGGTGGTAGATGTCTAGTCGCCTTTATAACTCTAATCTGATAGTGGTAGTGGGCTGGTAGATGTCTAGTCTCCCTAATGGCTCTAATCTGATAGTGGTAGTGGGCTGGTAGATGTCTAGTCTCCCTAATGGCTCTAATCTGATAGTGGTAGTGGGTTGGTAGATGTCTAGTCTTCTTTATGGCTCTAATCTGATAGTGGTTTTGTGGTGGTTGATGTCTAGTCTCCTTTATGGTTCTAATCTGATAGTGGTAGGCTCTAATCTGATAGTGGTAGTGGGGTGCTAGATGTCTAGTCTCCCTTATGGCTCTAATCTGATAGTGGTAGTGGGCTGGTAGATGTCTAGTCTCCCTAATGGCTCTAATCTGATAGTGGTAGTGGGTTGGTAGATGTCTAGTCTTCTTTATGGCTCTAATCTGATAGTGGTTTTGTGGTGGTTGATGTCTAGTCTCCTTTGTGGCTCTAATATGATGGTGGTAGTGGGGTCGTAGATATCTAGTCTCCCTTATGGCTCTAATCTGATAGTGGTAGTGGGTTGGTAGATTTCTAGTCTCCCTTATGGCTCTAATCTTATAGTGGTAGTGAGGTGGTCGATGTCTAGTCTCCCTTGTGGCTCTAATCTGATAGTTGTAGTGAGCTGGTAGATGTCTAGTCTCCCTTGTGGCTCTAATCTGACAGTGGTTGTGGTTTGGTAGATGTCTAGTCTCCCTTGTGGCTCTAATCTGATAGTTGTAGTGGGCTGGTAGATGTCTAGTCTCCCTTATGGCTCTAATCTGATAGCGGTAGTGGGTTGGTAGATGTCTAGTCTCCTTTATAACTCTAATCTGATAGTGGTAGTTGGGTGCTAGATTTCTAGTCTCCCTTATGGCTCTAATCTGATAGTGGTAGTGGGGTGGTTGATGTCTTGTCTCCTTTATGGCTCTAATCTGATAGTGGTAGATGTGGTAGATGTCTAGTCTCCTTTGTGGCTCTAATCTAAAGTGGTAGTGGGTTGGTAGATGTCTAGTCTCCTTTATGCCTCTAATCTGATAGTGGTAGTGGGCTGGTAGATGTCTAGTCTCCCTTATGGCTCTAATCTGATAGTGGTAGTGGGGTGCTAGATGTCTAGTCTCCCTTATGGCTCTAATCTGATAGTGGTAATGGGCTGGTAGATGTCTAGTCTCCCTAATGGCTCTAATCTGATAGTGGTAGTGGGTTGGTAGATGTCTAGTCTTCTTTATGGCTCTAATCTGATAGTGGTTTTGTGGTGGTTGATGTCTAGTCTTCTTTATGGTTCTAATCTGATAGTGGTAGATATGGTAGATGTCTAGTCTCCTTTGTGGATCTAATATGATGGTGGTAGTGGGGTCGTAGATATCTAGTCTCCCTTATGGCTCTAATCTGATAGTGGTAGTGTGTTGGTAGATTTCTAGTCTCCCCTATGGCTCTAATCTTATAGTGGTAGTGAGGTGGTCGATGTCTAGTCTCCCTTTTGTCTCTAATCTGATAGTTGTAGTGAGCCGGTAGATGTCTAGTCTCCCTTATGGCTCTAATCTGATAGTGGTAGTGGGTTGGTAGATGTCTAGTCTCCTTTATAACTCTGATCTGATAGTGGTAGTGGGGTGCTAGATGTCTAGTCTCCTTTATGGCTCTAATCTGATAGTGGTAGTGGGCTGGTAGATGTCTAGTCTCCCTAATGGCTCTAATCTGATAGTGGTAGTGGGTTGGTAGATGTCTAGTCTTCTTTATGGCTCTAATCTGATAGTGGTTTTGTGGTGGTTGATGTCTAGTCTCCTTTATGGCTCTAATCTGATAGTGGTAGATGTGGTAGATGTCTAGTCTCCTTTGTGGCTCTAATATGATGGTGGTAGTGGGGTTGTAGATATCTAGTATCCCTTATGACTCTAATCTGATAGTGGTAGTGGGGTGGTAGATGTCTAGTCGCCTTTATAACTCTAATCTGATAGTGGTAGTGGGCTGGTAGATGTCTAGTCTCCCTAATGGCTCTAATCTGATAGTTGTAGTGGGTTGGTAGATGTCTAGTCTCCTTTATAACTCTAATCTGATAGTGGTAGTGGGCTGGTAGATGTGTAGTCTCCCTTATGGCTCTAATTTGATAGTGGTAGTGGGCTGGTAGATGTCTAGTCTCCTTTATGGCTCTAATCTGATAGTGGTAGTGGGCTGGTAGATGTCTAGTCTCCCTAATGGCTCTAATCTGATAGTGGTAGTGGGTTGGTAGATGCCTAGTCTTCTTTATGGCTCTAATCTGATAGTGGTTTTGTGGTGGTTGATGTCTAGTGTCCTTTATGGCTCTAATCTGATAGTGGTAGATGTGGTAGATGTCTAGTCTCCTTTGTGGCTCTAATATGATGGTGGTAGTGGGGTTGTAGATATCTAGTATCCCTTATGACTCTAATCTGATAGTGGTAGTGGGGTGGTAGATGTCTAGTCGCCTTTATAACTCTAATCTGATAGTGGTAGTGGGCTGGTAGATGTCTAGTCTCCCTAATGGCTCTAATCTGATAGTTGTAGTGGGTTGGTAGATGTCTAGTCTCCTTTATAACTCTAATCTGATAGTGGTAGTGGGCTGGTAGATGTCTAGTCTCCCTTATGGCTCTAATTTGATAGTGGTAGTGGGCTGGTAGATGTCTAGTCTCCTTTATGGCTCTAATCTGAGAGTGGTTTTGTGGTGGTTGATGTCTAGTCTCCTTTATGGCTCTAATCTGATAGTGGTAGATGTGGTAGATGTCTAGTCTCCTTTGTGGCTCTAATATGATGGTGGTAGTGGGGTTGTAGATATCTAGTATCCCTTATGACTCTAATCTGATAGTGGTAGTGGGCTGGTAGATGTCTAGTCTCCCTAATGGCTCTAATCTGAGAGTTGTAGTGGGTTGGTAGATGTCTAGTCTCCTTTATGGCTCTAATCTGATAGTGGTACTGGGTTGGTAGATGTCTAGTCTCCCTTATGGCTCTAATCTGATAGTGGTAGTGGGGTGCTAGATGTCTAGTCTTCTATATGGCTCTAATCTGATAGTGGTTTTGTGGTGGTTGATGTCTAGTCTCCCTAATGGCTCTAATCTGATAGTGGTAGAGGGGTGGTAGATGTCTAGTCTTCTTTATGGCTCTAATCTGATAGTGGTTTTGTGGTGGTTGATGTCTAGTCTCCTTTATGGCTCTAATCTGATAGTGGTAGATATGGTAGATGTCTAGTCTCCCTTGTGGCTCTAATCTGATAGTTGTAGTGGGCTGGTAGATGTCTAGTCTCCCTAATGGCTCTAATCTGATAGTGGTAGTGGGGTGGTAGATTTCTAGTCTTCTTTATGGCTCTAATCTGATAGTGGTTTTGTGGTGGTTGATGTCTAGTCTCCTTTATGGCTCTAATCTGATAGTGGTAGATGTGGTAGATGTCTAGTCTCCTTTGTGGCTCTAATATGATGGTGGTAGTGGGGTGGTAATCTGATAGTGGTAGTGGTAGTGGGCTGGTAGATGTCTAGTCTCCTTTATGCCTCTAATCTGATAGTTGTAGTGGGCTGGTAGATGTCTAGTCTCCCTAATGGCTCTAATCTGATAGTGGTAGTGGGTTGGTAGATGTCTAGTCTTCTTTATGGCTCTAATCTGATAGTGGTTTTGTGGTGGTTGATGTCTAGTCTCCTTTATGGCTCTAATCTGATAGTGGTAGATGTGGTAGATGTCTAGTCTCCTTTGTGGCTCTAATATGATGGTGGTAGTGGGGTTGTAGATATCTAGTATCCCTTATGACTCTAATCTGATAGTGGTAGTGGGGTGGTAGATGTCTAGTCGCCTTTATAACTCTAATCTGATAGTGGTAGTGGGCTGGTAGATGTCTAGTCTCCCTAATGGCTCTAATCTGATAGTTGTAGTGGGTTGGTAGATGTCTAGTCTCCTTTATAACTCTAATCTGATAGTGGTAGTGGGCTGGTAGATGTCTAGTCTCCCTTATGGCTCTAATTTGATAGTGGTAGTGGGCTGGTAGATGTCTAGTCTCCTTTATGGCTCTAATCTGATAGTGGTAGTGGGCTGGTAGATGTCTAGTCTCCCTAATGGCTCTAATCTGATAGTGGTAGTGGGTTGGTAGATGCCTAGTCTTCTTTATGGCTCTAATCTGATAGTGGTTTTGTGGTGGTTGATGTCTAGTGTCCTTTATGGCTCTAATCTGATAGTGGTAGATGTGGTAGATGTCTAGTCTCCTTTGTGGCTCTAATATGATGGTGGTAGTGGGGTTGTAGATATCTAGTATCCCTTATGACTCTAATCTGATAGTGGTAGTGGGGTGGTAGATGTCTAGTCGCCTTTATAACTCTAATCTGATAGTGGTAGTGGGCTGGTAGATGTCTAGTCTCCCTAATGGCTCTAATCTGATAGTTGTAGTGGGTTGGTAGATGTCTAGTCTCCTTTATAACTCTAATCTGATAGTGGTAGTGGGCTGGTAGATGTCTAGTCTCCCTTATGGCTCTAATTTGATAGTGGTAGTGGGCTGGTAGATGTCTAGTCTCCTTTATGGCTCTAATCTGAGAGTGGTTTTGTGGTGGTTGATGTCTAGTCTCCTTTATGGCTCTAATCTGATAGTGGTAGATGTGGTAGATGTCTAGTCTCCTTTGTGGCTCTAATATGATGGTGGTAGTGGGGTTGTAGATATCTAGTATCCCTTATGACTCTAATCTGATAGTGGTAGTGGGCTGGTAGATGTCTAGTCTCCCTAATGGCTCTAATCTGAGAGTTGTAGTGGGTTGGTAGATGTCTAGTCTCCTTTATGGCTCTAATCTGATAGTGGTACTGGGTTGGTAGATGTCTGGTCTCCCTTATGGCTCTAATCTGATAGTGGTAGTGGGGTGCTAGATGTCTAGTCTTCTATATGGCTCTAATCTGATAGTGGTTTTGTGGTGGTTGATGTCTAGTCTCCCTAATGGCTCTAATCTGATAGTGGTAGTGGGGTGGTAGATGTCTACTCTTCTTTATGGCTCTAATCTGATAGTGGTTTTGTGGTGGTTGATGTCTAGTCTCCTTTATGGCTCTAATCTGATAGTGGTAGATATGGTAGATGTCTAGTCTCCCTTGTGGCTCTAATCTGATAGTTGTAGTGGGCTGGTAGATGTCTAGTCTCCCTAATGGCTCTAATCTGATAGTGGTAGTGGGGTGGTAGATTTCTAGTCTTCTTTATGGCTCTAATCTGATAGTGGTTTTGTGGTGGTTGATGTCTAGTCTCCTTTATGGCTCTAATCTGATAGTGGTAGATGTGGTAGATGTCTAGTCTCCTTTGTGGCTCTAATATGATGGTGGTAGTGGGGTTGTAGATATCTAGTATCCCGTATGACTCTAATCTGATAGTGGTAGTGGGCTGGTAGATGTCTAGTCTCCTTTATGCCTCTAATCTGATTGTTGTAGTGAGCTGGTAGTTGTCTAGTCTCCCTTGTGGCTCTAATCTGATAGTGGTTGTGGGTTGGTAGATGTCTAGTCTCCCTTGTGGCTCTAATCTGATAGTTGTAGTGGGCTGGTAGATGTCTAGTCTCCCTTGTGGCTCTAATCTTATAGTGGTAGTGGGTTGGTAGATGTCTAGTCTCCTTTATAACTCTAATCTTATTGTGGTAGTGGGGTGCTAGATGTCTAGTCTCCCTTATGGCTCTAATCTGATAGTGGTAGTGGGCTGGTAGATGTCTAGTCTCCCTAATGGCTCTAATCTGATAGTGGTAGTGGGGTGGTAGATGTGTAGTCTCCTTTATGGCTCTAATCTGATAGTGGTTTTGTGGTGGTTGATGTCTAGTCTCCTTTATGGCTCTAATCTGATAGTGGTAGATGTGGTAGATGTCTAGTCTCCTTTGTGGCTCTAATATGATGGTGGTAGTGGGGTTGTAGATATCTAGTATCCCGTATGCCTCTAATCTGATAGTGGTAGTGGGTTGGTAGATGTCTAGTCTCCCTTGTGGCTCTAATCTGATAGTTGTAGTGGGCTGGTAGATGTCTAGTCTCCCTTGTGGCTCTAATCTTATAGTGGTAGTGGGTTGGTAGATGTCTAGTCTCCTTTATAACTCTAATCTTATAGTGGTAGTGGGGTGCTAGATGTCTAGTCTCCCTTATGGCTCTAATCTGATAGTGGTAGTGGGCTGGTAGATGTCTAGTCTCCCTAATGGCTCTAATCTGATAGTGGTAGTGGGGTGGTAGATGTCTAGTCTCCCTAATGGCTCTAATCTGATAGTGGTAGTGGGTTGGTAGATGTCTAGTCTCCTTTATGGCTCTAATCTGATAGTGGTTTTGTGGTGGTTGATGTCTAGTCTCCTTTATGGCTCTAATCTGATAGTGGTAGTGGGGTGGTAGATGTCTAGTCTCGCTTGTGTCACTAATCTGAAAGTGGTTGTGGGTTGGTAGATGTCTAGTCTCCTTTATAACTCTAATCTGATAGTGGTAGTGGGCTGGTAGATGTCTAGTCTCCCTTGTGGCTCTAATCTGATAGTTGTAGTGGGCTGGTAGATGTCTAGTCTCCTTTGTGGCTCTAATATGATGGTGGTAGTAGGGTTGTAGATATCTAGTATCCTGTATGACTCTAATCTGATAGTGGTAGTGGGCTGGTAGATGTCTAGTCTCCTTTATAACTCTAATCTGATAGTGGTAGTGGGGTGGTAGATGTCTAGTCTCGCTTGTGTCACTAATCTGATAGTGGTTGTGGGTTGGTAGATGTCTAGTCTCCTTTATAACTCTAATCTGATAGTGGTAGTGGGCTGGTAGATGTCTAGTCTCCCTTGTGGCTCTAATCTGATAGTTGTAGTGGGCTGGTAGATGTCTAGTCTCCCTAATGGCTCTAATCTGATAGTGGTAGTGGGGTGGTAGATTTCTAGTCTTCTTTATAGCTCTAATCTGATAGTGGTTTTGTGGTGGTTGATGTCTAGTCTCCTTTATGGCTCTAATCTGATAGTGGTAGATGTGGTAGATGTCTAGTCTCCTTTGTGGCTCTAATATGATGGTGGTAGTGGGGTTGTAGATATCTAGTATCCCGTATGACTCTAATCTGATAGTGGTAGTGGGCTGGTAGATGTCTAGTCTCCTTTATGCCTCTAATCTGATAGTTGTAGTGAGCTGGTAGTTGTCTAGTCTCCCTTGTGGCTCTAATCTGATAGTGGTTGTGGGTTGGTAGATGTCTAGTCTCCCTTGTGGCTCTAATCTGATAGTTGTAGTTGGCTGGTAGATGTCTAGTCTCCCTTGTGGATCTAATCTTATAGTGGTAGTGGGTTGGTAGATGTCTAGTCTCCTTTATAACTCTAATCTTATTGTGGTAGTGGGGTGCTAGATGTCTAGTCTCCCTTATGGCTCTAATCTGATAGTGGTAGTGGGCTGGTAGATGTCTAGTCTCCCTAATGGCTCTAATCTGATAGTGGTAGTGGGGTGGTAGATGTCTAGTCTCCTTTATGCCTCTAATCTGATAGTTGTAGTGAGCTGGTAGTTGTCTAGTCTACCTTGTGGCTCTAATCTGATAGTGGTTGTGGGTTGGTAGATGTCAAGTCTCCCTTGTGGCTCTAATCTGATAGTTGTAGTGGGCTGGTAGATGTCTAGTCTCCCTTGTGGCTCTAATCTTATAGTGGTAGTGGGTTGGTAGATGTCTAGTCTCCTTTATAACTCTAATCTTATAGTGGTAGTGGGGTGCTAGATGTCTAGTCTCCCTTATGGCTCTAATCTGATAGTGGTAGTGGGCTGGTAGATGTCTAGTCTCCCTAATGGCTCTAATCTGATAGTGGTAGTGGGGTGGTAGATGTCTAGTCTCCTTTATGGCTCTAATCTGATAGTGGTTTTGTGGTGGTTGATGTCTAGTCTCCTTTATGGCTCTAATCTGATAGTGGTAGATGTGGTAGATGTCTAGTCTCCTTTGTGGCTCTAATATGATGGTGGTAGTGGGGTTGTAGATATCTAGTATCCCGTATGTCTCTAATCTGATAGTGGTAGTGGGTTGGTAGATGTCTAGTCTCCCTTGTGGCTCTAATCTGATAGTTGTAGTGGGCTGGTAGATGTCTAGTCTCCCTTGTGGCTCTAATCTTATAGTGGTAGTGGGTTGGTAGATGTCTAGTCTCCTTTATAACTCTAATCTTATAGTGGTAGTGGGGTGCTAGATGTCTAGTCTCCCTTATGGCTCTAATCTGATAGTGGTAGTGGGCTGGTAGATGTCTAGTCTCCCTAATGGCTCTAATCTGATAGTGGTAGTGGGGTGGTAGATGTCTAGTCTCCCTAATGGCTCTAATCTGATAGTGGTAGTGGGTTGGTAGATGTCTAGTCTCCTTTATGGCTCTAATCTGATAGTGGTTTTGTGGTGGTTGATGTCTAGTCTCCTTTATGGCTCTAATCTGATAGTGGTAGTGGGGTGGTAGATGTGTAGTCTCGCTTGTGTCACTAATCTGATTGTGGTTGTGGGTTGGTAGATGTCTAGTCTCCTTTATAACTCTAATCTGATAGTGGTAGTGGGCTGGTAGATGTCTAGTCTCCCTTGTGGCTCTAATCTGATAGTTGTAGTGGGCTGGTAGATGTCTAGTCTCCTTTGTGGCTCTAATATGATGGTGGTAGTAGGGTTGTAGATATCTAGTATCCTGTATGACTCTAATCTGATAGTGGTAGTGGGCTGGTAGATGTCTAGTCTCCTTTATAACTCTAATCTGATAGTGGTAGTGGGGTGGTAGATGTCTAGTCTCGCTTGTGTCACTAATCTGATAGTGGTTGTGGGTTGGTAGATGTCTAGTCTCCTTTATAACTCTAATCTGATAGTGGTAGTGGGCTGGTAGATGTCTAGTCTCCCTTGTGGCTCTAATCTGATAGTTGTAGTGGGCTGGTAGATGTCTAGTCTCCCTTGTGGCTCTAATCTTATAGTGGTAGTGGGCTGGTAGATGTCTAGTCTCCTTTATAACTCTAATCTGAGAGTGGTAGTGGGCTGGTAGATGTCTAGTCTCCCTAATGGCTCTAATCTGATAGTGGTAGTGGGGTGCTAGATGTCTAGTCTCCCTTATGGCTCTAATCTGATAGTGGTAGTGGGGTGGTAGATGTCTAGTCTTCTATATGGCTCTAATCTGATAGTGGTTTTGTGGTGGTTGATGTCTAGTCTCCCTAATGGCTCTAATCTGATAGTGGTAGTGGGGTGGTAGATGTCTAGTCTTCTTTATGGCTCTAATCTGATAGTGGTTTTGTGGTGGTTGATGTCTAGTCTCCTTTATGGCTCTAATCTGATAGTGGTAGTGGGCTGGTAGATGTCTAGTCTCCTTTATAACTCTAATCTGATAGTGGTAGTGGGCTGGTAGATGTCTAGTCTCCCTAATGGCGCTAATCTGATAGTGGTAGTGGGGTGGTAGATGTCTAGTCTCCTTTATGGCTCTAATCTGATAGTGGTTTTGTGGTGGTTGATGTCTAGTCTCCTTTATGGCTCTAATCTGATAGTGGTAGATGTGGTAGATGTCTAGTCTCCTTTGTGGCTCTAATATGATGGTGGTAGTGGGGTTGTAGATATCTAGTATCCCGTATGACTCTAATCTGATAGTGGTAGTGGGCTGGTAGATGTCTAGTCTCCTTTATGCCTCTAATCTGATAGTTGTAGTGGGGTGGTAGATGTCTAGTCTCCCTAATGGCTCTAATCTGATAGTGGTAGTGGGGTGGTAGATGTCTAGTCTTCTTTATGGCTCTAATCTGATAGTGGTTTTGTGGTGGTTGATGTCTAGTCTCCTTTATGGCTCTAATCTGATAGTGGTAGATGTGGTAGATGTCTAGTCTCCTTTGTGGCTCTAATATGATGGTGGTAGTGGGGTTGTAGATATCTAGTATCCCTTATGACTCTAATCTGATAGTGGTAGTGGGGTGGTAGATGTCTAGTCGCCTTTATAACTCTAATCTGATAGTGGTAGTGGGCTGGTAGATGTCTAGTCTCCCTAATGGCTCTAATCTGATAGTTGTAGTGGGTTGGTAGATGTCTAGTCTCCTTTATAACTCTAATCTGATAGTGGTAGTGGGCTGGTAGATGTCTAGTCTCCCTTATGGCTCTAATTTGATAGTGGTAGTGGGCTGGTAGATGTCTAGTCTCCCTTATGGCTCTAATCTGATAGTGGTAGTGGGCTGGTAGATGTCTAGTCTCCCTAATGGCTCTAATCTGATAGTGGTAGTGGGTTGGTAGATGCCTAGTCTTCTTTATGGCTCTAATCTGATAGTGGTTTTGTGGTGGTTGATGTCTAGTGTCCTTTATGGCTCTAATCTGATAGTGGTAGATGTGGTAGATGTCTAGTCTCCTTTGTGGCTCTAATATGATGGTGGTAGTGGGGTTGTAGATATCTAGTATCCCTTATGACTCTAATCTGATAGTGGTAGTGGGGTGGTAGATGTCTAGTCGCCTTTATAACTCTAATCTGATAGTGGTAGTGGGCTGGTAGATGTCTAGTCTCCCTAATGGCTCTAATCTGATAGTTGTAGTGGGTTGGTAGATGTCTAGTCTCCTTTATAACTCTAATCTGATAGTGGTAGTGGGCTGGTAGATGTCTAGTCTCCCTTATGGCTCTAATTTGATAGTGGTAGTGGGCTGGTAGATGTCTAGTCTCCTTTATGGCTCTAATCTGAGAGTGGTTTTGTGGTGGTTGATGTCTAGTCTCCTTTATGGCTCTAATCTGATAGTGGTAGATGTGGTAGATGTCTAGTCTCCTTTGTGGCTCTAATATGATGGTGGTAGTGGGGTGGTAGATATCTAGTATCCCTTATGACTCTAATCTGATAGTGGTAGTGGGCTGGTAGATGTCTAGTCTCCCTAATGGCTCTAATCTGATAGTGGTAGTGGGTTGGTAGATGTCTAGTCTCCTTTATGGCTCTAATCTGATAGTGGTAGTGGGCTGGTAGATGTCTAGTCTCCCTTATGGCTCTAATCTGATAGTGGTAGTGGGGTGCTAGATGTCTAGTCTTCTATATGGCTCTAATCTGATAGTGGTTTTGTGCTGGTAGATGTCTAGTCTCCCTAATGGCTCTAATCTGATAGTGGTAGTGGGGTGGTAGATGTCTACTCTTCTTTATGGCTCTAATCTGATAGTGGTTTTGTGGTGGTTGATGTCTAGTCTCCTTTATGGCTCTAATCTGATAGTGGTAGATATGGTAGATGTCTAGTCTCCCTTGTGGCTCTAATCTGATAGTTGTAGTGGGCTGGTAGATGTCTAGTCTCCCTAATGGCTCTAATCTGATAGTGGTAGTGGGGTGGTAGATTTCTAGTCTTCTTTATGGCTCTAATCTGATAGTGGTTTTGTGGTGGTTGATGTCTAGTCTCCTTTATGGCTCTAATCTGATAGTGGTAGATGTGGTAGATGTCTAGTCTCCTTTGTGGCTCTAATATGATGGTGGTAGTGGGGTTGTAGATATCTAGTATCCCGTATGACTCTAATCTGATAGTGGTAGTGGGCTGGTAGATGTCTAGTCTCCTTTATGCCTCTAATCTGATTGTTGTAGTGAGCTGGTAGTTGTCTAGTCTCCCTTGTGGCTCTAATCTGATAGTGGTTGTGGGTTGGTAGATGTCTAGTCTCCCTTGTGGCTCTAATCTGATAGTTGTAGTGGGCTGGTAGATGTCTAGTCTCCCTTGTGGCTCTAATCTTATAGTGGTAGTGGGTTGGTAGATGTCTAGTCTCCTTTATAACTCTAATCTTATTGTGGTAGTGGGGTGCTAGATGTCTAGTCTCCCTTATGGCTCTAATCTGATAGTGGTAGTGGGCTGGTAGATGTCTAGTCTCCCTAATGGCTCTAATCTGATAGTGGTAGTGGGGTGGTAGATGTGTAGTCTCCTTTATGGCTCTAATCTGATAGTGGTTTTGTGGTGGTTGATGTCTAGTCTCCTTTATGGCTCTAATCTGATAGTGGTAGATGTGGTAGATGTCTAGTCTCCTTTGTGGCTCTAATATGATGGTGGTAGTGGGGTTGTAGATATCTAGTATCCCGTATGCCTCTAATCTGATAGTGGTAGTGGGTTGGTAGATGTCTAGTCTCCCTTGTGGCTCTAATCTGATAGTTGTAGTGGGCTGGTAGATGTCTAGTCTCCCTTGTGGCTCTAATCTTATAGTGGTAGTGGGTTGGTAGATGTCTAGTCTCCTTTATAACTCTAATCTTATAGTGGTAGTGGGGTGCTAGATGTCTAGTCTCCCTTATGGCTCTAATCTGATAGTGGTAGTGGGCTGGTAGATGTCTAGTCTCCCTAATGGCTCTAATCTGATAGTGGTAGTGGGGTGGTAGATGTCTAGTCTCCCTAATGGCTCTAATCTGATAGTGGTAGTGGGTTGGTAGATGTCTAGTCTCCTTTATGGCTCTAATCTGATAGTGGTTTTGTGGTGGTTGATGTCTAGTCTCCTTTATGGCTCTAATCTGATAGTGGTAGTGGGGTGGTAGATGTCTAGTCTCGCTTGTGTCACTAATCTGATTGTGGTTGTGGGTTGGTAGATGTCTAGTCTCCTTTATAACTCTAATCTGATAGTGGTAGTGGGCTGGTAGATGTCTAGTCTCCCTTGTGGCTCTAATCTGATAGTTGTAGTGGGCTGGTAGATGTCTAGTCTCCTTTGTGGCTCTAATATGATGGTGGTAGTAGGGTTGTAGATATCTAGTATCCTGTATGACTCTAATCTGATAGTGGTAGTGGGCTGGTAGATGTCTAGTCTCCTTTATAACTCTAATCTGATAGTGGTAGTGGGGTGGTAGATGTCTAGTCTCGCTTGTGTCACTAATCTGATAGTGGTTGTGGGTTGGTAGATGTCTAGTCTCCTTTATAACTCTAATCTGATAGTGGTAGTGGGCTGGTAGATGTCTAGTCTCCCTTGTGGCTCTAATCTGATAGTTGTAGTGGGCTGGTAGATGTCTAGTCTCCCTAATGGCTCTAATCTGATAGTGGTAGTGGGGTGGTAGATTTCTAGTCTTCTTTATAGCTCTAATCTGATAGTGGTTTTGTGGTGGTTGATGTCTAGTCTCCTTTATGGCTCTAATCTGATAGTGGTAGATGTGGTAGATGTCTAGTCTCCTTTGTGGCTCTAATATGATGGTGGTAGTGGGGTTGTAGATATCTAGTATCCCGTATGACTCTAATCTGATAGTGGTAGTGGGGTGGTAGATGTCTAGTCTCCTTTATGCCTCTAATCTGATAGTTGTAGTGAGCTGGTAGTTGTCTAGTCTCCCTTGTGGCTCTAATCTGATAGTGGTTGTGGGTTGGTAGATGTCTAGTCTCCCTTGTGGCTCTAATCTGATAGTTGTAGCGGGCTGGTAGATGTCTAGTCTCCCTTGTGGATCTAATCTTATAGTGGTAGTGGGTTGGTAGATGTCTAGTCTCCTTTATAACTCTAATCTTATAGTGGTAGTGGGGTGCTAGATGTCTAGTCTCCCTTATGGCTCTAATCTGATAGTGGTAGTGGGCTGGTAGATGTCTAGTCTCCCTAATGGCTCTAATCTGATAGTGGTAGTGGGGTGGTAGATGTCTAGTCTCCTTTATGCCTCTAATCTGATAGTTGTAGTGAGCTGGTAGTTGTCTAGTCTCCCTTGTGGCTCTAATCTGATAGTGGTTGTGGGTTGGTAGATGTCAAGTCTCCCTTGTGGCTCTAATCTGATAGTTGTAGTGGGCTGGTAGATGTCTAGTCTCCCTTGTGGCTCTAATCTTATAGTGGTAGTGGGTTGGTAGATGTCTAGTCTCCTTTATAACTCTAATCTTATAGTGGTAGTGGGGTGCTAGATGTCTAGTCTCCCTTATGGCTCTAATCTGATAGTGGTAGTGGGCTGGTAGATGTCTAGTCTCCCTAATGGCTCTAATCTGATAGTGGTAGTGGGGTGGTAGATGTCTAGTCTCCTTTATGGCTCTAATCTGATAGTGGTTTTGTGGTGGTTGATGTCTAGTCTCCTTTATGGCTCTAATCTGATAGTGGTAGATGTGGTAGATGTCTAGTCTCCTTTGTGGCTCTAATATGATGGTGGTAGTGGGGTTGTAGATATCTAGTATCCCGTATGTCTCTAATCTGATAGTGGTAGTGGGTTGGTAGATGTCTAGTCTCCCTTGTGGCTCTAATCTGATAGTTGTAGTGGGCTGGTAGATGTCTAGTCTCCCTTGTGGCTCTAATCTTATAGTGGTAGTGGGTTGGTAGATGTCTAGTCTCCTTTATAACTCTAATCTTATAGTGGTAGTGGGGTGCTAGATGTCTAGTCTCCCTTATGGCTCTAATCTGATAGTGGTAGTGGGCTGGTAGATGTCTAGTCTCCCTAATGGCTCTAATCTGATAGTGGTAGTGGGGTGGTAGATGTCTAGTCTCCCTAATGGCTCTAATCTGATAGTGGTAGTGGGTTGGTAGATGTCTAGTCTCCTTTATGGCTCTAATCTGATAGTGGTTTTGTGGTGGTTGATGTCTAGTCTCCTTTATGGCTCTAATCTGATAGTGGTAGTGGGGTGGTAGATGTGTAGTCTCGCTTGTGTCACTAATCTGATTGTGGTTGTGGGTTGGTAGATGTCTAGTCTCCTTTATAACTCTAATCTGATAGTGGTAGTGGGCTGGTAGATGTCTAGTCTCCCTTGTGGCTCTAATCTGATAGTTGTAGTGGGCTGGTAGATGTCTAGTCTCCTTTGTGGCTCTAATATGATGGTGGTAGTAGGGTTGTAGATATCTAGTATCCTGTATGACTCTAATCTGATAGTGGTAGTGGGCTGGTAGATGTCTAGTCTCCTTTATAACTCTAATCTGATAGTGGTAGTGGGGTGGTAGATGTCTAGTCTCGCTTGTGTCACTAATCTGATAGTGGTTGTGGGTTGGTAGATGTCTAGTCTCCTTTATAACTCTAATCTGATAGTGGTAGTGGGCTGGTAGATGTCTAGTCTCCCTTGTGGCTCTAATCTGATAGTTGTAGTGGGCTGGTAGATGTCTAGTCTCCCTTGTGGCTCTAATCTTATAGTGGTAGTGGGCTGGTAGATGTCTAGTCTCCTTTATAACTCTAATCTGAGAGTGGTAGTGGGCTGGTAGATGTCTAGTCTCCCTTATGGCTCTAATCTGATAGTGGTAGTGGGGTGCTAGATGTCTAGTCTCCCTTATGGCTCTAATCTGATAGTGGTAGTGGGGTGGTAGATGTCTAGTCTTCTTTATGGCTCTAATCTGATAGTGGTTTTGTGGTGGTTGATGTCTAGTCTCCCTAATGGCTCTAATCTGATAGTGGTAGTGGGGTGGTAGATGTCTAGTCTTCTTTATGGCTCTAATCTGATAGTGGTTTTGTGGTGGTTGATGTCTAGTCTCCTTTATGGCTCTAATCTGATAGTGGTAGATATGGTAGATGTCTAGTCTCCCTTGTGGCTCTAATCTGATAGTGGTAGTGGGCTGGTAGATGTCTAGTCTCCCTAATGGCGCTAATCTGATAGTGGTAGTGGGGTGGTAGATGTCTAGTCTCCTTTATGGCTCTAATCTGATAGTGGTTTTGTGGTGGTTGATGTCTAGTCTCCTTTATGGCTCTAATCTGATAGTGGTAGATGTGGTAGATGTCTAGTCTCCTTTGTGGCTCTAATATGATGGTGGTAGTGGGGTTGTAGATATCTAGTATCCCGTATGACTCTAATATGATAGTGGTTGTGGGTTGGTAGATGTCTAGTCTCCCTTGTGGCTCTAATCTGATAGTTGTAGTGGGCTGGTAGATGTCTAGTCTCCCTTGTGGCTCTAATCTTATAGTGGTAGTGGGTTGGTAGATGTCTAGTCTCCTTTATAACTCTAATCTTATTGTGGTAGTGGGGTGCTAGATGTCTAGTCTCCCTTATGGCTCTAATCTGATAGTGGTAGTGGGCTGGTAGATGTCTAGTCTCCCTAATGGCTCTAATCTGATAGTGGTAGTGGGGTGGTAGATGTCTAGTCTCCTTTATGCCTCTAATCTGATAGTTGTAGTGAGCTGGTAGTTGTCTAGTCTCCCTTGTGGCTCTAATCTGATAGTGGTTGTGGGTTGGTAGATGTCAAGTCTCCCTTGTGGCTCTAATCTGATAGTTGTAGTGGGCTGGTAGATGTCTAGTCGCCCTTGTGGCTCTAATCTTATAGTGGTGGTGGGTTGGTAGATGTCTAGTCTCCTTTATAACTCTAATCTTATAGTGGTAGTGGGGTGCTAGATGTCTAGTCTCCCTTATGGCTCTAATCTGATAGTGGTAGTGGGCTGGTAGATGTCTAGTCTCCCTAATGGCTCTAATCTGATAGTGGTAGTGGGGTGGTAGATGTCTAGTCTCCTTTATGGCTCTAATCTGATAGTGGTTTTGTGGTGGTTGATGTCTAGTCTCCTTTATGGCTCTAATCTGATAGTGGTAGATGTGGTAGATGTCTAGTCTCCTTTGTGGCTCTAATATGATGGTGGTAGTGGGGTTGTAGATATCTAGTATCCCGTATGTCTCTAATCTGATAGTGGTAGTGGGGTGCTAGATGTCTAGTCTCCCTTATGGCTCTAATCTGATAGTGGTAGTGGGCTGGTAGATGTCTAGTCTCCCTAATGGCTCTAATCTGATAGTGTTAGTGGGTTGGTAGATGTCTAGTCTCCTTTATAACTCTAATCTTATTGTGGTAGTGGGGTGCTAGATGTCTAGTCTCCCTTATGGCTCTAATCTGATAGTGGTAGTGGGTTGGTAGATGTCTAGTCTCCTGTATGGCTCTAATCTGATAGTGGTTTTGTGGTGGTTGATGTCTAGTCTCCTTTATGGCTCTAATCTGATAGTGGTAGTGGGGTGGTAGATGTCTAGTCTCGCTTGTGTCACTAATCTGATAGTGGTAGTGGGCTGGTAGATGTCTAGTCTCCCTTGTGGCTCTAATCTGATAGTTGTAGTGGGCTGGTAGATGTCTAGTCTCCTTTATAACTCTAATCTGATAGTGGTAGTGGGGTGGTAGATGTCTAGTCTCGCTTGTGTCACTAATCTGATAGTGGTTGTGGGTTGGTAGATGTCTAGTCTCCTTTATAACTCTAATCTGATAGTGGTAGTGGGCTGGTAGATGTCTAGTCTCCCTTGTGGCTCTAATCTGATAGTTGTAGTGGGCTGGTAGATGTCTAGTCTCCCTTGTGGCTCTAATCTTATAGTGGTAGTGGGCTGGTAGATGTCTAGTCTCCTTTATAACTCTAATCTGAGAGTGGTAGTGGGCTGGTAGATATCTAGTCTCCCTAATGGCTCTAATCTGATAGTGGTTGTGGGTTGGTAGATGTCTAGTCTCCTTTATAACTCTAATCTGATAGTGGTAGTGGGGTGGTCGATGTCTAGTCTCCCTTATGGCTCTAATCTGATAGTGGTTTTGTGGTGGTTGATGTCTAGTCTCCTTTATGGTTCTAATCTGATAGTGGTAGATATGGTAGATGTCTAGTCTCCTTTGTGGCTCTAATATGATGGTGGTAGTGGGGTCGTAGATATCTAGTCTCCCTTATGGCTCTAATCTGATAGTGGTAGTGGGCTGGTAGATGTCTAGTCTCCCTAATGGCTCTAATCTGATAGTGGTAGTGGGTTGGTAGATGTCTAGTCTTCTTTATGGCTCTAATCTGATAATGGTTTTGTGGTGGTTGATGTCTAGTCTCCTTTATGGTTCTAATCTGATAGTGGTAGATATGGTAGATGTCTAGTCTCCTTTGTGGCTCTAATATGTTGGTGGTAGTGGGGTCGTAGATATCTAGTCTCCATTATGGCTCTAATCTGATAGTGGTAGTGGGCTGGTAGATGTCTAGTCTCCCTAATGGCTCTAATCTGATCGTGGTAGTGGGGTGCTAGATGTCTATTCTCCCTTATGGCTCTAATCTGATAGTGGTAGTGGGATGCTAGATGTCTAGTCTCCCTTATGGCTCTAATCTGATAGTGGTAGTGGGGTGCTAGATGTCTAGTCTCCCTTATGGCTCTAATCTGATAGTTGTAGTGGGGTGGTAGATGTCTAGTCTCCTTTATGGCTCTAATCTGATAGTGGTTTTGTGGTGATTGATGTCTAGTCTCCTTTATGGCTCTAATCTGATAGTGGTAGATATGGTAGATGTCTAGTCTCATTTGTGGCTCTAATATGATGGTTGAAGTGGGGTTGTAGATATCTAGTATCCCTTATGACTCTAATCTGATAGTGGTAGTTTGCTGGTAGATGTCTAGTCTCCTTTATAACTCTAATCTGATAGTGGTAGTGGGGTGGTAGATGTCTAGTCTCGCTTGTGTCACTAATCTGATAGTGGTTGTGGGTTGGTAGATGTCTAGTCTCCTTTATAACTCTAATCTGATAGTGGTAGTGGGCTGGTAGATGTCTAGTCTCCCTAATGGCTCTAATCTGATAGTGGTTGTGGGGTGCTAGATGTCTAGTCTTCCTTATGGCTCTAATCTGATAGTGGTAGCGGGCTGGTAGATGTCTAGTCTCCCTAATGGCTCTAATCTGATAGTGGTAGTGGGGTGGTAGATGTCTAGTCTTCTTTATGGCTCTAATCTGATAGTGGTATTGTGGTGGTTGATGTCTAGTCTCCTTTATGGCTCTATTCTGATAGTGGTAGATATGGTAGATGTCTAGTCTCCTTTGTGGCTCTAATCTGATAGTGGTTTTGTGGTGGTTGATGTCTAGTCTCCTTTATGGCTCTAATCTGATAGTGGTAGATATGGTAGATGTCTAGTCTCCTTTGTGGCTCTAATATGATGGTGGTAGTGGGTTGGTAGATGTCTAGTCTCCTTTATAACTCTAATCTGATAGTGGTAGTGGGGTGCTAGATGTCTAGTCTCCCTAATGGCTCTAATCTGATAGTGGTTTTGTGGTGGTTGATGTCTAGTCTCCTTTATGGCTCTAATCTGATAGTGGTAGATGTGGTAGATGTCTAGTCTCCTTTGTGGCTCTAATATGATGGTGGTAGTGGGGTTGTAGATATCTAGTATCCCTTATGACTCTAATCTGATAGTGGTAGTGGGGTGGTAGATGTCTAGTCGCCTTTATAACTCTAATCTGATAGTGGTAGTGGGCTGGTAGATGTCTAGTCTCCCTAATGGCTCTAATCTGATAGTTGTAGTGGTGGTTGGTAGATGTCTAGTCTCCTTTATAACTCTAATCTGATAGTTGTAGTGGGTTGGTAGATGTCTAGTCTCCTTTATGGCTCTAATCTGATAGTGGTACTGGGTTGGTAGATGTCTAGTCTCCTTTATAACTCTAATCTGATAATGGTAGTGGGCTGGTAGATGTCTAGTCTCCCTTGTGGCTCTAATCTGATAGTTGTAGTGGGCTGGTAGATGTCTAGTCTCCCTTGTGGCTTTAATCTTATAGTGGTAGTGGGTTGGTAGATGTCTAGTCTCCTTTATAACTCTAATCTGATAGTGGTAGTGGGGTGGTTGATGTCTAGTCTCCTTTATGGCTCTAATCTGATAGTGGTAGATGTGGTAGATGTCTAGTCTCCTTTATGCCTCTAATCTGATAGTGGTAGTGGGTTGGTAGATGTCTAGTCTCCTTTATGCCTCTAATCTGATAGTGGTAGTGGGCTGGTAGATGTCTAGTCTCCCTTATGGCTCTAATCTGATAGTGGTAGTGGGGTGCTAGATGTCTAGTCTCCCTCATGGCTCTAATCTGATAGTGGTAGTGGGCTGGTAGATGTCTAGTCTCCCTTATGGCTCTAATCTGATAGTGGTAGTGGGCTGGTAGATGTCTAGTCTCCCTCATGGCTCTAATCTGATAGTGGTAGTGGGCTGGTAGATGTCTAGTCTCCCTTATGGCTCTAATCTGATAGTGGTAGTGGGGTGCTTGATGTCTAGTCTCCCTTATGGCTCTAATCTGATAGTGGTAGTGGGGTGGTAGATGTCTAGTCTTCTTTATGGCTCTAATCTGATAGTGGTTTTGTGGTGGTTGATGTCTAGTCTCCCTAATGGCTCTAATCTGATAGTTGTAGTGGGTTGGTAGATGTCTAGTCTCCTTTATGGCTCTAATCTGATAGTGGTACTGGGTTGGTAGATGTCTAGTCTCCTTTATAACTCTAATCTGATAATGGTAGTGGGCTGGTAGATGTCTAGTCTCCCTTGTGGCTCTAATCTGATAGTTGTAGTGGGCTGGTAGATGTCTAGTCTCCCTTGTGGCTCTAATCTTATAGTGGTAGTGGGGTGGTTGATGTCTAGTCTCCTTTATGGCTCTAATCTGATAGTGGTAGATGTGGTAGATGTCTAGTCTCCTTTATGCCTCTAATCTGATAGTGGTAGTGGGTTGGTAGATGTCTAGTCTCCTTTATGCCTCTAATCTGATAGTGGTAGTGGGCTGGTAGATGTTTAGTCTCCCTTATGGCTCTAATCTGATAGTGGTAGTGGGGTGCTAGATGTCTAGTCTCCCTTAAGGCTCTAATCTGATAGTGGTAGTGGGCTGGTAGATGTCTAGTCTCCCTTATGGCTCTAATCTGATAGTGGTAGTGGGGTGCTTGATGTCTAGTCTCCCTAATGGCTCTAATCTGATAGTGGTAGTGGGGTGGTAGATGTCTAGTCTTCTGTATGGCTCTAATCTGATAGTGGTTTTGTGGTGGTAGATGTCTAGTCTTCTTTATGGCTCTAATCTGATAGTGGTTTTGTGGTGGTTGATGTCTAGTCTCCCTAATGGCTCTAATCTGATAGTGGTAGTGGGGTGGTAGATGTCTGGTCTTCTGTATGGCTCTAATCTGATAGTGGTTTTGTGGTGGTTGATGTCTAGTCTCCTTTATGGCTCTAATCTGATAGTGGTAGATATGGTAGATGTCTAGTCTACCTTGTGGCTCTAATCTGATAGTGGTTGTGGGTTGGTAGATGTCTAGTCTCCTTTATAACTCTAATCTGATAGTGGTAGTGGGCTGGTAGATGTCTAGTCTCCCTAATGGCTCTAATCTGATAGTTGTAGTGAGTTGGTAGATGTCTAGTCTCCTTTATGGCTCTAATCTGATAGTGGTACTGGGTTGGTAGATGTCTAGTCTCCTTTATAACTCTAATCTGATAATGGTAGTGGGCTGGTAGATGTCTAGTCTCCCTTGTGGCTCTAATCTGATTGTTGTAGTGGGCTGGTAGATGTCTAGTCTCCCTTGTGGCTCTAATCTTATAGTGGTAGTGGGTTGGTAGATGTCTAGTCTCCTTTATAACTCTAATCTGATAGTGGTAGTGGGGTGGTTGATGTCTAGTCTCCTTTATGGCTCTAATTTGATAGTGGTAGATGTGGTAGATGTCTAGTCTCCTTTATGCCTCTAATCTGATAGTGGTAGTGGGTTGGTAGATGTCTAGTCTCCTTTATGCCTCTAATCTGATAGTGGTAGTGGGCTGGTAGATGTTTAGTCTCCCTTATGGCTCTAATCTGATAGTGGTAGTGGGGTGCTAGATGTCTAGTCTCCCTTAAGGCTCTAATCTGATAGTGGTAGTGGGCTGGTAGATGTCTAGTCTCCCTTATGGCTCTAATCTGATAGTGGTAGTGGGGTGCTTGATGTCTAGTCTCCCTAATGGCTCTAATCTGATAGTGGTAGTGGGGTGGTAGATGTCTGGTCTTCTGTATGGCTCTAATCTGATAGTGGTTTTGTGGTGGTAGATGTCTAGTCTTCTTTATGGCTCTAATCTGATAGTGGTTTTGTGGTGGTTGATGTCTAGTCTCCCTAATGGCTCTAATCTGATAGTGGTAGTGGGGTGGTAGATGTCTGGTCTTCTGTATGGCTCTAATCTGATAGTGGTTTTGTGGTGGTTGATGTCTAGTCTCCTTTATGGCTCTAATCTGATAGTGGTAGATATGGTAGATGTCTAGTCTACCTTGTGGCTCTAATCTGATAGTGGTTGTGGGTTGGTAGATGTCTAGTCTCCCTTGTGGCTCTAATCTGATAGTTGTAGTGGGCTGGTAGATGTCTAGTCTCCCTAATGGCTAAAATCTGATAGTGGTAGTGGGCTGGTAGATGTGTAGTCTCCCTTATGGCTCTAATCTGATAGCGGTAGTGGGGTGCTAGATGTCTAGTCTCCCTTATGGCTCTAATCTGATAGTGGTAGTGGGGTGGTAGATGTCTAGTCTTTTTTATGGCTCTAATCTGATAGTGGTTTTGTGGTGGTTGATGTCTAGTCTCCCTAATGGCTCTAATCTGATAGTTGTAGTGGGTTGGTAGATGTCTAGTCTCCTTTATAACTCTAATCTGAAAATGGTAGTGGGCTGGTAGATGTCTAGTCTCCCTTGTGGCTCTAATCTGATAGTTGTAGTGGGCTGGTAGATGTCTAGTCTCCCTTGTGGCTCTAATCTTATAGTGGTAGTGGGTTGGTAGATGTCTAGTCTCCTTTATAACTCTAATCTGATAGTGGTAGTGGGGTGGTTGATGTCTAGTCTCCTTTATGGCTCTAATCTGATAGTGGTAGATGTCTAGTCTCCTTTGTGGCTCTAATCTGATAGTGGTAGTGGGTTGGTAGATGTCTAGTCTCCTTTATGCCTCTAATCTGATAGTGGTAGTGGGCTGGTAGATGTCTAGTCTCCCTTATGGCTCTAATCTGATAGTGGTAGTGGGGTGCTAGATGTCTAGTCTCCCTTATGATTCTAATCTGATAGTGGTAGTGGGCTGGTAGATGTGTAGTCTCCTTTATAACTCTAATCTGATAGTGGTAGTGGGCTGGTAGATGTCTAGTCTCCCTTATGGCTCTAATCTGATAGTGGTAGTGGGGTGGTAGATGTCTAGTCTTCTTTATGGCTCTAATCTGATAGTGGTTTTGTGGTGGTTGATGTCTAGTCTCCTTTATGGCTCTAATCTGATAGTGGTAGATGTGGTAGATGTCTAGTCTCCTTTGTGGCTCTAATCTGATAGTGGTAGTGGGTTGGTAGATGTATAGTCTCCTTTATGCCTCTAATCTGATAGTGGTAGTGGGCTGGTAGATGTCTAGTCTCCCTTATGGCTCTAATCTGATAGTGGTAGTGGGGTGCTAGATGTCTAGTCTCCCTTATGGCTCTAATCTGATAGTGGTAGTGGGCTGGTAGATGTCTAGTCTCCTTTATAACTCTAATCTGATAGTGGTAGTGGGCTGGTAGATGTCTAGTCTCCCTTATGGCTCTAATCTGATAGTGGTAGTGGGGTTCTAGATGTCTAGTCTCCCTAATGGCTCTAATCTGATAGTGGTAGTGGGGTGGTAGATGTCTAGTCTTCTTTATGGCTCTAATCTGATAGTGGTTTTGTGGTGGTTGATGTCTAGTCTCCCTAATGGCTCTAATCTGATAGTGGTAGTGGGGTGGTAGATGTCTAGTCTTCTTTATGGCTCTAATCTGATAGTGGTTTTGTGGTGGTTGATGTCTAGTCTCCTTTATGGCTCTAATCTGATAGTGGTAGATATGGTAGATGTCTAGTCTCCCTTGTGGCTCTAATCTGATAGTGGTTGTGGGTTGGTAGATGTCTAGTCTCCCTTGTGGCTCTAATCTGATAGTTGTAGTGGGCTGGTAGATGTCTAGTCTCCCTAATGGCTCTAATCTGATAGTGGTAGTGGGGTGGTAGATGTCTAGTCTTCTTTATGGCTCTAATCTGATAGTGGTTTTGTGGTGGTTGATGTCTAGTCTCCTTTATGGCTCTAATCTGATAGTGGTAGATGTGGTAGATGTCTAGTCTCCTTTGTGGCTCTAATATGATGGTGGTAGTGGGGTTGTAGATATCTAGTATCCCGTATGACTCTAATCTGATAGTGGTAGTGGGCTGGTAGATGTCTAGTCTCCTTTATGCCTCTAATCTGATCGTTGTAGTGAGCTGGTAGTTGTCTAGTCTCCCTTGTGGCTCTAATCTGATAGTGGTTGTGGGTTGGTAGATGTCTAGTCTTCTTTATGGCTCTAATCTGATAGTGGTTTTGTGGTGGTTGATGTCTAGTCTCCTTTATGGCTCTAATCTGATAGTGGTAGATATGGTAGATGTCTAGTCTCCCTTGTGGCTCTAATCTGATAGTGGTTGTGGGTTGGTAGATGTCTAGTCTCCCTTGTGGCTCTAATCTGATAGTTGTAGTGGGCTGGTAGATGTCTAGTCTCCCTTGTGGCTCTAATCTTATAGTGGTAGTGGGTTGGTAGATGTCTAGTCTCCTTTATAACTCTAATCTGATAGTGGTAGTGGGGTGGTTGATGTCTAGTCTCCTTTATGGCTCTAATTTGATAGTGGTAGATGTGGTAGATGTCTAGTCTCCTTTATGCCTCTAATCTGATAGTGGTAGTGGGTTGGTAGATGTCTAGTCTCCTTTATGCCTCTAATCTGATAGTGGTAGTGGGCTGGTAGATGTTTAGTCTCCCTTATGGCTCTAATCTGATAGTGGTAGTGGGGTGCTAGATGTCTAGTCTCCCTTAAGGCTCTAATCTGATAGTGGTAGTGGGCTGGTAGATGTCTAGTCTCCCTTATGGCTCTAATCTGATAGTGGTAGTGGGGTGCTTGATGTCTAGTCTCCCTAATGGCTCTAATCTGATAGTGGTAGTGGGGTGGTAGATGTCTGGTCTTCTGTATGGCTCTAATCTGATAGTGGTTTTGTGGTGGTAGATGTCTAGTCTTCTTTATGGCTCTAATCTGATAGTGGTTTTGTGGTGGTTGATGTCTAGTCTCCCTAATGGCTCTAATCTGATAGTGGTAGTGGGGTGGTAGATGTCTGGTCTTCTGTATGGCTCTAATCTGATAGTGGTTTTGTGGTGGTTGATGTCTAGTCTCCTTTATGGCTCTAATCTGATAGTGGTAGATATGGTAGATGTCTAGTCTACCTTGTGGCTCTAATCTGATAGTGGTTGTGGGTTGGTAGATGTCTAGTCTCCCTTGTGGCTCTAATCTGATAGTTGTAGTGGGCTGGTAGATGTCTAGTCTCCCTAATGGCTAAAATCTGATAGTGGTAGTGGGGTGGTAGATGTGTAGTCTCCCTTATGGCTCTAATCTGATAGCGGTAGTGGGGTGCTAGATGTCTAGTCTCCCTTATGGCTCTAATCTGATAGTTGTAGTGGGGTGGTAGATGTCTAGTCTTTTTTATGGCTCTAATCTGATAGTGGTTTTGTGGTGGTTGATGTCTAGTCTCCCTAATGGCTCTAATCTGATAGAAGTAGTGGGTTGGTAGATGTCTAGTCTCCTTTATAACTCTAATCTGATAGTGGTAGTGGGCTGGTAGATGTCTAGTCTCCCTAATGGCTCTAATCTGATAGTTGTAGTGGGTTGGTAGTTGTCTAGTCTCCTTTATGGCTCTAATCTGATAGTGGTACTGGGTTGGTAGATGTCTAGTCTCCTTTATAACTCTAATCTGAAAATGGTAGTGGGCTGGTAGATGTCTAGTCTCCCTTGTGGCTCTAATCTGATAGTTGTAGTGGGCTGGTAGATGTCTAGTCTCCCTTGTGGCTCTAATCTTATAGTGGTAGTGGGTTGGTAGATGTCTAGTCTCCTTTATAACTCTAATCTGATAGTGGTAGTGGGGTGGTTGATGTCTAGTCTCCTTTATGGCTCTAATCTGATAGTGGTAGATGTCTAGTCTCCTTTGTGGCTCTAATCTGATAGTGGTAGTGGGTTGGTAGATGTCTAGTCTCCTTTATGCCTCTAATCTGATAGTGGTAGTGGGCTGGTAGATGTCTAGTCTCCCTTATGGCTCTAATCTGATAGTGGTAGTGGGTTGGTAGATGTCTAGTCTCCCTTATGCCTCTAATCTGATAGTGGTAGTGGGCTGGTAGATGTGTAGTCTCCTTTATAACTCTAATCTGATAGTGGTAGTGGGCTGGTAGATGTCTAGTCTCCCTTATGGCTCTAATCTGATAGTGGTAGTGGGGTGGTAGATGTCTAGTCTTCTTTATGGCTCTAATCTGATAGTGGTTTTGTGGTGGTTGATGTCTAGTCTCCTTTATGGCTCTAATCTGATAGTGGTAGATGTGGTAGATGTCTAGTCTCCTTTGTGGCTCTAATCTGATAGTGGTAGTGGGTTGGTAGATGTATAGTCTCCTTTATGCCTCTAATCTGATAGTGGTAGTGGGCTGGTAGATGTCTAGTCTCCCTTATGGCTCTAATCTGATAGTGGTAGTGGGGTGCTAGATGTCTAGTCTCCCTTATGGCTCTAATCTGATAGTGGTAGTGGGCTGGTAGATGTCTAGTCTCCTTTATAACTCTAATCTGATAGTGGTAGTGGGCTGGTAGATGTCTAGTCTCCTTTATGGCTCTAATCTGATAGTGGTAGTGGGGTTCTAGATGTCTAGTCTCCCTAATGGCTCTAATCTGATAGTGGTAGTGGGGTGGTAGATGTCTAGTCTTCTTTATGGCTCTAATCTGATAGTGGTTTTGTGGTGGTTGATGTCTAGTCTCCCTAATGGCTCTAATCTGATAGTGGTAGTGGGGTGGTAGATGTCTAGTCTTCTTTATGGCTCTAATCTGATAGTGGTTTTGTGGTGGTTGATGTCTAGTCTCCTTTATGGCTCTAATCTGATAGTGGTAGATATGGTAGATGTCTAGTCTCCCTTGTGGCTCTAATCTGATAGTGGTTGTGGGTTGGTAGATGTCTAGTCTCCCTTGTGGCTCTAATCTGATAGTTGTAGTGGGCTGGTAGATGTCTAGTCTCCCTAATGGCTCTAATCTGATAGTGGTAGTGGGGTGGTAGATGTCTAGTCTTCTTTATGGCTCTAATCTGATAGTGGTTTTGTGGTGGTTGATGTCTAGTCTCCTTTATGGCTCTAATCTGATAGTGGTAGATGTGGTAGATGTCTAGTCTCCTTTGTGGCTCTAATATGATGGTGGTAGTGGGGTTGTAGATATCTAGTATCCCGTATGACTCTAATCTGATAGTGGTAGTGGGCTGGTAGATGTCTAGTCTCCTTTATGCCTCTAATCTGATCGTTGTAGTGAGCTGGTAGTTGTCTAGTCTCCCTTGTGGCTCTAATCTGATAGTGGTTGTGGGTTGGTAGATGTCTAGTCTTCTTTATGGCTCTAATCTGATAGTGGTTTTGTGGTGGTTGATGTCTAGTCTCCTTTATGGCTCTAATCTGATAGTGGTAGATATGGTAGATGTCTAGTCTCCCTTGTGGCTCTAATCTGATAGTGGTTGTGGGTTGGTAGATGTCTAGTCTCCCTTGTGGCTCTAATCTGATAGTTGTAGTGGGCTGGTAGATGTCTAGTCTCCCTAATGGCTCTTATCTGATAGTGGTAGTGGGGTGGTAGATGTCTAGTCTTCTTTATGGCTCTAATCTGATAGTGGTTTTGTGGTGGTTGATGTCTAGTCTCCTTTATGGCTCTAATCTGATAGTGGTAGATGTGGTAGATGTCTAGTCTCCTTTGTGGCTCTAATATGATGGTGGTAGTGGGGTTGTAGATATCTAGTATCCCGTATGACTCTAATCTGATAGTGGTAGTGGGCTGGTAGATGTCTAGTCTCCTTTATGCCTCTAATCTGATCGTTGTAGTGAGCTGGTAGTTGTCTAGTCTCCCTTGTGGCTCTAATCTGATAGTGGTTGTGGGTTGGTAGAGGTCTAGTCTCCCTTGTGGCTCTAATCTGATAGTTGTAGTGGGCTGGTAGATGTCTAGTCTCCCTTGTGGCTCTAATCTTATAGTGGTAGTGGGTTGGTAGATGTCTAGTCTCTTTTATAACTCTAATCTTATAGTGGTAGTGGGGTGCTAGATGTTTAGTGTCCCTTATGGCTCTAATCTGATAGTGGTAGTGGGCTGGTAGATGTCTAGTCTCCCTAATGGCTCTAATCTGATAGTGGTTGTGGGTTGGTAGATGTCTAGTCTCCTTTATAACTCTAATCTGATAGTGGTAGTGGGGTGGTCGATGTCTAGTCTCCCTTATGGCTCTAATCTGATAGTGGTAGTGGGGTGCTAGATGTCTAGTCTTCTTTATGGCTCTAATCTGATAGTGGTTTTGTGGTGGTTGATGTCTAGTGTCCTTTATGGCTCTAATCTGATAGTGGTAGATGTGGTAGATGTCTAGTCTCCTTTGTGGCTCTAATATGATGGTGGTAGTGGGGTTGTAGATATCTAGTATCCCGTATGACTCTAATCTGATAGTGGTAGTGGGCTGGTAGATGTCTAGTCTCCTTTATGCCTCTAATCTGATCGTTGTAGTGAGCTGGTAGTTGTCTAGTCTCCCTTGTGGCTCTAACCTGATAGTGGTTGTGGGTTGGTAGATGTCTAGTCTCCCTTGTGGCTCTAATCTGATAGTTGTAGTGGGCTGGTAGATGTCTAGTCTCCCTTGTGGCTCTAATCTTATAGTGGTAGTGGGTTGGTAGATGTCTAGTCTCTTTTATAACTCTAATCTTATAGTGGTAGTGGGGTGCTAGATGTCTAGTGTCCCTTATGGCTCTAATCTGATAGTGGTAGTGGGCTGTTAGATGTCTAGTCTCCCTAATGGCTCTAATCTGATAGTGGTTGTGGGTTGGTAGATGTCTAGTCTCCTTTATAACTCTAATCTGATAGTGGTAGTGGGGTGGTCGATGTCTAGTCTCCCTTATGGCTCTAATCTGATAGTGGTAGTGGGGTGCTAGATGTCTAGTCTCCCTTATGGCTCTAATCTGATAGTGGTAGTGGGCTGGTAGATGTCTAGTCTCCCTAATGGCTCTAATCTGATAGTGGTAGTGGCTTGGTAGATGTCTAGTCTCCTTTATGGCTCTAATCTGATAGTGGTAGATGTGGTAGATGTCTAGTCTCCTTTGTGGCACTAATATGATGGTGGTAGTGGGGTTGTAGATATCTAGTATCCCTTATGACTCTAATCTGATAGTGGTAGTGGGGTGGTAGATGTCTAGTCGCCTTTATAACTCTAATATGATAGTGGTAGTGGGCTGGTAGATGTTTAGTCTCCCTAATGGCTCTAATCTGATAGTTGTAGTGGGTTGGTAGATGTCTAGTCTCCTTTATAACTCTAATCTGATAGTGGTAGTGGGCTGGTAGATGTCTAGTCTCCCTTATGGCTCTAATTTGATAGTGGTAGTGGGCTGGTAGATGTCTAGTCTCCTTTATGGCTCTAATCTGATAGTGGTTTTGTGGTGGTCGATGTCTAGTCTCCTTTATGGCTCTAATCTGATAGTGGTTTTGTGGTGGTTGATGTGTAGTCTCCTTTATGGCTCTAATCTGATAGTGGTAGATGTGGTAGATGTCTAGTCTCCTTTGTGGCTCTAATATGATGGGGGTAGTGGGGTTGTAGATATCTAGTATCCCTTATGATTCTAATCTGATAGTGGTAGTGGGGTGGTAGATGTCTAGTCGCCTTTATAACTCTAATCTGATAGTGGTAGTGGGCTGGTAGATGTCTAGTCTCCCTAATGGCTCTAATCTGATAGTTGTAGTGGGTTGGTAGATGTCTAGTCTCCTTTATAACTCTAATCTGATAGTGGTAGTGGGCTGGTAGATGTCTAGTCTCCCTTATGGCTCTAATTTGATAGTGGTAGTGGGCTGGTAGATGTCTAGTCTCCTTTATGGCTCTAATCTGATAGTGGTTTTGTGGTGGTTGATGTCTAGTCTCCTTTATGGCTCTAATCTGATAGTGGTAGATGTGGTAGATGTCTAGTCTCCTTTGTGGCTCTAATATGATGGTGGTAGTGGGGTTGTAGATATCTAGTATCCCTTATGACTCTAATCTGATAGTGGTAGTGGGGTGGTAGATGTCTAGTCGCCTTTATAACTCTAATCTGATAGTGGTAGTGGGCTGGTAGATGTCTAGTCTCCCTAATGGCTCTAATCTGATAGAAGTAGTGGGTTGGTAGATGTCTAGTCTCCTTTATGGCTCTAATATGATGGTGGTAGTGGGGTGCTAGATGTCTAGTCTCCCTAATGGCTCTAATCTGATAGTGGTTTTGTGGTGGTTGATGTCTAGTCTCCTTTATGGCTCTAATCTGATAGTGGTAGATGTGGTAGATGTCTAGTCTCCTTTGTGGCTCTAATATGATGGTGGTAGTGGGTTGGTAGATGTCTAGTCTCCTTTATAACTCTAATCTGATAGTGGTAGTGGGGTGCTAGATGTCTAGTCTCCCTAATGGCTCTAATCTGATAGTGGTTTTGTGGTGGTTGATGTCTAGTCTCCTTTATGGCTCTAATCTGATAGTGGTAGATGTGGTAGATGTCTAGTCTCCTTTGTGGCTCTAATATGATGGCGGTAGTGGGGTTGTAGATATCTAGTATCCCTTATGACTCTAATCTGATAGTGGTAGTGGGGTGGTAGATGTCTAGTCGCCTTTATAACTCTAATCTGATAGTGGTAGTGGGCTGGTAGATGTCTAGTCTCCCTAATGGCTCTAATCTGATAGTTGTAGTGGGTTGGTAGATGTCTAGTCTCCTTTATAACTCTAATCTGATAGTTGTAGTGGGTTGGTAGATGTCTAGTCTC
Source organism: Salvelinus alpinus (assembly GCF_045679555.1). NCBI lineage: Eukaryota > Metazoa > Chordata > Actinopteri > Salmoniformes > Salmonidae > Salvelinus > Salvelinus alpinus. Next base: position 102,086 of record NC_092089.1, on the reverse strand, counting down.
CTTTATGGCTCTAATCTGATAGTGGTACTGGGTTGGTAGATGTCTAGTCTCCTTTATAACTCTAATCTGATAATGGTAGTGGGCTGGTAGATGTCTAGTCTCCCTTGTGGCTCTAATCTGATAGTTGTAGTGGGCTGGTAGATGTCTAGTCTCCCTTGTGGCTCTAATCTTATAGTGGTAGTGGGTTGGTAGATGTCTAGTCTCCTTTATAACTCTAATCTGATAGTGGTAGTGGGGTGGTTGATGTCTAGTCTCCTTTATGGCTCTAATCTGATAGTGGTAGATGTGGTAGATGTCTAGTCTCCTTTATGCCTCTAATCTGATAGTGGTAGTGGGTTGGTAGATGTCTAGTCTCCTTTATGCCTCTAATCTGATAGTGGTAGTGGGCTGGTAGATGTCTAGTCTCCCTTATGGCTCTAATCTGATAGTGGTAGTGGGGTGGTAGATGTCTAGTCTCCCTCATGGCTCTAATCTGATAGTGGTAGTGGGCTGGTAGATGTCTAGTCTCCCTTATGGCTCTAATCTGATAGTGGTAGTGGGGTGGTAGATGTCTAGTCTCCCTCATGGCTCTAATCTGATAGTGGTAGTGGGCTGGTAGATGTCTAGTCTCCCTTATGGCTCTAATCTGATAGTGGTAGTGGGGTGCTTGATGTCTAGTCTCCCTAATGGCTCTAATCTGATAGTGGTAGTGGGGTGGTAGATGTCTAGTCTTCTTTATGGCTCTAATCTGATAGTGGTTTTGTGGTGGTTGATGTCTAGTCTCCCTAATGGCTCTAATCTGATAGTGGTAGTGGGTTGGTAGATGTCTAGTCTCCTTTATAACTCTAATCTGATAGTGGTAGGGTTGGAGCGAGCGGTCGGTCGCATTCGCTGGTAGATGTCTAGTCGGTCGCATTCGCGCTTTGGTCCGCAGGTAGTATAACTTTTCATTACATTTCATTACATTTCATTATAGTACAACGGTTTGATTTGTCTAATCTTAGCAATTTCTTCTTAGCTAGCTACATAGCCGTCTTTGTATCAAAGATAGTTGCGTAATTATCGTATTTCGTCGTCCTAACGCAGTCTACACTGCTATCTGCCCAGCAGCTAGCCAGCTAGCAAACGTCCACCGTCTACCGAATAGCAGCACTGTAGCAACTATTACACTCAACTGAACGACTTGATTAGTGTAGTGTTAGCTAGCTACATAGTTGTCTTTGCTGTCTTCGTATCCAAGATAATTGTGTAGTTTAGAGTGTGTAGTTTTAGAGTGATTATCTTAATTTACCGAGGTTAGCTAGCCAGCTATTTGTCGTCCTTAACGTAGGAGACACTGCTAGCTAGCCAACAGCTAGCCAACGTCTACCGAATAGAACTTCCGCACTCAACAACCCGGTCGCATTCCGCTTCGCTCCACAGGTAGTATCACATTTTCATTTCATTTCATTACAGTACAACGGTTTGATTTGTTTGATCGTAGCTAGCTACACAGCTAGCTACATAGCCGTCTTTGTATCAAAGATAATTGTGTAGTCTAGAGCGATTTTCTAGGTTAGCTAGCCAGCTACTGTCGTTCTTTTAACGCAACGTAACGTAATCAACACTGCTAGCTAGCCAGCTAGCCCCCGAATAGCAGCACTGTAGAAACTATTACACTCAACGGAGCGACTTGATTAGTGTAGTGTCAACAACGCAGCCACTGCCAGCTAGCCTACAAAGTCAACAACGCAGCCACTGCCAGCTAGCCTACTTCAGCAGTACTGTATCATCTTAATCATTTTAGTCAATAAGATTCTTGCTACGTAAGCTTAACTTTCTGAATATTCGAGACGCGTAGTCCACTTGTCATTCCAATCTCCTTTGCATTAGCGTAGTCTCTTCTGTAGCCTGTCAACTATGTGTCTGTCTATCCCTGTTCTCTCCTCTCTGCACAGACCATACAAACGCTCCACACCGCGTGGCCGCGGCCACCCTAATCTGGTGGTCCCAGCGCGCACGACCCACGTGGAGTTCCAGGTCTCCGGTAGCCTCTGGAACTGCCGATCTGCGGCCAACAAGGCAGAGTTCATCTCAGCCTATGCCTCCCTCCAGTCCCTCGACTTCTTGGCACTGACGGAAACATGGATCACCACAGATAACACTGCTACTCCTACTGCTCTCTCTTCGTCCGCCCACGTGTTCTCGCACACCCCGAGAGCTTCTGGTCAGCGGGGTGGTGGCACCGGGATCCTCATCTCTCCCAAGTGGTCATTCTCTCTTTCTCCCCTTACCCATCTGTCTATCGCCTCCTTTGAATTCCATGCTGTCACAGTTACCAGCCCTTTCAAGCTTAACATCCTTATCATTTATCGCCCTCCAGGTTCCCTCGGAGAGTTCATCAATGAGCTTGATGCCTTGATAAGCTCCTTTCCTGAGGACGGCTCACCTCTCACAGTTCTGGGCGACTTTAACCTCCCCACGTCTACCTTTGACTCATTCCTCTCTGCCTCCTTCTTTCCACTCCTCTCCTCTTTTGACCTCACCCTCTCACCTTCCCCCCCTACTCACAAGGCAGGCAATACGCTCGACCTCATCTTTACTAGATGCTGTTCTTCCACTAACCTCATTGCAACTCCCCTCCAAGTCTCCGACCACTACCTTGTATCCTTTTCCCTCTCGCTCTCATCCAACACTTCCCACACTGCCCCTACTCGGATGGTATCGCGCCGTCCCAACCTTCGCTCTCTCTCCCCCGCTACCCTCTCCTCTTCCATCCTATCATCTCTTCCCTCTGCTCAAACCTTCTCCAACCTATCTCCTGATTCTGCCTCCTCAACCCTCCTCTCCTCCCTTTCTGCATCCTTTGACTCTCTATGTCCCCTATCCTCCAGGCCGGCTCGGTCCTCCCCTCCCGCTCCGTGGCTCGACGACTCATTGCGAGCTCACAGAACAGGGCTCCGGGCAGCCGAGCGGAAATGGAGGAAAACTCGCCTCCCTGCGGACCTGGCATCCTTTCACTCCCTCCTCTCTACATTTTCCTCTTCTGTCTCTGCTGCTAAAGCCACTTTCTACCACTCTAAATTCCAAGCATCTGCCTCTAACCCTAGGAAGCTCTTTGCCACCTTCTCCTCCCTCCTGAATCCTCCTCCCCCCCCTCCTCCCTCTCTGCAGATGACTTCGTCAACCATTTTGAAAAGAAGGTCGACGACATCCGATCCTCGTTTGCTAAGTCAAACGACACCGCTGGTTCTGCTCACACTGCCCTACCCTGTGCTCTGACCTCTTTCTCCCCTCTCTCTCCAGATGAAATCTCGCGTCTTGTGACGGCCGGCCGCCCAACAACCTGCCCGCTTGACCCTATCCCCTCCTCTCTTCTCCAGACCATTTCCGGAGACCTTCTCCCTTACCTCACCTCGCTCATCAACTCATCCCTGACCGCTGGCTACGTCCCTTCCGTCTTCAAGAGAGCGAGAGTTGCACCCCTTCTGAAAAAACCTACACTCGATCCCTCCGATGTCAACAACTACAGACCAGTATCCCTTCTTTCTTTTCTCTCCAAAACTCTTGAACGTGCCGTCCTTGGCCAGCTCTCCCGCTATCTCTCTCAGAATGACCTTCTTGATCCAAATCAGTCAGGTTTCAAGACTAGTCATTCAACTGAGACTGCTCTTCTCTGTATCACGGAGGCGCTCCGCACTGCTAAAGCTAACTCTCTCTCCTCTGCTCTCATCCTTCTAGACCTATCGGCTGCCTTCGATACTGTGAACCATCAGATCCTCCTCTCCACCCTCTCCGAGTTGGGCATCTCCGGCGCGGCCCACGCTTGGATTGCGTCCTACCTGACAGGTCGCTCCTACCAGGTGGCGTGGCGAGAATCTGTCTCCTCACCACGTGCTCTCACCACTGGTGTCCCCCAGGGCTCTGTTCTAGGCCCTCTCCTATTCTCGCTATACACCAAGTCACTTGGCTCTGTCATAACCTCACATGGTCTCTCCTATCATTGCTATGCAGACGACACACAACTAATCTTCTCCTTTCCCCCTTCTGATGACCAGGTGGCGAATCGCATCTCTGCATGTCTGGCAGACATATCAGTGTGGATGACGGATCACCACCTCAAGCTGAACCTCGGCAAGACGGAGCTGCTCTTCCTCCCGGGGAAGGACTGCCCGTTCCATGATCTCGCCATCACGGTTGACAACTCCATTGTGTCCTCCTCCCAGAGCGCTAAGAACCTTGGCGTGATCCTGGACAACACCCTGTCGTTCTCAACTAACATCAAGGCGGTGGCCCGTTCCTGTAGGTTCATGCTCTACAACATCCGCAGAGTACGACCCTGCCTCACACAGGAAGCGGCGCAGGTCCTAATCCAGGCACTTGTCATCTCCCGTCTGGATTACTGCAACTCGCTGTTGGCTGGGCTCCCTGCCTGTGCCATTAAACCCCTACAACTCATCCAGAACGCCGCAGCCCGTCTGGTGTTCAACCTTCCCAAGTTCTCTCACGTCACCCCGCTCCTCCGCTCTCTCCACTGGCTTCCAGTTGAAGCTCGCATCCGCTACAAGACCATGGTGCTTGCCTACGGAGCTGTGAGGGGAACGGCACCTCAGTACCTCCAGGCTCTGATCAGGCTCTACACCCAAACAAGGGCACTGCGTTCATCCACCTCTGGCCTGCTCGCCTCCCTACCACTGAGGAAGTACAGTTCCCGCTCAGCCCAGTCAAAACTGTTCGCTGCTCTGGCCCCCCAATGGTGGAACAAACTCCCTCACGACGCCAGGACAGCGGAGTCAATCACCACCTTCCGGAGACACCTGAAACCCCACCTCTTTAAGGAATACCTAGGATAGGATAAAGTAATCCTTCTCACTCCCCCCCCCCCCTTAAAAGATTTAGATGCACTATTGTAAAGTGGCCGTTCCACTGGATGTCATAAGGTGAATGCACCAATTTGTAAGTCGCTCTGGATAAGAGCGTCTGCTAAATGACTTAAATGTAAATGTAAATGGTAGTGGGCTGGTAGATGTCTAGTCTCCCTAATGGCTCTAATCTGATAGTTGTAGTGGGTTGGTAGATACTAGTCTCCTTTATGGCTCTAATCTGATAGTGGTACTGGGTTGGTAGATGTCTAGTCTCCTTTATAACTCTAATCTGATAATGGTAGTGGGCTGGTAGATGTCTAGTCTCCCTTGTGGCTCTAATCTTATAGTGGTAGTGGGTTGGTAGATGTCTAGTCTCCTTTATAACTCTAATCTGATAGTGGTAGTGGGGTGGTTGATGTCTAGTCTCCTTTATGGCTCTAATCTGATAGTGGTAGATGTGGTAGATGTCTAGTCTCCTTTATGCCTCTAATCTGATAGTGGTAGTGGGTTGGTAGATGTCTAGTCTCCTTTATGCCTCTAATCTGATAGTGGTAGTGGGCTGGTAGATGTTTAGTCTCCCTTATGGCTCTAATCTGATAGTGGTAGTGGGGTGCTAGATGTCTAGTATCCCTTATGGCTCTAATCTGATAGTGGTAGTGGGCTGGTAGATGTCTAGTCTCCTTTATAACTCTAATCTGATAGTGGTAGTGGGGTGCTTGATGTCTAGTCTCCTTTATGGCTCTAATCTGATAATGGTAGTAGGGTTCTAGATGTCTAGTCTCCCTAATGGCTCTAATCTGATAGTGGTAGTGGGGTGGTAGATGTCTAGTCTTCTTTATGGCTCTAATCTGATAGTGGTTTTGTGGTGGTTGATGTCTAGTCTCCCTAATGGCTCTAATATGATAGTGGTAGTGGGGTGGTAGATGTCTAGTCTTCTTTATGGCTCTAATCTGATAGTGGTTTTGTGGTGGTTGATGTCTAGTCTCCTTTATGGCTCTAATCTGATAGTGGTAGATATGGTAGATGTCTAGTCTCCCTTGTGGCTCTAATCTGATAGTGGTTGTGGGTTGGTAGATGTCTAGTCTCCCTTGTGGCTCTAATCTGATAGTTGTAGTGGGCTGGTAGATGTCTCCCTAATGGCTCTAATCTGATAGTGGTAGTGGGGTGGTAGATGTCTAGTCTCCTTTATGGCTCTAATCTGATAGTGGTTTTGTGGTGGTTGGTGTCTAGTCTCCTTTATGGCTCTAATCTGATAGTGGTAGATGTGGTAGATGTCTAGTCTCCTTTGTGGCTCTAATATGATGGTGGTAGTGGGGTTGTAGATATCTAGTATCCCGTATGACTCTAATCTGATAGTGGTAGTGGGCTGGTAGATGTCTAGTCTCCTTTATGCCTCTAATCTGATAGTTGTAGTGAGCTGGTAGTTGTCTAGTCTCCCTTGTGGCTCTAATCTGATAGTGGTTGTGGGTTGGTAGAGGTCTAGTCTCCCTTGTGGCTCTAATCTGATAGTTGTAGTGGGCTGGTAGATGTCTAGTCTCCCTTGTGGCTCTAATCTTATAGTGGTAGTGGGTTGGTAGATGTCTAGTCTCTTTTATAACTCTAATCTTATAGTGGTAGTGGGGTGCTAGATGTCTAGTGTCCCTTATGGCTCTAATCTGATAGTGGTAGTGGGCTGGTAGATGTCTAGTCTTCCTAATGGCTCTAATCTGATAGTGGTTGTGGGTTGGTAGATGTCTAGTCTCCTTTATAACTCTAATCTGATAGTGGTAGTGGGGTGGTCGATGTCTAGTCTCCCTTATGGCTCTAATCTGATAGTGGTAGTGGGGTGCTAGATGTCTAGTCTTCTTTATGGCTCTAATCTGATAGTGGTAGATGTGGTAGATGTCTAGTCTCCTTTGTGGCTCTAATATGATGGTGGTAGTGGGGTTGTAGATATCTAGTATCCCGTATGACTCTAATCTGATAGTGGTAGTGGGCTGGTAGATGTCTAGTCTCCTTTATGCCTCTAATCTGAACGTTGTAGTGAGCTGGTAGTTGTCTAGTCTCCCTTGTGGCTCTAATCTGATAGTGGTTGTGGGTTGGTAGATGTCTAGTCTCCCTCGTGGCTCTAATCTGATAGTTGTAGTGGGCTGGTAGATGTCTAGTCTCCCTTGTGGCTCTAATCTTATAGTGGTAGTGGGTTGGTAGATGTCTAGTCTCTTTTATAACTCTAATCTTATAGTGGTAGTGGGGTGCTAGATGTCTAGTGTCCCTTATGGCTCTAATCTGATAGTGGTAGTGGGCTGGTAGATGTCTAGTCTCCCTAATGGCTCTAATCTGATAGTGGTTGTGGGTTGGTAGATGTCTAGTCTCCTTTATAACTCTAATCTGATAGTGGTAGTGGGGTGGTCGATGTCTAGTCTCCCTTATGGCTCTAATCTGATAGTGGTAGTGGGCTGGTAGATGTTTAGTCTCCCTAATGGCTTTAATCTGATAGTGGTAGTGGCTTGGTAGATGTCTAGTCTCCTTTATGGCTCTAATCTGATAGTGGTAGATGTGGTAGATGTCTAGTCTCCTTTGTGGCTCTAATATGATGGTGGTAGTGGGGTTGTAGATATCTAGTATCCCTTATGACTCTAATCTGATAGTGGTAGTGGGGTGGTAGATGTCTAGTCGCCTTTATAACTCTAATCTGATAGTGGTAGTGGGCTGGTAGATGTCTAGTCTCCCTAATGGCTCTAATCTGATAGTTGTAGTGGGTTGGTAGATGTCTAGTCTCCTTTATAACTCTAATCTGATAGTGGTAGTGAGCTGGTAGATGTCTAGTCTCCCTTATGGCTCTAATTTGATAGTGGTAGTGGGCTGGTAGATGTCTAGTCTCCTTTATGGCTCTAATCTGATAGTGGTACTGGGTTGGTAGATGTCTAGTCTCCTTTATAACTCTAATCTGATAATGGTAGTGGGCTGGTAGATGTCTAGTCTCCCTTGTGGCTCTAATCTGATTGTTGTAGTGGGCTGGTAGATGTCTAGTCTCCCTTGTGGCTCTAATCTTATAGTGGTAGTGGGTTGGTAGATGTCTAATCTCCTTTATAACTCTAATCTGATAGTGGTAGTGGGGTGGTTGATGTCTAGTCTCCTTTATGGCTCTAATCTGATAGTGGTAGATGTGGTAGATGTCTAGTCTCCTTTATGCCTCTAATCTGATAGTGGTAGTGGGTTGGTAGATGTCTAGTCTCCTTTATGCCTCTAATCTGATAGTGGTAGTGGGCTGGTAGATGTTTAGTCTCCCTTATGGCTCTAATCTGATAGTGGTAGTGGGGTGCTAGATGTCTAGTCTCCCTTAAGGCTCTAATCTGATAGTGGTAGTGGGCTGGTAGATGTCTAGTCTCCCTTATGGCTCTAATCTGATAGTGGTAGTGGGGTGCTTGATGTCTAGTCTCCCTAATGGCTCTAATCTGATAGTGGTAGTGGGGTGGTAGATGTCTGGTCTTCTGTATGGCTCTAATCTGATAGTGGTTTTGTGGTGGTAGATGTCTAGTCTTCTTTATGGCTCTAATCTGATAGTGGTTTTGTGGTGGTTGATGTCTAGTCTCCCTAATGGCTCTAATCTGATAGTGGTAGTGGGGTGGTAGATGTCTGGTCTTCTGTATGGCTCTAATCTGATAGTGGTTTTGTGGTGGTTGATGTCTAGTCTCCTTTATGGCTCTAATCTGATAGTGGTAGATATGGTAGATGTCTAGTCTACCTTGTGGCTCTAATCTGATAGTGGTTGTGGGTTGGTAGATGTCTAGTCTCCCTTGTGGCTCTAATCTGATAGTTGTAGTGGGCTGGTAGATGTCTAGTCTCCCTAATGGCTAAAATCTGATAGTGGTAGTGGGGTGGTAGATTTCTAGTCTTTTTTTATGGCTCTAATCTGATAGTGGTTTTGTGGTGGTTGATGTCTAGTCTCCCTAATGGCTCTAATCTGATAGAAGTAGTGGGTTGGTAGATGTCTAGTCTCCTTTATAACTCTAATCTGATAGTGGTAGTGGGCTGGTAGATGTCTAGTCTCCCTAATGGCTCTAATCTGATAGTTGTAGTGGGTTGGTAGTTGTCTAGTCTCCTTTATGGCTCTAATCTGATAGTGGTACTGGGTTGGTAGATGTCTAGTCTCCTTTATAACTCTAATCTGAAAATGGTAGTGGGCTGGTAGATGTCTAGTCTCCCTTGTGGCTCTAATCTGATAGTTGTAGTGGGCTGGTAGATGTCTAGTCTCCCTTGTGGCTCTAATCTTATAGTGGTAGTGGGTTGGTAGATGTCTAGTCTCCTTTATAACTCTAATCTGATAGTGGTAGTGGGGTGGTTGATGTCTAGTCTCCTTTATGGCTCTAATCTGATAGTGGTAGATGTCTAGTCTCCTTTGTGGCTCTAATCTGATAGTGGTAGTGGGTTGGTAGATGTATAGTCTCCTTTATGCCTCTAATCTGATAGTGGTAGTGGGCTGGTAGATGTCTAGTCTCCCTTATGGCTCTAATCTGATAGTGGTAGTGGGGTGCTAGATGTCTAGTCTTCCTTATGGCTCTAATCTGATAGTGGTAGTGGGCTGGTAGATGTCTAGTCTCCTTTATAACTCTAATCTGATAGTGGTAGTGGGCTGGTAGATGTCTAGTCTCCTTTATGGCTCTAATCTGATAGTGGTAGTGGGGTTCTAGATGTCTAGTCTCCCTAATGGCTCTAATCTGATAGTGGTAGTGGGGTGGTAGATGTCTAGTCTTCTTTATGGCTCTAATCTGATAGTGGTTTTGTGGTGGTTGATGTCTAGTCTCCCTAATGGCTCTAATCTGATAGTGGTAGTGGGGTGGTAGATGTCTAGTCTTCTTTATGGCTCTAATCTGATAGTGGTTTTGTGGTGGTTGATGTCTAGTCTCCTTTATGGCTCTAATCTGATAGTGGTAGATATGGTAGATGTCTAGTCTCCCTTGTGGCTCTAATATGATGGTGGTAGTGGGTTGGTAGATGTCTAGTCTCCCTTGTGGCTCTAATCTGATAGTTGTAGTGGGCTGGTAGATGTCTCCCTAATGGCTCTAATCTGATAGTGGTAGTGGGGTGGTAGATGTCTAGTCTTCTTTATGGCTCTAATCTGATAGTGGTTTTGTGGTGGTTGATGTCTAGTCTCCTTTATGGCTCTAATCTGATAGTGGTAGATGTGGTAGATGTCTAGTCTCCTTTGTGGCTCTAATATGATGGTGGTAGTGGGGTTGTAGATATCTAGTCTCCCTTATGACTCTAATCTGATAGTGGTAGTGCGCTGGTAGATGTCTAGTCTCCTTTATGCCTCTAATCTGATCGTTGTAGTGAGCTGGTAGTTGTCTAGTCTCCCTTGTGGCTCTAATCTGATAGTGGTTGTGGGTTGGTAGAGGTCTAGTCTCCCTTGTGGCTCTAATCTGATAGTTGTAGTGGGCTGGTAGATGTCTAGTCTCCCTTGTGGCTCTAATCTTATAGTGGTAGTGGGTTGGTAGATGTCTAGTCTCTTTTATAACTCTAATCTTATAGTGGTAGTGGGGTGCTAGATGTCTAGTGTCCCTTATGGCTCTAATCTGATAGTGGTAGTGGGCTGGTAGATGTCTAGTCTCCCTAATGGCTCTAATCTGATAGTGGTTGTGGGTTGGTAGATGTCTAGTCTCCTTTATAACTCTAATCTGATAGTGGTAGTGGGGTGGTCGATGTCTAGTCTCCCTTATGGCTCTAATCTGATAGTGGTAGTAGGGTGCTAGATGTCTAGTCTTCTTTATGGCTCTAATCTGATAGTGGTAGATGTGGTAGATGTCTAGTCTCCTTTGTGGCTCTAATATGATGGTGGTAGTGGGGTTGTAGATATCTAGTATCCCGTATCACTCTAATCTGATAGTGGTAGTGGGCTGGTAGATGTCTAGTCTCCTTTATGCCTCTAATCTGATCGTTGTAGTGAGCTGGTAGTTGTCTAGTCTCCCTTGTGGCTCTAATCTGATAGTGGTTGTGGGTTGGTAGAGGTCTAGTCTCCCTTGTGGCTCTAATCTGATAGTTGTAGTGGGCTGGTAGATGTCTAGTCTCCCTTGTGGCTCTAATCTTATAGTGGTAGTGGGTTGGTAGATGTCTAGTCTCTTTTATAACTCTAATCTTATAGTGGTAGTGGGGTGCTAGATGTCTAGTGTCCCTTATGGCTCTAATCTGATAGTGGTAGTGGGCTGGTAGATGTCTAGTCTCCCTAATGGCTCTAATCTGATAGTGGTTGTGGGTTGGTAGATGTCTAGTCTCCTTTATAACTCTAATCTGATAGTGGTAGTGGGGTGGTCGATGTCTAGTCTCCCTTATGGCTCTAATCTGATAGTGGTAGTGGGGTGCTAGATGTCTAGTCTCCCTTATGGCTCTAATCTGATAGTGGTAGTGGGCTGGTAGATGTTTAGTCTCCCTAATGGCTTTAATCTGATAGTGGTAGTGGCTTGGTAGATGTCTAGTCTCCTTTATGGCTCTAATCTGATAGTGGTAGATGTGGTAGATGTCTAGTCTCCTTTGTGGCTCTAATATGATGGTGGTAGTGGGGTTGTAGATATCTAGTATCCCTTATGACTCTAATCTGATAGTGGTAGTGGGGTGGTAGATGTCTAGTCGCCTTTATAACTCTAATCTGATAGTGGTAGTGGGCTGGTAGATGTCTAGTCTCCCTAATGGCTCTAATCTGATAGTTGTAGTGGGTTGGTAGATGTCTAGTCTCCTTTATAACTCTAATCTGATAGTGGTAGTGGGCTGGTAGATGTCTAGTCTCCCTTATGGCTCTAATTTGATAGTGGTAGTGGGCTGGTAGATGTCTAGTCTCCTTTATGGCTCTAATCTGATAGTGGTTTTGTGGTGGTTGATGTCTAGTCTCCTTTATGGCTCTAATCTGATAGTGGTTTTGTGGTGGTTGATGTGTAGTCTCCTTTATGGCTCTAATCTGATAGTGGTAGATGTGGTAGATGTCTAGTCTCCTTTGTGGCTCTAATATGATGGTGGTAGTGGGGTTGTAGATATCTAGTATCCCTTATGATTCTAATCTGATAGTGCTAGTGGGGTGGTAGATGTCTAGTCGCCTTTATGGCTCTAATCTGATAGTGGTAGTGGGGTTCTAGATGTCTAGTCTCCCTAATGGCTCTAATCTGATAGTGGTAGTGGGGTGGTAGATGTCTAGTCTTCTTTATGGCTCTAATCTGATAGTGGTTTTGTGGTGGTTGATGTCTAGTCTCCCTAATGGCTCTAATCTGATAGTGGTAGTGGGGTGGTAGATGTCTAGTCTTCTTTATGGCTCTAATCTGATAGTGGTTTTGTGGTGGTTGATGTCTAGTCTCCTTTATGGCTCTAATCTGATAGTGGTAGATATGGTAGATGTCTAGTCTCCCTTGTGGCTCTAATCTGATAGTGGTTGTGGGTTGGTAGATGTCTAGTCTCCCTTGTGGCTCTAATCTGATAGTTGTAGTGGGCTGGTAGATGTCTAGTCTCCCTAATGGCTCTAATCTGATAGTGGTAGTGGGGTGGTAGATGTCTAGTCTTCTTTATGGCTCTAATCTGATAGTGGTTTTGTGGTGGTTGATGTCTAGTCTCCTTTATGGCTCTAATCTGATAGTGGTAGATGTGGTAGATGTCTAGTCTCCTTTGTGGCTCTAATATGATGGTGGTAGTGGGGTTGTAGATATCTAGTATCCCGTATGACTCTAATCTGATAGTGGTAGTGGGCTGGTAGATGTCTAGTCTCCTTAATGGCTCTAATCTGATCGTTGTAGTGAGCTGGTAGTTGTCTAGTCTCCCTTGTGGCTCTAATCTGATAGTGGTTGTGGGTTGGTAGAGGTCTAGTCTCCCTTGTGGCTCTAATCTGATAGTTGTAGTGGGCTGGTAGATGTCTAGTCTCCCTTGTGGCTCTAATCTTATAGTGGTAGTGGGTTGGTAGATGTCTAGTCTCTTTTATAACTCTAATCTTATAGTGGTAGTGGGGTGCTAGATGTCTAGTGTCCCTTATGGCTCTAATCTGATAGTGGTAGTGGGCTGGTAGATGTCTAGTCTCCCTAATGGCTCTAATCTGATAGTGGTTGTGGGTTGGTAGATGTCTAGTCTCCTTTATAACTCTAATCTGATAGTGGTAGTGGGGTGGTCGATGTCTAGTCTCCCTTATGGCTCTAATCTGATAGTGGTAGTAGGGTGCTAGATGTCTAGTCTTCTTTATGGCTCTAATCTGATAGTGGTAGATGTGGTAGATGTCTAGTCTCCTTTGTGGCTCTAATATGATGGTGGTAGTGGGGTTGTAGATATCTAGTATCCCGTATCACTCTAATCTGATAGTGGTAGTGGGCTGGTAGATGTCTAGTCTCCTTTATGCCTCTAATCTGATCGTTGTAGTGAGCTGGTAGTTGTCTAGTCTCCCTTGTGGCTCTAATCTGATAGTGGTTGTGGGTTGGTAGAGGTCTAGTCTCCCTTGTGGCTCTAATCTGATAGTTGTAGTGGGCTGGTAGATGTCTAGTCTCCCTTGTGGCTCTAATCTTATAGTGGTAGTGGGTTGGTAGATGTCTAGTCTCTTTTATAACTCTAATCTTATAGTGGTAGTGGGGTGCTAGATGTCTAGTGTCCCTTATGGCTCTAATCTGATAGTGGTAGTGGGCTGGTAGATGTCTAGTCTCCCTAATGGCTCTAATCTGATAGTGGTTGTGGGTTGGTAGATGTCTAGTCTCCTTTATAACTCTAATCTGATAGTGGTAGTGGGGTGGTCGATGTCTAGTCTCCCTTATGGCTCTAATCTGATAGTGGTAGTGGGGTGCTAGATGTCTAGTCTCCCTTATGGCTCTAATCTGATAGTGGTAGTGGGCTGGTAGATGTTTAGTCTCCCTAATGGCTTTAATCTGATAGTGGTAGTGGCTTGGTAGATGTCTAGTCTCCTTTATGGCTCTAATCTGATAGTGGTAGATGTGGTAGATGTCTAGTCTCCTTTGTGGCTCTAATATGATGGTGGTAGTGGGGTTGTAGATATCTAGTATCCCTTATGACTCTAATCTGATAGTGGTAGTGGGGTGGTAGATGTCTAGTCGCCTTTATAACTCTAATCTGATAGTGGTAGTGGGCTGGTAGATGTCTAGTCTCCCTAATGGCTCTAATCTGATAGTTGTAGTGGGTTGGTAGATGTCTAGTCTCCTTTATAACTCTAATCTGATAGTGGTAGTGGGCTGGTAGATGTCTAGTCTCCCTTATGGCTCTAATTTGATAGTGGTAGTGGGCTGGTAGATGTCTAGTCTCCTTTATGGCTCTAATCTGATAGTGGTTTTGTGGTGGTTGATGTCTAGTCTCCTTTATGGCTCTAATCTGATAGTGGTTTTGTGGTGGTTGATGTGTAGTCTCCTTTATGGCTCTAATCTGATAGTGGTAGATGTGGTAGATGTCTAGTCTCCTTTGTGGCTCTAATATGATGGTGGTAGTGGGGTTGTAGATATCTAGTATCCCTTATGATTCTAATCTGATAGTGCTAGTGGGGTGGTAGATGTCTAGTCGCCTTTATAACTCTAATCTGATAGTGGTAGTGGGCTGGTAGATGTCTAGTCTCCCTAATGGCTCTAATCTGATAGAAGTAGTGGGTTGGTAGATGTCTAATCTCCTTTATAACTCTAATCTGATAGTGGTAGTGGGCTGGTAGATGTCTAGTCTCCCTAATGGCTCTAATCTGATAGTTGTAGTGGGTTGGTAGATGTCTAGTCTCCTTTTTGGCTCTAATCTGATAGTGGTACTGGGTTGGTAGATGTCTAGTCTCCTTTATAACTCTAATCTGATAATGGTAGTGGGCTGGTAGATGTCTAGTCTCCCTTGTGGCTCTAATCTGATAGTTGTAGTGGGCTGGTAGATGTCTAGTCTCCCTTGTGGCTCTAATCTTATAGTGGTAGTGGGTTGGTAGATGTCTAGTGTCCTAAATAACTCTAATCTGATAGTGGTAGTGGGGTGGTTGATGTCTAGTCTCCTTTATGGCTCTAATCTGATAGTGGTAGATGTCTAGTCTCCTTTGTGGCTCTAATCTGATAGTGGTAGTGGGTTGGTAGATGTCTAGTCTCCTTTATGCCTCGAATCTGATAGTGGTAGTGGGCTGGTAGATGTCTAGTCTCCCTTATGGCTCTAATCTGATAGTGGTAGTGGGGTGGTAGATGTCTAGTCTCCTTTATAACTCTAATCTGATAGTGGTAGTGGGCTGGTAGATGTCTAGTCTCCTTTGTGGCTCTAATATGATGGTGGTAGTGGGGTTGTAGATATCTAGTATCCCTTATGACTCTAATCTGATAGTGGTAGTGGGGTGGTAGATGTCTAGTCGCCTTTATAACTCTAATCTGATAGTGGTAGTGGGCTGGTAGATGTCTAGTCTCCCTAATGGCTCTAATCTGATAGAAGTAGTGGGTTGGTAGATGTCTAATCTCCTTTATAACTCTAATCTGATAGTGGTAGTGGGCTGGTAGATGTCTAGTCTCCCTAATGGCTCTAATCTGATAGTTGTAGTGGGTTGGTAGATGTCTAGTCTCCTTTTTGGCTCTAATCTGATAGTGGTACTGGGTTGGTAGATGTCTAGTCTCCTTTATAACTCTAATCTGATAATGGTAGTGGGCTGGTAGATGTCTAGTCTCCCTTGTGGCTCTAATCTGATAGTTGTAGTGGGCTGGTAGATGTCTAGTCTCCCTTGTGGCTCTAATCTTATAGTGGTAGTGGGTTGGTAGATGTCTAGTCTCCTAAATAACTCTAATCTGATAATGGTAGTGGGCTGGTTGATGTCTAGTCTCCTTTATGGCTCTAATCTGATAGTGGTAGATGTCTAGTCTCCTTTGTGGCTCTAATCTGATAGTGGTAGTGGGTTGGTAGATGTCTAGTCTCCTTTATGCCTCGAATCTGATAGTGGTAGTGGGCTGGTAGATGTCTAGTCTCCCTTATGGCTCTAATCTGATAGTGGTAGTGGGGTGGTAGATGTCTAGTCTCCTTTATAACTCTAATCTGATAGTGGTAGTGGGCTGGTAGATGTCTAGTCTCCCTTATGGCTCTAATCTGATAGTGGTAGTGGGGTGCTAGATGTCTAGTCTCCCTAATGGCTCTAATCTGATAGTGGTAGTGGGGTGGTAGATGTCTAGTCTTCTTTATGGCTCTAATCTGATAGTGGTTTTGTGGTGGTTGGTGTCTAGTCTCCTTTATGGCTCTAATCTGATAGTGGTAGATGTGGTAGATGTCTAGTCTCCTTTGTGGCTCTAATATGATGGTGGTAGTGGGGTTGTAGATATCTAGTATCCCGTATGACTCTAATCTGATAGTGGTAGTGGGCTGGTAGATGTCTAGTCTCCTTTATGCCTCTAATCTGATCGTTGTAGTGAGCTGGTAGTTGTCTAGTCTCCCTTGTGGCTCTAATCTGATAGTGGTTGTGGGTTGGTAGAGGTCTAGTCTCCCTTGTGGCTCTAATCTGATAGTTGTAGTGGGCTGGTAGATGTCTAGTCTCCCTTGTGGCTCTAATCTTATAGTGGTAGTGGGTTGGTAGATGTCTAGTCTCTTTTATAACTCTAATCTTATAGTGGTAGTGGGGTGCTAGATGTCTAGTGTCCCTTATGGCTCTAATCTGATAGTGGTAGTGGGCTGGTAGATGTCTAGTCTCCCTAATGGCTCTAATCTGATAGTGGTTGTGGGTTGGTAGATGTCTAGTCTCCTTTATAACTCTAATCTGATAGTGGTAGTGGGGTGGTCGATGTCTAGTCTCCCTTATGGCTCTAATCTGATAGTGGTAGTGGGGTGCTAGATGTCTAGTCTTCTTTATGGCTCTAATCTGATAGTGGTTTTGTGGTGGTTGATGTCTAGTCTCCTTTATGGCTCTAATCTGATAGTGGTAGATGTGGTAGATGTATAGTCTCCTTTGTGGCTCTAATATGATGGTGGTAGTGGGGTTGTAGATATCTAGTATCCCGTATGACTCTAATCTGATAGTGGTAGTGGGCTGGTAGATGTCTAGTCTCCTTTAGGCCTCTAATCTGATCGTTGTAGTGAGCTGGTAGTTGTCTAGTCTCCCTTGTGGCTCTAATCTGATAGTGGTTGTGGGTTGGTAGATGTCTAGTCTCCCTTGTGGCTCTAATCTGATAGTTGTAGTGGGCTGGTAGATGTCTAGTCTCCCTTGTGGCTCTAATCTTATAGTGGTAGTGGGTTGGTAGATGTCTAGTCTCTTTTATAACTCTAATCCTATAGTGGTAGTGGGGTGCTAGATGTCTAGTGTCCCTTATGGCTCTAATCTGATAGTGGTAGTGGGCTGGTAGATGTCTAGTCTCCCTAATGGCTCTAATCTGATAGTGGTTGTGGGTTGGTAGATGTCTAGTCTCCTTTATAACTCTAATCTGATAGTGGTAGTGGGGTGGTCGATGTCTAGTCTCCCTTATGGCTCTAATCTGATAGTGGTAGTGGGGTGCTAGATGTCTAGTCTTCTTTATGGCTCTAATCTGATAGTGGTTTTGTGGTGGTTGATGTCTAGTCTCCTTTATGGCTCTAATCTGATAGTGGTAGATGTGGTAGATGTCTAGTCTCCTTTGTGGCTCTAATATGATGGTGGTAGTGGGGTTGTAGATATCTAGTATCCCGTATGACTCTAATCTGATAGTGGTAGTGGGCTGGTAGATGTCTAGTCTCCTTTATGCCTCTAATCTGATCGTTGTAGTGAGCTGGTAGTTGTCTAGTCTCCCTTGTGGCTCTAATCTGATAGTGGTTGTGGGTTGGTAGATGTCTAGTCTCCCTTGTGGCTCTAATCTGATAGTGGTAGTGGGCTGGTAGATGTCTAGTCTCCCTAATGGCTCTAATCTGATAGTGGTAGTGGCTTGGTAGATGTCTAGTCTCCTTTATGGCTCTAATCTGATAGTGGTAGATGTGGTAGATGTCTAGTCTCCTTTGTGGCTCTAATATGATGGTGGTAGTGGGGTTGTAGATATCTAGTATCCCTTATGACTCTAATCTGATAGTGGTAGTGGGGTGGTAGATGTCTAGTCGCCTTTATAACTCTAATCTGATAGTGGTAGTGGGCTGGTAGATGTCTAGTCTCCCTAATGGCTCTAATCTGATAGTTGTAGTGGGTTGGTAGATGTCTAGTCTCCTTTATAACTCTAATCTGATAGTGGTAGTGGGCTGGTAGATGTCTAGTCTCCCTTATGGCTCTAATTTGATAGTGGTAGTGGGCTGGTAGATGTCTAGTCTCCTTTATGGCTCTAATCTGATAGTGGTTTTGTGGTGGTTGATGTCTAGTCTCCTTTATGGCTCTAATCTGATAGTGGTTTTGTGGTGGTTGATGTGTAGTCTCCTTTATGGCTCTAATCTGATAGTGGTAGATGTGGTAAATGTCTAGTCTCCTTTGTGGCTCTAATATGATGGTGGTAGTGGGGTTGTAGATATCTAGTATCCCTTATGATTCTAATCTGATAGTGGTAGTGGGGTGGTAGATGTCTAGTCGCCTTTATAACTCTAATCTGATAGTGGTAGTGGGCTGGTAGATGTCTAGTCTCCCTAATGGCTCTAATCTGATAGTTGTAGTGGGTTGGTAGATGTCTAGTCTCCTTTATAACTCTAATCTGATAGTGGTAGTGGGCTGGTAGATGTCTAGTCTCCCTTATGGCTCTAATTTGATAGTGGTAGTGGGCTGGTAGATGTCTAGTCTCCTTTATGGCTCTAATCTGATAGTGGTTTTGTGGTGGTTGATGTCTAGTCTCCTTTATGGCTCTAATCTGATAGTGGTAGATGTGGTAGATGTCTAGTCTCCTTTGTGGCTCTAATATGATGGTGGTAGTGGGGTTGTAGATATCTAGTATCCCTTATGACTCTAATCTGATAGTGGTAGTGGGGTGGTAGATGTCTAGTCGCCTTTATAACTCTAATCTGATCGTGGTAGTGGGCTGGTAGATGTCTAGTCTCCCTAATGGCTCTAATCTGATAGAAGTAGTGGGTTGGTAGATGTCTAGTCTCCTTTATAACTCTAATCTGATAGTGGTACTGGGTTGGTAGATGTCTAGTCTCCTTTATAACTCTAATCTGATAATGGTAGTGGGCTGGTAGATGTCTAGTCTCCCTTGTGGCTCTAATCTGATAGTTGTAGTGGGCTGGTAGATGTCTAGTCTCCCTTGTGGCTCTAATCTTATAGTGGTAGTGGGTTGGTAGATGTCTAGTCTCCTTTATAACTCTAATCTGATAGTGGTAGTGGGGTGGTTGATGTCTAGTCTCCTTTATGGCTCTAATCTGATAGTGGTAGATGTCTAGTCTCCTTTGTGGCTCTAATCTGATAGTGGTAGTGGGTTGGTAGATGTCTAGTCTCCTTTATGCCTCGAATCTGATAGTGGTAGTGGGCTGGTAGATGTCTAGTCTCCCTTATGGCTCTAATCTGATAGTGGTAGTGGGGTGCTAGATGTCTAGTCTCCCTAATGGCTCTAATCTGATAGTGGTAGTGGGGTGGTAGATGTCTAGTCTTCTTTATGGCTCTAATCTGATAGTGGTTTTGTGGTGGTTGATGTCTAGTCTCCTTTATGGCTCTAATCTGATAGTGGTAGATGTGGTAGATGTCTATTCTCCTTTGTGGCTCTAATATGATGGTGGTAGTGGGGTTGTAGATATCTAGTATCCCTTATGACTCTAATCTGATAGTGGTAGTGGTGTGGTAGATGTCTAGTCGCCTTTATAACTCTAATCTGATAGTGGTAGTGGGCTGGTAGATGTCTAGTCTCCCTAATGGCTCTAATCTGATAGAAGTAGTGGGTTGGTAGATGTCTAGTCTCCTTTATAACTCTAATCTGATAGTGGTAGTGGGCTGGTAGATGTCTAGTCTCTCTAATGGCTCTAATCTGATAGTTGTAGTGGGTTGGTAGATGTCTAGTCTCCTTTTTGGCTCTAATCTGATAGTGGTACTGGGTTGGTAGATGTCTAGTCTCCTTTATAACTCTAATCTGATAATGGTAGTGGGCTGGTAGATGTCTAGTCTCCCTTGTGGCTCTAATCTGATAGTTGTAGTGGGCTGGTAGATGTCTAGTCTCCCTTGTGGCTCTAATCTTATAGTGGTAGTGGGTTGGTAGATGTCTAGTCTCCTTTATAACTCTAATCTGATAGTGGTAGTGGGGTGGTTGATGTCTAGTCTCCTTTATGGCTCTAATCTGATAGTGGTAGATGTCTAGTCTCCTTTGTGGCTCTAATCTGATAGTGGTAGTGGGTTGGTAGATGTCTAGTCTCCTTTATGCCTCGAATCTGATAGTGGTAGTGGGCTGGTAGATGTCTAGTCTCCCTTATGGCTCTAATCTGATAGTGGTTGTGGGGTGGTAGATGTCTAGTCTCCTTTATAACTCTAATCTGATAGTGGTAGTGGGCTGGTAGATGTCTAGTCTCCCTTATGGCTCTAATCTGATAGTGGTAGTGGGGTGCTAGATGTCTAGTCTCCCTAATGGCTCTAATCTGATAGTGGTAGTGGGGTGGTAGATGTCTAGTCTTCTTTATGGCTCTAATCTGATAGTGGTTTTGTGGTGGTTGATGTCTAGTCTCCCTAATGGCTCTAATCTGATAGTGGTAGTGGGGTGGTAGATGTCTAGTCTTCTTTATGGCTCTAATCTGATAGTGGTTTTGTGGTGGTTGATGTCTAGTCTCCTTTATGGCTCTAATCTGATAGTGGTAGATATGGTAGATGTCTAGTCTCCCTTGTGGCTCTAATCTGATAGTTGTAGTGGGCTGTTAGATGTCTAGTCTCCCTAATGGCTCTAATCTGATAGTGGTAGTGGGGTGGTAGATTTCTAGTCTTCTTTATGGCTCTAATCTGATAGTGGTTTTGTGGTGGTTGATGTCTAGTCTCCTTTATGGCTCTAATCTGATAGTGGTAGATGTGGTAGATTTCTAGTCTCCTTTGTGGCTCTAATATGATGGTGGTAGTGGGGTTGTAGATATCTAGTATCCCGTATGACTCTAATCTGATAGTGGTAGTGGGCTGGTAGATGTCTAGTCTCCTTTATGCCTCTAATCTGATAGTTGTAGTGAGCTGGTAGTTGTCTAGTCTCCCTTGTGGCCTTAATCTGATAGTGGTTGTGGGCTGGTAGATGTCTAGTCTCCCTAATGGATCTAATCTGATAGTGGTAGTGGGGTGGTAGATGTCTAGTCTCCTTTATGCCTCTAATCTGATAGTTGTAGTGAGCTGGTAGTTGTCTAGTCTCCTTTATGCCTCTAATCTGATAGTTGTAGTGAACTGGTAGTTGTCTAGTCTCCCTTGTGGCTCTAATCTGATAGTGGTTGTGGGTTGGTAGATGTATAGTCTCCGTTGTGGCTCTAATATGATGGTGGTAGTGGGGTTGTAGATATCTAGTATCCCGTATGACTCTAATCTGATAGTGGTTGTGGGTTGGTAGATGTCTAGTCTCCCTTGTGGCTCTAATCTGATAGTTGTAGTGGGCTGGTAGATGTCTAGTCTCCCTTGTGGCTCTAATCTTATAGTGGTAGTGGGTTGGTAGATGTCTAGTCTCCCTAATGGCTCTAATCTGATAGTGGTTGTGGGTTGTTAGATGTCTAGTCTCCTTTATAACTCTAATCTGATAGTGGTAGTGGGGTGGTCGATGTCTAGTCTCCCTTATGGCTCTAATCTGATAGTGGTAGTGGGGTGCTAGATGTCTAGTCTCCCTTATGGCTCTAATCTGATAGTGGTAGTGGGCTGGTAGATGTCTAGTCTCCCTAATGGCTCTAATCTGATAGTGGTAGTGGCTTGGTAGATGTCTAGTCTCCTTTATGGCTCTAATCTGATAGTGGTAGTGGCTTGGTAGATGTCTAGTCTCCTTTGTGGCTCTAATATGATGGTGGTAGTGGGGTTGTAGATATCTAGTATCCCTTATGACTCTAATCTGATAGTGGTAGTGGGGTGGTAGATGTCTAGTCGCCTTTATAACTCTAATCTGATAGTGGTAGTGGGCTGGTAGATGTCTAGTCTCCCTAATGGCTCTAATCTGATAGTTGTAGTGGGTTGGTAGATGTCTAGTCTCCTTTATAACTCTAATCTGATAGTGGTAGTGGGCTGGTAGATGTCTAGTCTCCCTTATGGCTCTAATTTGATAGTGGTAGTGGGCTGGTAGATGTCTAGTCTCCTTTATGGCTCTAATCTGATAGTGGTTTTGTGGTGGTTGATGTCTAGTCTCCTTTATGGCTCTAATCTGATAGTGGTAGATGTGGTAGATGTCTAGTCTCCTTTGTGGCTCTAATATGATGGTGGTAGTGGGGTTGTAGATATCTAGTATCCCTTATGACTCTAATCTGATAGTGGTAGTGGGGTGGTAGATGTCTAGTCGCCTTTATAACTCTAATCTGATCGTGGTAGTGGGTGGTAGATGTCTAGTCTCCCTAATGGCTCTAATCTGATAGAAGTAGTGGGTTGGTAGATGTCTAGTCTCCTTTATAACTCTAATCTGATAGTGGTAGTGGGCTGGTAGATGTCTAGTCTCCCTAATGGCTCTAATCTGATAGTTGTAGTGGGTTGGTAGATGTCTAGTCTCCTTTTTGGCTCTAATCTGATAGTGGTACTGGGTTGGTAGATGTCTAGTCTCCTTTATAACTCTAATCTGATAATGGTAGTGGGCTGGTAGATGTCTAGTCTCCCTTGTGGCTCTAATCTGATAGTTGTAGTGGGCTGGTAGATGTCTAGTCTCCCTTGTGGCTCTAATCTTATAGTGGTAGTGGGTTGGTAGATGTCTAGTCTCCTTTATAACTCTAATCTGATAGTGGTAGTGGGGTGGTTGATGTCTAGTCTCCTTTATGGCTCTAATCTGATAGTGGTAGATGTCTAGTCTCCTTTGTGGCTCTAATCTGATAGTGGTAGTGGGTTGGTAGATGTCTAGTCTCCTTTATGCCTCGAATCTGATAGTGGTAGTGGGCTGGTAGATGTCTAGTCTCCCTTATGGCTCTAATCTGATAGTGGTAGTGGGGTGCTAGATGTCTAGTCTCCCTAATGGCTCTAATCTGATAGTGGTAGTGGGGTGGTAGATGTCTAGTCTTCTTTATGGCTCTAATCTGATAGTGGTTTTGTGGTGGTTGATGTCTAGTCTCCTTTATGGCTCTAATCTGATAGTGGTAGATGTGGTAGATGTCTATTCTCCTTTGTGGCTCTAATATGATGGTGGTAGTGGGGTTGTAGATATCTAGTATCCCTTATGACTCTAATCTGATAGTGGTAGTGGGTTGGTAGATGTCTAGTCTCCTTTATAACTCTAATCTGATAGTGGTAGTGGGCTGGTAGATGTCTAGTCTCCCTAATGGCTCTAATCTGATAGAAGTAGTGGGTTGGTAGATGTCTAGTCTCCTTTATAACTCTAATCTGATAGTGGTAGTGGGCTGGTAGATGTCTAGTCTCTCTAATGGCTCTAATCTGATAGTTGTAGTGGGTTGGTAGATGTCTAGTCTCCTTTTTGGCTCTAATCTGATAGTGGTACTGGGTTGGTAGATGTCTAGTCTCCTTTATAACTCTAATCTGATAATGGTAGTGGGCTGGTAGATGTCTAGTCTCCCTTGTGGCTCTAATCTGATAGTTGTAGTGGGCTGGTAGATGTCTAGTCTCCCTTGTGGCTCTAATCTTATAGTGGTAGTGGGTTGGTAGATGTCTAGTCTCCTTTATAACTCTAATCTGATAGTGGTAGTGGGGTGGTTGATGTCTAGTCTCCTTTATGGCTCTAATCTGATAGTGGTAGATGTCTAGTCTCCTTTGTGGCTCTAATCTGATAGTGGTAGTGGGTTGGTAGATGTCTAGTCTCCTTTATGCCTCGAATCTGATAGTGGTAGTGGGCTGGTAGATGTCTAGTCTCCCTTATGGCTCTAATCTGATAGTGGTTGTGGGGTGGTAGATGTCTAGTCTCCTTTATGGCTCTAATCTGATAGTGGTAGTGGGCTGGTAGATGTCTAGTCTCCCTTATGGCTCTAATCTGATAGTGGTAGTGGGGTGCTAGATGTCTAGTCTCCCTAATGGCTCTAATCTGATAGTGGTAGTGGGGTGGTAGATGTCTAGTCTTCTTTATGGCTCTAATCTGATAGTGGTTTTGTGGTGGTTGATGTCTAGTCTCCCTAATGGCTCTAATCTGATAGTGGTAGTGGGGTGGTAGATGTCTAGTCTTCTTTATGGCTCTAATCTGATAGTGGTTTTGTGGTGGTTGATGTCTAGTCTCCTTTATGGCTCTAATCTGATAGTGGTAGATATGGTAGATGTCTAGTCTCCCTTGTGGCTCTAATCTGATAGTTGTAGTGGGCTGTTAGATGTCTAGTCTCCCTAATGGCTCTAATCTGATAGTGGTAGTGGGGTGGTAGATTTCTAGTCTTCTTTATGGCTCTAATCTGATAGTGGTTTTGTGGTGGTTGATGTCTAGTCTCCTTTATGGCTCTAATCTGATAGTGGTAGATGTGGTAGATTTCTAGTCTCCTTTGTGGCTCTAATATGATGGTGGTAGTGGGGTTGTAGATATCTAGTATCCCGTATGACTCTAATCTGATAGTGGTAGTGGGCTGGTAGATGTCTAGTCTCCTTTATGCCTCTAATCTGATAGTTGTAGTGAGCTGGTAGTTGTCTAGTCTCCCTTGTGGCCTTAATCTGATAGTGGTTGTGGGCTGGTAGATGTCTAGTCTCCCTAATGGATCTAATCTGATAGTGGTAGTGGGGTGGTAGATGTCTAGTCTCCTTTATGCCTCTAATCTGATAGTTGTAGTGAGCTGGTAGTTGTCTAGTCTCCTTTATGCCTCTAATCTGATAGTTGTAGTGAACTGGTAGTTGTCTAGTCTCCCTTGTGGCTCTAATCTGATAGTGGTTGTGGGTTGGTAGATGTATAGTCTCCGTTGTGGCTCTAATATGATGGTGGTAGTGGGGTTGTAGATATCTAGTATCCCGTATGACTCTAATCTGATAGTGGTTGTGGGTTGGTAGATGTCTAGTCTCCCTTGTGGCTCTAATCTGATAGTTGTAGTGGGCTGGTAGATGTCTAGTCTCCCTTGTGGCTCTAATCTTATAGTGGTAGTGGGTTGGTAGATGTCTAGTCTCCCTAATGGCTCTAATCTGATAGTGGTTGTGGGTTGTTAGATGTCTAGTCTCCTTTATAACTCTAATCTGATAGTGGTAGTGGGGTGGTCGATGTCTAGTCTCCCTTATGGCTCTAATCTGATAGTGGTAGTGGGGTGCTAGATGTCTAGTCTCCCTTATGGCTCTAATCTGATAGTGGTAGTGGGCTGGTAGATGTCTAGTCTCCCTAATGGCTCTAATCTGATAGTGGTAGTGGCTTGGTAGATGTCTAGTCTCCTTTATGGCTCTAATCTGATAGTGGTAGTGGCTTGGTAGATGTCTAGTCTCCTTTGTGGCTCTAATATGATGGTGGTAGTGGGATTGTAGATATCTAGTATCCCTTATGACTCTAATCTGATAGTGGTAGTGGGGTGGTAGATGTCTAGTCGCCTTTATAACTCTAATCTGATAGTGGTAGTGGGCTGGTAGATGTCTAGTCTCCCTAATGGCTCTAATCTGATAGTTGTAGTGGGTTGGTAGATGTCTAGTCTCCTTTATAACTCTAATCTGATAGTGGTAGTGGGCTGGTAGATGTCTAGTCTCCCTTATGGCTCTAATTTGATAGTGGTAGTGGGCTGGTAGATGTCTAGTCTCCTTTATGGCTCTAATCTGATAGTGGTTTTGTGGTGGTTGATGTCTAGTCTCCTTTATGGCTCTAATCTGATAGTGGTTTTGTGGTGGTTGATGTCTAGTCTCCTTTATGGCTCTAATCTGATAGTGGTTTTGTGGTGGTTGATGTCTAGTCTCCTTTATGGCTCTAATCTGATAGTGGTAGATGTGGTAGATGTCTAGTCTCCTTTGTGGCTCTAATATGATGGTGGTAGTGGGGTTGTAGATATCTAGTCTCCTTTATGGCTCTAATCTGATAGTGGTAGTGGCTTGGTAGATGTCTAGTCTCCTTTGTGGCTCTAATATGATGGTGGTAGTGGGGTTGTAGATATCTAGTATCCCTTATGATTCTAATCTGATAGTGGTAGTGGGGTGGTAGATGTCTAGTCGCCTTTATAACTCTAATCTGATAGTGGTAGTGTGCTGGTAGATGTCTGGTCTCCCTAATGGCTCTAATCTGATAGTTGTAGTGGGTTGGTAGATGTCTAGTCTCCTTTATAACTCTAATCTGATAGTGGTAGTGGGCTGGTAGATGTCTAGTCTCCCTTATGGCTCTAATTTGATAGTGGTAGTGGGCTGGTAGATGTCTAGTCTCCTTTATGGCTCTAATCTGATAGTGGTTTTGTGGTGGTAGATGTCTAGTCTCCCTTATGGCTCTAATTTGATAGTGGTAGTGGGCTGGTAGATGTCTAGTCTCCTTTATGGCTCTAATCTGATAGTGGTTTTGTGGTGGTTGATGTCTAGTCTCCTTTATGGCTCTAATCTGATAGTGGTTTTGTGGTGGTTGATGTCTAGTCTCCTTTATGGCTCTAATCTGATAGTGGTAGATGTGGTAGATGTCTAGTCTCCTTTGTGGCTCTAATATGATGGTGGTAGTGGGGTTGTAGATATCTAGTCTCCTTTATGGCTCTAATCTGATAGTGGTAGTGGCTTGGTAGATGTCTAGTCTCCTTTGTGGCTCTAATATGATGGTGGTAGTGGGGTTGTAGATATCTAGTATCCCTTATGACTCTAATCTGATAGTGGTAGTGGGGTGGTAGATGTCTAGTCGCCTTTATAACTCTAATCTGATAGTGGTAGTGGGCTGGTAGATGTCTAGTCTCCCTAATGGCTCTAATCTGATAGTTGTAGTGGGTTGGTAGATGTCTAGTCTCCTTTATAACTCTAATCTGATAGTGGTAGTGGGCTGGTAGATGTCTAGTCTCCCTTATGGCTCTAATTTGATAGTGGTAGTGGGCTGGTAGATGTCTAGTCTCCTTTATGGCTCTAATCTGATAGTGGTTTTGTGGTGGTTGATGTCTAGTCTCCTTTATGGCTCTAATCTGATAGTGGTAGATGTGGTAGATGTCTAGTCTCCTTTGTGGCTCTAATATGATGGTGGTAGTGGGGTTGTAGATATCTAGTATCCCTTATGACTCTAATCTGATAGTGGTAGTGGGGTGGTAGATGTCTAGTCGCCTTTATAACTCTAATCTGATAGTGGTAGTGGGCTGGTAGATGTCTAGTCTCCCTTATGGCTCTAATTTGATAGTGGTAGTGGGCTGGTAGATGTCTAGTCTCCTTTATGGCTCTAATCTGATAGTGGTTTTGTGGTGGTTGATGTCTAGTCTCCTTTATGGCTCTAATCTGATAGTGGTTTTGTGGTGGTTGATGTGTAGTCTCCTTTATGGCTCTAATCTGATAGTGGTAGATGTGGTAGATGTCTAGTCTCCTTTGTGGCTCTAATATGATGGTGGTAGTGGGGTTGTAGATATCTAGTATCCCTTATGATTCTAATCTGATAGTGCTAGTGGGGTGGTAGATGTCTAGTCGCCTTTATAACTCTAATCTGATAGTGGTAGTGGGCTGGTAGATGTCTAGTCTCCCTAATGGCTCTAATCTGATAGTTGTAGTGGGTTGGTAGATGTCTAGTCTCCTTTATAACTCTAATCTGATAGTGGTAGTGGGCTGGTAGATGTCTAGTCTCCCTTATGGCTCTAATTTGATAGTGGTAGTGGGCTGGTAGATGTCTAGTCTCCTTTATGGCTCTAATCTGATAGTGGTTTTGTGGTGGTTGATGTCTAGTCTCCTTTATGGCTCTAATCTGATAGTGGTAGATGTTGGTAGATGTCTAGTCTCCTTTGTGGCTCTAATATGATGGTGGTAGTGGGGTTGTAGATATCTAGTATCCCTTATGACTCTAATCTGATAGTGGTAGTGGGGTGGTAGATGTCTAGTCGCCTTTATAACTCTAATCTGATAGTGGTAGTGGGCTGGTAGATGTCTAGTCTCCCTAATGGCTCTAATCTGATAGAAGTAGTGGGTTGGTAGATGTCTAATCTCCTTTATAACTCTAATCTGATAGTGGTAGTGGGCTGGTAGATGTCTAGTCTCCCTAATGGCTCTAATCTGATAGTTGTAGTGGGTTGGTAGATGTCTAGTCTCCTTTTTGGCTCTAATCTGATAGTGGTACTGGGTTGGTAGATGTCTAGTCTCCTTTATAACTCTAATCTGATAATGGTAGTGGGCTGGTAGATGTCTAGTCTCCCTTGTGGCTCTAATCTGATAGTTGTAGTGGGCTGGTAGATGTCTAGTCTCCCTTGTGGCTCTAATCTTATAGTGGTAGTGGGTTGGTAGATGTCTAGTCTCCTAAATAACTCTAATCTGATAGTGGTAGTGGGGTGGTTGATGTCTAGTCTCCTTTATGGCTCTAATCTGATAGTGGTAGATGTCTAGTCTCCTTTGTGGCTCTAATCTGATAGTGGTAGTGGGTTGGTAGATGTCTAGTCTCCTTTATGCCTCGAATCTGATAGTGGTAGTGGGCTGGTAGATGTCTAGTCTCCCTTATGGCTCTAATCTGATAGTGGTAGTGGGGTGGTAGATGTCTAGTCTCCTTTATAACTCTAATCTGATAGTGGTAGTGGGCTGGTAGATGTCTAGTCTCCTTTGTGGCTCTAATATGATGGTGGTAGTGGGGTTGTAGATATCTAGTATCCCTTATGACTCTAATCTGATAGTGGTAGTGGGGTGGTAGATGTCTAGTCGCCTTTATAACTCTAATCTGATAGTGGTAGTGGGCTGGTAGATGTCTAGTCTCCCTAATGGCTCTAATCTGATAGAAGTAGTGGGTTGGTAGATGTCTAATCTCCTTTATAACTCTAATCTGATAGTGGTAGTGGGCTGGTAGATGTCTAGTCTCCCTAATGGCTCTAATCTGATAGTTGTAGTGGGTTGGTAGATGTCTAGTCTCCTTTTTGGCTCTAATCTGATAGTGGTACTGGGTTGGTAGATGTCTAGTCTCCTTTATAACTCTAATCTGATAATGGTAGTGGGCTGGTAGATGTCTAGTCTCCCTTGTGGCTCTAATCTGATAGTGGTAGTGATATGGTAGATGTCTAGTCTCCCTTGTGGCTCTAATCTTATAGTGGTAGTGGGTTGGTAGATGTCTAGTCTCCTAAATAACTCTAATCTGATAGTGGTAGTGGGGTGGTTGATGTCTAGTCTCCTTTATGGCTCTAATCTGATAGTGGTAGATGTCTAGTCTCCTTTGTGGCTCTAATCTGATAGTGGTAGTGGGTTGGTAGATGTCTAGTCTCCTTTATGCCTCGAATCTGATAGTGGTAGTGGGCTGGTAGATGTCTAGTCTCCCTTATGGCTCTAATCTGATAGTGGTAGTGGGGTGGTAGATGTCTAGTCTCCTTTATAACTCTAATCTGATAGTGGTAGTGGGCTGGTAGATGTCTAGTCTCCCTTATGGCTCTAATCTGATAGTGGTAGTGGGGTGGTAGATGTCTAGTCTTCTTTATGGCTCTAATCTGATAGTGGTTTTGTGGTGGTTGGTGTCTAGTCTCCTTTATGGCTCTAATCTGATAGTGGTAGATGTGGTAGATGTCTAGTCTCCTTTGTGGCTCTAATATGATGGTGGTAGTGGGGTTGTAGATATCTAGTATCCCGTATGACTCTAATCTGATAGTGGTAGTGGGCTGGTAGATGTCTAGTCTCCTTTATGCCTCTAATCTGATCGTTGTAGTGAGCTGGTAGTTGTCTAGTCTCCCTTGTGGCTCTAATCTGATAGTGGTTGTGGGTTGGTAGAGGTCTAGTCTCCCTTGTGGCTCTAATCTGATAGTTGTAGTGGGCTGGTAGATGTCTAGTCTCCCTTGTGGCTCTAATCTTATAGTGGTAGTGGGTTGGTAGATGTCTAGTCTCTTTTATAACTCTAATCTTATAGTGGTAGTGGGGTGCTAGATGTCTAGTGTCCCTTATGGCTCTAATCTGATAGTGGTAGTGGGCTGGTAGATGTCTAGTCTCCCTAATGGCTCTAATCTGATAGTGGTTGTGGGTTGGTAGATGTCTAGTCTCCTTTATAACTCTAATCTGATAGTGGTAGTGGGGTGGTCGATGTCTAGTCTCCCTTATGGCTCTAATCTGATAGTGGTAGTGGGGTGCTAGATGTCTAGTCTTCTTTATGGCTCTAATCTGATAGTGGTTTTGTGGTGGTTGATGTCTAGTCTCCTTTATGGCTCTAATCTGATAGTGGTAGATGTGGTAGATGTATAGTCTCCTTTGTGGCTCTAATATGATGGTGGTAGTGGGGTTGTAGATATCTAGTATCCCGTATGACTCTAATCTGATAGTGGTAGTGGGCTGGTAGATGTCTAGTCTCCTTTATGCCTCTAATCTGATCGTTGTAGTGAGCTGGTAGTTGTCTAGTCTCCCTTGTGGCTCTAATCTGATAGTGGTTGTGGGTTGGTAGATGTCTAGTCTCCCTTGTGGCTCTAATCTGATAGTTGTAGTGGGCTGGTAGATGTCTAGTCTCCCTTGTGGCTCTAATCTTATAGTGGTAGTGGGTTGGTAGATGTCTAGTCTCTTTTATAACTCTAATCTTATAGTGGTAGTGGGGTGCTAGATGTCTAGTCTCCCTTATGGCTCTAATCTGATAGTGGTAGTGGGCTGGTAGATGTCTAGTCTCCCTAATGGCTCTAATCTGATAGTGGTTGTGGGTTGGTAGATGTCTAGTCTCCTTTATAACTCTAATCTGATAGTGGTAGTGGGGTGGTCGATGTCTAGTCTCCCTTATGGCTCTAATCTGATAGTGGTAGTGGGGTGCTAGATGTCTAGTCTTCTTTATGGCTCTAATCTGATAGTGGTTTTGTGGTGGTTGATGTCTAGTCTCCTTTATGGCTCTAATCTGATAGTGGTAGATGTGGTAGATGTCTAGTCTCCTTTGTGGCTCTAATATGATGGTGGTAGTGGGGTTGTAGATATCTAGTATCCCGTATGACTCTAATCTGATAGTGGTAGTGGGCTGGTAGATGTCTAGTCTCCTTTATGCCTCTAATCTGATCGTTGTAGTGAGCTGGTAGTTGTCTAGTCTCCCTTGTGGCTCTAATCTGATAGTGGTTGTGGGTTGGTAGATGTCTAGTCTCCCTTGTGGCTCTAATCTGATAGTGGTAGTGGGCTGGTAGATGTCTAGTCTCCCTAATGGCTCTAATCTGATAGTGGTAGTGGCTTGGTAGATGTCTAGTCTCCTTTATGGCTCTAATCTGATAGTGGTAGATGTGGTAGATGTCTAGTCTCCTTTGTGGCTCTAATATGATGGTGGTAGTGGGGTTGTAGATATCTAGTATCCCTTATGACTCTAATCTGATAGTGGTAGTGGGGTGGTAGATGTCTAGTCGCCTTTATAACTCTAATCTGATAGTGGTAGTGGGCTGGTAGATGTCTAGTCTCCCTAATGGCTCTAATCTGATAGTTGTAGTGGGTTGGTAGATGTCTAGTCTCCTTTATAACTCTAATCTGATAGTGGTAGTGGGCTGGTAGATGTCTAGTCTCCCTTATGGCTCTAATCTGATAGTGGTAGTGGGCTGGTAGATGTCTAGTCTCCTTTATGGCTCTAATCTGATAGTGGTTTTGTGGTGGTTGATGTCTAGTCTCCTTTATGACTCTAATCTGATAGTGGTTTTGTGGTGGTTGATGTGTAGTCTCCTTTATGGCTCTAATCTGATAGTGGTAGATGTGGTAAATGTCTAGTCTCCTTTGTGGCTCTAATATGATGGTGGTAGTGGGGTTGTAGATATCTAGTATCCCTTATGATTCTAATCTGATAGTGGTAGTGGGGTGGTAGATGTCTAGTCGCCTTTATAACTCTAATCTGATAGTGGTAGTGGGCTGGTAGATGTCTAGTCTCCCTAATGGCTCTAATCTGATAGTTGTAGTGGGTTGGTAGATGGCTAGTCTCCTTTATAACTCTAATCTGATAGTGGTAGTGGGCTGGTAGATGTCTAGTCTCCCTTATGGCTCTAATTTGATAGTGGTAGTGGGCTGGTAGATGTCTAGTCTCCTTTATGGCTCTAATCTGATAGTGGTTTTGTGGTGGTTGATGTCTAGTCTCCTTTATGGCTCTAATCTGATAGTGGTAGATGTGGTAGATGTCTAGTCTCCTTTGTGGCTCTAATATGATGGTGGTAGTGGGGTTGTAGATATCTAGTATCCCTTATGACTCTAATCTGATAGTGGTAGTGGGGTGGTAGATGTCTAGTCGCCTTTATAACTCTAATCTTATAGTGGTAGTGGGTTGGTAGATGTCTAGTCTCCTTTATAACTCTAATCTGATAGTGGTAGTGGGGTGGTTGATGTCTAGTCTCCCTAATGGCTCTAATCTGATAGAAGTAGTGGGTTGGTAGATGTCTAGTCTCCTTTATAACTCTAATCTGATAGTGGTAGTGGGCTGGTAGATGTCTAGTCTCCCTAATGGCTCTAATCTGATAGTTGTAGTGGGTTGGTAGATGTCTAGTCTCCTTTTTGGCTCTAATCTGATAGTGGTACTGGGTTGGTAGATGTCTAGTCTCCTTTATAACTCTAATCTGATAATGGTAGTGGGCTGGTAGATGTCTAGTCTCCCTTGTGGCTATAATCTGATAGTTGTAGTGGGCTGGTAGATGTCTAGTCTCCCTTGTGGCTCTAATCTTATAGTGGTAGTGGGTTGGTAGATGTCTAGTCTCCTTTATAACTCTAATCTGATAGTGGTAGTGGGGTGGTTGATGTCTAGTCTCCTTTATGGCTCTAATCTGATAGTGGTAGATGTCTAGTCTCCTTTGTGGCTCTAATCTGATAGTGGTAGTGGGATGGTAGATGTCTAGTCTCCTTTATGCCTCGAATCTGATAGTGGTAGTGGGCTGGTAGATGTCTAGTCTCCCTTATGGCTCTAATCTGATAGTGGTAGTGGGGTGCTAGATGTCTAGTCTCCCTAATGGCTCTAATCTGATAGTGGTAGTGGGGTGGTAGATGTCTAGTCTTCTTTATGGCTCTAATCTGATAGTGGTTTTGTGGTGGTTGATGTCTAGTCTCCTTTATGGCTCTAATCTGATAGTGGTAGATGTGGTAGATGTCTATTCTCCTTTGTGGCTCTAATATGATGGTGGTAGTGGGGTTGTAGATATCTAGTATCCCTTATGACTCTAATCTGATAGTGGTAGTGGGGTGGTAGATGTCTAGTCGCCTTTATAACTCTAATATGATAGTGGTAGTGGGCTGGTAGATGTCTAGTCTCCCTAATGGCTCTAATCTGATAGAAGTAGTGGGTTGGTAGATGTCTAGTCTCCTTTATAACTCTAATCTGATAGTGGTAGTGGGCTGGTAGATGTCTAGTCTCTCTAATGGCTCTAATCTGATAGTTGTAGTGGGTTGGTAGATGTCTAGTCTCCTTTTTGGCTCTAATCTGATAGTGGTACTGGGTTGGTAGATGTCTAGTCTCCTTTATAACTCTAATCTGATAATGGTAGTGGGCTGGTAGATGTCTAGTCTCCCTTGTGGCTCAAATCTGATAGTTGTAGTGGGCTGGTAGATGTCTAGTCTCCCTTGTGGCTCTAATCTTATAGTGGTAGTGGGTTGGTAGATGTCTAGTCTCCTTTATAACTCTAATCTGATAGTGGTAGTGGGGTGGTTGATGTCTAGTCTCCTTTATGGCTCTAATCTGATAGTGGTAGATGTCTAGTCTCCTTTGTGGCTCTAATCTGATAGTGGTAGTGGGTTGGTAGATGTCTAGTCTCCTTTATGCCTCGAATCTGATAGTGGTAGTGGGCTGGTAGATGTCTAGTCTCCCTTATGGCTCTAATCTGATAGTGGTTGTGGGGTGGTAGATGTCTAGTCTCCTTTATAACTCTAATCTGATAGTGGTAGTGGGCTGGTAGATGTCTAGTCTCCCTTATGGCTCTAATCTGATAGTGGTAGTGGGGTGCTAGATGTCTAGTCTCCCTAATGGCTCTAATCTGATAGTGGTAGTGGGGTGGTAGATGTCTAGTCTTCTTTATGGCTCTAATCTGATAGTGGTTTTGTGGTGGTTGATGTCTAGTCTCCCTAATGGCTCTAATCTGATAGTGGTAGTGGGGTGGTAGATGTCTAGTCTTCTTTATGGCTCTAATCTGATAGTGGTTTTGTGGTGGTTGATGTCTAGTCTCCTTTATGGCTCTAATCTGATAGTGGTAGATATGGTAGATGTCTAGTCTCCCTTGTGGCTCTAATCTGATAGTTGTAGTGGGCTGTTAGATGTCTAGTCTCCCTAATGGCTCTAATCTGATAGTGGTAGTGGGGTGGTAGATTTCTAGTCTTCTTTATGGCTCTAATCTGATAGTGGTTTTGTGGTGGTTGATGTCTAGTCTCCTTTATGGCTCTAATCTGATAGTGGTAGATGTGGTAGATTTCTAGTCTCCTTTGTGGCTCTAATATGATGGTGGTAGTGGGGTTGTAGATATCTAGTATCCCGTATGACTCTAATCTGATAGTGGTAGTGGGCTGGTAGATGTCTAGTCTCCTTTATGCCTCTAATCTGATAGTTGTAGTGAGCTGGTAGTTGTCTAGTCTCCCTTGTGGCCTTAATCTGATAGTGGTTGTGGGCTGGTAGATGTCTAGTCTCCCTAATGGATCTAATCTGATAGTGGTAGTGGGGTGGTAGATGTCTAGTCTCCTTTATGCCTCTAATCTGATAGTTGTAGTGAGCTGGTAGTTGTCTAGTCTCCTTTATGCCTCTAATCTGATAGTTGTAGTGAACTGGTAGTTGTCTAGTCTCCCTTGTGGCTCTAATCTGATAGTGGTTGTGGGTTGGTAGATGTATAGTCTCCGTTGTGGCTCTAATATGATGGTGGTAGTGGGGTTGTAGATATCTAGTATCCCGTATGACTCTAATCTGATAGTGGTTGTGGGTTGGTAGATGTCTAGTCTCCCTTGTGGCTCTAATCTGATAGTTGTAGTGGGCTGGTAGATGTCTAGTCTCCCTTGTGGCTCTAATCTTATAGTGGTAGTGGGTTGGTAGATGTCTAGTCTCCCTAATGGCTCTAATCTGATAGTGGTTGTGGGTTGTTAGATGTCTAGTCTCCTTTATAACTCTAATCTGATAGTGGTAGTGGGGTGGTCGATGTCTAGTCTCCCTTATGGCTCTAATCTGATAGTGGTAGTGGGGTGCTAGATGTCTAGTCTCCCTTATGGCTCTAATCTGATAGTGGTAGTGGGCTGGTAGATGTCTAGTCTCCCTAATGGCTCTAATCTGATAGTGGTAGTGGCTTGGTAGATGTCTAGTCTCCTTTATGGCTCTAATCTGATAGTGGTAGTGGCTTGGTAGATGTCTAGTCTCCTTTGTGGCTCTAATATGATGGTGGTAGTGGGGTTGTAGATATCTAGTATCCCTTATGACTCTAATCTGATAGTGGTAGTGGGGTGGTAGATGTCTAGTCGCCTTTATAACTCTAATCTGATAGTGGTAGTGGGCTGGTAGATGTCTAGTCTCCCTAATGGCTCTAATCTGATAGTTGTAGTGGGTTGGTAGATGTCTAGTCTCCTTTATAACTCTAATCTGATAGTGGTAGTGGGCTGGTAGATGTCTAGTCTCCCTTATGGCTCTAATTTGATAGTGGTAGTGGGCTGGTAGATGTCTAGTCTCCTTTATGGCTCTAATCTGATAGTGGTTTTGTGGTGGCTGATGTCTAGTCTCCTTTATGGCTCTAATCTGATAGTGGTTTTGTGGTGGTTGATGTCTAGTCTCCTTTATGGCTCTAATCTGATAGTGGTAGATGTGGTAGATGTCTAGTCTCCTTTGTGGCTCTAATATGATGGTGGTAGTGGGGTTGTAGATATCTAGTATCCCTTATGATTCTAATCTGATAGTGGTAGTGGGGTGGTAGATGTCTAGTCGCCTTTATAACTCTAATCTGATAGTGGTAGTGGGCTGGTAGATGTCTGGTCTCCCTAATGGCTCTAATCTGATAGTTGTAGTGGGTTGGTAGATGTCTAGTCTCCTTTATAACTCTAATCTGATAGTGGTAGTGGGCTGGTAGATGTCTAGTCTCCCTTATGGCTCTAATTTGATAGTGGTAGTGGGCTGGTAGATGTCTAGTCTCCTTTATGGCTCTAATCTGATAGTGGTTTTGTGGTGGTTGATGTCTAGTCTCCTTTATGGCTCTAATCTGATAGTGGTAGATGTGTTAGATGTCTAGTCTCCTTTGTGGCTCTAATATGATGGTGGTAGTGGGGTTGTAGATATCTAGTATCCCTTATGACTCTAATCTGATAGTGGTAGTGGGGTGGTAGATGTCTAGTCGCCTTTATAACTCTAATCTGATAGTGGTAGTGGGCTGGTAGATGTCTAGTCTCCCTAATGGCTCTAATCTGATAGAAGTAGTGGGTTGGTAGATGTCTAGTCTCCTTTATAACTCTAATCTGATAGTGGTAGTGGGCTGGTAGATGTCTAGTCTCCCTAATGGCTCTAATCTGATAGTTGTAGTGGGTTGGTAGATGTCTAGTCTCCTTTATGGCTCTAATCTGATAGTGGTACTGGGTTGGTAGATGTCTAGTCTCCTTTATAACTCTAATCTGATAATGGTAGTGGGCTGGTAGATGTCTAGTCTCCCTTGTGGCTCTAATCTTATAGTGGTAGTGGGTTGGTAGATGTCTAGTCTCCTTTATAACTATAATCTGATAGTGGTAGTGGGGTGGTTGATGTCTAGTCTCCTTTGTGGCTCTAATCTGATAGTGGTAGTGGGTTGGTAGATGTCTAGTCTCCTTTATGCCTCGAATCTGATAGTGGTAGTGGGCTGGTAGATGTCTAGTCTCCCTTATGGCTCTAATCTGATAGTGGTAGTGGGGTGGTAGATGTCTAGTCTCCTTTATAACTCTAATCTGATAGTGGTAGTGGGCTGGTAGATGTCTAGTCTCCCTTATGGCTCTAATCTGATAGTGGTAGTGGGGTGCTAGATGTCTAGTCTCCCTAATGGCTCTAATCTGATAGTGGTAGTGGGGTGGTAGATGTCTAGTCTTCTTTATGGCTCTAATCTGATAGTGGTTTTGTGGTGGTTGATGTCTAGTCTCCCTAATGGCTCTAATCTGATAGTGGTAGTGGGGTGGTAGATGTCTAGTCTTCTTTATGGCTCTAATCTGATAGTGGTTTTGTGGTGGTTGATGTCTAGTCTCCTTTATGGCTCTAATCTGATAGTGGTAGATATGGTAGATGTCTAGTCTCCCTTGTGGCTCTAATCTGATAGTTGTAGTGGGCTGGTAGATGTCTAGTCTCCCTAATGGCTCTAATCTGATAGTGGTAGTGGGGTGGTAGATTTCTAGTCTTCTTTATGGCTCTAATCTGATAGTGGTTTTGTGGTGGTTGATGTCTAGTCTCCTTTATGGCTCTAATCTGATAGTGGTAGATGTGGTAGATGTCTAGTCTCCTTTGTGGCTCTAATATGATGGTGGTAGTGGGGTTGTAGATATCTAGTATCCCGTATGACTCTAATCTGATAGTGGTAGTGGGCTGGTAGATGTCTAGTCTCCTTTATGCATCTAATCTGATAGTTGTAGTGAGCTGGTAGTTGTCTAGTCTCCCTTGTGGCTCTAATCTGATAGTGGTAGTGGGCTGGTAGATGTCTAGTCTCCCTAATGGCTCTAATCTGATAGTGGTAGTGGGGTGGTAGATGTCTAGTCTCCTTTATGCCTCTAATCTGATAGTTGTAGTGAGCTGGTAGTTGTCTAGTCTCCTTTATGCCTCTAATCTGATAGTTGTAGTGAACTGGTAGTTGTCTAGTCTCCCTTGTGGCTCTAATCTGATAGTGGTTGTGGGTTGGTAGATGTCTAGTCTCCCTTGTGGCTCTAATCTGATAGTTGTAGTGGGCTGGTAGATGTCTAGTCTCCCTTGTGGCTCGAATCTTATAGTGGTAGTGGGTTGGTAGATGTCTAGTCTCCCTTGTGGCTCTAATCTGATAGTGATTGTGGGCTGGTAGATGTCTAGTCTCCCTAATGGCTCTAATCTGATAGTGGTAGTGGGGTGGTAGATGTCTAGTCTCCTTTATGCCTCTAATCTGATAGTTGTAGTGAGCTGGTAGTTGTCTAGTCTCCTTTATGCCTCTAATCTGATAGTTGTAGTGAACTGGTAGTTGTCTAGTCTCCCTTGTGGCTCTAATCTGATAGTGGTTGTGGGCTGGTAGATGTCTAGTCTCCCTTGTGGCTCTAATCTGATAGTTGTAGTGGGCTGGTAGATGTCTAGTCTCCCTTGTGGCTCGAATCTTATAGTGGTAGTGGGTTGGTAGATGTCTAGTCTCCCTTATGGCTCTAATCTGATAGTGGTAGTGGGCTGGTAGATGTCTAGTCTCCCTAATGGCTCTAATCTGATAGTTGTAGTGGGTTGGTAGATGTCTAGTCTCCCTAATGGCTCTAATCTGATAGTGGTAGATGTGGTAGATGTCTAGTCTCCTTTGTGGCTCTAATATGATGGTGGTAGTGGGGTTGTAGATATCTAGTATCCCTTATGATTCTAATCTGATAGTGGTAGTGGGGTGGTAGATGTCTAGTCGCCTTTATAACTCTAATCTGATAGTGGTAGTGGGCTGGTAGATGTCTGGTCTCCCTAATGGCTCTAATCTGATAGTTGTAGTGGGTTGGTAGATGTCTAGTCTCCTTTATAACTCTAATCTGATAGTGGTAGTGGACTGGTAGATGTCTAGTCTCCCTTATGGCTCTAATTTGATAGTGGTAGTGGGCTGGTAGATGTCTAGTCTCCTTTATGGCTCTAATCTGATAGTGGTTTTGTGGTGGTTGATGTCTAGTCTCCTTTATGGCTCTAATCTGATAGTGGTAGATGTGGTAGATGTCTAGTCTCCTTTGTGGCTCTAATATGATGGTGGTAGTGGGGTTGTAGATATCTAGTATCCCTTATGACTCTAATCTGATAGTGGTAGTGGGGTGGTAGATGTCTAGTCGCCTTTATAACTCTAATCTGATAGTGGTAGTGGGCTGGTAGATGTCTAGTCTCCCTAATGGCTCTAATCTGATAGAAGTAGTGGGTTGGTAGATGTCTAGTCTCCTTTATAACTCTAATCTGATAGTGGTAGTGGGCTGGTAGATGTCTAGTCTCCCTAATGGCTCTAATCTGATAGTTGTAGTGGGTTGGTAGATGTCTAGTCTCCTTTTTGGCTCTAATTTGATAGTGGTACTGGGTTGGTAGATGTCTAGTCTCCTTTATAACTCTAATCTGATAATGGTAGTGGGCTGGTAGATGTCTAGTCTCCCTTGTGGCTCTAATCTGATAGTTGTAGTGGGCTGGTAGATGTCTAGTCTCCCTTGTGGCTCTAATCTTATAGTGGTAGTGGGTTGGTAGATGTCTAGTCTCCTTTATAACTATAATCTGATAGTGGTAGTGGGGTGGTTGATGTCTAGTCTCCTTTATGGCTCTAATCTGATAGTGGTAGTGGGCTGGTAGATGTCTAGTCTCCTTTATGGCTCGAATCTGATAGTGGTAGTGGGCTGGTAGATGTCTAGTCTCCCTTATGGCTCTAATCTGATAGTGGTAGTGGGGTGGTAGATGTCTAGTCTCCTTTATAACTCTAATCTGATAGTGGTAGAGGGCTGGTAGATGTCTAGTCTCCCTTATGGCTCTAATCTGATAGTGGTAGTGGGGTGCTAGATGTCTAGTCTCCCTAATGGCTCTAATCTGATAGTGGTAGTGGGGTGGTAGATGTCTAGTCTTCTTTATGGCTCTAATCTGATAGTGGTTTTGTGGTGGTAGATGTCTAGTCTCCCTAATGGCTCTAATCTGATAGTGGTAGTGGGGTGGTAGATGTCTAGTCTTCTTTATGGCTCTAATCTGATAGTGGTTTTGTGGTGGTTGATGTCTAGTCTCCTTTATGGCTCTAATCTGATAGTGGTAGATATGGTAGATGTCTAGTCTCCCTTGTGGCTCTAATCTGATAGTTGTAGTGGGCTGGTAGATGTCTAGTCTCCCTAATGGCTCTAATCTGATAGTGGTAGTGGGGTGGTAGATTTCTAGTCTTCTTTATGGCTCTAATCTGATAGTGGTTTTGTGGTGGTTGATGTCTAGTCTCCTTTATGGCTCTAATCTGATAGTGGTAGATGTGGTAGATGTCTAGTCTCCTTTGTGGCTCTAATATGATGGTGGTAGTGGGGTTGTAGATATCTAGTATCCCGTATGACTCTAATCTGATAGTGGTAGTGGGCTGGTAGATGTCTAGTCTCCTTTATGCATCTAATCTGATAGTTGTAGTGAGCTGGTAGTTGTCTAGTCTCCCTTGTGGCTCTAATCTGATAGTGATTGTGGGCTGGTAGATGTCTAGTCTCCCTAATGGCTCTAATCTGATAGTGATAGTGGGGTGGTAGATGTCTAGTCTCCTTTATGCCTCTAATCTGATAGTTGTAGTGAGCTGGTAGTTGTCTAGTCTCCTTTATGCCTCTAATCTGATAGTTGTAGTGAACTGGTAGTTGTCTAGTCTCCCTTGTGGCTCTAATCTGATAGTGGTTGTGGGTTGGTAGATGTCTAGTCTCCCTTGTGGCT
Source organism: Salvelinus alpinus (assembly GCF_045679555.1). NCBI lineage: Eukaryota > Metazoa > Chordata > Actinopteri > Salmoniformes > Salmonidae > Salvelinus > Salvelinus alpinus. Next base: position 61,819 of record NC_092089.1, on the reverse strand, counting down.
CTAATCTGATAGTTGTAGTGGGCTGGTAGATGTCTAGTCTCCCTTGTGGCTCGAATCTTATAGTGGTAGTGGGTTGGTAGATGTCTAGTCTCCCTTATGGCTCTAATCTGATAGTGGTAGTGGGCTGGTAGATGTCTAGTCTCCTTTATGGCTCTAATCTGATAGTGGTTTTGTGGTGGTTGATGTCTAGTCTCCTTTATAACTCTAATCTGATAGTGGTAGTGGGCTGGTAGATGTCTAGTCTCCCTTGTGTCTCTAATCTGATAGTTGTAGTGGGCTGGTAGATGTCTAGTCTCCTTTGTGGCTCTAATATGATGGTGGTAGTGGGGTTGTAGATATCTAGTATCCTGTATGACTCTAATCTGATAGTGGTAGTGGGCTGGTAGATGTCTAGTCTCCTTTATAACTCTAATCTGATAGTGGTAGTGGGGTGGTAGATGTCTAGTCTCGCTTGTGTCACTAATCTGATAGTGGTTGTGGGTTGGTAGATGTCTAGTCTCCTTTATAACTCTAATCTGATAGTGGTAGTGGGCTGGTAGATGTCTAGTCTCCCTTGTGGCTCTAATCTGATAGTTGTAGTGGGCTGGTAGATGGCTAGTCTCCCTTGTGGCTCTAATCTTATAGTGGTAGTGGGCTGGTAGATGTCTAGTCTCCTTTATAACTCTAATCTGATAGTGGTAGTGGGGTGGTCGATGTCTAGTCTCCCTTATGGCTCTAATCTGATAGTGGTAGTGGGCTGGTAGATGTCTAGTCTCCCTTGTGGCTCAAATTTTATAGTGGTAGTGGGTTGGTAGATGTCTAGTCTCCTTTATAACTCTAATCTGATAGTGGTAGTGGGGTGGTTGATGTCTAGTCTCCTTTGTGGCTCTAATCTGATAGTGGTAGTGGGTTGGTAGATGTCTAGTCTCCTTTATGCCTCGAATCTGATAGTGGTAGTGGGCTGGTAGATGTCTAGTCTCCCTTATGGCTCTAATCTGATAGTGGTAGTGGGGTGGTAGATGTCTAGTCTCCTTTATAACTCTAATCTGATAGTGGTAGTGGGGTGGTTGATGTCTAGTCTCCTTTGTGGCTCTAATCTGATAGTGGTAGTGGGTTGGTAGATGTCTAGTCTCCTTTATGCCTCGAATCTGATAGTGGTAGTGGGCTGGTAGATGTCTAGTCTCCCTTATGGCTCTAATCTGATAGTGGTAGTGGGGTGGTAGATGTCTAGTCTCCTTTATAACTCTAATCTGATGGTGGTAGTGGGCTGGTAGATGTCTAGTCTCCCTTATGGCTCTAATCTGATAGTGGTAGTGGGCTGGTAGATGTCTAGTCTCCCTAATGGCTCTAATCTGATAGTGGTAGTGGGGTGGTAGATGTCTAGTCTTCTTTATGGCTCTAATCTGATAGTGGTTTTGTGGTGGTTGATGTCTAGTCTCCCTAATGGCTCTAATCTGATAGTGGTAGTGGGGTGGTAGATGTCTAGTCTTCTTTATGGCTCTAATCTGATAGTGGTTTTGTGGTGGTTGATGTCTAGTCTCCTTTATGGCTCTAATCTGATAGTGGTAGATATGGTAGATGTCTAGTCTCCCTTGTGGCTCTAATCTGATAGTTGTAGTGGGCTGGTAGATGTCTAGTCTCCCTAATGGCTCTAATCTGATAGTGGTAGTGGGGTGGTAGATTTCTAGTCTTCTTTATGGCTCTAATCTGATAGTGGTTTTGTGGTGGTTGATGTCTAGTCTCCTTTATGGCTCTAATCTGATAGTGGTAGATGTGGTAGATGTCTAGTCTCCTTTGTGGCTCTAATATGATGGTGGTAGTGGGGTTGTAGATATCTAGTATCCCGTATGACTCTAATCTGATAGTGGTAGTGGGCTGGTAGATGTCTAGTCTCCTTTATGCATCTAATCTGATAGTTGTAGTGAGCTGGTAGTTGTCTAGTCTCCCTTGTGGCTCTAATCTGATAGTGATTGTGGGCTGGTAGATGTCTAGTCTCCCTAATGGCTCTAATCTGATAGTGGTAGTGGGGTGGTAGATGTCTAGTCTCCTTTATGCCTCTAATCTGATAGTTGTAGTGAGCTGGTAGTTGTCTAGTCTCCTTTATGCCTCTAATCTGATAGTTGTAGTGAACTGGTAGTTGTCTAGTCTCCCTTGTGGCTCTAATCTGATAGTGGTTGTGGGTTGGTAGATGTCTAGTCTCCCTTGTGGCTCTAATCTGATAGTTGTAGTGGGCTGGTAGATGTCTAGTCTCCCTTGTGGCTCGAATCTTATAGTGGTAGTGGGTTGGTAGATGTCTAGTCTCCCTTATGGCTCTAATCTGATAGTGGTAGTGGGCTGGTAGATGTCTAGTCTCCTTTATGGCTCTAATCTGATAGTGGTTTTGTGGTGGTAGATGTCTAGTCTCCCTTATGGCTCGAATCTTATAGTGGTAGTGGGTTGGTAGATGTCTAGTCTCCTTTGTGGTTCTAATATGATGGTGGTAGTGGGGTTGTAGATATCTAGTATCCTGTATGACTCTAATCTGATAGTGGTAGTGGGCTGGTAGATGTCTAGTCTCCTTTATAACTCTAATCTGATAGTGGTAGTGGGGTGGTAGATGTCTAGTCTCGCTTGTGTCACTAATCTGATAGTGGTTGTGGGTTGGTAGATGTCTAGTCTCCTTTATAACTCTAATCTGATAGTGGTAGTGGGCTGGTAGATGGCTAGTCTCCCTTGTGGCTCTAATCTGATAGTTGTAGTGGGCTGGTAGATGGCTAGTCTCCCTTGTGACTCTAATCTGATAGTGGTAGTGGGGTGGTCGATGTCTAGTCTCCCTTATGGCTCTAATCTGATAGTGGTAGTGGGCTGGTAGATGTCTAGTCTCCCTTGTGGCTCAAATTTTATAGTGGTAGTGGGTTGGTAGATGTCTAGTCTCCTTTATAACTCTAATCTGATAGTGGTAGTGGGGTGGTTGATGTCTAGTCTCCTTTGTGGCTCTAATCTGATAGTGGTAGTGGGTTGGTAGATGTCTAGTCTCCTTTATGCCTCGAATCTGATAGTGGTAGTGGGCTGGTAGATGTCTAGTCTCCCTTATGGCTCTAATCTGATAGTGGTAGTGGGGTGGTAGATGTCTAGTCTCCTTTATAACTCTAATCTGATAGTGGTAGTGGGGTGGTTGATGTCTAGTCTCCTTTGTGGCTCTAATCTGATAGTGGTAGTGGGTTGGTAGATGTCTAGTCTCCTTTATGCCTCGAATCTGATAGTGGTAGTGGGGTGCTAGATGTCTAGTCTCCCTAATGGCTCTAATCTGATAGTGGTAGTGGGGTGGTAGATGTCTAGTCTTCTTTATGGCTCTAATCTGATAGTGGTTTTGTGGTGGTTGATGTCTAGTCTCCCTAATGGCTCTAATCTGATAGTGGTAGTGGGGTGGTAGATGTCTAGTCTTCTTTATGGCTCTAATCTGATAGTGGTTTTGTGGTGGTTGATGTCTAGTCTCCTTTATGGCTCTAATCTGATAGTGGTAGATATGGTAGATGTCTAGTCTCCCTTGTGGCTCTAATCTGATAGTTGTAGTGGGCTGGTAGATGTCTAGTCTCCCTAATGGCTCTAATCTGATAGTGGTAGTGGGGTGGTAGATTTCTAGTCTTCTTTATGGCTCTAATCTGATAGTGGTTTTGTGGTGGTTGATGTCTAGTCTCCTTTATGGCTCTAATCTGATAGTGGTAGATGTGGTAGATGTCTAGTCTCCTTTGTGGCTCTAATATGATGGTGGTAGTGGGTTGGTAGTTGTCTAGTCTCCCTTGTGGCTCTAATCTGATAGTGGTTGTGGGTTGTAGATATCTAGTATCCCGTATGACTCTAATCTGATAGTGGTAGTGGGCTGGTAGATGTCTAGTCTCCTTTATGCCTCTAATCTGATAGTTGTAGTGAGCTGGTAGTTGTCTAGTCTCCCTTGTGGCTCTAATCTGATAGTGGTTGTGGGTTGGTAGATGTCTAGTCTCCCTTGTGGCTCTAATCTGATAGTTGTAGTGGGCAGGTAGATGTCTAGTCTCCCTTGTGGCTCTAATCTTATAGTGGTAGTGGGTTGGTAGATGTCTAGTCTCCTTTATAACTCTAATCTGATAGTGGTTGTGGGGTGGTTGATGTCTAGTCTCCTTTATGGCTCTAATCTGATAGTGGTAGATGTGGTAGACGTCTAGTCTCCTTTGTGGCTCTAATCTGATAGTGGTAGTGGGTTGGTAGATGTATAGTCTCTTTTATGCCTCTAATCTGATAGTGGTAGTGGGCTGGTAGATGTCTAGTCTCCCTTATGGCTCTAATCTGATAGTGGTAGTGGGCTGGTAGATGTCTAGTCTCCCTTATGGCTCTAATCTGATAGTGGTAGTGGGGTGCTAGATGTCTAGTCTCCTTTATAACTCTAATCTGATAGTGGTAGTGGGCTGGTAGATGTCTAGTCTCCTTTATGGCTCTAATCTGATAGTGGTAGTGGGGTGCTAGATGTCTAGTCTCCCTAATGGCTCTAATCTGATAGTGGTAGTGGGGTGGTAGATGTCTAGTCCTCTTTATGGCTCTAATCTGATAGTGGTTTTGTGGTGGTTGATGTCTAGTCTCCCTAATGGCTCTAATCTGATAGTGGTAGTGGGGTGGTAGATGTCTAGTCTTCTTTATGGCTCTAATCTGATAGTGGTTTTGTGGTGGTTGATGTCTAGTCTCCTTTATGGCTCTAATCTGATAGTGGTAGATATGGTAGATGTCTAGTCTCCCTTGTGGCTCTAATCTGATAGTGGTTGTGGGTTGGTAGATGTCTAGTCCCCCTTGTGGCTCTAATCTGATAGTTGTAGTGGGCTGGTAGATGTCTAGTCTCCCTAATGGCTCTAATCTGATAGTGGTACTGGGCTGGTAGATGTCTAGTCTCCTTTATAACTCTAATCTGATAGTGGTAGTGGGCTGGTAGATGTCTAGTCTCCTTTATGGCTCTAATCTGATAGTGGTAGTGGGGTGCTAGATGTCTAGTCTCCCTAATGGCTCTAATCTGATAGTGGTAGTGGGGTGGTAGATGTCTAGTCTTCTTTATGGCTCTAATCTGATAGTGGTGTTGTGGTGGTTGATGTCTAGTCTCCTTTATGGCTCTAATCTGATAGTGGTAGATATGGTAGATGTCTAGTCTCCCTTGTGGCTCTAATCTGATAGTGGTAGTGGGGTGGTAGATGTCTAGTCTTCTTTATGGCTCTAATCTGATAGTGGTTTTGTGGTGGTTGATGTCTAGTCTCCTTTATGGCTCTAATCTGATAGTGGTAGATGTGGTAGATGTCTAGTCTCCTTTGTGGCTCTAATATGATGGTGGTAGTGGGGTTGTAGATATCTAGTATCCCGTATGACTCTAATCTGATAGTGGTAGTGGGCTGGTAGATGTCTAGTCTCCTTTATGCCTCTAATCTGATCGTTGTAGTGAGCTGGTAGTTGTCTTGTCTCCCTTGTGGCTCTAATCTGATAGTGGTTGTGGGTTGGTAGATGTCTAGTCTCCCTTGTGGCACTAATCTGATAGTTGTAGTGGGCTGGAAGATGTCTAGTCTCCCTTGTGGCTCTAATCTGATAGTGGTAGATGTGGTAGATGTCTAGTCTCCTTTGTGGCTCAAATATGATGGTGGTAGTGGGGTTGTAGATATCTAGTATCCCTTATGACTCTAATCTGATAGTGGTAGTGGGCTGGTAGATGTCTAGTCTCCCTAATGGCTCTAATCTGATAGTGGTAGTGGGTTGGTAGATGTCTAGTCTTCTTTATGGCTCTAATCTGATAGTGGTTTTGTGGTGGTTGATGTCTAGTCTCCTTTATGGCTCTAATCTGATAGTGGTAGATGTGGTAGATGTCTAGTCTCCTTTGTGGCTCTAATATGATGGTGGTAGTGGGGTTGTAGATATCTAGTATCCCTTATGACTCTAATCTGATAGTGGTAGTGGGGTGGTAGATGTCTAGTCGCCTTTATAACTCTAATCTGATAGTGGTAGTGGGCTGGTAGATGTCTAGTCTCCCTAATGGCTCTAATCTGATAGTTGTAGTGGGTTGGTAGATGTCTAGTCTCCTTTATAACTCTAATCTGATAGTGGTAGTGGGCTGGTAGATGTCTAGTCTCCCTTATGGCTCTAATTTGATAGTGGTAGTGGGCTGGTAGATGTCTAGTCTCCCTTATGGCTCTAATCTGATAGTGGTAGTGGGGTGGTAGATGTCTAGTCTTCTTTATGGCTCTAATCTGATAGTGGTTTTGTGGTGGTTGATGTCTAGTCTCCTTTATGGCTCTAATCTGATAGTGGTAGATATGGTAGATGTCTAGTCTCCCTTGTGGCTCTAATCTGATAGTGGTTGTAGGTTGGTAGATGTCTAGTCTCCCTTGTGGCTCTAATCTGATAGTTGTAGTGGGCTGGTAGATGTCTAGTCTCCCTAATGGCTCTAATCTGATAGTGGTAGTGGGGTGGTAGATTTCTAGTCTTCTTTATGGCTCTAATCTGATAGTGGTTTTGTGGTGGTTGATGTCTAGTCTCCTTTATGGCTCTAATCTGATAGTGGTAGATGTGGTAGATGTCTAGTCTCCTTTGTGGCTCTAATATGATGGTGGTAGTGGGGTTGATATCTAGATCCCGTCTAGTCTCCTTTATGCCTCTAATCTGATAGTTGTAGTGAGCTGGTAGTTGTCTAGTCTCCCTTGTGGCTCTAATCTGATAGTGGTTGTGGGTTGGTAGATGTCTAGTCTCCCTTGTGGCTCTAATCTGATAGTTGTAGTGGGCAGGTAGATGTCTAGTCTCCCTTGTGGCTCTAATCTTATAGTGGTAGTGGGTTGGTAGATGTCTAGTCTCCTTTATAACTCTAATCTGATAGTGGTTGTGGGGTGGTTGATGTCTAGTCTCCTTTATGGCTCTAATCTGATAGTGGTAGATGTGGTAGACGTCTAGTCTCCTTTATGCCTCTAATCTGATAGTTGTAGTGAGCTGGTAGTTGTCTAGTCTCCCTTGTGGCTCTAATCTGATAGTGGTTGTGGGTTGGTAGATGTCTAGTCTCCCTTGTGGCTCTAATCTGATAGTTGTAGTGGGCTGGTAGATGTCTAGTCTCCCTTGTGGCTCTAATCTGATAGTTGTAGTGGGCTGGTAGATGTCTAGTCTCCCTAATGGCTCTAATCTGATAGTGGTAGTGGGGTGGTAGATTTCTAGTCTTCTTTATGGCTCTAATCTGATAGTGGTTTTGTGGTGGTTGATGTCTAGTCTCCTTTATGGCTCTAATCTGATAGTGGTAGATGTGGTAGATGTCTAGTCTCCTTTGTGGCTCTAATATGATGGTGGTAGTGGGGTTGTAGATATCTAGTATCCCGTATGACTCTAATCTGATAGTGGTAGTGGGCTGGTAGATGTCTAGTCTCCTTTATGCCTCTAATCTGATAGTTGTAGTGAGCTGGTAGTTGTCTAGTCTCCCTTGTGGCTCTAATCTGATAGTGGTTGTGGGTTGGTAGATGTCTAGTCTCCCTTGTGGCTCTAATCTGATAGTTGTAGTGGGCAGGTAGATGTCTAGTCTCCCTTGTGGCTCTAATCTTATAGTGGTAGTGGGTTGGTAGATGTCTAGTCTCCTTTATAACTCTAATCTGATAGTGGTTGTGGGGTGGTTGATGTCTAGTCTCCTTTATGGCTCTAATCTGATAGTGGTAGATGTGGTAGACGTCTAGTCTCCTTTGTGGCTCTAATCTGATAGTGGTAGTGGGTTGGTAGATGTATAGTCTCTTTTATGCCTCTAATCTGATAGTGGTAGTGGGCTGGTAGATGTCTAGTCTCCCTTATGGCTCTAATCTGATAGTGGTAGTGGGCTGGTAGATGTCTAGTCTCCCTTATGGCTCTAATCTGATAGTGGTAGTGGGGTGCTAGATGTCTAGTCTCCTTTATAACTCTAATCTGATAGTGGTAGTGGGCTGGTAGATGTCTAGTCTCCTTTATGGCTCTAATCTGATAGTGGTAGTGGGGTGCTAGATGTCTAGTCTCCCTAATGGCTCTAATCTGATAGTGGTAGTGGGGTGGTAGATGTCTAGTCTTCTTTATGGCTCTAATCTGATAGTGGTTTTGTGGTGGTTGATGTCTAGTCTCCCTAATGGCTCTAATCTGATAGTGGTAGATATGGTAGATGTCTAGTCTCCCTTGTGGCTCTAATATGATAGTGGTTGTGGGTTGGTAGATGTCTAGTCTCCCTAATGGCTCTAATCTGATAGTGGTAGATATGGTAGATGTCTAGTCTCCCTTGTGGCTCTAATCTGATAGTGGTTGTGGGTTGGTAGATGTCTAGTCTCCCTTGTGGCTCTAATTTGATAGTGGTAGTGGGCTGGTAGATGTCTAGTCTCCTTTATGGCTCTAATCTGATAGTGGTTTTGTGGTGGTTGATGTCTAGTCTCCTTTATGGCTCTAATCTGATAGTGGTTTTGTGGTGGTTGATGTCTAGTCTCCTTTATGGCTCTAATCTGATAGTGGTAGATGTGGTAGATGTCTAGTCTCCTTTGTGGCTCTAATATGATGGTGGTAGTGGGGTTGTAGATATCTAGTATCCCTTATGATTCTAATCTGATAGTGGTAGTGGGGTGGTAGATGTCTAGTCGCCTTTATAACTCTAATCTGATAGTGGTAGTGGGCTGGTAGATGTCTGGTCTCCCTAATGGCTCTAATCTGATAGTTGTAGTGGGTTGGTAGATGTCTAGTCTCCTTTATGGCTCTAATCTGATAGTGGTAGTGGGTTGGTAGATGTCTAGTCTCCCTTATGGCTCTAATTTGATAGTGGTAGTGGGCTGGTAGATGTCTAGTCTCCTTTATGGCTCTAATCTGATAGTGGTTTTGTGGTGGTTGATGTCTAGTCTCCTTTATGGCTCTAATCTGATAGTGGTAGATGTGGTAGATGTCTAGTCTCCTTTGTGGCTCTAATATGATGGTGGTAGTGGGGTTGTAGATATCTAGTATCCCTTATGACTCTAATCTGATAGTGGTAGTGGGGTGGTAGATGTCTAGTCGCCTTTATAACTCTAATCTGATAGTGGTAGTGGGCTGGTAGATGTCTAGTCTCCCTAATGGCTCTAATCTGATAGAAGTAGTGGGTTGGTAGATGTCTAGTCTCCTTTATAACTCTAATCTGATAGTGGTAGTGGGCTGGTAGATGTCTAGTCTCCCTAATGGCTCTAATCTGATAGTTGTAGTGGGTTGGTAGATGTCTAGTCTCCTTTTTGGCTCTAATTTGATAGTGGTACTGGGTTGGTAGATGTCTAGTCTCCTTTATAACTCTAATCTGATAATGGTAGTGGGCTGGTAGATGTCTAGTCTCCCTTGTGGCTCTAATCTGATAGTTGTAGTGGGCTGGTAGATGTCTAGTCTCCCTTGTGGCTCTAATCTTATAGTGGTAGTGGGTTGGTAGATGTCTAGTCTCCTTTATAACTATAATCTGATAGTGGTAGTGGGGTGGTTGATGTCTAGTCTCCTTTGTGGCTCTAATCTGATAGTGGTAGTGGGTTGGTAGATGTCTAGTCTCCTTTATGCCTCGAATCTGATAGTGGTAGTGGGCTGGTAGATGTCTAGTCTCCCTTATGGCTCTAATCTGATAGTGGTAGTGGGGTGGTAGATGTCTAGTCTCCTTTATAACTCTAATCTGATAGTGGTAGTGGGCTGGTAGATGTCTAGTCTCCCTTATGGCTCTAATCTGATAGTGGTAGTGGGGTGCTAGATGTCTAGTCTCCCTAATGGCTCTAATCTGATAGTGGTAGTGGGGTGGTAGATGTCTAGTCTTCTTTATGGCTCTAATCTGATAGTGGTTTTGTGGTGGTAGATGTCTAGTCTCCCTAATGGCTCTAATCTGATAGTGGTAGTGGGGTGGTAGATGTCTAGTCTTCTTTATGGCTCTAATCTGATAGTGGTTTTGTGGTGGTTGATGTCTAGTCTCCTTTATGGCTCTAATCTGATAGTGGTAGATATGGTAGATGTCTAGTCTCCCTTGTGGCTCTAATCTGATAGTTGTAGTGGGCTGGTAGATGTCTAGTCTCCCTAATGGCTCTAATCTGATAGTGGTAGTGGGGTGGTAGATTTCTAGTCTTCTTTATGGCTCTAATCTGATAGTGGTTTTGTGGTGGTTGATGTCTAGTCTCCTTTATGGCTCTAATCTGATAGTGGTAGATGTGGTAGATGTCTAGTCTCCTTTGTGGCTCTAATATGATGGTGGTAGTGGGGTTGTAGATATCTAGTATCCCGTATGACTCTAATCTGATAGTGGTAGTGGGCTGGTAGATGTCTAGTCTCCTTTATGCATCTAATCTGATAGTTGTAGTGAGCTGGTAGTTGTCTAGTCTCCCTTGTGGCTCTAATCTGATAGTGATTGTGGGCTGGTAGATGTCTAGTCTCCCTAATGGCTCTAATCTGATAGTGATAGTGGGGTGGTAGATGTCTAGTCTCCTTTATGCCTCTAATCTGATAGTTGTAGTGAGCTGGTAGTTGTCTAGTCTCCTTTATGCCTCTAATCTGATAGTTGTAGTGAACTGGTAGTTGTCTAGTCTCCCTTGTGGCTCTAATCTGATAGTGGTTGTGGGTTGGTAGATGTCTAGTCTCCCTTGTGGCTCTAATCTGATAGTTGTAGTGGGCTGGTAGATGTCTAGTCTCCCTTGTGGCTCGAATCTTATAGTGGTAGTGGGTTGGTAGATGTCTAGTCTCCCTTATGGCTCTAATCTGATAGTGGTAGTGGGCTGGTAGATGTCTAGTCTCCTTTATGGCTCTAATCTGATAGTGGTTTTGTGGTGGTTGATGTCTAGTCTCCTTTATAACTCTAATCTGATAGTGGTAGTGGGCTGGTAGATGTCTAGTCTCCCTTGTGTCTCTAATCTGATAGTTGTAGTGGGCTGGTAGATGTCTAGTCTCCTTTGTGGCTCTAATATGATGGTGGTAGTGGGGTTGTAGATATCTAGTATCCTGTATGACTCTAATCTGATAGTGGTAGTGGGCTGGTAGATGTCTAGTCTCCTTTATAACTCTAATCTGATAGTGGTAGTGGGGTGGTAGATGTCTAGTCTCGCTTGTGTCACTAATCTGATAGTGGTTGTGGGTTGGTAGATGTCTAGTCTCCTTTATAACTCTAATCTGATAGTGGTAGTGGGCTGGTAGATGTCTAGTCTCCCTTGTGGCTCTAATCTGATAGTTGTAGTGGGCTGGTAGATGGCTAGTCTCCCTTGTGGCTCTAATCTTATAGTGGTAGTGGGCTGGTAGATGTCTAGTCTCCTTTATAACTCTAATCTGATAGTGGTAGTGGGGTGGTCGATGTCTAGTCTCCCTTATGGCTCTAATCTGATAGTGGTAGTGGGCTGGTAGATGTCTAGTCTCCCTTGTGGCTCAAATTTTATAGTGGTAGTGGGTTGGTAGATGTCTAGTCTCCTTTATAACTCTAATCTGATAGTGGTAGTGGGGTGGTTGATGTCTAGTCTCCTTTGTGGCTCTAATCTGATAGTGGTAGTGGGTTGGTAGATGTCTAGTCTCCTTTATGCCTCGAATCTGATAGTGGTAGTGGGCTGGTAGATGTCTAGTCTCCCTTATGGCTCTAATCTGATAGTGGTAGTGGGGTGGTAGATGTCTAGTCTCCTTTATAACTCTAATCTGATAGTGGTAGTGGGGTGGTTGATGTCTAGTCTCCTTTGTGGCTCTAATCTGATAGTGGTAGTGGGTTGGTAGATGTCTAGTCTCCTTTATGCCTCGAATCTGATAGTGGTAGTGGGCTGGTAGATGTCTAGTCTCCCTTATGGCTCTAATCTGATAGTGGTAGTGGGGTGGTAGATGTCTAGTCTCCTTTATAACTCTAATCTGATGGTGGTAGTGGGCTGGTAGATGTCTAGTCTCCCTTATGGCTCTAATCTGATAGTGGTAGTGGGGTGCTAGATGTCTAGTCTCCCTAATGGCTCTAATCTGATAGTGGTAGTGGGGTGGTAGATGTCTAGTCTTCTTTATGGCTCTAATCTGATAGTGGTTTTGTGGTGGTTGATGTCTAGTCTCCCTAATGGCTCTAATCTGATAGTGGTAGTGGGGTGGTAGATGTCTAGTCTTCTTTATGGCTCTAATCTGATAGTGGTTTTGTGGTGGTTGATGTCTAGTCTCCTTTATGGCTCTAATCTGATAGTGGTAGATATGGTAGATGTCTAGTCTCCCTTGTGGCTCTAATCTGATAGTTGTAGTGGGCTGGTAGATGTCTAGTCTCCCTAATGGCTCTAATCTGATAGTGGTAGTGGGGTGGTAGATTTCTAGTCTTCTTTATGGCTCTAATCTGATAGTGGTTTTGTGGTGGTTGATGTCTAGTCTCCTTTATGGCTCTAATCTGATAGTGGTAGATGTGGTAGATGTCTAGTCTCCTTTGTGGCTCTAATATGATGGTGGTAGTGGGGTTGTAGATATCTAGTATCCCGTATGACTCTAATCTGATAGTGGTAGTGGGCTGGTAGATGTCTAGTCTCCTTTATGCATCTAATCTGATAGTTGTAGTGAGCTGGTAGTTGTCTAGTCTCCCTTGTGGCTCTAATCTGATAGTGATTGTGGGCTGGTAGATGTCTAGTCTCCCTAATGGCTCTAATCTGATAGTGGTAGTGGGGTGGTAGATGTCTAGTCTCCTTTATGCCTCTAATCTGATAGTTGTAGTGAGCTGGTAGTTGTCTAGTCTCCTTTATGCCTCTAATCTGATAGTTGTAGTGAACTGGTAGTTGTCTAGTCTCCCTTGTGGCTCTAATCTGATAGTGGTTGTGGGTTGGTAGATGTCTAGTCTCCCTTGTGGCTCTAATCTGATAGTTGTAGTGGGCTGGTAGATGTCTAGTCTCCCTTGTGGCTCGAATCTTATAGTGGTAGTGGGTTGGTAGATGTCTAGTCTCCCTTATGGCTCTAATCTGATAGTGGTAGTGGGCTGGTAGATGTCTAGTCTCCTTTATGGCTCTAATCTGATAGTGGTTTTGTGGTGGTAGATGTCTAGTCTCCCTTATGGCTCGAATCTTATAGTGGTAGTGGGTTGGTAGATGTCTAGTCTCCTTTGTGGTTCTAATATGATGGTGGTAGTGGGCTGGTAGATGTCTAGTCTCCTTTATAACTCTAATCTGATAGTGGTAGTGGGGTGGTAGATGTCTAGTCTCGCTTGTGTCACTAATCTGATAGTGGTTGTGGGTTGGTAGATGTCTAGTCTCCTTTATAACTCTAATCTGATAGTGGTAGTGGGCTGGTAGATGGCTAGTCTCCCTTGTGGCTCTAATCTGATAGTTGTAGTGGGCTGGTAGATGGCTAGTCTCCCTTGTGGCTCTAATCTTATAGTGGTAGTGGGCTGGTAGATGTCTAGTCTCCTTTATAACTCTAATCTGATAGTGGTAGTGGGGTGGTCGATGTCTAGTCTCCCTTATGGCTCTAATCTGATAGTGGTAGTGGGCTGGTAGATGTCTAGTCTCCCTTGTGGCTCAAATTTTATAGTGGTAGTGGGTTGGTAGATGTCTAGTCTCCTTTATAACTCTAATCTGATAGTGGTAGTGGGGTGGTTGATGTCTAGTCTCCTTTGTGGCTCTAATCTGATAGTGGTAGTGGGTTGGTAGATGTCTAGTCTCCTTTATGGCTCGAATCTGATAGTGGTAGTGGGCTGGTAGATGTCTAGTCTCCCTTATGGCTCTAATCTGATAGTGGTAGTGGGGTGGTAGATGTCTAGTCTCCTTTATAACTCTAATCTGATAGTGGTAGTGGGGTGGTTGATGTCTAGTCTCCCTTATGGCTCTAATCTGATAGTGGTAGTGGGGTGCTAGATGTCTAGTCTCCCTAATGGCTCTAATCTGATAGTGGTAGTGGGGTGGTAGATGTCTAGTCTTCTTTATGGCTCTAATCTGATAGTGGTTTTGTGGTGGTTGATGTCTAGTCTCCCTAATGGCTCTAATCTGATAGTGGTAGTGGGGTGGTAGATGTCTAGTCTTCTTTATGGCTCTAATCTGATAGTGGTTTTGTGGTGGTTGATGTCTAGTCTCCTTTATGGCTCTAATCTGATAGTGGTAGATATGGTAGATGTCTAGTCTCCCTTGTGGCTCTAATCTGATAGTTGTAGTGGGCTGGTAGATGTCTAGTCTCCCTAATGGCTCTAATCTGATAGTGGTAGTGGGGTGGTAGATTTCTAGTCTTCTTTATGGCTCTAATCTGATAGTGGTTTTGTGGTGGTTGATGTCTAGTCTCCTTTATGGCTCTAATCTGATAGTGGTAGATGTGGTAGATGTCTAGTCTCCTTTGTGGCTCTAATATGATGGTGGTAGTGGGTTGGTAGTTGTCTAGTCTCCCTTGTGGCTCTAATCTGATAGTGGTTGTGGGTTGTAGATATCTAGTATCCCGTATGACTCTAATCTGATAGTGGTAGTGGGCTGGTAGATGTCTAGTCTCCTTTATGCCTCTAATCTGATAGTTGTAGTGAGCTGGTAGTTGTCTAGTCTCCCTTGTGGCTCTAATCTGATAGTGGTTGTGGGTTGGTAGATGTCTAGTCTCCCTTGTGGCTCTAATCTGATAGTTGTAGTGGGCAGGTAGATGTCTAGTCTCCCTTGTGGCTCTAATCTTATAGTGGTAGTGGGTTGGTAGATGTCTAGTCTCCTTTATAACTCTAATCTGATAGTGGTTGTGGGGTGGTTGATGTCTAGTCTCCTTTATGGCTCTAATCTGATAGTGGTAGATGTGGTAGACGTCTAGTCTCCTTTGTGGCTCTAATCTGATAGTGGTAGTGGGTTGGTAGATGTATAGTCTCTTTTATGCCTCTAATCTGATAGTGGTAGTGGGCTGGTAGATGTCTAGTCTCCCTTATGGCTCTAATCTGATAGTGGTAGTGGGCTGGTAGATGTCTAGTCTCCCTTATGGCTCTAATCTGATAGTGGTAGTGGGGTGCTAGATGTCTAGTCTCCTTTATAACTCTAATCTGATAGTGGTAGTGGGCTGGTAGATGTCTAGTCTCCTTTATGGCTCTAATCTGATAGTGGTAGTGGGGTGCTAGATGTCTAGTCTCCCTAATGGCTCTAATCTGATAGTGGTAGTGGGGTGGTAGATGTCTAGTCCTCTTTATGGCTCTAATCTGATAGTGGTTTTGTGGTGGTTGATGTCTAGTCTCCCTAATGGCTCTAATCTGATAGTGGTAGTGGGGTGGTAGATGTCTAGTCTTCTTTATGGCTCTAATCTGATAGTGGTTTTGTGGTGGTTGATGTCTAGTCTCCTTTATGGCTCTAATCTGATAGTGGTAGATATGGTAGATGTCTAGTCTCCCTTGTGGCTCTAATCTGATAGTGGTTGTGGGTTGGTAGATGTCTAGTCTCCCTTGTGGCTCTAATCTGATAGTTGTAGTGGGCTGGTAGATGTCTAGTCTCCCTAATGGCTCTAATCTGATAGTGGTACTGGGCTGGTAGATGTCTAGTCTCCTTTATAACTCTAATCTGATAGTGGTAGTGGGCTGGTAGATGTATAGTCTCCTTTATGGCTCTAATCTGATAGTGGTAGTGGGGTGCTAGATGTCTAGTCTCCCTAATGGCTCTAATCTGATAGTGGTAGTGGGGTGGTAGATGTCTAGTCTTCTTTATGGCTCTAATCTGATAGTGGTGTTGTGGTGGTTGATGTCTAGTCTCCTTTATGGCTCTAATCTGATAGTGGTAGATATGGTAGATGTCTAGTCTCCCTTGTGGCTCTAATCTGATAGTGGTAGTGGGGTGGTAGATGTCTAGTCTTCTTTATGGCTCTAATCTGATAGTGGTTTTGTGGTGGTTGATGTCTAGTCTCCTTTATGGCTCTAATCTGATAGTGGTAGATGTGGTAGATGTCTAGTCTCCTTTGTGGCTCTAATATGATGGTGGTAGTGGGGTTGTAGATATCTAGTATCCCGTATGACTCTAATCTGATAGTGGTAGTGGGCTGGTAGATGTCTAGTCTCCTTTATGCCTCTAATCTGATCGTTGTAGTGAGCTGGTAGTTGTCTTGTCTCCCTTGTGGCTCTAATCTGATAGTGGTTGTGGGTTGGTAGATGTCTAGTCTCCCTTGTGGCACTAATCTGATAGTTGTAGTGGGCTGGAAGATGTCTAGTCTCCCTTGTGGCTCTAATCTGATAGTGGTAGATGTGGTAGATGTCTAGTCTCCTTTGTGGCTCAAATATGATGGTGGTAGTGGGGTTGTAGATATCTAGTATCCCTTATGACTCTAATCTGATAGTGTTAGTGGGCTGGTAGATGTCTAGTCTCCCTAATGGCTCTAATCTGATAGTGGTAGTGGGTTGGTAGATGTCTAGTCTTCTTTATGGCTCTAATCTGATAGTGGTTTTGTGGTGGTTGATGTCTAGTCTCCTTTATGGCTCTAATCTGATAGTGGTAGATGTGGTAGATGTCTAGTCTCCTTTGTGGCTCTAATATGATGGTGGTAGTGGGGTTGTAGATATCTAGTATCCCTTATGACTCTAATCTGATAGTGGTAGTGGGGTGGTAGATGTCTAGTCGCCTTTATAACTCTAATCTGATAGTGTTAGTGGGCTGGTAGATGTCTAGTCTCCCTAATGGCTCTAATCTGATAGTTGTAGTGGGTTGGTAGATGTCTAGTCTCCTTTATAACTCTAATCTGATAGTGGTAGTGGGCTGGTAGATGTCTAGTCTCCCTTATGGCTCTAATTTGATAGTGGTAGTGGGCTGGTAGATGTCTAGTCTCCCTTATGGCTCTAATCTGATAGTGGTAGTGGGGTGGTAGATGTCTAGTCTTCTTTATGGCTCTAATCTGATAGTGGTAGTCTCCGATATGGTAGATGTCTAGTCTCCCTTGTGGCTCTAATCTGATAGTGGTTGTAGGTTGGTAGATGTCTAGTCTCCCTTGTGGCTCTAATCTGATAGTTGTAGTGGGCTGGTAGATGTCTAGTCTCCCTAATGGCTCTAATCTGATAGTGGTAGTGGGGTGGTAGATTTCTAGTCTTCTTTATGGCTCTAATCTGATAGTGGTTTTGTGGTGGTTGATGTCTAGTCTCCTTTATGGCTCTAATCTGATAGTGGTAGATGTGGTAGATGTCTAGTCTCCTTTGTGGCTCTAATATGATGGTGGTAGTGGGGTTGTAGATATCTAGTATCCCGAATGGCTCTAATCTGATAGTGGTAGTGGGCTGGTAGATGTCTAGTCTCCTTTATGCCTCTAATCTGATAGTTGTAGTGAGCTGGTAGTTGTCTAGTCTCCCTTGTGGCTCTAATCTGATAGTGGTTGTGGGTTGGTAGATGTCTAGTCTCCCTTGTGGCTCTAATCTGATAGTTGTAGTGGGCAGGTAGATGTCTAGTCTCCCTTGTGGCTCTAATCTTATAGTGGTAGTGGGTTGGTAGATGTCTAGTCTCCTTTATAACTCTAATCTGATAGTGGTTGTGGGGTGGTTGATGTCTAGTCTCCTTTATGGCTCTAATCTGATAGTGGTAGATGTGGTAGACGTCTAGTCTCCTTTGTGGCTCTAATCTGATAGTGGTAGTGGGTTGGTAGATGTATAGTCTCTTTTATGCCTCTAATCTGATAGTGGTAGTGGGCTGGTAGATGTCTAGTCTCCCTTATGGCTCTAATCTGATAGTGGTAGTGGGCTGGTAGATGTCTAGTCTCCCTTATGGCTCTAATCTGATAGTGGTAGTGGGGTGCTAGATGTCTAGTCTCCTTTATAACTCTAATCTGATAGTGGTAGTGGGCTGGTAGATGTCTAGTCTCCTTTATGGCTCTAATCTGATAGTGGTAGTGGGGTGCTAGATGTCTAGTCTCCCTTATGGCTCTAATCTGATAGTGGTAGTGGGCTGGTAGATGTCTAGTCTTCTTTATGGCTCTAATCTGATAGTGGTTTTGTGGTGGTTGATGTCTAGTCTCCCTAATGGCTCTAATCTGATAGTGGTAGATATGGTAGATGTCTAGTCTCCCTTGTGGCTCTAATCTGATAGTGGTTGTGGGTTGGTAGATGTCTAGTCTCCCTTATGGCTCTAATCTGATAGTGGTAGATATGGTAGATGTCTAGTCTCCCTTGTGGCTCTAATCTGATAGTGGTTGTGGGTTGGTAGATGTCTAGTCTCCCTTGTGGCTCTAATCTGATAGTGGTAGTGGGCTGGTAGATGTCTAGTCTCCTTTATAACTCTAATCTGATAGTGGTAGTGGGCTGGTAGATGTCTAGTCTCCTTTATGGCTCTAATCTGATAGTGGTAGATATGGTAGATGTCTAGTCTCCCTTGTGGCTCTAATCTGATAGTGGTTGTGGGTTGGTAGATGTCTAGTCTCCCTTGTGGCTCTAATCTGATAGTTGTAGTGGGCTGGTAGATGTCTAGTCTCCCTAATGGCTCTAATCTGATAGTGGTAGTGGGGTGGTAGATGTCTAGTCTTCTTTATGGCTCTAATCTGATAGTGGTTTTGTGGTGGTTGATGTCTAGTCTCCTTTATGGCTCTAATCTGATAGTGGTAGATGTGGTAGATGTCTAGTCTCCTTTGTGGCTCTAATATGATGGTGGTAGTGGGGTTGTAGATATCTAGTATCCCGTATGACTCTAATCTGATAGTGGTAGTGGGCTGGTAGATGTCTAGTCTCCTTTATGCATCTAATCTGATCGTTGTAGTGAGCTGGTAGTTGTCTAGTCTCCCTTGTGGCTCTAATCTGATAGTGGTTGTGGGTTGGTAGATGTCTAGTCTCCCTTGTGGCACTAATCTGATAATTGTAGTGGGCTGGAAGATGTCTAGTCTCCCTTGTGGCTCTAATCTGATAGTGGTAGATGTGGTAGATGTCTAGTCTCCTTTGTGGCTCTAATATGATGGTGGTAGTGGGGTTGTAGATATCTAGTATCCCTTATGACTCTAATCTGATAGTGGTAGTGGGGTGGTAGATGTCTAGTCGCCTTTATAACTCTAATCTGATAGTGTTAGTGGGCTGGTAGATGTCTAGTCTCCCTAATGGCTCTAATCTGATAGTGGTAGTGGGTTGGTAGATGTCTAGTCTTCTTTATGGCTCTAATCTGATAGTGGTTTTGTGGTGGTTGATGTCTAGTCTCCTTTATGGCTCTAATCTGATAGTGGTAGATGTGGTAGATGTCTAGTCTCCTTTGTGGCTCTAATATGATGGTGGTAGTGGGGTTGTAGATATCTAGTATCCCTTATGACTCTAATCTGATAGTGGTAGTGGGGTGGTAGATGTCTAGTCGCCTTTATAACTCTAATCTGATAGTGTTAGTGGGCTGGTAGATGTCTAGTCTCCCTAATGGCTCTAATCTGATAGTTGTAGTGGGTTGGTAGATGTCTAGTCTCCTTTAAAACTCTAATCTGATAGTGGTAGTGGGCTGGTAGATGTCTAGTCTCCCTTATGGCTCTAATTTGATAGTGGTAGTGGGCTGGTAGATGTCTAGTCTCCTTTATGGCTCTAATCTGATAGTGGTTTTGTGGTGGTTGATGTCTAGTCTCCTTTATGGCTCTAATCTGATAGTGGTAGATGTGGTAGATGTCTAGTCTCCTTTGTGGCTCTAATATGATGGTGGTAGTGGGGTTGTAGATATCTAGTATCCCTTATGACTCTAATCTGATAGTGGTAGTGGGGTGGTAGATGTCTAGTCGCCTTTATAACTCTGATCTGATAGTGGTAGTGGGCTGGTAGATGTCTAGTCTCCCTATTGGGTCTAATCTGATAGTTGTAGTGGGTTGGTAGATGTCTAGTCTCCTTCATGGCTCTAATCTGATAGTGGTACTGGGTTGGTAGATGTCTAGTCTCCTTTATAACTCTAATCTGATAATGATAGTGGGCTGGTAGATGTCTAGTCTCCCTTGTGGCTCTAATCTGATAGTTGTAGTGGGCTGGTAAATGTCTAGTCTCCCTTGTGGCTCTAATCTTATAGTGGTAGTGGGTTGGTAGATGTCTAGTCTCCTTTATAACTCTAATCTGATAGTGGTAGTGGGGTGGTTGATGTCTAGTCTCCTTTATGGCTCTAATCTGATAGTGGTAGATGTCTAGTCTCCTTTGTGGCTCTAATCTGATAGTGGTAGTGGGTTGGTAGATGTCTAGTCTCCTTTATGCCTCTAATCTGATAGTGGTAGTGGGCTGGTAGATGTCTAGTCTCCCTTATGGCTCTAATCTGATAGTGGTAGTGGGGTGCTAGATGTCTAGTCTCCCTTATGGCTCTAATCTGATAGTGGTAGTGGGCTGGTAGATGTCTAGTCTCCTTTATAACTCTAATCTGATAGTGGTAGTGGGCTGGTAGATATCTAGTCTCCCTTATGGCTCTAATCTGATAGTGGTAGTGGGGTGCTAGATGTCTAGTCTCCCTAATGGCTCTAATCTGATAGTGGTAGTGGGGTGGTAGATGTCTAGTCTTCTTTATGGCCCTAATCTGATAGTGGTTTTGTGGTGGTTGATGTCTAGTCTCCCTAATGGCTCTAATCTGATAGTGGTAGTGGGGTGGTAGATGTCTAGTCTTCTTTATGGCTCTAATCTGATAGTGGTTTTGTGGTGGTTGATGTCTAGTCTCCCTAATGCCTCTAATCTGATAGTGGTAGTGAGCTGGTAGTTGTCTAGTCTCCCTTGTGGCTCTAATCTGATAGTGGTTGTGGGCTGGTAGATGTCTAGTCTCCCTAATGGCTCTAATCTGATAGTGGTTGTGGGCTGGTAGATGTCTAGTCTCCTTTATGCCTCTAATCTGATAGTTGTAGTGAGCTGGTAGTTGTCTAGTCTCCCTTGTGGCTCTAATCTGATAGTGGTTGTGGGTTGGTAGATGTCTAGTCTCCCTTGTGGCTCTAATCTGATAGTTGTAGTGGGCTGGTAGATGTCTAGTCTCCCTTGTGGCTCTAATCTTATAGTGGTAGTGGGTTGGTAGATGTCTAGTCTCCTTTATAACTCTAATCTTATAGTGGTAGTGGGGTGCTAGATGTCTAGTCTCCCTTATGGCTCTAATCTGATAGTGGTAGTGGGCTGGTAGATGTCTAGTCTCCCTAATGGCTCTAATCTGATAGTGGTAGTGGGGTGGTAGATGTCTAGTCTCCTTTGTGGCTCTAATATGATGGTGGTAGTGGGGTTGTAGATATCTAGTATCCCGTATGTCTCTAATCTGATAGTGGTAGTGGGCTGGTAGATGTCTAGTCTCCTTTATGCCTCTAATCTGATAGTTGTAGTGAACTGGTAGTTGTCTAGTCTCCCTTGTGGCTCTAATCTGATAGTGGTTGTGGGTTGGTAGATGTCTAGTCTCCCTTGTGGCTCTAATCTGATAGTTGTAGTGGGCTGGTAGATGTCTAGTCTCCTTTATGCCTCTAATCTGATAGTTGTAGTGAACTGGTAGTTGTCTAGTCTCCCTTGTGGCTCTAATCTGATAGTGGTTGTGGGTTGGTAGATGTCTAGTCTCCCTTGTGGCTCGAATCTTATAGTGGAAGTGGGTTGGTAGATGTCTAGTCTCCTTTATAACTCTAATCTTATAGTGGTAGTGGGGTGCTAGATGTCTAGTCTCCCTAATGGCTCTAATCTGATAGTGGTAGTGGGTTGGTAGATGTCTAGTCTCCTTTATGGCTCTAATCTGATAGTGGTTTTGTGGTGGTTGATGTCTAGTCTCCTTTAAGGCTCTAGTCTGATAGTGGTAGTGGGGTGGTAGATGTCTAGTCTCGCTTGTGTCACTAATCTGATAGTGGTTGTGGGTTGGTAGATGTCTAGTCTCCTTTATAACTCTAATCTGATAGTGGTAGTGGGCTGGTAGATGTCTAGTCTCCCTTGTGGCTCTAATCTGATAGTTGTAGTGGGCTGGTAGATGTCTAGTCTCCTTTGTGGCTCTAATATGATGGTGGTAGTGGGGTTGTAGATATCTAGTATCCTGTATGACTCTAATCTGATAGTGGTAGTGGGGTGCTAGATGTCTAGTCTCCCTTATTGCTCTAATCTGATAGTGGTAGTGGGCTGGTAGATGTCTAGTCTCCCTAATGGCTCTAATCTGATAGTGGTAGTGGGGTGGTAGATGTCTAGTCTCCTTTATGGCTCTAATCTGATAGTGGTAGATGTGGTAGATGTCTAGTCTCCTTTGTGGCTCTAATATGATGGTGGTAGTGGGGTTGTAGATATCTAGTATCCCGTATGTCTCTAATCTGATAGTGGTAGTGGGCTGGTAGATGTCTAGTCTCCTTTATGCCTCTAATCTGATAGTTGTAGTGAACTGGTAGTTGTCTAGTCTCCCTTGTGGCTCTAATCTGATAGTGGTTGTGGGTTGGTAGATGTCTAGTCTCCCTTGTGGCTCTAATCTGATAGTTGTAGTGGGCTGGTAGATGTCTAGTCTCCTTTATGCCTCTAATCTGATAGTTGTAGTGAACTGGTAGTTGTCTAGTCTCCCTTGTGGCTCTAATCTGATAGTGGTTGTGGGTTGGTAGATGTCTAGTCTCCCTTGTGGCTCGAATCTTATAGTGGAAGTGGGTTGGTAGATGTCTAGTCTCCTTAATAACTCTAATCTTATAGTGGTAGTGGGGTGCTAGATGTCTAGTCTCCCTAATGGCTCTAATCTGATAGTGGTAGTGGGTTGGTAGATGTCTAGTCTCCTTTATGGCTCTAATCTGATAGTGGTTTTGTGGTGGTTGATGTCTAGTCTCCTTTATGGCTCTAATCTGATAGTGGTAGTGGGGTGGTAGATGTTTAGTCTCGCTTGTGTCACTAATCTGATAGTGGTTGTGGGTTGGTAGATGTCTAGTCTCCTTTATAACTCTAATCTGATAGTGGTAGTGGGCTGGTAGATGTCTAGTCTCCCTTGTGGCTCTAATCTGATAGTTGTAGTGGGCTGGTAGATGTCTAGTCTCCTTTGTGGCTCTAATATGATGGTGGTAGTGGGGTTGTAGATATCTAGTATCCTGTATGACTCTAATCTGATAGTGGTAGTGGGCTGGTAGATGTCTAGTCTCCTTTATAACTCTAATCTGATAGTGGTAGTGGGGTGGTAGTTGTCTAGTCTCGCTTGTGTCACTAATCTGATAGTGGTTGTGGGTTGGTAGATGTCTAGTCTCCTTTATAACTCTAATCTGATAGTGGTAGTGGGTTGGTAGATGTCTAGTCTCCCTTGTGGCTCTAATCTGATAGTTGTAGTGGGCTGGTAGATGTCTAGTCTCCCTTGTGGCTCTAATCTTATAGTGGTAGTGGGCTGGTAGATGTCTAGTCTCCTTTATAACTCTAATCTGAGAGTGGTAGTGGGCTGGTAGATGTTTAGTCTCCCTAATGGCTCTAATCTAATAGTGGTTGTGGGTTTGTAGATGTCTAGTCTCCTTTATAACTCTAATCTGATAGTGGTAGTGGGGTGGTCGATGTCTAGTCTCCCTTATGGCTCTAATCTGATAGTGGTAGTGGGGTGCTAGATGTCTAGTCTCCCTTATGGCTCTAATCTGATAGTGTTAGTGGGCTGGTAGATGTCTAGTCTCCCTAATGGCTCTAATCTGATAGTGGTAGTGGGTTGGTAGATGTCTAGTCTTCTTTATGGCTCTAATCTGATAGTGGTTTTGTGGTGGTTGATGTCTAGTCTCCTTTGTGGCTCTAATATGATGGTGGTAGTGGGGTCGTAGATATCTAGTCTCCCTTATGGCTCTAATCTGATAGTGGTAGTGGGCTGGTAGATGTCTAGTCTCCCTAATGGCTCTAATCTGATAGTGGTAGTGGGATGGTAGATGTCTAGTCTTCTTTATGGCTCTAATCTGATAATGGTTTTGTGGTGGTTGATGTCTAGTCTCCTTTATGGTTCTAATCTGATAGTGGTAGATATGGTAGATGTCTAGTCTCCTTTGTGGCTCTAATATGATGGTGGTAGTGGGGTCGTAGATATTTAGTCTCCCTTATGGCTCTAATCTGATAGTGGTAGTGGGTTGGTAGATGTCTAGTCTTCTTTATGGCTCTAATCTGATAGTGGTTTTGTGGTGGTTGATGTCTAGTCTCCTTTATGGTTCTAATCTGATAGTGGTAGATATGGTAGATGTTTAGTCTCCTTTGTGGCTCTAATATGTTGGTGGTAGTGGGGTCGTAGATATCTAGTCTCCCTTATGGCTCTAATCTGATAGTGGTATTGGGCTGGTAGATGTCTAGTCTCCCTACTGGCTCTAATCTGATCGTGGTACTGGGGTGCTAGATGTCTAGTCTCCCTTATGGCTCTCATCTGATAGTGGTAGTGGGATGCTAGATGTCTAGTCTCCCTTATGGCTCTAATCTGATAGTGGTAGTGGGGTGCTAGATGTCTAGTCTCCCTTATGGCTCTAATCTGATAGTTGTAGTGGGGTGGTAGATGTCTAGTCTCCTTTATGGCTCTAATCTGATAGTGGTTTTGTGGTGGTTGATGTCTAGTCTCCTTTATGGCTCTAATCTGATAGTGGTAGATATGGTAGATGTCTAGTCTCCTTTGTGGCTCTAATATGATGGTGGTAGTGGGGTTGTAGATATCTAGTATCCCTTATGACTCTAATCTGATAGTGGTAGTGGGCTGGTAGATGTCTAGTCTCCTTTATAACTCTAATCTGATAGTGGTAGTGGGGTGGTAGATGTCTAGTCTCGCTTGTGTCCCTAATCTGATAGTGGTTGTGGGTTGGTAGATGTCTAGTCTCCTTTATAACTCTAATCTGATAGTGGTAGTGGGCTGGTAGATGTCTAGTCTCCCTAATGGCTCTAATCTGATAGTGGTTGTGGGTTGATAGATGTCTAGTCTCCTTTATAACTCTAATCTGATAGTGGTAGTGGGGTGGTCGATGTCTAGTCTCCCTTATGGCTCTAATCTGATAGTGGGAGTGGGCTGGTAGATGTCTAGTCTCCCTAATGGCTCTAATCTGATAGTGGTAGTGGGGTGGTAGATGTCTAGTCTTCTTTATGGCTCTAATCTGATAGTGGTATTGTGGTGGTTGATGTCTAGTCTCCTTTATGGCTCTAATCTGATAGTGGTAGATATGGTAGATGTCTAGTCTCCTTTGTGGCTCTAATATGATGGTGGTAGTGGGTTGGTAGATGTCTAGTCTCCTTTATAACTCTAATCTGATAGTGGTAGTGGGGTGCTAGATGTCTAGTCTCCCTAATGGCTCTAATCTGATAGTGGTTTTGTGGTGGTTGATGTCTAGTCTCCTTTATGGCTCTAATCTGATAGTGGTATATGTGGTAGATGTCTAGTCTCCTTTGTGGCTCTAATATGATGGTGGTAGTGGGGTTGTAGATATCTAGTATCCCTTATGACTCTAATCTGATAGTGGTAGTGGGCTGGTAGATGTCTAGTCTCCCTAATGGCTCTAATCTGATAGTTGTAGTGGGTTGGTAGATGTCTAGTCTCCTTTATAACTCTAATCTGATAGTGGTAGTGGGCTGGTAGATGTCTAGTCTCCCTAATGGCTCTAATCTGATAGTTGTAGTGGGTTGGTAGATGTCTAGTCTCCTTTATGGCTCTAATCTGATAGTGGTACTGGGTTGGTAGATGTCTAGTCTCCTTTATAACTCTAATCTGATAATGGTAGTGGGCTGGTAGATGTCTAGTCTCCCTTGTGGCTCTAATCTGATAGTTGTAGTGGGCTGGTAGATGTCTAGTCTCCCTTGTGGCTCTAATCTTATAGTGGTAGTGGGTTGGTAGATGTCTAGTCTCCTTAATAACTCTAATCTGATAGTGGTAGTGGGGTGGTTGATGTCTAGTCTCCTTTATGGCTCTAATCTGATAGTGGTAGATGTGGTAGATGTCTAGTCTCCTTTGTGGCTCTAATCTGATAGTGGTAGTGGGTTGGTAGATGTCTAGTCTCCTTTATGCCTCTAATCTGATAGTGGTAGTGGGCTGGTAGATGTCTTGTCTCCCTTATGGCTCTAATCTGATAGTGGTAGTGGGGTGCTAGATGTCTAGTCTCCCTTATGGCTCTAATCTGATAGTGGTAGTGGGCTGGTATATGTCTAGTCTCCCTTATGGCTCTAATCTGATAGTGGTAGTGGGGTGCTAGATGTCTAGTCTCCCTAATGGCTCTAATCTGATAGTGGTAGTGGGGTGGTAGATGTCTAGTCTTCTTTGTGGCTCTAATCTGATAGTGGTTTTGTGGTGGTTGATGTCTAGTCTCCCTAATGGCTCTAATCTGATAGTGGTAGTGGGGTGGTAGATGTCTAGTCTTCTGTATGGCTCTAATCTGATAGTGGTTTTGTGGTGGTTGATGTCTAGTCTCCTTTATGGCTCTAATCTGATAGTGGTAGATATGGTAGATGTCTAGTCTCCCTTGTGGCTCTAATCTGATAGTGGTTGTGGGTTGGTAGATGTCTAGTCTCCCGTATGACTCTAATCTGATAGTGGTAGTGGGCTGGTAGATGTCTAGTCTCCTTTATGCCTCTAATCTGATAGTTGTAGTGAGCTGGTAGATGTCTAGTCTCCCTAATGGCTCTAATCTGATAGTGGTAGTGGGGTGCTAGATGTCTAGTCTCCCTTAGGGCTCTAATCTGATAGTGGTAGTGGGGTGCTAGATGTCTAGTCTCCCTTATGGCTCTAATCTGATAGTGGTAGTGGGGTGCTAGATGTCTAGTCTCCCTTATGGCTCTAATCTGATAGTTGTAGTGGGGTGGTAGATGTCTAGTCTTCTTTATGGCTCTAATCTGATAGTGGTTTTGTGGTGGTTGATGTCTAGTCTCCTTTATGGCTCTAATCTGATAGTGGTAGATATGGTAGATGTCTAGTCTCCTTTGTGGCTCTAATATGCTGGTGGTAGTGGGGTTGTAGATATCTAGTATCCCTTATGACTCTAATTTGATAGTGGTAGTGGGCTGGTAGATGTCTAGTCTCCTTTATAACTCTAATCTGATAGTGGTAGTGGGGTGGTAGATGTCTAGTCTCGCTTGTGTCACTAATCTGATAGTGGTTGTGGGTTGGTAGATGTCTAGTCTCCTTTATAACTCTAATCTGATAGTGGTAGTGGGGTGGTAGATGTCTAGTCTCCTTTGTGGCTCTAATATGATGGTGGTAGTGGGGTTGTAGATATCTAGTATCCCTTATGACTCTAATCTGATAGTGGTAGTGGGGTGGTAGATGTCTAGTCGCCTTTATAACTCTAATCTGATAGTGGTAGTGGGCTGGTAGATGTCTAGTCTCCCTAATGGCTCTAATCTGATAGTTGTAGTGGGTTGGTAGATGTCTAGTCTCCTTTATAACTCTAATCTGATAGTGGTAGTGGGCTGGTAGATGTCTAGTCTCCCTTGTGGCTCTAATCTGATAGTTGTAGTGGGCTGGTAGATGTCTAGTCTCCCTTGTGGCTCTAATCTTATAGTGGTAGTGGGTTGGTAGATGTCTAGTCTCCTTTATAACTCTAATCTGATAGTGGTAGTGGGGTGGTTGATGTCTAGTCTCCTTTATGGCTCTAATCTGATAGTGGTAGATGTGGTAGATGTCTAGTCTCCTTTGTGGCTCTAATCTGATAGTGGTAGTGGGTTGGTAGATGTCTAGTCTCCTTTATGCCTCTAATCTGATAGTGGTAGTGGGCTGGTAGATGTCTTGTCTCCCTTATGGCTCTAATCTGATAGTGGTAGTGGGGTGCTAGATGTCTAGTCTCCCTTGTGGCTCTAATCTGATAGTGGTAGTGGGCTGGTAGATGTCTAGTCTCCCTTATGGCTCTAATCTGATAGTGGTAGTGGGGTGCTAGATGTCTAGTCTCCCTAATGGCTCTAATCTGATAGTGGTTTTGTGGTGGTTGATGTCTAGTCTCCCTAATGGCTCTAATCTGATAGTGGTAGTGGGGTGGTACATGTCTAGTCTTCTGTATGGCTATAATCTGATAGTGGTTTTGTGGTGGTTGATGTCTAGTCTCCTTTATGGCTCTAATCTGATAGTGGTAGATATGGTAGATGTCTAGTCTCCCTTGTGGCTCTAATCTGATAGTGGTTGTGGGTTGGTAGATGTCTAGTCTCCCTTGTGGCTCTAATCTGATAGTTGTAGTGGGCTGGTAGATGTCTAGTCTCCCTAATGGCTCTAATCTGATAGTGGTAGTGGGGTGGTAGATTTCTAGTCTTCTTTATGGCTCTAATCTGATAGTGGTTTTGTGGTGGTTGATGTCTAGTCTCCTTTATGGCTCTAATCTGATAGTGGTAGATGTGGTAGATGTCTAGTCTCCTTTGTGACTCTAATATGATGGTGGTAGGTGGGTTGTAGATATATAGTATCCCGTATGACTCTAATCTGATAGTGGTAGTGGGCTGGTAGATGTCTAGTCTCCTTTATGCCTCTAATCTGATAGTGGTAGTGGGCTGGTAGATGTCTAGTCTCCTTTATGCCTCTAATCTGATAGTTGTAGTGAGCTGGTAGATGTCTAGTCTCCCTAATGGCTCTAATCTGATAGTGGTAGTGGGGTGCTAGATGTCTAGTCTCCCTTATGGCTCTAATCTGATAGTGGTAGTGGGATGCTAGATGTCTAGTCTCCCTATGGCTCTAATCTGATAGTGGTAGTGGGGTGCTAGATGTCTAGTCTCCCTTATGGCTCTAATCTGATAGTTGTAGTGGGGTGCTAGATGTCTAGTCTCCTTTATGGCTCTAATCTGATAGTGGTTTTGTGGTGGTTGATGTCTAGTCTCCTTTATGGCTCTAATCTGATAGTGGTAGATATGGTAGATGTCTAGTCTCCTTTGTGGCTCTAATATGATGGTGGTAGTGGGGTTGTAGATATCTAGTATCCCTTATGACTCTAATCTGATAGTGGTAGTGGACTGGTAGATGTCTAGTCTCCTTTATAACTCTAATCTGATAGTGGTAGTGGGGTGGTAGATGTCTAGTCTCGCTTGTGTCACTAATCTGATAGTGGTTGTGGGTTGGTAGATGTCTAGTCTCCTTTATAACTCTAATCTGATAGTGGTAGTGGGCTGGTAGATGTCTAGTCTCCGTAATGGCTCTAATCTGATAGTGGTTGTGGGTTGGTAGATGTCTAGTCTCCTTTATAACTCTAATCTGATAGTGGTAGTGGGGTGGTAGATGTCTAGTCTCCTTTGTGGCTCTAATATGATGGTGGTAGTGGGGTTGTAGATATCTAGTATCCCTTATGACTCTAATCTGATAGTGGTAGTGGGGTGGTAGATGTCTAGTCGCCTTTATAACTCTAATCTGATAGTGGTAGTGGGCTGGTAGATGTCTAGTCTCCCTAATGGCTCTAATCTGATAGTTGTAGTGGGTTGGTAGATGTCTAGTCTCCTTTATGGCTCTAATCTGATAGTGGTACTGGGTTGGTAGATGTCTAGTCTCTTTTATAACTCTAATCTGATAATGGTAGTGGGCTGGTAGATGTCTAGTCTCCCTTGTGGCTCTAATCTGATAGTTGTAGTGGGCTGGTAGATGTCTAGTCTCCCTTGTGGCTCTAATCTTATAGTGGTAGTGGGTTGGTAGATGTCTAGTCTCCTTTATAACTCTAATCTGATAGTGGTAGTGGGGTGGTTGATGTCTAGTCTCCTTTATGGCTCTAATCTGATAGTGGTAGATGTGGTAGATGTCTAGTCTCCTTTGTGGCTCTAATCTGATAGTGGTAGTGGGTTGGTAGATGTCTAGTCTCCTTTATGCCTCTAATCTGATAGTGGTAGTGGGCTGGTAGATGTCTTGTCTCCCTTATGGCTCTAATCTGATAGTGGTAGTGGGGTGCTAGATGTCTAGTCTCCCTTATGGCTCTAATCTGATAGTGGTAGTGGGCTGGTACATGTCTAGTCTCCTTTATAACTCTAATCTGATAGTGGTAGTGGGCTGGTAGATGTCTAGTCTCCCTTATGGCTCTAATCTGATAGTGGTAGTGGGGTGGTAGATGTCTAGTCTTCTTTATGGCTCTAATCTGATAGTGGTTTTGTGGTGGTTGATGTCTAGTCTCCCTAATGGCTCTAATCTGATAGTGGTAGTGGGGTGGTAGATGTCTAGTCTTCTGTATGGCTCTAATCTGATAGTGGTTGTGTGGTGGTTGATGTCTAGTCTCCTTTATGGCTCTAATCTGATAGTGGTAGATATGGTAGATGTCTAGTCTCCCTTGTGGCTCTAATCTGATAGTGGTTGTGGGTTGGTAGATGTCTAGTCTCCCTTGTGGCTCTAATCTGATAGTTGTAGTGGGCTGGTAGATGTCTAGTCTCCCTAATGGCTCTAATCTGATAGTGGTAGTGGGGTGGTAGATTTCTAGTCTTCTTTATGGCTCTAATCTGATAGTGGTTTTGTGGTGGTTGATGTCTAGTCTCCTTTATGGCTCTAATCTGATAGTGGTAGATGTCTAGTCTCCCTTGTGGCTCTAATCTGATAGTTGTTGTGGGTTGGTAGATGTCTAGGCTCCCTTGTGGCTCTAATCTGATAGTTGTAGTGGGCTGGTAGATGTCTAGTCTCCCTTGTGGCTCTAATATTATAGTGGTAGTGGGTTGGTAGATGTCTAGTCTCCTTTATAACTCTAATCTTATAGTGGTAGTGGGCTGGTAGATGTCTTGTCTCCCTTATGGCTCTAATCTGATAGTGGTAGTGGGCTGGTAGATGTCTAGTCTCCCTAATGGCTCTAATCCGATAGTGGTAGTGGGGTGGTAGATGTCTAGTCTTCTTTATGGCTCTAATCTGATAGTGGTATTGTGGTGGTTGATGTCTAGTCTCCTTTATGGCTCTAATCTGATAGTGGTAGATGTGGTAGATGTCTAGTCTCCTTTGTGGCTCTAATATGATGGTGGTAGTGGGGTTGTAGATGTCTAGTCTCCCTTATGGCTCTAATCTGATAGTGGTAGTGGGCTGGTAGATGTCTAGTCTCCCTAATGGCTCTAATCTGATAGTTGTAGTGGGTTGGTAGATGTCGAGTCTCCTTTATGGCTCTAATCTGATAG
This sequence comes from Salvelinus alpinus, assembly GCF_045679555.1. Classification (NCBI taxonomy): domain Eukaryota; kingdom Metazoa; phylum Chordata; class Actinopteri; order Salmoniformes; family Salmonidae; genus Salvelinus; species Salvelinus alpinus. Next base: position 31,077 of record NC_092089.1, on the reverse strand, counting down.
TGGTACTGGGTTGGTAGATGTCTAGTCTCCTTTATAACTCTAATCTTATAGTGGTAGTGGGTTGGTAGATGTCTAGTCTCCTTTATAACTCTAATCTGATAGTGGTAGTGGGGTGGTTGATGTCTAGTCTCCTTTATGGCTCTAATCTGATAGTGGTAGATGTGTTAGATGTCTAGTCTCCCTTATGGCTCTAATCTGATAGTGGTAGTGGGCTGGTACATGTCTAGTCTCCTTTATAACTCTAATCTGATAGTGGTAGTGGGGTGCTAGATGTCTAGTCTCCCTAATGGCTCTAATCTGATAGTGGTAGTGGGGTGGTAGATGTCTAGTCTTCTTTATGGCTCTAATCTGATAGTGGTTTTGTGGTGGTTGATGTCTAGTCTCCCTAATGGCTCTAATCTGATAGTGGTAGTGGGGTGGTAGATGTCTAGTCTTCTGTATGGCTCTAATCTGATAGTGGTTGTGTGGTGGTTGATGTCTAGTCTCCTTTATGGCTCTAATCTGATAGTGGTAGATATGGTAGATGTCTAGTCTCCCTTGTGGCTCTAATCTGATAGTGGTTGTGGGTTGGTAGATGTCTAGTCTCCCTTGTGGCTCTAATCTGATAGTTGTAGTGGGCTGGTAGATGTCTAGTCTCCCTAATGGCTCTAATCTGATAGTGGTAGTGGGGTGGTAGATTTCTAGTCTTCTTTATGGCTCTAATCTGATAGTGGTTTTGTGGTGGTTGATGTCTAGTCTCCTTTATGGCTCTAATCTGATAGTGGTAGATGTCTAGTCTCCCTTGTGGCTCTAATCTGATAGTGGTTGTGGGTTGGTAGATGTCTAGTCTCCCTTGTGGCTCTAATCTGATAGTTGTAGTGGGCTGGTAGATGTCTAGTCTCCCTTGTGGCTCTAATATTATAGTGGTAGTGGGTTGGTAGATGTCTAGTCTCCTTTATAACTCTAATCTTATAGTGGTAGTGGGCTGGTAGATGTCTTGTCTCCCTTATGGCTCTAATCTGATAGTGGTACTGGGTTGGTAGATGTCTAGTCTCCTTTATAACTCTAATCTTATAGTGGTAGTGGGTTGGTAGATGTCTAGTCTTCTTTATAACTCTAATCTGATAGTGGTAGTGGGGTGGTTGATGTCTAGTCTCCTTTATGGCTCTAATCTGATAGTGGTAGATGTGTTAGATGTCTAGTCTCCTTTGTGGCTCTAATCTGATAGTGGTAGTGGGGTGCTAGATGTCTAGTCTCCCTTATGGCTCTAATCTGATAGTGGTAGTGGGCTGGTACATGTCTAGTCTCCTTTATAACTCTAATCTGATAGTGGTAGTGGGGTGCTAGATGTCTAGTCTCCCTAATGGCTCTAATCTGATAGTGGTAGTGGGGTGGTAGATGTCTAGTCTTCTTTATGGCTCTAATCTGATAGTGGTTTTGTGGTGGTTGATGTCTAGTCTCCCTAATGGCTCTAATCTGATAGTGGTAGTGGGGTGGTAGATGTCTAGTCTTCTGTATGGCTCTAATCTGATAGTGGTTGTGTGGTGGTTGATGTCTAGTCTCCTTTATGGCTCTAATCTGATAGTGGTAGATGTCTAGTCTCCCTTGTGGCTCTAATCTGATAGTGGTTGTGGGTTGGTAGATGTCTAGTCTCCCTTGTGGCTCTAATCTGATAGTTGTAGTGGGCTGGTAGATGTCTAGTCTCCCTAATGGCTCTAATCTGATAGTGGTAGTGGGGTGGTAGATTTCTAGTCTTCTTTATGGCTCTAATCTGATAGTGGTTTTGTGGTGGTTGATGTCTAGTCTCCTTTATGGCTCTAATCTGATAGTGGTAGATGTCTAGTCTCCCTTGTGGCTCTAATCTGATAGTGGTTGTGGGTTGGTAGATGTCTAGTCTCCCTTGTGGCTCTAATCTGATAGTTGTAGTGGGCTGGTAGATGTCTAGTCTCCCTTGTGGCTCTAATATTATAGTGGTAGTGGGTTGGTAGATGTCTAGTCTTCTTTATGGCTCTAATCTGATAGTGGTATTGTGGTGGTTGATGTCTAGTCTCCTTTATGGCTCTAATCTGATAGTGGTAGATATGGTAGATGTCTAGTCTCCTTTGTGGCTCTAATATGATGGTGGTAGTGGGTTGGTAGATGTCTAGTCTCCTTTATAACTCTAATCTGATAGTGGTAGTGGGGTGCTAGATGTCTAGTCTCCCTAATGGCTCTAATCTGATAGTGGTAGTGGGCTGGTAGATGTCTAGTCTCCTTTATGGCTCTAATCTGACAGTGGTTTTGTGGTGGTTGATGTCTAGTCTCCTTTATGGCTCTAATCTGATAGTGGTAGATGTGGTAGATGTCTAGTCTCCTTTGTGGCTCTAATATGATGGTGGTAGTGGGGTTGTAGATATCTAGTATCCCTTATGACTCTAATCTGATAGTGGTAGTGGGCTGGTAGATGTCTAGTCTACCTAATGGCTCTAATCTGATAGTTGTAGTGGGTTGGTAGATGTCTAGTCTCCTTTATAACTCTAATCTGATAGTGGTAGTGGGCTGGTAGATGTCTAGTCTCCCTAATGGCTCTAATCTGATAGTTGTAGTGGGTTGGTAGATGTCTAGTCTCCTTTATAACTCTAATCTTATAGTGGTAGTGGGTTGGTAGATGTCTAGTCTCCTTTATAACTCTAATCTGATAGTGGTAGTGGGGTGGTTGATGTCTAGTCTCCTTTATGGCTCTAATCTGATAGTGGTAGATGTGTTAGATGTCTAGTCTCCTTTGTGGCTCTAATCTGATAGTGGTAGTGGGGTGCTAGATGTCTAGTCTCCCTTATGGCTCTAATCTGATAGTGGTAGTGGGCTGGTACATGTCTAGTCTCCTTTATAACTCTAATCTGATAGTGGTAGTGGGGTGGTAGATGTCTAGTCTCCCTTATGGCTCTAATCTGATAGTGGTAGTGGGGTGGTAGATGTCTAGTCTTCTTTATGGCTCTAATCTGATAGTGGTTTTGTGGTGGTTGATGTCTAGTCTCCCTAATGGCTCTAATCTGATAGTGGTAGATATGGTAGATGTCTAGTCTCCCTTGTGGCTCTAATCTGATAGTGGTTGTGGGTTGGTAGATGTCTAGTCTCCCTTGTGGCTCTAATCTGATAGTTGTAGTGGGCTGGTAGATGTCTAGTCTCCCTAATGGCTCTAATCTGATAGTTGTAGTGGGTTGGTAGATGTCTAGTCTCCTTTATGGCTCTAATCTGATAGTGGTACTGGGTTGGTAGATGTCTAGTCTCCTTTATAACTCTAATCTGATAATGGTAGTGGGCTGGTAGATGTCTAGTCTCCCTTGTGGCTCTAATCTGATAGTTGTAGTGGGCTGGTAGATGTCTAGTCTCCCTTGTGGCTCTAATCTTATAGTGGTAGTGGGTTGGTAGATGTCTAGTCTCCTTTATAACTCTAATCTGATAGTGGTAGTGGGGTGGTTGATGTCTAGTCTCCTTTATGGCTCTAATCTGATAGTGGTAGATGTCTAGTCTCCTTTGTGGCTCTAATCTGATAGTGGTAGTGGGTTGGTAGATGTCTAGTCTCCTTTATGCCTCTAATCTGATAGTGGTAGTGGGCTGGTAGATGTCTAGTCTCCCTTATGGCTCTAATCTGATAGTGGTAGTGGGGTGCTAGATGTCTAGTCTCCCTTATGGCTCTAATCTGATAGTGGTAGTGGGCTGGTACATGTCTAGTCTCCTTTATAACTCTAATCTGATAGTGGTAGTGGGGTGCTAGATGTCTAGTCTCCCTAATGGCTCTAATCTGATAGTGGTAGTGGGGTGGTAGATGTCTAGTTTTCTTTATGGCTCTAATCTGATAGTGGTTTTGTGGTGGTTGATGTCTAGTCTCCCTAATGGCTCTAATCTGATAGTGGTAGTGGGGTGGTAGATGTCTAGTCTTCTGTATGGCTCTAATCTGATAGTGGTTGTGTGGTGGTTGATGTCTAGTCTCCTTTATGGCTCTAATCTGATAGTGGTAGATATGGTAGATGTCTAGTCTCCCTTGTGGCTCTAATCTGATAGTGGTTGTGGGTTGGTAGATGTCTAGTCTCCCTTGTGGCTCTAATCTGATAGTTGTAGTGGGCTGGTAGATGTCTAGTCTCCCTAATGGCTCTAATCTGATAGTGGTAGTGGGGTGGTAGATTTCTAGTCTTCTTTATGGCTCTAATCTGATAGTGGTTTTGTGGTGGTTGATGTCTAGTCTCCTTTATGGCTCTAATCTGATAGTGGTAGATGTCTAGTCTCCCTTGTGGCTCTAATCTGATAGTTGTTGTGGGTTGGTAGATGTCTAGGCTCCCTTGTGGCTCTAATCTGATAGTTGTAGTGGGCTGGTAGATGTCTAGTCTCCCTTGTGGCTCTAATATTATAGTGGTAGTGGGTTGGTAGATGTCTAGTCTCCTTTATAACTCTAATCTTATAGTGGTAGTGGGCTGGTAGATGTCTTGTCTCCCTTATGGCTCTAATCTGATAGTGGTAGTGGGCTGGTAGATGTCTAGTCTCCCTAATGGCTCTAATCCGATAGTGGTAGTGGGGTGGTAGATGTCTAGTCTTCTTTATGGCTCTAATCTGATAGTGGTATTGTGGTGGTTGATGTCTAGTCTCCTTTATGGCTCTAATCTGATAGTGGTAGATGTGGTAGATGTCTAGTCTCCTTTGTGGCTCTAATATGATGGTGGTAGTGGGGTTGTAGATATCTAGTATCCCTTATGACTCTAATCTGATAGTGGTAGTGGGCTGGTAGATGTCTAGTCTCCCTAATGGCTCGAATCTGATAGTTGTAGTGGGTTGGTAGATGTCTAGTCTCCTTTATAACTCTAATCTGATAGTGGTAGTGGGCTGGTAGATGTCTAGTCTCCCTAATGGCTCTAATCTGATAGTTGTAGTGGGTTGGTAGATGTCGAGTCTCCTTTATGGCTCTAATCTGATAGTGGTACTGGGTTGGTAGATGTCTAGTCTCCTTTATAACTCTAATCTTATAGTGGTAGTGGGTTGGTAGATGTCTAGTCTCCTTTATAACTCTAATCTGATAGTGGTAGTGGGGTGGTTGATGTCTAGTCTCCTTTATGGCTCTAATCTGATAGTGGTAGATGTGTTAGATGTCTAGTCTCCTTTGTGGCTCTAATCTGATAGTGGTAGTGGGGTGCTAGATGTCTAGTCTCCCTTATGGCTCTAATCTGATAGTGGTAGTGGGCTGGTACATGTCTAGTCTCCTTTATAACTCTAATCTGATAGTCTTAGTGGGGTGCTAGATGTCTAGTCTCCCTAATGGCTCTAATCTGATAGTGGTAGTGGGGTGGTAGATGTCTAGTCTTCTTTATGGCTCTAATCTGATAGTGGTTTTGTGGTGGTTGATGTCTAGTCTCCCTAATGGCTCTAATCTGATAGTGGTAGTGGGGTGGTAGATGTCTAGTCTTCTGTATGGCTCTAATCTGATAGTGGTTGTTGTGGTTGATGTCTAGTCTCCTTTATGGCTCTAATCTGATAGTGGTAGATATGGTAGATGTCTAGTCTCCCTTGTGGCTCTAATCTGATAGTGGTTGTGGGTTGGTAGATGTCTAGTCTCCCTTGTGGCTCTAATCTGATAGTTGTAGTGGGCTGGTAGATGTCTAGTCTCCCTAATGGCTCTAATCTGATAGTGGTAGTGGGGTGGTAGATTTCTAGTCTTCTTTATGGCTCTAATCTGATAGTGGTTTTGTGGTGGTTGATGTCTAGTCTCCTTTATGGCTCTAATCTGATAGTGGTAGATGTCTAGTCTCCCTTGTGGCTCTAATCTGATAGTGGTTGTGGGTTGGTAGATGTCTAGTCTCCCTTGTGGCTCTAATCTGATAGTTGTAGTGGGCTGGTAGATGTCTAGTCTCCCTTGTGGCTCTAATATTATAGTGGTAGTGGGTTGGTAGATGTCTAGTCTCCTTTATAACTCTAATCTTATAGTGGTAGTGGGCTGGTAGATGTCTTGTCTCCCTTATGGCTCTAATCTGATAGTGGTACTGGGTTGGTAGATGTCTAGTCTCCTTTATAACTCTAATCTTATAGTGGTAGTGGGTTGGTAGATGTCTAGTCTCCTTTATAACTCTAATCTGATAGTGGTAGTGGGGTGGTTGATGTCTAGTCTCCTTTATGGCTCTAATCTGATAGTGGTAGATGTGTTAGATGTCTAGTCTCCTTTGTGGCTCTAATCTGATAGTGGTAGTGGGGTGCTAGATGTCTAGTCTCCCTTATGGCTCTAATCTGATAGTGGTAGTGGGCTGGTACATGTCTAGTCTCCTTTATGGCTCTAATCTGATAGTGGTAGTGGGGTGCTAGATGTCTAGTCTCCCTAATGGCTCTAATCTGATAGTGGTAGTGGGGTGGTAGATGTCTAGTCTTCTTTATGGCTCTAATCTGATAGTGGTTTTGTGGTGGTTGATGTCTAGTCTCCCTAATGGCTCTAATCTGATAGTGGTGGTGGGGTGGTAGATGTCTAGTCTCCTTTATGGCTCTAATCTGATAGTGGTAGTGTGGTGGTAGATGTCTAGTCTCCTTTATGGCTCTAATCTGATAGTGGTAGATATGGTAGATGTCTAGTCTCCCTTGTGGCTCTAATCTGATAGTGGTTGTGGGTTGGTAGATGTCTAGTCTCCCTTGTGGCTCTAATCTGATAGTTGTAGTGGGCTGGTAGATGTCTAGTCTCCCTAATGGCTCTAATCTGATAGTGGTAGTGGGGTGGTAGATTTCTAGTCTTCTTTATGGCTCTAATCTGATAGTGGTTTTGTGGTGGTTGATGTCTAGTCTCCTTTATGGCTCTAATCTGATAGTGGTAGATGTCTAGTCTCCCTTGTGGCTCTAATCTGATAGTGGTTGTGGGTTGGTAGATGTCTAGTCTCCCTTGTGGCTCTAATCTGATAGTTGTAGTGGGCTGGTAGATGTCTAGTCTCCCTTGTGGCTCTAATATTATAGTGGTAGTGGGTTGGTAGATGTCTAGTCTCCTTTATAACTCTAATCTTATAGTGGTAGTGGGCTGGTAGATGTCTTGTCTCCCTTATGGCTCTAATCTGATAGTGGTAGTGGGCTGGTAGATGTCTAGTCTCCCTAATGGCTCTAATCCGATAGTGGTAGTGGGGTGGTAGATGTCTAGTCTTCTTTATGGCTCTAATCTGATAGTGGTATTGTGGTGGTTGATGTCTAGTCTCCTTTATGGCTCTAATCTGATAGTGGTAGATATGGTAGATGTCTAGTCTCCTTTGTGGCTCTAATATGATGGTGGTAGTGGGTTGGTAGATGTCTAGTCTCCTTTATAACTCTAATCTGATAGTGGTAGTGGGGTGCTAGATGTCTAGTCTCCCTAATGGCTCTAATCTGATAGTGGTAGTGGGCTGGTAGATGTCTAGTCTCCTTTATGGCTCTAATCTGACAGTGGTTTTGTGGTGGTTGATGTCTAGTCTCCTTTATGGCTCTAATCTGATAGTGGTAGTGGGCTGGTAGATGTCTAGTCTCCCTAATGGCTCTAATCCGATAGTGGTAGTGGGGTGGTAGATGTCTAGTCTTCTTTATGGCTCTAATCTGATAGTGGTATTGTGGTGGTTGATGTCTAGTCTCCTTTATGGCTCTAATCTGATAGTGGTAGATATGGTAGATGTCTAGTCTCCTTTGTGGCTCTAATATGATGGTGGTAGTGGGTTGGTAGATGTCTAGTCTCCTTTATAACTCTAATCTGATAGTGGTAGTGGGGTGCTAGATGTCTAGTCTCCCTAATGGCTCTAATCTGATAGTGGTAGTGGGCTGGTAGATGTCTAGTCTCCTTTATGGCTCTAATCTGACAGTGGTTTTGTGGTGGTTGATGTCTAGTCTCCTTTATGGCTCTAATCTGATAGTGGTAGATGTGGTAGATGTCTAGTCTCCTTTGTGGCTCTAATATGATGGTGGTAGTGGGGTTGTAGATATCTAGTATCCCTTATGACTCTAATCTGATAGTGGTAGTGGGCTGGTAGATGTCTAGTCTCCCTAATGGCTCTAATCTGATAGTTGTAGTGGGTTGGTAGATGTCTAGTCTCCTTTATAACTCTAATCTGATAGTGGTAGTGGGCTGGTAGATGTCTAGTCTCCCTAATGGCTCTAATCTGATAGTTGTAGTGGGTTGGTAGATGTCTAGTCTCCTTTATAACTCTAATCTTATAGTGGTAGTGGGCTGGTAGATGTCTAGTCTCCTTTATAACTCTAATCTGATAGTGGTAGTGGGGTGGTTGATGTCTAGTCTCCTTTATGGCTCTAATCTGATAGTGGTAGATGTGTTAGATGTCTAGTCTCCTTTGTGGCTCTAATCTGATAGTGGTAGTGGGGTGCTAGATGTCTAGTCTCCCTTATGGCTCTAATCTGATAGTGGTAGTGGGCTGGTACATGTCTAGTCTCCTTTATAACTCTAATCTGATAGTGGTAGTGGGGTGCTAGATGTCTAGTCTCCCTAATGGCTCTAATCTGATAGTGGTAGTGGGGTGGTAGATGTCTAGTCTTCTTTATGGCTCTAATCTGATAGTGGTTTTGTGGTGGTTGATGTCTAGTCTCCCTAATGGCTCTAATCTGATAGTGGTAGTGGGGTGGTAGATGTCTAGTCTTCTGTATGGCTCTAATCTGATAGTGGTTGTGTGGTGGTTGATGTCTAGTCTCCTTTATGGCTCTAATCTGATAGTGGTAGATATGGTAGATGTCTAGTCTCCCTTGTGGCTCTAATCTGATAGTGGTTGTGGGTTGGTAGATGTCTAGTCTCCCTTGTGGCTCTAATCTGATAGTTGTAGTGGGCTGGTAGATGTCTAGTCTCCCTAATGGCTCTAATCTGATAGTGGTAGTGGGGTGGTAGATTTCTAGTCTTCTTTATGGCTCTAATCTGATAGTGGTTTTGTGGTGGTTGATGTCTAGTCTCCTTTATGGCTCTAATCTGATAGTGGTAGTGGGGTGGTAGATGTCTAGTCTTCTGTATGGCTCTAATCTGATAGTGGTTGTGTGGTGGTTGATGTCTAGTCTCCTTTATGGCTCTAATCTGATAGTGGTAGATATGGTAGATGTCTAGTCTCCCTTGTGGCTCTAATCTGATAGTGGTTGTGGGTTGGTAGATGTCTAGTCTCCCTTGTGGCTCTAATCTGATAGTTGTAGTGGGCTGGTAGATGTCTAGTCTCCCTTGTGGCTCTAATATTATAGTGGTAGTGGGTTGGTAGATGTTTAGTCTCCTTTATAACTCTAATCTTATAGTGGTAGTGGGCTGGTAGATGTCTTGTCTCCCTTATGGCTCTAATCTGATAGTGGTAGTGGGCTGGTAGATGTCTAGTCTCCCTAATGGCTCTAATCTGATAGTGGTAGTGGGGTGGTAGATGTCTAGTCTTCTTTATGGCTCTAATCTGATAGTGGTATTGTGGTGGTTGATGTCTAGTCTCCTTTATGGCTCTAATCTGATAGTGGTAGATATGGTAGATGTCTAGTCTCCTTTGTGGCTCTAATATGATGGTGGTAGTGGGTTGGTAGATGTCTAGTCTCCTTTATAACTCTAATCTGATAGTGGTAGTGGGGTGCTAGATGTCTAGTCTCCCTAATGGCTCTAATCTGATAGTGGTAGTGGGCTGGTAGATGTCTAGTCTCCTTTATGGCTCTAATCTGACAGTGGTTTTGTGGTGGTTGATGTCTAGTCTCCTTTATGGCTCTAATCTGATAGTGGTAGATGTGGTAGATGTCTAGTCTCCTTTGTGGCTCTAATATGATGGTGGTAGTGGGGTTGTAGATATCTAGTATCCCTTATGACTGTAATCTGATAGTGGTAGTGGGCTGGTAGATGTCTAGTCTCCCTAATGGCTCTAATCTGATAGTTGTAGTGGGTTGGTAGATGTCTAGTCTCCTTTATAACTCTAATCTGATAGTGGTAGTGGGCTGGTAGATGTCTAGTCTCCCTAATGGCTCTAATCTGATAGTTGTAGTGGGTTGGTAGATGTCTAGTCTCCTTTATGGCTCTAATCTGATAGTGGTACTGGGTTGGTAGATGTCTAGTCTCCTTTATAACTCTAATCTTATAGTGGTAGTGGGTTGGTAAATGTCTAGTCTCCTTTATAACTCTAATCTGATAGTGGTAGTGGGGTGGTTGATGTCTAGTCTCCTTTATGGCTCTAATCTGATAGTGGTAGATGTGTTAGATGTCTAGTCTCCTTTGTGGCTCTAATCTGATAGTGGTAGTGGGTTGGTAGATGTCTAGTCTCCTTTATGCCTCTAATCTGATAGTGGTAGTGGGCTGGTAGATGTCTAGTCTCCCTTATGGCTCTAATCTGATAGTGGTAGTGGGCTGGTAGATGTCTAGTCTCCTTTATAACTCTAATCTGATAGTGGTAGTGGGCTGGTAGATGTCTAGTCTCCCTTATGGCTCTAATCTGATAGTGGTAGTGGGGTGGTAGATGTCTAGTCTTCTTTATGGCTCTAATCTGATAGTGGTTTTGTGGTGGTTGATGTCTAGTCTCCCTAATGGCTCTAATCTGATAGTGGTAGTGGGGTGGTAGATGTCTAGTCTTCTGTATGGCTCTAATATGATAGTGGTTGTGTGGTGGTTGATGTCTAGTCTCCTTTATGGCTCTAATCTGATAGTGGTAGATGTGGTAGATGTCTAGTCTCCCTTGTGGCTCTAATCTGATAGTGGTTGTGGGTTGGTAGATGTCTAGTCTCCCTTGTGGCTCTATTCTGATAGTTGTAGTGGGCTGGTAGATGTCTAGTCTCCCTAATGGCTCTAATCTGATAGTGGTTGTGTGGTGGTTGATGTCTAGTCTCCTTTATGGCTCTAATCTGATAGTGGTAGATGTGGTAGATGTCTAGTCTCCTTTGTGGCTCTAATATGATGGTGGTAGTGGGGTTGTAGATATCTAGTCTCCTTTATGCCTCTAATCTGATAGTTGTAGTGAGCTGGTAGTTGTCTAGTCTCCCTTGTGGCTCTAATCTGATAGTGGTTGTGGGTTGGTAGATGTCTAGTCTCCCTTGTGGCTCTAATCTGATAGTGGTTGTGGGTTGGTAGGTGTCTAGTCTCCCTTGTGGCTCTAATCTGATAGTTGTAGTGGGCTGGTAGATGTCTAGTCTCCCTTGTGGCTCTAATCTTATAGTGGTAGTGGGTTGGTAGATGTCTAGTCTCCTTTATAACTCTAATCTTATAGTGGTAGTGGGGTGCTAGATGTCTTGTCTCCCTTGTGGCTCTAATCTGATAGTGGTTGTGGGTTGGTAGATGTCTAGTCTCCCTAATGGCTCTAATCTGATAGTGGTAGTGGGGTGGTAGATGTCTAGTCTTCTGTATGGCTCTAATCTGATAGTGGTTGTGTGGTGGTTGATGTCTAGTCTCCTTTATGGCTCTAATCTGATAGTGGTAGATGTGGTAGATGTCTAGTCTCCTTTGTGGCTCTAATCTGATAGTGGTAGTGGGTTGGTAGATGTCTAGTCTCCTTTATGCCTCTAATCTGATAGTGGTAGTGGGCTGGTAGATGTCTAGTCTCCCTTATGGCTCTAATCTGATAGTGGTAGTGGGCTGGTAGATGTCTAGTCTCCTTTATAACTCTAATCTGATAGTGGTAGTGGGCTGGTAGATGTCTAGTCTCCCTTATGTCTCTAATCTGATAGTGGTAGTGGGGTGCTAGATGTCTAGTCTCCCTAATGGCTCTAATCTGATAGTGGTAGTGGGGTGGTAGATGTCTAGTCTTCTTTATGGCTCTAATCTGATAGTGGTTTTGTGGTGGTTGATGTCTAGTCTCCCTAATGGCTCTAATCTGATAGTGGTAGTGGGGTGGTAGATGTCTAGTCTTCTGTATGGCTCTAATCTGATAGTGGTTGTGTGGTGGTTGATGTCTAGTCTCCTTTATGGCTCTAATCTGATAGTGGTAGATATGGTAGATGTCTAGTCTCCCTTGTGGCTCTAATCTGATAGTGGTTGTGGGTTGGTAGATGTCTAGTCTCCCTTGTGGCTCTAATCTTATAGTGGTAGTGGGTTGGTAGATGTCTAGTCTCCTTTATAACTCTAATCTTATAGTGGTAGTGGGGTGCTAGATGTCTTGTCTCCCTTGTGGCTCTAATCTGATAGTGGTTGTGGGTTGGTCGATGTCTAGTCTCCCTAATGGCTCTAATATGATGGTGGTAGTGGGGTTGTAGATATCTAGTATCCCGTATGACTCTAATCTGATAGTGGTAGTGGGCTGGTAGATGTCTAGTCTCCTTTATGCCTCTAATCTGATAGTTGTAGTGAGCTGGTAGTTGTCTAGTCTCCCTTGTGGCTCTAATCTGATAGTGGTTGTGGGTTGGTAGATGTCTAGTCTTCTGTATGGCTCTAATCTGATAGTGGTTGTGTGGTGGTTGATGTCTAGTCTCCTTTATGGCTCTAATCTGATAGTGGTAGATGTGGTAGATGTCTAGTCTCCTTTGTGGCTCTAATATGATGGTGGTAGTGGGGTTGTAGATATCTAGTATCCCTTATGACTCTAATCTGATAGTGGTAGTGGGGTGGTAGATGTCTAGTCGCCTTTATAACTCTAATCTGATAGTGGTAGTGGGCTGGTAGATGTCTAGTCTCCCTAATGGCTCTAATCTGAAAGTTGTAGTGGGTTGGTAGATGTCTAGTCTCCTTTATAACTCTAATCTGATAGTGGTAGTGGGCTGGTAGATGTCTAGTCTCCCTAATGGCTCTAATCTGATAGTTGTAGTGGGTTGGTAGATGTCTAGTCTCCTTTATAACTCTAATCTGATAATGGTAGTGGGCTGGTAGATGTATAGTCTCCCTTGTGGCTCTAATTTTATAGTGGTAGTGGGTTGGTAGATGTCTAGTCTCCTTTATAACTCTAATCTGATAGTGGTAGTGGGGTGGTAGATGTCTAGTCTTCTTTATGGCTCTAATCTGATAGTGGTTTTGTGGTGGTTGATGTCTAGTCTCCCTAATGGCTCCAATCTGATAGTGGTAGTGGGGTGGTAGATGTCTAGTCTTCTGTATGGCTCTAATCTGATAGTGGTTTTGTGGTGGTTGATGTCTAGTCTCCTTTATGGCTCTAATCTGATAGTGGTAGATATGGTAGATGTCTAGTCTCCCTTGTGGCTCTAATCTGATAGTGGTTGTGGGTTGGTAGATGTCTAGTCTCCCTTGTGGCTCTAATCTGATAGTTGTAGTGGGCTGGTAGATGTCTAGTCTCCCTAATGGCTCTAATCTGATAGTGGTAGTGGGGTGCTAGATGTGTAGTCTCCCTTATGGCTCTAATCTGATAGTGGTAGTGGGCTGGTAGATGTGTAGTCTCCCTTATGGCTCTAATCTGATAGTGGTAGTGGGCTGGTAGATGTGTAGTCTCCCTAATGGCTCTAATCTGATAGTGGTAGTGGGGTGGTAGATGTCTAGTCTCCTTTATGGCTCTAATCTGATAGTGGTTTTGTGGTGGTTCATGTCTAGTCTCCTTTATGGCTCTAATCTGATAGTGGTAGATGTGGTAGATGTCTAGTCTCCTTTGTGGCTCTAATATGATGGTGGTAGTGGGGTTGTAGATATCTAGTATCCCATATGACTCTAATCTGATAGTGGTAGTGGGCTGGTAGATGTCTAGTCTCCTTTATGCCTCTAATCTGATAGTTGTAGTGAGCTGGTAGTTGTCTAGTCTCCCTTGTGGCTCTAATCTGATAGTGGTTGTGGGTTGGTAGATGTCTAGTCTCCCTTGTGGCTCTAATCTGATAGTTGTAGTGGGCTGGTAGATGTCTAGTCTCCCTTGTGGCTCTAATCTTATAGTGGTAGTGGGTTGGTAGATGTCTAGTCTCCTTTATAACTCTAATCTTATTGTGGTAGTGGGGTGCTAGATGTCTAGTCTCCCTTATGGCTCTAATCTGATAGTGGTAGTGGGCTGGTAAATGTCTAGTCTCCCTAATGGCTCTAATCTGATAGTGGTAGTGGGGTGGTAGATGTCTATTCTCCTTTATGCCTCTAATCTGATAGTTGTAGTGAGCTGGTAGTTGTCTAGTCTCCCTTGTGGCTCTAATCTGATAGTGGTTGTGGGTTGGTAGATGTCTAGTCTCCCTTGTGGCTCTAATCTGATAGTTGTAGTGGGCTGGTAGATGTCTAGTCTCCCTTGTGGCTCTAATCTTATAGTGGTAGTAGGTTGGTAGATGTCTAGTCTCCTTTATAACTCTAATCTTATAGTGGTAGTGGGGTGGTAGATGTCTAGTCTCCCTTATGGCTCTAATCTGATAGTGGTAGATGTGGTAGATGTCTAGTCTCCTTTGTGGCTCTAATATGATGGTGGTAGTGGGGTTGTAGATATCTAGTATCACGTATGTCTCTAATCTGATAGTGGTAGTGGGCTGGTAGATGTCTAGTCTCCTTTATGGCTCTAATCTGATAGTGGTAAATGTGGTAGATGTCTAGTCTCCTTTGTGGCTCTAATATGATGGTGGTAGTGGGGTTGTAGATATCTAGTATCACGTATGTCTCTAATCTGATAGTGGTAGTGGGCTGGTAGATGTCTAGTCTCCTTTATGGCTCTAATCTGATAGTTGTAGTGGGTTGGTAGATGTCTAGTCTCCCTTGTGGCTCTAATCTGATAGTTGTAGCGGGCTGGTAGATGTCTAGTCTCCCTTGTGGATCTAATCTTATAGTGGTAGTGGGTTGGTAGATGTCTAGTCTCCTTTATAACTCTAATCTTATAGTGGTAGTGGGGTGCTAGATGTCTAGTCTCCCTTATGGCTCTAATCTGATAGTGGTAGTGGGCTGGTAGATGTCTAGTCTCCTTTGTGGCTCTAATATGATGGTGGTAGTGAGGTTGTAGATATCTAGTATCCTGTATGACTCTAATCTGATAGTGGTAGTGGGCTGGTAGATGTCTAGTCTCCTTTATAACTCTAATCTGATAGTGGTAGTGGGGTGGTAGATGGCTAGTCTCCCTAATGGCTCTAATCTGAAAGTTGTAGTGGGTTGGTAGATGTCTAGTCTCCTTTATAACTCTAATCTGATAGTGGTAGTGGGCTGGTAGATGTCTAGTCTCCCTAATGGCTCTAATCTGATAGTTGTAGTGGGTTGGTAGATGTCTAGTCTCCTTTATAACTCTAATCTGATAATGGTAGTGGGCTGGTAGATGTATAGTCTCCCTTGTGGCTCTAATCTGATAGTTGTATTGGGCTGGTAGATGTCTAGTCTCCCTTGTGGCTCTAATCTTATAGTGGTAGTGGGTTGGTAGATGTCTAGTCTCCTTTATAACTCTAATCTGATAGTGGTAGTGGGGTGGTTGATGTCTAGTCTCCTTTATGGCTCCCAATCTGATAGTGGTAGATGTGGTAGATGTCTAGTCTCCTTTGTGGCTCTAATCTGATAGTGGTAGTGGGTTGGTAGATGTCTAGTCTCCTTTATGCCTCTAATCTGATAGTGGTAGTGGGCTGGTAGATGTCTAGTCTCCCTTATGGCTCTAATCTGATAGTGGTAGTGGGCTGGTAGATGTCTAGTCTCCTTTATAACTCTAATCTGATAGTGGTAGTGGGCTGGTAGATGTCTAGTCTCCCCTATGGCTCTAATCTGATAGTGGTAGTGGGGTGCTAGATGTCTAGTCTCCCTAATGGCTCTAATCTGATAGTGGTAGTGGGGTGGTAGATGTCTAGTCTTCTTTATGGCTCTAATCTGATAGTGGTTTTGTGGTGGTTGATGTCTAGTCTCCCTAATGGCTCTAATCTGATAGTGGTAGTGGGGTGGTAGATGTCTAGTCTTCTGTATGGCTCTAATCTGATAGTGGTTTTGTGGTGGTTGATGTCTAGTCTCCTTTATGGCTCTAATCTGATAGTGGTAGATATGGTAGATGTCTAGTCTCCCTTGTGGCTCTAATCTGATAGTGGTTGTGGGTTGGTAGATGTCTAGTCTCCCTTGTGGCTCTAATCTGATAGTTGTAGTGGGCTGGTAGATGTCTAGTCTCCCTAATGGCTCTAATCTGATAGTGGTAGTGGGGTGGTAGATGTCTAGTCTTCTTTATGGCTCTAATCTGATAGTGGTTTTGTGGTGGTTGATGTCTAGGCTCCTTTATGGCTCTAATCTGATAGTGGTAGATGTGGTAGATGTCTAGTCTCCTTTGTGGCTCTAATATGATGGTGGTAGTGGGGTTGTAGATATCTAGTATCCCGTATGACTCTAATCTGATAGTGGTAGTGGGCTGGTAGATGTCTAGTCTCCTTTATGCCTCTAATCTGATAGTTGTAGTGAGCTGGTAGTTGTCTAGTCTCCCTTGTGGCTCTAATCTGATAGTGGTTGTGGGTTGGTAGATGTCTAGTCTCCCTTGTGGCTCTAATCTGATAGTTGTAGTGGGCTGGTAGATGTCTAGTCTCCCTTGTGGCTCTAATCTTATAGTGGTAGTGGTTTGGTAGATGTCTAGTCTCCTTTATAACTCTAATCTGATAGTGGTAGTGGGGTGGTAGATGTCTAGTCTCCCTTATGGCTCTAATCTGATAGTGGTAGTGGGCTGGTAGATGTGTAGTCTCCCTAATGGCTCTAATCTGATAGTGGTAGTGGGGTGGTAGATGTCTAGTCTCCTTTATGGCTCTAATCTGATAGTGGTTTTGTGGTGGTTCATGTCTAGTCTCCTTTATGGCTCTAATCTGATAGTGGTAGATGTGGTAGATGTCTAGTCTCCTTTGTGGCTCTAATATGATGGTGGTAGTGGGGTTGTAGATATCTAGTATCCCATATGACTCTAATCTGATAGTGGTAGTGGGCTGGTAGATGTCTAGTCTCCTTTATGCCTCTAATCTGATAGTTGTAGTGAGCTGGTAGTTGTCTAGTCTCCCTTGTGGCTCTAATCTGATAGTGGTTGTGGGTTGGTAGATGTCTAGTCTCCCTTGTGGCTCTAATCTGATAGTTGTAGTGGGCTGGTAGATGTCTAGTCTCCCTTGTGGCTCTAATCTTATAGTGGTAGTGGGTTGGTAGATGTCTAGTCTCCTTTATAACTCTAATCTTATTGTGGTAGTGGGGTGCTAGATGTCTAGTCTCCCTTATGGCTCTAATCTGATAGTGGTTGTGGGTTGGTAGATGTCTAGTCTCCCTAATGGCTCTAATCTGATAGTGGTAGTGGGGTGGTAGATGTCTATTCTCCTTTATGCCTCTAATCTGATAGTTGTAGTGAGCTGGTAGTTGTCTAGTCTCCCTTGTGGCTCTAATCTGATAGTGGTTGTGGGTTGGTAGATGTCTAGTCTCCCTTGTGGCTCTAATCTGATAGTTGTAGTGGGCTGGTAGATGTCTAGTCTCCCTTGTGGCTCTAATCTTATAGTGGTAGTAGGTTGGTAGATGTCTAGTCTCCTTTATAACTCTAATCTTATAGTGGTAGTGGGGTGGTAGATGTCTAGTCTCCCTTATGGCTCTAATCTGATAGTGGTAGATGTGGTAGATGTCTAGTCTCCTTTGTGGCTCTAATATGATGGTGGTAGTGGGGTTGTAGATATCTAGTATCACGTATGTCTCTAATCTGATAGTGGTAGTGGGCTGGTAGATGTCTAGTCTCCTTTATGGCTCTAATCTGATAGTGGTAAATGTGGTAGATGTCTAGTCTCCTTTGTGGCTCTAATATGATGGTGGTAGTGGGGTTGTAGATATCTAGTATCACGTATGTCTCTAATCTGATAGTGGTAGTGGGCTGGTAGATGTCTAGTCTCCCTTATGGCTCTAATCTGATAGTTGTAGTGAACTGGTAGATGTCTAGTCTCCCTTGTGGCTCTAATCTGATAGTTGTAGCGGGCTGGTAGATGTCTAGTCTCCCTTGTGGATCTAATCTTATAGTGGTAGTGGGTTGGTAGATGTCTAGTCTCCTTTATAACTCTAATCTTATAGTGGTAGTGGGGTGCTAGATGTCTAGTCTCCCTTATGGCTCTAATCTGATAGTGGTAGTGGGCTGGTAGATGTCTAGTCTCCTTTGTGGCTCTAATATGATGGTGGTAGTGAGGTTGTAGATATCTAGTATCCTGTATGACTCTAATCTGATAGTGGTAGTGGGCTGGTAGATGTCTAGTCTCCTTTATAACTCTAATCTGATAGTGGTAGTGGGGTGGTAGATGTCTAGTCTCGCTTGTGTCACTAATCTGATAGTGGTTGTGGGTTGGAAGATGTCTAGTCTTCTTTATAACTCTAATCTGATAGTGGTAGTGGGGTGCTAGATGTCTAGTCTCCCTTATGGCTCTAATCTGATAGTGGTAGTGGGCTGGTAGATGTGTAGTCTCCCTAATGGCTCTAATCTGATAGTGGTAGTGGGGTGGTAGATGTCTAGTCTCCTTTATGGCTCTAATCTGATAGTGGTTTTGTGGTGGTTCATGTCTAGTCTCCTTTATGGCTCTAATCTGATAGTGGTAGATGTGGTAGATGTCTAGTCTCCTTTGTGGCTCTAATATGATGGTGGTAGTGGGGTTGTAGATATCTAGTATCCCATATGACTCTAATCTGATAGTGGTAGTGGGCTGGTAGATGTCTAGTCTCCTTTATGCCTCTAATCTGATAGTTGTAGTGAGCTGGTAGTTGTCTAGTCTCCCTTGTGGCTCTAATCTGATAGTGGTTGTGGGTTGGTAGATGTCTAGTCTCCCTTGTGGCTCTAATCTGATAGTTGTAGTGGGCTGGTAGATGTCTAGTCTCCCTTGTGGCTCTAATCTTATAGTGGTAGTGGGTTGGTAGATGTCTAGTCTCCTTTATAACTCTAATCTTATTGTGGTAGTGGGGTGCTAGATGTCTAGTCTCCCTTATGGCTCTAATCTGATAGTGGTAGTGGGCTGGTAGATGTCTAGTCTCCCTAATGGCTCTAATCTGATAGTGGTAGTGGGGTGGTAGATGTCTAGTCTCCTTTATGCCTCTAATCTGATAGTTGTAGTGAGCTGGTAGTTGTCTAGTCTCCCTTGTGGCTCTAATCTGATAGTGGTTGTGGGTTGGTAGATGTCTAGTCTCCCTTGTGGCTCTAATCTGATAGTTGTAGTGGGCTGGTAGATGTCTAGTCTCCCTTGTGGCTCTAATCTTATAGTGGTAGTAGGTTGGTAGATGTCTAGTCTCCTTTATAACTCTAATCTTATAGTGGTAGTGGGGTGGTAGATGTCTAGTCTCCCTTATGGCTCTAATCTGATAGTGGTAGATGTGGTAGATGTCTAGTCTCCTTTGTGGCTCTAATATGATGGTGGTAGTGGGGTTGTAGATATCTAGTATCACGTATGTCTCTAATCTGATAGTGGTAGTGGGCTGGTAGATGTCTAGTCTCCTTTATGGCTCTAATCTGATAGTGGTAAATGTGGTAGATGTCTAGTCTCCTTTGTGGCTCTAATATGATGGTGGTAGTGGGGTTGTAGATATCTAGTATCACGTATGTCTCTAATCTGATAGTGGTAGTGGGCTGGTAGATGTCTAGTCTCCTTTATGGCTCTAATCTGATAGTTGTAGTGGGTTGGTAGATGTCTAGTCTCCCTTGTGGCTCTAATCTGATAGTTGTAGCGGGCTGGTAGATGTCTAGTCTCCCTTGTGGATCTAATCTTATAGTGGTAGTGGGTTGGTAGATGTCTAGTCTCCTTTATAACTCTAATCTTATAGTGGTAGTGGGGTGCTAGATGTCTAGTCTCCCTTATGGCTCTAATCTGATAGTGGTAGTGGGCTGGTAGATGTCTAGTCTCCTTTGTGGCTCTAATATGATGGTGGTAGTGAGGTTGTAGATATCTAGTATCCTGTATGACTCTAATCTGATAGTGGTAGTGGGCTGGTAGATGTCTAGTCTCCTTTATAACTCTAATCTGATAGTGGTAGTGGGGTGGTAGATGTCTAGTCTCGCTTGTGTCACTAATCTGATAGTGGTTGTGGGTTGGAAGATGTCTAGTCTTCTTTATAACTCTAATCTGATAGTGGTAGTGGGCTGGTAGATGTCTAGTCTCCCTTGTGGCTCTAATCTGATAGTTGTAGTGGGCTGGTAGATGTCTAGTCTCCCTTGTGGCTCTAATCTTATAGTGGTAGTGGGCTGGTAGATGTCTAGTCTCCTTTATAACTCTAATCTGAGAGTGGTATTGGGCTGGTAGATGTCTAGTCTCCCTAATGGCTCTAATCTGATAGTGGTTGTGGGTTGGTAGATGTCTAGTCTCCTTTATAACTCTAATCTGATAGTGGTAGTGGGCTGGTAGATGTCTAGTCTCCCTAATGGCTCTAATCTGATAGTGGTAGTGGGGTGCTAGATGTCTAGTCTCCCTTATGGCTCTAATCTGATAGTTGTAGTGGGGTGGTAGATGTCTAGTCTCCTTTATGGCTGTAATCTGATAGTGGTAGATGTGGTAGATGTCTAGTCTCCTTTGTGGCTCTAATATGATGGTGGTAGTGGGGTTGTAGATATCTAGTATCACGTATGTCTCTAATCTGATAGTGGTAGTGGGCTGGTAGATGTCTAGTCTCCTTTATGCCTCTAATCTGATAGTTGTAGTGAACTGGTAGTTGTCTAGTCTCCCTTGTGGCTCTAATCTGATAGTGGTTGTGGGTTGGTAGATGTCTAGTCTCCCTAATGGCTCTAATCTGATAGTGGTAGTGGGGTGGTAGATTTCTAGTCTTCTTTATGGCTCTAATCTGATAGTGGTTTTGTGGTGGTTGATGTCTAGTCTCCTTTATGGCTCTAATCTGATAGTGGTAGATGTGGTAGATGTCTAGTCTCCTTTGTGGCTCTAATATGATGGTGGTAGTGGGGTTGTAGATATCTAGTATCCCGTATGACTCTAATCTGGTAGTGGTAGTGGGCTGGTAGATGTCTAGTCTCCTTTATGGCTCTAATCTGATAGTGGTTTTGTGGTGGTTGATGTCTAGTCTCCTTTATGGCTCTAATCTGATAGTGGTAGATGTGGTAGATGTCTTGTCTCCTTTGTGGCTCTAATATGATGGTGGTAGTGGGGTGGTAGATGTCTAGTCGCCTTTATAACTCTAATCTTATTGTGGTAGTGGGGTGCTAGATGTCTAGTCTCCCTTATGGCTCTAATCTGAAAGTGGTAGTGGGATGGTAGATGTCTAGTCTCCCTAATGGCTCTAATCTGATAGTGGTAGTGGGGTGCTAGATGTCTAGTCTCCCTTATGGCTCTAATCTGATAGTGGTAGTGGGGTGCTAGATGTCTAGTCTCCCTTATGGCTCTAATCTGATAGTTGTAGTGGGGTGGTAGATGTCTAGTCTCCTTTATGGCTCTAATCTGATAGTGGTTTTGTGGTGGTTGATGTCTAGTCTCCTTTATGGCTCTAATCTGATAGTGGTAGATATGGTAGATGTCTAGTCTCCTTTGTGGCTCTAATATGATGGTGGTAGTGGGGTTGTAGATATCTAGTATCCCTTATGACTCTAATCTGATAGTGGTAGTGGGCTGGTAGATGTCTAGTCTCGCTTGTGTCACTAATCTGATAGTGGTTGTGGGCTGGTAGATGTCTAGTCTCCCTAATGGCTCTAATCTGATAGTTGTAGTGGGCTGGTAGATGTCTAGTCTCCCTTGTGGCTCTAATCTTATAGTGGTAGTGGGCTGGTAGATGTCTAGTCTCCTTTATAACTCTAATCTGAGAGTGGTAGTGGGCTGGTAGATGTCTAGTCTCCCTAATGGCTCTAATCTGATAGTGGTTGTGGGTTGGTAGATGTCTAGTCTCCTTTATAACTCTAATCTGATAGTGGTAGTGGGCTGGTAGATGTCTAGTCTCCCTAATGGCTCTAATCTGATAGTGGTAGTGGGGTGCTAGATGTCTAGTCTCCCTTATGGCTCTAATCTGATAGTTGTAGTGGGGTGGTAGATGTCTAGTCTCCTTTATGGCTGTAATCTGATAGTGGTAGATGTGGTAGATGTCTAGTCTCCTTTGTGGCTCTAATATGATGGTGGTAGTGGGGTTGTAGATATCTAGTATCACGTATGTCTCTAATCTGATAGTGGTAGTGGGCTGGTAGATGTCTAGTCTCCTTTATGCCTCTAATCTGATAGTTGTAGTGGGCTGGTAGATGTCTAGTCTCCCTAATGGCTCTAATCTGATAGTGGTAGTGGGGTGGTAGATTTCTAGTCTTCTTTATGGCTCTAATCTGATAGTGGTTTTGTGGTGGTTGATGTCTAGTCTCCTTTATGGCTCTAATCTGATAGTGGTAGATGTGGTAGATGTCTAGTCTCCTTTGTGGCTCTAATATGATGGTGGTAGTGGGGTTGTAGATATCTAGTATCCCGTATGACTCTAATCTGGTAGTGGTAGTGGGCTGGTAGATGTCTAGTCTCCTTTATGGCTCTAATCTGATAGTGGTTTTGTGGTGGTTGATGTCTAGTCTCCTTTATGGCTCTAATCTGATAGTGGTAGATGTGGTAGATGTCTTGTCTCCTTTGTGGCTCTAATATGATGGTGGTAGTGGGGTGGTAGATGTCTAGTCGCCTTTATAACTCTAATCTTATTGTGTTAGTGGGGTGCTAGATGTCTAGTCTCCCTTATGGCTCTAATCTGAAAGTGGTAGTGGGATGGTAGATGTCTAGTCTCCCTTATGGCTCTAATCTGATAGTGGTAGTGGGGTGCTAGATGTCTAGTCTCCCTTATGGCTCTAATCTGATAGTGGTAGTGGGGTGCTAGATGTCTAGTCTCCCTAATGGCTCTAATCTGATAGTGGTAGTGGGGTGCTAGATGTCTAGTCTCCCTTATGGCTCTAATCTGATAGTGGTAGTGGGGTGCTAGATGTCTAGTCTCCCTTATGGCTCTAATCTGATAGTTGTAGTGGGGTGGTAGATGTCTAGTCTCCTTTATGGCTCTAATCTGATAGTGGTTTTGTGGTGGTTGATGTGTAGTCTCCTTTATGGCTCTAATCTGATAGTGGTAGATATGGTAGATGTCTAGTCTCCTTTGTGGCTCTAATATGATGGTGGTAGTGGGGTTGTAGATATCTAGTATCCCTTATGACTCTAATCTGATAGTGGTAGTGGGCTGGTAGATGTCTAGTCTCGCTTGTGTCACTAATCTGATAGTGGTTGTGGGTTGGTAGATGTCTAGTCTCCTTTATAACTCTAATCTGATAGTGGTAGTGGGCTGGTAGATGTCTAGTCTCCCTAATGGCTCTAATCTGATAGTGGTTGTGGGTTGGTAGATGTCTAGTCTCCTTTATAACTCTATTCTGATAGTGGTAGTGGGCTGGTAGATGTCTAGTCTCCCTTATGGCTCTAATCTGATAGTTGTAGTGGGGTGGTAGATGTCTAGTCTCCTTTATGGCTGTAATCTGATAGTGGTAGATGTGGTAGATGTCTAGTCTCCTTTGTGGCTCTAATATGATGGTGGTAGTGGGGTTGTAGATATCTAGTATCCCGTATGACTCTAATCTGATAGTGGTAGTCGGCTGGTAGATGTCTAGTCTCCTTTATGCCTCTAATCTGATAGTTGTAGTGAGCTGGTAGTTGTCTAGTCTCCCTTGTGGCTCTAATCTGATAGTGGTTGTGTGTTGGTAGATGTCTAGTCTCCCTTGTGGCTCTAATCTGATAGTTGTAGTGGGCTGGTAGATGTCTAGTCTCCCTTGTGGCTCTAACCTTATAGTGGTAGTGGGTTGGTAGATGTCTAGTCTCCTTTATAACTCTAATCTTATAGTGGTAGTGGGGTGCTAGATGTCTAGTCTCCCTTATGGCTCTAATCTGATAGTGGTAGTGGGCTGGTAGATGTGTAGTCTCCCTAATGGCTCTAATCTGATAGTGGTAGTGGGGTGGTAGATGTCTAGTCTCCTTTATGGCTCTAATCTGATAGTGGTTGTGGGTTGGTAGATGTCTAGTCTCCTTTATAACTCTAATCTGATAGTGGTAGTGGGCTGGTAGATGTCTAGTCTCCCTAATGGCTCTAATCTGATAGTGGTTGTGGGTTGGTAGACGTCTAGTCTCCTTTATAACTCTAATCTGATAGTGGTAGTGGGCTGGTAGATGTCTAGTCTCCCTAATGGCTCTAATCTGATAGTGGTAGTGGGGTGCTAGATGTCTAGTCTCCCTTATGGCTCTAATCTGATAGTTGTAGTGGGGTGGTAGATGTCTAGTCTCCTTTATGGCTGTAATCTGATAGTGGTAGATGTGGTAGATGTCTAGTCTCCTTTGTGGCTCTAATATGATGGTGGTAGTGGGGTTGTAGATATCTAGTATCACGTATGTCTCTAATCTGATAGTGGTAGTGGGCTGGTAGATGTCTAGTCTCCTTTATGCCTCTAATCTGATAGTTGTAGTGAACTGGTAGTTGTCTAGTCTCCCTTGTGGCTCTAATCTGATAGTGGTTGTGGGTTGGTAGATGTCTAGTCTCCCTTGTGGCTCTAATCTGATAGTTGTAGTGGGCTGGTAGATGTCTAGTCTCCCTAATGGCTCTAATCTGATAGTGGTAGTGGGGTGGTAGATGTCTAGTCTTCTTTATGGCTCTAATCTGATAGTGGTATTGTGGTGGTTGATGTCTAGTCTCTTTTATGGCTCTATTCTGATAGTGGTAGATATGGTAGATGTCTAGTCTCCCTTGTGGCTCTAATCTGATAGTTGTAGTGAGCTGGTAGATGTCTAGTCTCCCTTGTGGCTCTAATCTGATAGTGGTTGTGGGTTGGTAGATGTCTAGTCTCCCTTGTGGCTCTAATCTGATAGTTGTAGTGGGCTGGTAGATGTCTAGTCTGCCTTGTGGCTCTAATCTTATAGTGGTAGTGGGTTGGTAGATGTCTAGTCTCCTTTGTGGCTCTAATATGATGGTGGTAGTGGGCTGGTAGATGTCTAGTCTCCCTAATGGCTCTAATCTGATAGTGGTAGTGGGGTGATAGATGTCTAGTCTCCCTTATGGCTCTAATCTGATAGTGGTAGTGGGGTGCTAGATGTCTAGTCTTTATGGCTCTAATCTGATAGTGGTAGTGGGGTGCTAGATGTCTAGTCTCCCTTATGGCTCTAATCTGATAGTTGTAGTGGGGTGGTAGATGTCTAGTCTCCCTTATGGCTCTAATCTGATAGTGGTAGTGGGGTGCTAGATGTCTAGTCTTTATGGCTCTAATCTGATAGTGGTAGTGGGGTGCTAGATGTCTAGTCTCCCTTATGGCTCTAATCTGATAGTTGTAGTGGGGTGGTAGATGTCTAGTCTTCTTTATGGCTCTAATCTGATAGTGGTAGTGGGGTGCTAGATGTCTAGTCTCCCTTATGGCTCTAATCTGGTAGTGGTAGTGGGCTGGTAGATGTCTAGTCTCCTTTATGGCTCTAATCTGATAGTGGTTTTGTGGTGGTTGATGTCTAGTCTCCTTTATGGCTCTAATCTGATAGTGGTAGATGTGGTAGATGTCTAGTCTCCTTTGTGGCTCTAATATGATGGTGGTAGTGGGGTGGTAGATGTCTAGTCGCCTTTATAACTCTAATCTTATTGTGGTAGTGGGGTGCTAGATGTCTAGTCTCCCTTATTGCTCTAATCTGATAGTGGTAGTGGGCTGGTAGATGTCTAGTCTCCCTAATGGCTCTAATCTGATAGTGGTAGTGGGGTGCTAGATGTCTAGTCTCCCTTATGGCTCTAATCTGATAGTGGTAGTGGGGTGCTAGATGTCTAGTCTCCCTTATGGCTCTAATCTGATAGTTGTAGTGGGGTGGTAGATGTCTAGTCTCCTTTATGGCTCTAATCTGATAGTGGTTTTGTGGTGGTTGATGTCTAGTCTCCTTTATGGCTCTAATCTGATAGTGGTAGATATGGTAGATGTCTAGTCTCCTTTATAACTCTAATCTGATAGTGGTAGTGGGCTGGTAGATGTCTAGTCTCCCTAATGGCTCTAATCTGATAGTGGTAGTGGGGTGCTAGATGTCTAGTCTCCCTTATGGCTCTAATCTGATAGTTGTATTGTTGTGGTAGATGTCTAGTCTCCTTTATGGCTGTAATCTGATAGTGGTAGATGTGGTAGATGTCTAGTCTCCTTTGTGGCTCTAATATGATGGTGGTAGTGGGGTTGTAGATATCTAGTATCACGTATGTCTCTAATCTGATAGTGGTAGTGGGCTGGTAGATGTCTAGTCTCCTTTATGCCTCTAATCTGATTAGGGGGCAGATTTACGTGATACTCAGATGTCTACGACCCCACTACCACCATCATATTAGAGCCACAAAGGAGACTAGACATCTACCACATGTACCACTATCAGATTACAGCCATGAAGGAGACTGAGGAACAGTCTACCACAACAATACAACTATCAGATTAGAGCCATAAGGGAGACTAGACATCTAGCACCCCACTACCACTATCAGATTAGAGCCATTAGGGAGACTAGACATCTACCAGCCCACTACCACTATCAGATTAGAGTTATAAAGGAGACTAGACATCTACCATATCTACCACTATCAGATTAGAGGCCATAAAGGAGACTAGACATCAACCACCACAAAACCACTATCAGATTAGAGCCATAAAGGAGACTAGACATCTACCACCCCACTACCACTATCAGATTAGAGCCATAAGGGAGACTAGACATCTAGCACCCCACTACCACTATCGGATTAGAGCCATAAGGGAGACTAGACATCTACCACCCCACTACCACTATCAGATTAGAGCCATAAGGGAGACTAGACATCTACCACCCCACTACCACTATCAGACTAGAGCCATAAGGGAGACTAGACATCTAGCACCCCACTACCACTATCAGATTAGAGCCATAAAGGAGACTAGACATCTACCACCCCACTACCACCATCATATTAGAGCCACAAAGGAGACTAGACATCTACCACATCTACCACTATCAGATTAGAGCCATAAAGGAGACTAGACATCAACCACCACAAAACCACTATCAGATTAGAGCCATAAAGGAGACTAGACATCTACCAGCCCACTACCACTATCAGATTAGAGCCATAAGGGAGACTAGACATCTAGCACCCCACTACCACTATCAGATTTAGAGCCATAAAGGAGACTTGGGCACCCACCACCCCACTACCACTATCAGATTAGAGCCATAAGGGAGACTAGAGATCTAGCACCCCCACTACCACTATGGGATTAGAGCCATAAAGACTAGACATCTAGCACCCCACTACCACTATCAGATTAGAGGCCATGAGCGGAGACTTAGACATCTACCACCCCACTACAACTATCAGATTCAGAGCCTAATAGGAGGAGGTAAGAGACATCTAGCACCCCACTACCACTATTCAGATTAGAGCCATAAAGACTAGACATCTAGCACCCCACTACCACTATCAGATTGCAGAGCCATGAGGGAGACTTCAGACATCTATCACCCCCACTACCACTATCAGATTAGAGCCATTAGGGAGACTAGACATCTACCAGCCCACTACCACCATCCTATATTAGAGCCACAAAGGAGACTAAGAGACATCTACCAACCCACTACCACTATAAGATTAGAGCCACAAGGCAGACCTAGACATACTACCAGCCCACTACAACTATCAGATTAGAGCCACAAGGGAGACTAGAGCATCTACCAACCCACAACCACTATCAGATTAGAGCCACAAGGGAGACTAGACACCTACCAGCTCACTACAACTATCAGATTAGAGCCACAAAGGAGACTAGACATCTTACCATCTCTACCACTATCAGAATAGAGCCATAAAAGAGACTAGACATCAACCACCACAATACCACTATCAGATTAGAGGCCATAAAGAAGACTAGACATCTACCACCCCACTACCACTATCAGATTCAGAGCCATCAGGGAGACTCAGACATCTACCAGCCCACTACAACTATCAGATTAGAGCCACAAGGGAGACTCCAAGACATTCTACCAACCCACAACCACTATCAGATTCAGAGCCACAAGGGAGACTAGACAACTACCAGTTCACTACGACTATCAGATTAGAGGCATAGAGGAGACTACGACATTGCTCCCAGCCCACTACCACTATCAGATTAGAGACATACGTGATACTAGATATCTACAACCCCACCTACCGCCATCATATTAGAGCCACAAAGGAGACTTCAGACATACTACCACATCTACCACTATCGGGTTAGAGCCATAAAGGAGACTAGAGCATCTTTCCCCACCCACTACAACTATCAGATTAGAGCCATAAGGGAGACTCAGACATCTAGCACCCCCACTACCACTATCAGATTAGAGGCCATTAGGGAGACTAGACATCTACCAGCCCACTACCACTATCAGATTAGAGTTATAAAGGAGACTAGACGTCTACCAACCCACAACCACTATCAGATTAGAGCCATAAGGGAGACTAGACATCTACCACCCCACTACCACTATCAGATTAGAGTTATAACGGAGACTAGACATCTACCAACCCACTACCACTATCAGATTAGAGCCATAAGGGAGACTAGACATCTACCACCCCACTACCACTATCAGATTAGAGCCATTAGGGAGACTAGACATCTACCAGCCCACTACCACTATCAGATTAGAGCCATAAGGGAGACTAGACATCTAGCACCCCACTACCACTATAAGATTAGAGTTATAAAGGAGACTAGACATCTACCAACCCACTACCACTATAAGGTTAGAGCCACAAGGGAGACTCAGACATACTACCAGCCCACTACAACTATCAGATTAGAGCCACAAGGGAGACTAGACATCTACCAACACACAACCACTATCAGATTAGAGCCACAAGGGAGACTAGACAACTACCAGCTCACTACAACTATCAGATTAGAGGCATAAAGGAGACTCCGGCATCTACCAGCCGACTACCACTATCAGATTAAGAAGCCCACAACGGGATACTAGATAATCCACAACCCCACCACCCACCAATCACAGACACCCAGAGCCCACAAAGGAGACTAGACATCTACCACATCTACCACTATCAGGATTACAGCCATAGAGGAGAACTAGACATCTACCACCCCACTACCACTATCAGATTAGAGCCATAAGGGAGACTAGACATCTACCACCACACTACCACTATCAGATTAGAGCCATAAAGAAGACTAGACATCTACCACCCCACTACCACTATCAGATTAGAGCCATTAGGGAGACTAGACATCTACCGGCCCACTACCACTATCAGATTAGAGTTACCTAGAGGAGACTAGAGCATCTACCAACCCACAACCACTATCAGGATTGAGTTGAGCACAAGCGAGACCTTAGACATACTACCAGCCCACTACCACTATCAGATCAGAGTCATAAGGGATACTAGGGATCTCTACAACCCCACTACCACCATCATATTAGAGCCACAAAGGAGACTACGACATCTACCATATCTACCACTATCAGATTAGAGCCATAAAGGAGACTAGACATCAACCACCACAAAACCACTATCAGATTAGAGCCATAAAGGAGACTAGACATCTACCACCCCACTACCACTATCAGATTAGAGCCATAAGGGAGACTAGACATCTAGCACCCCACTACCACTATCAGATTAGAGCCATGAGGGAGACTAGACATCTACCAGCCCACTACCACTATCAGATTAGAGCCATAAGGGAGACTAGACATCTACCACCCCACTACCACTATCAGATCAGAGCCATAAGGGAGACTAGACATCTAGCACCCCACTACCACTATCAGATTAGAGCCATAAGGGAGACTAGACATCTACCACCCCACTACCACTATCAGATTAGAGCCATAAGGGAGACTAGACATCTACCACCCCACTACCACTATCAGATTAGAGTTATAAAGGCGACTAGACATCTACCACCCCCACTACCACCATCATATTCAGAGCCACAAAAGGGGAACAAGACATCTACCACCCCATCTACCACTATCAGATTAGAGCCATAAAGGAGACTAGACATCAACCACCACAAAACCACTATCAGATTAGAGCCATAAGGGAGACTAGACATCTACCAGCCCACTACCACTATCAGATTAGAGTCATAAGGGATACTAGATATCTACAACCCCACTACCACCATGATATTAGAGCCACAAAGGAGACTAGACATCTACCACATCTACCACTATCAGATTAGAGCCATAAAGGAGACTAGACATCAACCACCACAAAACCACTATCAGATTAGAGCCATAAAGAAGACTAGAAATCTACCACCCCACTACCACTATCAGATTAGAGCCATAAGGGAGACTAGACATCTACCAGCCCACTACCACTATCAGATTAGAGGCATAAAGGAGACTAGACATCTACCAGCCCACTACCACTATCAGATTAGAGACATCAACGTGATACTAGATATCTACAACCCCACTACCACCATCATATTAGAGCCACAAAGGAGACTAGACATCTACCACATCTACCACTATCAGATTACAGCCATAAAGGAGAGACTACGACATCTGCCACCCCACTACAACTATCAGATTAGAGCCATAAGGGAGACTAGAGCATCTAGCACCCCACTACCACTATCAGATTAGAGCCATTAGGGAGACTTAGACATCTACCAGCCCACTACCACTATCAGATTAGAGTTATAAAGGAGACTAGACATCTACCAACCCACAACCACTATCAGATTAGAGCCATTACAGGGAGAACTATAGACATCTACCAGCCCACTACCACTCTCAGATTCAGAGTTTATAAAGGAGACTAGACATGTACCAGGCCCACTACCACTATAAGATTAAGAGCCACAAGGGAGACTAGACATCTACCAGCCCACTACAACTATCAGATTAGAGCCATTAGGGAGACTAGACATCTACCAGCCCACAACCACTATCAGATTAGTGACACAAGCGAGACTTACGACATACTACCAGCCCACTACCACTATCAGATTAGAGTCATAAGGGATACTAGATATCTACGACCCCACTACCGCCGTCATATTAGAGCCACAAAGGAGACTAGACATCTACCATATCTACCACTATCAGATTAGAGCCATAAAGGAGACTAGACATCTACCACCCCACTACCACTATCAGATTAGAGCCATAAGGGAGACTAGACATCTACCACCCCACTACCACTATCAGATTAGAGCCATAAGGGAGACTAGACATCTGGCACCCCACTACCACTATCAGATTAGAGCCATAAGGGAGACTAGACATCTAGCACCCCACTACCACTATCAGATTAGAGCCATTAGGGAGACTTAGACATCTACCATCCCACTACCACTTTCAGATTAGAGCCATAAGGGAGACAAC